>NW_022992193.1:213973-943070 GCF_902827175.1 Gymnodraco acuticeps
GCAGCTCTGTGTGTGAAGAGGAGCCTCCGAGCGTGTGTGTGTTAGTGTCAGAAAGCGCAGCGCAGAGGGAGAGTGTGTGCAGTGTGAAGGGAGAGAGGAAGCAGCGGAGAGAGAGAGTCAACGCATGTCGCCAGATCGAGAGAGACAGGGAGACGACAGGAGCAACGAGGACTAGGAGGAAGGAAAGGAATTGGAGAGGAGAGGCAGTTTGGTCTCAGTCAAGTAGAGAGGCAGGCAGTGGTGCATTGTGGATGTAAACTTTATCATCTGTGGGATCAGTGGAGCTGCAGAGAGGAGGAGATTGGCCGGTGGATTACCATGTGTGTCTTCTGATCGCTCCAGGATGCTGCATCTCACCCAGGGGTAAGAAGCGGACAGTCATCAGCACACATGACATCACACATTTGCATTATTTTACTCCTGCAACTGCTAGATTCCATAGTGGTCGTACTTGTTTTGGTATTGGTGCATCTTTTCATTTGTCTGTTGTTAGAAAAATACATGCACACTCAGCTATTGCTAGCCCATAATGAGTTTTTTTTTTCCTTTACTTTGTCCTGAGCTGCAATTTTCTTAATAATCCCAGAGGGAGGACGCAACATATTCCATATCGCAGCGTTTAACACGTGCAGGGGATGATCTCTGATTTGTTCTGAGCCCGATTCGCCAGTTGCGTGGTGTCCTGTTGCCAGTGGCAACAGCCTGCGACCACGGCGCTGCGTAACACACTTTAATTCTGATTGATAACATGAGGAAGTGGATACCCTTGCTTTGTGGAGAGGTAAAACAATTGTGCATTGCAGGGGATTTGTATGTGCAGGAATGCATGTGTTTCCCTCCCACTGCTTTCCCTAATATTCTCTCAGGCAGATTAAGATTTTCTATACCAGGCCCACTAATCCCACACTCAAATGACTGGGTGTGGATGCAGCAAAGTGGTGAGCAATATGGATTATAGTGCCTCTCTGTTTTGTTCAGCTTCTCGGCAGCTCCTTATTAATGTGGTGTGAAGTGCTGCAGTACTATGGTCCATATGTCAAAGTCATAGCAGGTCAGGGAGCTTTCCTCACAGTCAGCCATATTTACAGAACACAGAAAGAAGCTAGGATGCCGGCAACCAACACAACAAGGATGCCAAATGTAGGCTTCAAGACACTGGCTTTTTATTTATAGCAGGGTTTGTTATCTCTGAAAACAGAAGTGCAAGGGAACTTGAAAATGAGAGCATGGGAGAAAATGGGAGGTATCATCACTCTCTTGCTGGTGTTGTCAAAGTTCCAGAGAGAAATGTTGTGTCCTGTCTTTTTTTAAGTATGAGTTGAGTTTTTGTATGCCCTGGGAACTGGTGCTTCCCAACATAGGAGCAAAAAATAGCATCTGTCATGGAGTAGATGCTTTACATGGGAAACGCCAATGGATGTTGGTAAATAAGATGTACTATTCCCAAGAATGACTTTACAAAGATATTATTGGCTTATAGAGGAAGTTAAAATCAGTCTAACCTTTTAACCCAAAACACTTTACAGTATTACTACTCACAATAATGCCATTGTTAGTGAATGAATAGCTCAGGCATATAACATCATAACCTTACACACCAGTGTCATTAACAACAAGCATGTGACCTATCCCCGGGGGCCAAATGCAGCTCGCAGGCCATTTTTATTCGGCCCTCTAATAATTCAAAAAGTGTAATAAAACGTATTCACATAATAAGCTTGAAATATACCATTCCTATTTCCTCTTATTATAAGCAATCTGAGGCTACTGTTTTAAGGGATGAGATGCTAACAAAATAAATGAAACCCTCTGGAGAGCTGTGATTTAATCCGTTTTTTTCAAGTATCAAGCATAAGTTTCCTACATTTGATTGATTTTGCTAACTTATAACTTTACTGATCAAGCAGTATACCTCACCCTTCGTATATTTTTCTGTATGTGGCCCTCGGAGAAAAGAGTTTGGACACCCCTGCTCTACTGTATGGCGTTCAGTCATACTGAGTTAAGGCAGTGAACACAACCATAGCAGGAATATATTACATATATGTTTTCATTTTCATGTCTTACGATTTACAATAGCAGTCATCATTACTGGGCTTCCCAAAGGCATCAGTTTAGCCATTTGGTCCACTCTCTATTCACACAGTGTCCATTGAAAGCCTCGATTGGGAGCAGAGCTGGGCAGTTTGAGCCCGCTGCCCTCTGAAACCTACCTGGGGATTACAGCATAAGAGGATTGCCAAGTGGAGGGATTTGATTTTATAGAATTAAAACTGTAATTCTCCCCAATCCCGACCAAGCAACCACTTCTCCACATTATTCATTTCCCCCTACTGCCATGCTTTCCTTCGACCATTCCATTACTACATCATGTGCCTACATAAAAGGGCTTTTGATTTAAAAGTCACGAGACAGGCCCATTAACTGTGCGATGGCTAATATGGCTTACTTTGCTTGTTACTTTTGACCGGTGCACTGGGACATTTTGGATGCTAGTTGGTGTTATTAAACACCAGCCCTGTCCACTAAATTAAGACCACTCCTGCCTTTGTACTCCCTCCAACCCTTGTCCGTCACTTTGCCTCACTCCTCTACATCCGATTCTCCCAACTTTTCCCCCTCCCCTTTCGTCTCTTCCCTGTATGAGGTGACCCCTTAGCCGGCATATTGGGTCCAGGTCAAACTGAATTACTGAGGAATGTTCCCCTCGTTTCAATGGCCGCCTCAGCATGGGACCACTTCCCCTTCATTGACAGCCAGGAGACTTTCGTTTTTTGAAGGAGTGGGGGGGGAGCACCTTCCAGACAACTTTCCCATGTAATTCCCACTGTCTCTGCAGTGTTCATTGGTACCGTGGGGCCGTGGAGCCAAACAGGCGCTGTAATGATGTGTACGTGTGAGGCACATCTCAGGATCTGGCCTTGTTCAGACACTCTGCTCTGTGACTGCAGGCCATCCAGCTCAATTAACGGGGGCTTTGAATGCATTCCTCCCCTCAGCCTGCTCTACATTTATCTTTCCCCCCCCCTCCAACAGCACGTGGGAACTCTAAGAAGAGTCCGGCAAAGCTCTCTTACGCTGGTATGAAACTGTGTTTGCAAATATAGCATCTTGCAACCCCTAACCCTAACCCTAACCCCATCTGAAAAATAACTCAATGAAGGATCTTGATATTTTTCCCTACTGTGCATTTTTTATTTAAAGAGCCATCAAGTTGAAGTCTCACGCTGAATGTGAACGAGTTAGAAACCCTAAAAAATGGGACTGTCTTTTTCTCTGTGTCTCCTGTTGGCCCAACTTGGAGCAATGTCACTCAGGAGAAATATAAAGTTTAATGGTCCGACACAATTTATAACCAATAAAAGGCTTTTATATGCCGGCTATCAATGGCATGCTCTGACTGTTTGGCCTGGAGACAAAGCATTGCACAGACACCCTTGCTGACTGTTAAGTGATGTCATTAGGCACGCAGCATACTTTTGTTTTTTAAATGGGAAAACGCGCTCCATGCGAGTCCACCAAGGTGTAAAGACTCCGTGGGACATTTTTCCTGTTTTTCCATTTAGAACCATTATACATATCGTTGTCTTTGTAGAATAGCAGACATACACTTTTGTTTCTTTCATAACCGTGCTTTGAAGACAAACCCCCCACAAATGTTACAATCCCCAGTTGGGATTTGTTTTTAGGTCAAAGTCCTGCATGCCAATAGTTTACAAGATAATATGGTGTTGTCCTTGTTTGCTATGCATGGCCTTCCTGTTGACACACTTTCACAGTCGCATGCATCTCACAGGGCTTTTAGATCAAAGCAGTCAAGACTGTCTTAGAATTCCCTCGTGTCTCATACAGGGCTCGAGCTTAAGGACGTCCCGTCATCCCGGGGCCGAAAGAAATACAGTCGGGGAGGATAAAAAAATATTTTGGGATGAATTTGGGACGAGAGTTAAAATAAAAATACCCTGCTAACTCTACTACGAACGGCGATGAAAATGAAACTGACTGCTCGTTTTGTGTAGCACACAGTTATTAAACCTCCTTGTCAACATAAACACACATGCACAATACATTTAGCAACCCACGAAATACACACACACACACACGCACGCACGCACACACACACACACACACACACACACACACACCTGTGCCCGCAAATTCCTTGCCTAGCTATATACTGTAGCTTATGTGTGTATTTCGCGGGTTGAGTGATGTAAAATGACAATGGCATCCCGTGGAGGAATTCTGCAAGCTTTTACCGTTACATCACGAAAACGCACAGCAGAACCAGACCCTGGAGCGCTGGCCTCTTTATTTACTTACTCCTCTTCATCCTCTATGGGTAATAAGGCTGAGATGAGAACTCTCCATCGTATTTAGTCCTTAGCAATATGCTGCTCCTCTAGGGATGGGTACCGAGCCCCGGTATTAAACGGGCCAGAATTATTAAAGACAGTGGTAACGTTAAGCTCCGACGTTATCTGACTTTGTATCGGTACTGGAGACATTTAAAAAATATATTTCATTTGTATTATTGCTACATAAACTTTATATTGCAGTTTTAGTTTCGCCAACTCCGTTTCTAATATGCAATAAGACTACAACATGCGTCTATGATGTATTTTCAATCTTATTTTCGATCTTTCCAATCCAGACAAGAGATCTCTCTCTCCCGTCTGTGTGCGAGGGGGCGGGGCAGTCTGTCTCCTGACTGTGTTACAGACTGTCATCTTGGCTAGTGGTTACTCTGGGTTCTGTCTTCAGGACACAGTGTTGGATTTTGTTGATAATTGGATGGGACTTAGTTGGATTCAAGAGTAACTTTCTCGTTTGTGTGTTTTTTTTATAGTTGGCCTTTGTTTATGTGATTGACTGATTTACTCAAATAAAAAGGTTGATGAATTATCATCTAATGATTTGTATGATGTTTTATTTATGTTAAAGGTCACTTTGAATGATTTTAACTAATGATAATGTAGAAAAACTAATATTTTAATTTGTCGACGGCATAGATTGTATTTCGGGACGGTTCCGGGAGGATGGTGAAGAAAGTTAGTCGACAGCCCTGGTTTCTCCCTTTGTCACGGCGCTGCTTTCACCACGGCGAGCCGTTTTACGAGGTTGGAAAGGGGGTCAGCGTTGTATTTAAGGTTGCGTGGGGCGGGGAATGTCAACAAACTTCAGCTCCACACTATCTTGGCTGTAAATCATAGGTTAATAGTGGGAGAAACATGCAGGACCCTGGGCCAGTGGCTGGAGATGTTGGCGCAGCTGGAAAGGAAACGGATGGAGAAGCTCACCTGCAGTAAAACTCTTCTCCAAATACCTCTCGTTTACGCTCTTTTAGCCATTTGGTGAGACTCTTTGCTCAGAGTGAATTACAATGAATGCAGTATCTGGGTTAGGGTTAGGGTGACCCTTTGAATTGCTTTATTACCAGCATACCACAGTGCCTGTAAGGGAATGCTATGGCAATATTCCTGTGTGTGTGTTGTGTAATAGAAGCTTTGAATATAGAACAAAGCCAGTCTAGTCCAAACAGAACATTTTTACTTTATATTAATACAACAGTTTCCAACAAGAACGCTAGAAGACGGGGAAGATGCACTCGACATACTTGTATACATTTCAAAACCTAACAGGAAAGAGAATGAGCAGGACACATAATTGCACTTCAAAATAAAAGCATTTCCTGTCAAACATTTCACTCTTAACTATGTTCAGGCTGTTTATTGAGGGACTGGACAGCAAATTAAAATCAAGTGATGCATCAAATGAAATGGAATGCATGATCTCCGCTTCACAAATTAGGAATAGATAAATGTCTGAATACTCACACACATATGCAACCCAGGGGTGTGTAGCAGGAGAGATGTGGTTTTTCGAGTGCTCCAATTTACTGTACTTTTGTTTCTATTATGTGTGAACCGGCCATTTGTCTGCCTCTTCAAAGGGCTACTGTTTGCCTCTCTGAAAACGATGTGTCGACAGCCGGTGTGAAACAGTATAGCCTTTGCACAGTCTCCATGAGTCAGCAGAAGCTTCCAGTAGTACGGTACAGCAGTAAATGTTAGTCCCTGTTCCCCAATTACTAAAACCCAGGCCAGCCAGGGTGTCAAATGCAGAACAATGGCTGCAACGTGTGCCTTTGCTGAAGTATGCATGTGCCTTTTTACTACTGAACATGTTGAGGCGGCTGAAATAGTGCTGGATTTTTATTAAAGGTCCCCTATTATACTGTTTTTCATTCATATATTATAGGTCTCAGATATATACAAAACATGTCTCTGAAGTGTTTGCCTCCAAATACCAAACAGATCATGCATTGTAGCATCCCATAATCCCCTCTGTTTCAGCCCTGTTTCCAAAGTGCTGATTCTCTGTCTCTTACTTGATAGAAATAAGGAGCCCCTCCCCACGCCCCTCTGAGAGATATTTGGTTAAAAAGAACACAATGGTGCTCTAGGAGGAGATTCAGGTGATAAGGTGGGCGGGTGTTACCTTGGTTGGTGATTGGCTAATGGTTATGACATCATAAAGTGGCCAAAATTGGATCAGCATGTTTATGTATACAATATATGAAAAAGTAGATTTTGAAAAATAGGTGACCTTTAAACTACCATAAAGCCGTTTACCTTTATGCCAACAGTAATGTTTTTGTACATTTGAGTATTATGGTCAGTTCCAATTCCCTCCTGACAAACAGTTGGATCAACCAATCATCTTGTTTAACCCTCAGGGAGACACAGCATGTGTTGAAATAAGAGAGGCTTCTCTTAGCAATCCACAGGCGCCTTTAAATGCACGAGTATTTGCTCTGACAGATTTAGAAAGGCTGCGTCCTACAATTATCACATAGCAATTGGCCACGTCTGCAGAGGTGATAAAAAACATTGAGACTTTGAAATGTATCTTGGCAGAAGTATCAGAAAACAGGTTATGCTTATCGTGTCTGAATCCACTTCACAAAATGCAGGTAAACTCCTAAATCATGAGGTAATTGTAGTCCGTTGCGAAGGGAGCTTTACTTAAACTCAATTATGTGATTCAGGCGAGACAACCATCGCTGGAAAAACTGAGACGGGATCATTACCTGTTGGAATGTAAGCGTGGAATTCCTTTTTGATAAGTTCAATTTCAGAATAAGGTGTGTCTCAAGATTAGTTTTCTCTTCTGGGTTGTGTAGCTCTTTCTCAGGTCCACTCATCTCTCTTTCATGATGTGTGCATAAAAGATTCAAAATGGTGTGTCTGTGCATATTTCTGCCAGTGTGTTTGCACATGTGTGTTCATGCATGTGTTTATGCATGCCCCTTGTGTGATCACGTCTAGCACCGTGCCCTTTTCTTCACAAAAAACCCTCCCGTCACACAGACAGGCGGACATTTTTAAAGCACATCTGCTTCATCCACAATGTTTCGTTTTCGTCTGGAAAAGAATGCGTGTCTGGCTCAGAAACAATTGAGGTCAGGCCTTTGCTCGCAGAATGAGAAAACATTTAGGGAGACAGACTGACAGGGTGCATCCACGAGTGCATTCCTCAGAGCTCAGGAGGAGTCTCGGAAGATTCCTCACGTCTGAATTTCGCTGCTTCATAAGTTTAGAGATGCAGTTAACGGAATCTTTTTTTTTTTACATTTTATTTTAAGAAAATATTCACAAAGCATACTTTTAACAACAAATCTGAAAATAAATAATATTAATAATAATATTACAAATAAAATAATGGATACATTATTAATACTCAGGTATACATTAATTCATTATAATGTTCTATACTTAACCCATTTTTCCCACCTTTCCTCAAAGACACTGAAACTGTACTTTTTAAATATATTAAGATTTTAAATTGTATACCCCGTTTATCTAGGCCCTTTTTGTTTTGTTTTATGTATATATGTCACACTGTGGTATCTCGAGATTTCTGGATGTATATCACATGTAGTAATTTTGACAATAAAGCTGACTTTGACTTGAGATATGCATTTGGTTCTAATTCTCATAGTTACATAGATTTCATTTACTAGGTTATTCCATTGTGAAGTTATTATCTTTTAGCCAATTCCTTGTAATTCGTTGATGATCGCTAATATATAATATATATATATAATTACCAGAAATAGGTAGGAATGTTTTTTTTGTATTTCCTCTGGTGTTTGTCTCCAGTAATAGGGGTTCTTCTTATTGAGAGAAATTACAAAGATATTGGACATTTCTCTTCAAACTGTTTCCCAGAAGTCTCCCAACACATTACAGGCCCAACAGATGTGCATGGTTGGCTCACCGCATTCTCTCCAGCATTTTGAAGTGAGGTTCTGTTTGTATTTACTTTGAATTTGGGGTGTCTTAAAGTATCTAATTAAAATCTTCCATGTGTATTATTTCCAGTAGTTTGAGTTGGGTGTGTTATGAATGTTTTTGCACATTTGTTCCCTATCTACTACTGGTATATTGCAGGATATTTCATTAATAATACTGCATTTGATGTGGTCTTAGCCTACAGAATGACGCATTTAAATCATTGCCCTCACTCTGATTAGGCTCCCTTAAGTTGTTTACAAATCATTTTCTCAGTCCGATCCATCAATCATAGGATCATACCTCCTGTCAGAGACATACAGTAATGTGTAATTATAATATCCAGAGCTGGGACTCCCCTGCTCTGATGCTATCACAGAAAGAAAGCATAAACAACTCAACATGTTGTTGACTTTGGATAAATCTAGTTGCTTATCGCTATCATCTCCACTCGTTTGAGTGCATTACTCAGTGTGGTGCACACGTGTCCAAACAGAACTCCATATGTTAGAATGCATGAGCGTAGAGTTATGTCTGTGTGTTAATATCACCTACATTATCACGAGACATTCTGTTGTCCATGATGATTTGTACAGACTACAGAGAGATCGAAATACCATCCATCCATCCATCCATCTTCTCCCGCTTATCCGTGGTCGGGTCGCAGGGGTAGCAGTTCCAGCAGAGAGCCCCAAACTTTCTTTTCCCTGGCGACATCAACCAGCTCTGACTGGGGGATCCCAAGGCGCTCCCAGGCCAGCGAAGAGATATAATCCCTCCACCTGGTCCTAGGTCTACCCCTTGGTCTCTTCCCAGCTGGACGTGCCTGGAACACCTCCCTAGGGAGGCGCCCAGGTGGCATCCTAACTAGGTGCCCGAACCACCTCAACTGGCTCCTTTCGACGCGAAGGAGGAGCGGCTCAACTCCGAGTCCCTCCCGGATGACCGAACTTCTCACCTTATCTCTAAGGGAGACACCAGCCACCCTGCGGAGAAAACCCATCTCGGCCACTTGTATCCGAAATACCGTTTCCCACAATCCCAAATACAAATATAATAAATGAAAATATGTATAAAATATGTATATCCTATATATACACAATCTACAGACACATTTATACATTAAGACATAAATAAAAGCACAACCAACAATATATATTAAATAATATATGTTGCATTGCTGGAGGAGCTCAGGTCAGAATAATTTCATTGCCATTTCTACACTGTAGCTATATGACAATAAAACCTTTTGGATGTTGAATCTTCACAAAGTAAAGCCATCTGAAGGCCACATGGCAGCATTAGAGGCATGTGTTCTTTGTGTGCTCATCACATTTCACCTCGTCAATAATTGATGATCTGCCGTGGTGAGGTAGGCTTCATTGTGCCTGGATGGGTTGGGTGGGTGCTGACATGTGGCTCCTGTTTTCCCGCTGCCCCCCGGGTGCAGACGGGGGTCCGTGGCGGGAGACAGGAGGTCAGGAACCAGCTGTGGTCCAGGCGACGGAAACAGGCGCAGGTCAGAATGCCGCTCGCCATTTTCTTAGTGATTGATAGGAGCTGCCTAATGTGTTGGGACCAATTGAACAGTCACAGATGTGCAAACCCCGCCCCTTAGACGCTTGAAGCAGTGTTGACACTCAGGGCATTGCCATTTTGGTGTTTGACTGCAGAAAGGATCATTCAAATCTTAAAGGAACAACTCTTTGATGATGTGGTATTAATACTAAGATGAATTCAAGAGGTAAGGTGTGATATAATCAGAATCAAAATACCTGTATTCATCCGACAGAGGGGAAATCTCCATTGTTACAGAACACAGCTATACATATTAATAAATACAAATATTAATGATAAAAGTAGAAATCACACAATTTACAAAAGTCACAGTTTTTTTAAAATTTTTTAAATAAAGTGTAGCATCAATAAAGTAGTGTGATATCTGGTAGTAGAGCATACAAGTGGAAGTATATATTGCAAACTTGTAAAATTAGAGTTGTGCAAGGTTTAAAAATGATACATTTTTCATCCATAAATATGTACACTTTCATTTTCAGGACCTCATGTTTGCAAATCCATGTTTTTTAATCCCATCTCGCCTCCAACCTCCTGGCAGATCTGTTTTCCTACCAGGCTGAGTTGGATGTTATAACTTATCAAACGCCTCACTAAGCTCATTGTTGCACTCTGAGGGCCGGGGTTGAAATCCTGGATGGGTACAGAAGGTTACATAACACGGCCGTAGGAGGATTAAGGATAGGAATGACCGGTCCGAAATCCGCGCCAAATTGTATCCCGAGTCCCTCTGAACAGGAAGCACTATGTGGGCCACGAGGATTGCGTGCTAGCAGGGCTTTTAACCCAGCAGGAGTGCAGACGCTAATACATAAATGCATGACAGCGCTGCTCTCATCCAAACATTTATGCATCCCTCACGACCACTCTGTGTACATCTGTGGTTCAGAAACCATTGAGATGTTTAGCTCACCTTAAGCCTCCATGACAATATTGCAGTTAGTTTATATTTGTGCATCTTTTATACATCCTGCAGGGACGAGGCTGTCGCATTATGTGCCGTTTAATCTGTTTACATCAAAGTCAAAGTTATTGTCAATCTATTTGTGTGTACAGACAGAGAGATCGAAATGTCCCACAATCCCGAATACAAAATACAAATATATATACAAATATGTATACAAATATGTATATCCCTGTGTATATATACACAATCAACAGACACATATGCACACATTAAAGGTCCCCTATTGTACTGTTTTTCATCAATATATTATAGGTCTCATATCTATGCGAGATATTTGGTTAAAAAGAACTCAATGGTGCTCTTGGAGGAGATTCAGGTGATAAGGTGTGTGTGTGTTACCTTGGTTGCTGATTGGCTAATCGTTACACAACCCAACAAATCGTTATGACATCACAAGGTGGCCAAAATCTGATCAGCTCAATTTCAGACAGGTTTTTATAGAAATAGATCAGGACAAAAAGAGAGAGAATCTTTTTTCCTGAAACTTTCAGAGTCTCTTTACACAGAGGGGACACATGTTGATGTAGAAGAGGCAGGAACAAGTGGATTTTGCATAATAGGTGACCTTTAAGACATAAATAAAAGCACAACAATCAATATATACAAACTAACAGTCACTTCAATATCTTTGAGAAATGTACATTAGTGCAAGAAAAAAAAAAAAAGTGAAAGAAAGTGTCTGGTGCTGGATTTGAGTGTCTGAGTGTGTGTGGGTTGTTAAAGTCCAGGTCCTGTGGGGGTGGGGGGGAGGGGAGATGGTAACATCTTTCTACACAGAGGAGAGATTAGCCACACTTGATAATAAGACGGTGTGCTGTACTGCGGGGAAATAGGAAACGCAAGAGACAGCACTTTTTTTCTCTTTCATTATGTGCTCAACAATGTACAATGGATTAAACCACCTGTATGCAGGAGCCACGATAACAGTGATGAAAACACAGCTAAACGTCTGCCTCCCACAATGCACTTCAAAGCACATGGTTTCCGACATGTCAGCTCAGGTTGGTAAACGTTGTGATAGATCCTCCCTCAGTCTGACGGATCGTGTCTTTGCCTGCCGCCATGGAGCAAACAGTCGTGGAAGAAGCTTTCTTTGCATATGAAAAGGAGGGAAGTGATATTTGAGGTGCGTGTGGATGGACAGCAGATGAACAAATATGAGAAGAAAACTTGTATTTGGTGACTCACTGTTGGTGCATATGAAAGAAAATCAGCCTTGTTTTAAAGGTCCAATCAATGTTATAAAATAAGTCGGGAGAAGATGGCCGTCTGCAGGAACGTTTTTCACCTTACAGATTTAGAAGTCACCCCGGCTTGGCTATTGTTAGCAATACCGGTTTATAACAACGCTCTATTTAGTATTTTGTGAATACAAACATGGTAGCAACATATCCACAGACGGAACATGAGCAGTACCATACAGTATGTACACTTGATTTAATGTGAAACAAATAATGCAGAACAGCTACAAATGTTATCTTCTGACGTTCACATAGATGAACAGTTTCTTTAACAAGGGGTCACAACATGTAGTATTGGGAACCAAAAACTTCCGAGACATGTTTTGTATATATCTGAGACCTATAATATATTGATGAAAAACAGTATAATAGGGGACCTTTTAAGTCTCATATTTATATCAAATCCAAGGTCCTTATGCCTCTTGCTAGATTAGCTTTTGAAACACTGGAGAATATGAGTGTGGAAAGAGAAGGGGGGGTTGTATTGGAGGGCGGGGGGGGGGCGGGGGTGGTTGTCAGCTGGTTCGGCCCGCTCCACTGAAGCTCGGCAGGGTTAGGCCTCCGGTGCTTTCAGGTGATTCCAGGTCAGTGGGAACTGCTGGAGGTTCCACGTCGACACTGCTCATGATTGGCCGCTGAAACGCACTCAGCCAAGCTTCATGTTGGAGCGCAGGGGAAGAAAAACAGTAGAGGAGGAGGAGGAATGTATACACAGGTCAACTGTCAGCCTGAGCTTTCATCACATGCTCCGATGTACAGGATAAAGGCATGGACTGGGGCCTGAAATAATTCCCATTTAGTCAGTCAAGTGTGAAATACACACAGCGTATGAATCGAGCTAGAGCTTCCCGTTTTCCTTTGCAAAGAAGCCTTATTTCCAACAATACGGGTTGCATACGGAAGCTTTCTAACCGCTCATGTTGCCCGATATCCCTTATTACTTTACCATGAGACTGGGTGGAAATACAGCTCCAATTATTTCCTACTCTTTTTATTTTCACCTTATATCCAATGCCTTGTTTTAACACGTTGCTGGGACGAAAACATTTCCCATATTGAGATCAATAACGTAAATCTTTCCATATCGCTCAAGATGAAGCAGTCAACGGCAGATCATTGTGTTTCCGTGACCTCTTGGAGACATATTAATTATGATTTCTATTTGTTATGACACCATCATAACAATGTTTTTTGTATATTCAACAACTGTCCTAGCAAGAGATGGTTTGATATGAACAGCCTTCTCGTTGGACTCTATTTCTGAGTGATTGCAAATGTGCACATGCAACTAACTTAAACATCGTTTAGCAGATTACATATGACTTTCATCCCGCTTGATTGCTGTTGAAACATCACATAATTCCACGTCAGCGGCCAATTGGATGCAAATGTCACCGGTGAGCGTAGAACTAGAATACTGTTTTGACTGCCGCTTGTGCCAGTTACTATAATTACGTTTAACACAGAATGTCAAATTGCTCTATATTTGGCGATGATTTTTTTCCTCCAGGGCACATTTGGCTCATGCTGCGCTGCTCCTAGAACATGCCTGTGCATAAGTGGGCTGAAACTTAACCCCTTACAGGCCGACGCTCAGCCATAACACAGACTGGAGGAATGCCAGGCCGCTGCTGTTAAACAAAACAATATCTGCGCTGAGACCATCCAGACACTTTTTTTCTTTGGCACTTTCCTCTCCAGGTAATGTCACGGCTTCAAGCATGTCGTAATAGAAAGAGACACATTGTGTAACGGAGTGTATTAGTCAGTCTCAGGTGGCGTCACACACTTTCACACACACATATTTACGAGCAGAGGTGGGAAGGTGTGGAGTACAAATACTTCGTTACTGTACTTAAGTACATTTTCCTGGTTCCACTACTTATTGTTCTGACGACTTTTTACTTTTACTTCTTACATTTTGAACACAAATACCTGTACTTTCTACTTCTTACATGTTGAACACAAATACCTGTACTTTCTACTTCTCACATGTTGAACACAAATACCTGTACTTTCTACTTCTCACATGTTGAACACAAATATCTGCACTTTCTACTTCTTACATGTTGAACACAAATACCTGTACTTTCTACTTCTTACATGTTGAACCCAAATACCTGTACTTTCTACTTCTCACATGTTGAACACAAATACCTGTACTTTCTACTTCTTACATGTTGAACTCAAATACCTGTACTTTCTACTTCTTACATGTTGAACACAAATACCTGTACTTTCTACTTCTTACATGTTGAACCCAAATACCTGTACTTTCTACTTCTCACATGTTGAACACAAATACCTGTACTTTCTACTTCTTACATGTTGAACACAAATACCTGTACTTTCTACTTCTTACATGTTGAACTCAAATACCTGTACTTTCTACTTCTTACATGTTGAACACAAATACCTGTACTTTCTACTTCTTACATGTTGAACCCAAATACCTGTACTTTCTACTTCTTACATGTTGAACACAAATACCTGTACTTTCTACTTCTTACATGTTGAACACAAATACCTGTACTTTCTACTTCTTACATGTTGAACACAAATACCTGTACTTTCTACTTCTCTCATTTTCCCAACAGCTGGTTCCTTTAGTCTGAATGTGTGTTTGATGCGTGATCATTATTCTTTAGAGTCATTGCGTGCCTATTGATTTGAACACGATCCGTGTATCCATCATGTCCTGGTCTTCTCTAAAGAAGAGGGACCAATGGAAACGTTGTCATGTTGCCGTTGTTCAGCATGGAAACATTCATTAGCTAACAATTACATTATTGTTCTATTAATATAAAGAGAGGTCAGGTACTCTTTAAAACAGCTGCTAGTTATGGGTACTTTTTACTGAAGTACATTTCAAAGCCTCTTTACTTTTACTTGAGTAAAGAAGTTTAGTCAGTACTTCTACTTTTATCAGAGTATTTTTAAACACGAGTATCTGTACTTGAGTAAAGGTTGTGTACTTTTGCCATCTCTGGTATTAGTCAGTCTCTGGTGGCGTCACACACTTTCACACTCACATATTTATGACAAGTGGTCACACACAAATGTAATGGATGTTCCCACGCCTACATTTATGAATGCACAAAACTTCTCCCCAACACAACACTTATACACACCCAAACACACCCCCCCTCTCTCCTCTGGCAGCCTTTCTTCACTTCCTCCCTGCATTTGTCACCACCTCACCGGTTGTTTCACAATCATTGTGCCAGGCTCAGCGTTGCCTCATTCAGTCGGTCCCATCAGAGTTAGCTCACACTCTCCTTTCAGTCCAGACACTGGATTTATCCTTCCACCATACAGCTGCCTCTTAATCACCCGGGGTTTTTTCCCGACAGGTAAGCCCTTCAGAAACAATGATGTCTTGTGAAAGGTGACGAAAAGATGTTAGTCATGAGTTATTTTGGGTGATGGGGGAGGTTGGCGAGGGGTTTGGGTGTCTGCTACGCTGAAGAAATGTGAAAAATGTGCAGGTGATTGTGATTACTTGTGGCTGTCTGCAGTATGCCTTCCTTTATTAGGTCCCGTGGTGCCATATTAGGAAGTTGCGATGTATTCTTGTGAGCTAAGAATGTCTGGAACAATACTTTGACACAATATATCTTGATTTTATTCTGGAACATGCTTTTACCCAATAATTTTATTGTATTTTTATCCAGATTTTACTTGATTTTGTGGTAGGTTTTGATACTTTTTGTCATATTTTTACCTCATATTTAAAAAAAATGTTTAAACGTATGCAAGCAACACCTGGGTCCAAGACTAATTCATTTTTTTGGACAAAAGCTGATCTGTAATAGTTGCTAATGAATGCATCAATTAGCTTAATGAATGACTTGATTAGCATAGTTGCTCTGTATATAAGGATGCTAATTGGCGGACACCTCTTGTGTCAAAACACTGTGTTGACATTTAGAGCCCAGTATTTACATATTTATGAATGCTAATGGAGTATTTGACATTAGAATGAATGTGTTTTTGGTCTTGAACCAGCAGATTCAAACAAATGTTGCACCGCCAGAGGAAACCTTTTTATCCTTTTTCCATCCTTAACACTTTTGCTGTACTCTCAGACACTTGCAGAATGACAAGCTTTCAACAAGCAGGCTCATCTGTCAGATGCAGGCTTGGCTGGTCCTGGAGCAGTGCTTCAGTTGTTGTGATTCCATAAAACAGGGTTCTCTATTACCCGTGCTACTGTGCCAAGATTCATCCCATTAAAGGCTGGAATGCCCTCTTCTTGGAAACAGATTGGACAGTCAATGTCTTTGTGTGTGTGTGTGTGTGTGTGTGTGTGTGTGTGTGTGTGTGTGTGTGTGTGTGTGTGTGTGTGTGTGTGTGTGTGTGTGTGTGTGTGTGTGTGTGTGTGGTGTGTGTGTGTGTGGTGTGTGTGTGTGTGTGTGTGTGTGTGTGTGTGTGTGTGTGTGTGTGTGTGTGTGGGTGGTGTGTGTGTGTGTGGTGTGTGTGTGTTGTGTGTGTGTGTGTGTGTGTGTGTGTGTGTGTGTGTGTGTGTGTGTGTGTGTGTGTGGTGTGTGTGTGTGTGTGTGTGTGTGTGTGTGTGTGTGTGTGTGTGTGTGTGTGTGTGTGTGTGTGTGTGTGTGTGTGTGTGTGTGTGTGTGTGTGTGTGTGTGTGTGTTGTGTGTGTGTGTGTGTGTGTGTGTGTGTGTCCTGTTCGGCAATATTGAGTCTTTTTTTCCCTTAAAAATAATAACATTTTTGGGGAAAAGACTTTGATTTGGTGCAACAAAAATGTGAAAACCTTGGTGTCAATCGCTCGCCGCTGTCACACATTAAACAATGATCACACATTTGACTAACTCTTATTTCCTTTCCTTTCTTCCCCTTCAGGGAAAAGCTGGCCGTGGCTCGCCTGCAGAGGGAAGTCGCACGGAGCAAGAGTGAAGGAACAATGGTAAAGTACAGTGCTGCTCCTCCACTATAATTTAAACTTAGCCAAAAAAGCCACAGTTTGGTCCTTTCACACACAGACACACACTGTCCTGCTGAGCCAAGCCGTACCATTGGCTAAAGCCAATCTTTAGTATCTCAACACTTCCAAAGTTGATCTTAAAGAACTGATGGAAAGTCTATTAAAGGTCACCTATTATACAAAATCCACGTTTTCATGTCTTTTATACATAAACATGTGTCTCCTCAACGTTAAGAGATTCTGAAAGTTTCAGGAAAAAAGACCCCCTCTCTTTTTGTCCTGATCCATTTATATATGTCTGAAAATGAGCTGAAACAGAGGGGTTTATGGGATGCTGCAATGATCTGTTTGATGTTTCAGCCTAACATACACGAGATATGACACCTATAATATATTGATGAAAAACAGTATAATAGGGGACCTTTAAAATGAAATGCAGTGTTATAGTAGCATCATTTAATAATACAAAATATCTGTTTGAAGAATCCAAGCCCTTGTCAGGTGTTTTAAAGTCCATGATACGGAGACCTTGTTGGACTTGATGTCATATTAGCAGTTGTTTTGGATCAGTTCCAGCCGTGGTGCTCCTGCACAACAGGTACTCTGATGCACAGTCATGCTTTGTAACATTATGAATCTGAGGCTTAAGCTTGTCAACACTGCATTGTGCCGAGCTTGACAGGATACCGCTGATATTGCGCTTTCACTCGTGGAAGCAGTGCCGAGAATTCAATAGGTAGGGATCAGTACGTGTACACAAGTGTATATTTTAGATTTCTCTTTGTCTCGGAGTGTGCTTACTGTACAGCATGTGTGCAGGTCAGAAAGTGAAACACGTGAGGATGCGGCACTGAGCTGATTGCCGGCTCTAACCAGCTGTTTGACTCTTTTTATGGCAGCAGGCCTAAAGCAACATACACTGTGAGAATTTCTCACTTTGTTTTGTGTTTCTCTATTGATCCTTGAAGCTGGAATGCTGTTTCTTTTGCTTCTGGCCTAACCACAGAGTTTAAGGTCAGATCACGGGTTCAGATACCGATTCCTGGAGTTCTTCAGTGGATTGCTCAAGGGCGCTTCAGGTTTGAAATCTACGGAGGGATCTACCACGTTATTTCTGTAGATTTTCACTACACACATTCACGTCGAGACAATCTCAAAATAGATGGGTTTTTCCAGTGTCAATGTTAAAGAGTGTGCAGTGACTCCGTGCAGATATGTTCAGGAACATGTCACGGACAGACTGATTCAGAGTAAAAGGAGATATGAGACATCCAATCCCCTGCCTTACTGACCTCTCTTTGACTCTTCCAATGCCGTCATCCATGTTATGTATGTGAAACGAGAAGGTTCGGTATTGATTTCCACGGTGGGGAGATATACGTGTAGATGAACGGAGTGTGTGCAACAAATCACTGCCAGACCATCAGAGTCATGTGGGCAGCTCTCCATGTCACTCCATGTTGGATAGTGGTAATACACATGGCTAAGCTGATCAGATATGGTCACTTTCACTCATCACTTTCACAAAAAAATTGATTTTATAACTCCTTTTCACCATCATCTTGTAGAATACTTAGTTGATACCACCTTTTCATTCTCTTTGGTACCTTATCCTACCTTTTTATAAACATCCTATTTTCTGTTAATATCCAAACCTCACCTTCTCCTGGCACACTAACCTTGCATCCTCTGACCTAAATATCACCCAAAAATAAACATATATCACCCTCTATGACACTCCAGTCTCAGTATGACATGCTTATTATGACTTTATAGACGAGTTTAAATTTTCTGCGCAATGCACAGGACTGAGAAAGCGAGGGATGGGTTATCTGTGCCAGACAGGAGGATGGTGAGGAATGGGGGTGTCTGAAGGAAGAAAGAAAGGGAGGAGGAGGGGGGGATATCACTAAGCTCCATTTGAAATTGGGATTATCCCCGTCGGAGTCCCCCTTGCACTCTCTCCCTGGCATTCCTCAGGCACGGCTCTTCAATAGAAACCGAAAAAGAGACTGCTGCATCAAGGAGATAATTGTCAGTGGGAACCAGCCTGTGCCCCGCAGACCCCCCCCCCCCCCAACACCCTGGCGCCCGTTTTATGCCCACTTCGCTTCCCCCAACCCCCATCTTTACCTACAGAGAGATCAAAAACAATCGTGGACTTTTTGAAGTGGCTCGGTATCTGATACCTTCCTCTCTACATCCATTAGTGTGTTCTGTGAAACGCGATCAGAAAGCGGAGGTGCCCCCCCCCATCACAGTCCTTGCTTCTTCTGTCCGTGGGGACGCACCATTACTGTTCCTCTGTGATGGAAAATAATGTATCTTTATGATTGTGCAAGTACACAATTGCAAGCCTCAGGTCTCACAGTTATACAGGCGTGAGTGTAAATGAAACAGCATTAACAGTTTACTGGGGAGCGTTTTGTCTGTAATTGGCTCTCCTGTTGTTAAACACAGAGCAGAGCAGGAGCACAACACTCTTTTGTTATGGATCATTTGGGAGAATCACATGAAACCTTTTAAATACTTTGCAATCGGAGAGTATATCCCATCATACGGTTGCATTTGTTTGGACTGATATACTCTAACAACCACCAGATCTTCTCTGATTGTTCTCCAACTTTATATCACAGTTTAGACATGGTGTGTCAGGGTTGAGTGAAGCAGGCAGGACCCAAATGCAGATTTCAAAGAAAAATACCTTTATTCCAAGGCCAAAGCGTCAAAAACAGAACACTACCCCGTGACACAGTCAAAGACAAACAAGGAACCAACAATGACAGACAGAAAAACCAGAACTTAAATACACACAAGACTAATCACACAAACAAGATACAGGTGAGGAGGGAGGAGAAAACACAGGGACACCAGGTGAACACAATCGGGTAATCGGGTAGGAGGGAAAACAAACAGAAAGCAACAGGCAAGACAGGGGGTGAACACTTTTCAAAATAAAACATGAAACCAAAGACAGAAAAAGACAAGACACAACACAGACAGATCGTGACATGGTTCTTTTGGCGTGCTCCGCAGACCGCACTCTTTAAAGGTCTCCTATCATGCAAAAAAATAAAACCCTCTCTCTTTTCCTCCATACCCAAATCTCTAAAAACGGGGGTACAACGGAGCTGATCCAGATTTGCTGCAGATATGACGAAATATCGTAAATGTGGACCCACGGCCCTGTCAGAAACGTCGCTATCAGAAACAATGCACAACGTTTTGGAAGTGATATGGTGTTTGTTTACATTGGCAAGCAGCGCTAACACTCAGAGCTAACCTGTACTGGAGAGAGTATGTGTAAAGAAGCAGGAAATTAAAAGGTACTCACCTTGTGGTAAACCCGCAAGAGAAGAAGCATTTGAGCTCCATACTGTTTCAGAAATAATCCTAGATGTGGTTTTGAACATGATATGGCATTTTTTTAAAGCTACAGATCCAGAATCAGTGTTTCTCTAACAGGGCTGAAATAGAGGGATATGAGGGATGTCTAAAATGCATGATCTGTTTGGTATTTTGAGCATAGACATGTTTCTTATATATTTGTATGTATCTGAGACCCATATTATATGCCTAAAAATAGCATGATAGGAGATCTTTAAAACCTGTATAAGAAAAACAGAGGTTTATCCCGATTGGGTGTTTGATAGAGCACAGGTCATGGTTTATTCTGCCTCCATCCACCTCCAACAAGCCTGCCCCTGTGTGACTCTCGCTGCTGTAGGTTTTTCTCTGGAATTCCTCACACCCCAAAAACCCAGAGGCGTGGTACAGGGCAGGGCTGCTCTCCGTCTCCCCGCTCTCTTTTGATGCCACTCTGAAGTGCAGGATGCCTGGTTTCCTGTCGGGGAGAAAACAGGAGGGCACATGGCGGCTCGTAAAGGCTGAGGCTCTCCATTTAAAAACGGCATTTAAAAACTGTTAGATTATGACCACTGGAAACGGCTGTCTAAACAACATGGGAAAATAAATGATCTGGCTTCGAGAGACTTTATTTTTCTTTGGGCTTTGCGGACGCTCACTGATGTCTGAGTTTAAACAGATACACACATACAGTAGATCCTCACATGGTTATTTTCCCGGGACGATAAATACATCGTGAACGATAAAGACATGTTTTGGCTTGCTTAATCGTGTTCTTATTTAAAATCTGATTTCTCTAGAGTATTTCATGTAGAAAATAAAGTTAAGATAAGAATGAAGCTGCATTTGTGAATATCAAGTGGGAGCGGGTGGCACAGAAGGGTGAAATAGGCCCTGGAGCTAGGATAAGAATTAGCTAAAAACAGATTTCTCATGCGCTACAGTCTGCATGATTCATGTGACATAGATTATAAAACTGCATCAAGGAAAGAAACTCGTTTAAAAAACGGAATGCCCCTCTTAATAAGTCATTTGGTAACAAAGTAAACAACACTGCATCTTTTCCTCATCTGGATCAAACCATGATTTAATTGGTTTTGCTGTAATTAAAGCATATCATGGTTTAATTGACAATGATTAATTCATGTACCATAAAAAGCAACTTTGAGGCTGGACATCTTTTGTAGTGTGCTCTCAGCAGATAAAGAAGGTTTTCGAGGGGGCTCCCAGCTTTTAAAAGACTGGGGGTCCTCATGGAGATCCGGCGCGTTGAGGGACCTTCTAAGAGCGTTCCTGACAGCTGTTTGGAGGGTGGGTGACAGCGTGGCGGTTTGGGGGGCACAGGGGGGAATCAGGTGCCGTCTCCGCAGATTGGCCTTATCAGCCACGGACAGCGGTGAGGGCCAATAAGACCCCCCCCCCCCCCTAATTCGCTGCACATTCACCAGGTGACAAGCGCTGACAGCCAGGCTCAAATCGCATCTCCACACTGTCCCTCTCACCGGTTTGTGACTGAATGACTCGCAGTGCGTGGGTTGGGGGGGGGGCTCCCTTGGCAATGATAAATGGGCCACTCGTATTGGTTTAGCATATTCCTGGGGTCTATGTATTATTTGCTATAGTGCCCGCGGCTGTCTAACAGAGAAGTGGTTCACTCTAATGTAGTGGCTCTCCATGAAAATTGAATTGATACAGCCCTGGGGGACACAGATTTTTGAGTAGATAAAACACTGTTTTATTTCAATAACAAGCAGAAAACACTAGTAGAACGAACATATGTAACAATATATCCCCCAGATATACTTTCAATGCAACTTAATTGAAGGTGTTTTTTACGTCTGTTTTCACTGTGTCCTAATGATGGTTTGTCTCGCCTGACATGTGGCCCAAATATTACCCTTTCATAGAATGACTGACACACACACACACACACACACACACACACACACACACACACACACACACACCACACACACACACACACACACACACACACACACACACACACACACACACACGCGCACACAGAAACAGCCAAGTGGCATGTTTTATTTATGATGAAGAACCTGCCGGGTGTATGTGTCCCTGATGTTTGCTTTAGCAGCGAGCCAGAGATCCGCTCCCGGCCTTTGATTAGGCAAAAAGCTCCAACTGGGGGGGTTCTGTGTAATGAAGAGATTATTGAGCCCCCTGAACTGTACCCCAAACTCTGCAGGAACACAAATACAGTTGCAGATGGACATCATACAGAGCCATGGTGATGGCACAGTGTACACATGCACTTAACCTGATCATATTGTAGCTTTTTCTTTTATTGGAGGCAGCATTGCAGGCACAACAAGGAAAGGCAGGGGTCTCTAATTAATTTAGAGTCCTCTGTGGGTCTTGGTGGGTATCAGGGGGGCACGAGTCTTCTAGTAATTCAGCTAGGATGAATACCATTACCATCTAATGCTGTCCAATTACAGAGGCAAGGTTCATTCTGGGCTCCACTGCAGATAATACAATTGTATATGTCGATACGGACGGGAGGAAGCCGTATTACTGTATATGTTACACACATACATTTGTTGTCTCTTTTATCCCGGATTTTTCATTTATTTCGATACATTTTAGTGTATTAAAATCAATAGCATCCAGCAGTCCATTCAATCCCAAGCTTAACATGATGGTGATAAATTCTGTCATATCTAGATGGATACATTTTTTGATCAACCAGGAAATGAAAAGCAGCCCGACAGAGGTCAAATGTAATCCTGAAACACCCAATCTGGGCAAATATATGGCTCAGTAGACCAGTATAAAATCCTGCCTGGGCCATTTTATAGATTACTTAGCCTATTCCATTTGATATTGCTTTTTTCCCCCCACAACCACTGTATTGTTTGATAGAGCTGGCTTTGTTTGATCGTTGCTGCCAGTTTTAAATCAGGAACATGTTGCCCTCCGCAGGAAAAACAGGGTAGTGCATCTCATCCATCCACAGCCATGACATACAGTCAAGTGAGAGGATTATCTCCTCAATCATCGGATTAACTACAAGTCAACGTTCTCACAGAAAGTTGCCCAGCCTGTTTTCGCTCACATCCCATCACCGTGTTGACGGTTATATCTTCCCAGGGCATTGCATAAGGCGTGTTGCCCTTCGTAAGGTCTCAAAATAAAGAATATGCTTTCAATTAGCATACTCTTTACCACAGAAAAAAAGGCAGTGAAGTTTGCGTAGACTATAAACATTTCAACCGAGAAAAACTGTAATGTATTGCTAGGGATTTCTGGCCACATAAAGATATGGTAATGTTTGATTTAATGGCTTTGGGCCTTGTTAAATTGCTGAAATTATATATTGAACAAAAGCAATAGAGGGCTTTTACTACAATGTAGACCATAAATCCTGTGTTGTTATTGAGGTTGTTGGCAAGACTCTGTCAGCAGACACACAGTGGTCTATGGTTTATGCTGGGGGGGGTAGGTTAGGAACAAAAATCAGGACCAAAGCCACCGTGCTTTTGTGTGAATCCAGGCCAACTTGCTGAATAACAGTGTACACATTAATACATGGTGCAGAGGAGAAAAGCCCTTTGTGCCTGCATTGAGGTACTTTTTATGGATGTTTGTATCATAAAGTGGCTTAGGGAACATATGTACTCTAAGTAAACATTGGTAATATGCTCTGTAGGGAAAGAGATGGCAAAGGTACAAACATCCTTTACTCGAGTAGAAGTACAGATACTCTGGTAAAAGTAGAAGTACAGATACTCTGGTAAAAGTAGAAGTAAATATAAGTAGTGGAGAAAAATGTACAGTAACAAAGTATTTGTACTCGACTACTCTGTATAGGGATGACCTCCTCTACACGCTGATTTTATTTCTTTAAGGAGAGAATGTGAAGAATAGCCAGAAAGTCATTGGTTTTGCTCCAGATATATAGGCTCTTGGCAGGGGGATGTTCTATTTAATGCCTCTGTACGGCTGGATTTACAGCGCCCATTACTCCTGACAGCGAGAGGCTCCCTGTTGTGTAAAGAGCCTGAATTTATAGCCGCAGTGAGCACCAGAACTGGTTTTAATGGTGTCTCAGTGTTAATATTCCCTCTCCTCGACCCATTCACCCAGTTACAATCTGCTTTTGTGACAGAAATTCCTGGCCAAGGAACACTATACTGTAATGAAATATGATTCATTGGTTGCATTCATGGCACTGTGGTCACATTTTCTAAAATGTTTGGTAATTTACAAGCATGCTTTCCTGTTGTTTTAGTATTTTTCTTTGCGGTGTGATTTTTACGGTGTAGATTTAAATCATAGCTGCACATGTTTATGATACGCTGAGGCGAAAGACAAACATCAACTATTTTTGCGTCCATATACCCATTTTTCAGTCAGCGTTCCTGACTCTTTCACACCACTAGATGTCCCCATAATGCTTGTGTGTAAAAAGCACTTCTGAAGCCTCACACTGAATATAGACACACCATGATTGGTGCCTAATACGCAGAGATGATGTAGAGTCTTAACATTCAGTATCCATACTGAATAAATTAGGCATCATACACAGGATACTCCTCTCTTCTCCTCAAAGACTCCAACCACTACTATTTAGAAATATGTATGGCTATTTGACTTGCATCCTTTGGTTACTATAACCCTTTAGGAACACACAGTTAGATATACACTACATGTATATCGTTTTTAGACTGTAAGTGTAAATATGCACATTAACATTGAATGTTATCTCGCTGCACTGTCATCGCTACTACCTCTGCTTTTACCACTCTTATTTGTGTCTATTTTTTACTGCAGTTAGAGTTGCCAAAGATATTTTGTTGTACTTTGTATGACGACAATAAAGATATATTCTATTCTATTGTATTCTATTCTTAAATGTACAGCATGAAAGTCAAATGATTGAATCATTTTTTGTAGAATTTATTTAACTTTTTTCCAGCTTTACAAATGAGATTAAAGGTGGGGTAGGTAAGAATGGAGAAACCAGCTCGAGTGCGCTAGAATTTGAAAGTACGCAGCCGAAACAAATCTGCCCCTTCCTTCAGACTTCCTTACAGAGCCCCTCCTCCAACACACACGAACGCGCACATGACCAATGAGGGCACGAGATAAGTTTGTGCACAGATGGAAGGCTGACAGGCAGGTAGGCCGTCCAGTTATTTTAGCCGGGCCGGCTCAGATGATTGGTCGTGCTTTTTACAGCACCACGGCTTCCACAGATGAAATGTTTTAATATATTTATTGTCAAAGCATTTAATGTATTCATTGCTATCGGGGTGTTAAGAGCATTCCATGGAATATAACAAAGTGTTTCTGAAGTGAATTACCTACCCCACCTTTAAGTGCACAGCTATTTCAAATATCTTACTCAGCAATAACTTCGCAAAAAAAAAAGCAACTTTCCACATTTTCTTCCAGTCACTTATCTTTCCCCTCAAACTCATTTCCTGTTATTTTACTAACTTGCATTTTTATGGCAAGACAGTGACAGGTGATCACCTAACTCTTCCGCCAAGGAAAATGGGGCCAATTGCAAAACCATAATTGTCAGCTGTAGATGCCAGGCTTTGTGCGGAGACTTTGAGACTGCTGAAATCCTCAGCCTTGCTCGAAGCTCCTCTGTAAGTGTGTGACTGAAAAAAGTCCCTCTCAATGCCAAATGTTGCTCTCCTGAAGGAGGGAGCGTGCCAGCACAGGGCCACAGTCTTTGAAGTCGAGGACTCTTCTTTCTTTTGGGAGCAGGTGGCCATCAGACTGAGAAGAATCCAATTTAAAATCAGAAAAAAGAAGCCTCCATTTTGACTTGTCTCTGGTGAAAAAAGACTGATAAATGTGGTAATGTAATCCGGGGAAACCTCCACAGACTTCCTCATGAGGGTGATGGGGTACTCTCAACCAAACCTAGATTAAAAGTACACTTATAGGTCATAAATGAGGTTACAAAAGAATGTAAAAACTAAAGGAATTGTAACTTTTAGGTTATATATGCCTCCTGCTAATGAACTCTAGCTTCTGAATTTTGCATAAATACAAAGTAATAATATTTTTAAATAAATAAAGCATGCAGAGAGGAGCACAGTTTGAAGGCTATCCATGGCTGTTGTTGCATTTGTGTGCATTTTCTACAGAGTATGCTGACATTTACTGTGAACTTTCTGTCACAGCAACAGGAGAAAAGGGGGGGTTCATTAGAACATTTCAAAGTAACAACAAACTATGGAAGTGATGCCAATCTGCTAGCTTAAATGTCTCACCGCTAAAGCTTTGACAGGATGTTGAATATTTTCTGTCCACAGCAAAAGTAACCTCATTAAAAGCCGTCATGGACTTACATTTAAAGGTCTCCTATCATGCAAAATGCACGTTTTCATGTCTTTTATACATAAATATGTGTCCCCGGTGTGTCAGGGAACTCACAAAGTGTCAGAAAACAAAACCCTCTCTCTTTCCCTCCGTAACCAAATCTCTAAAAACGGGGGTACGACGGAGCTGATCCAGATTTTCTGCCGATATGACGTAATATCAAAAATGTGAGCTGGCTTTACGCCCACGGCCCTATCAGAAACGTCGCTATCAGAAACAATGTGTGACGTGTTTTGGAAGTAATATGGTCTTTGTTTACATTAGCAAGCATCGCTAACACTCAGAGCTAACCTCTACTGGAGAGAGTACTGTATGTGTAAAAAAGCAGGAAATAAAAAAAGGAACTCACCTTGTGGTAAACCTGAGAGAGAAAAAACATTTGATACTGTTTCAGAAATAATCTTTGATGTCGTTTGGAACATGATATGGCGTTTAATCATGGCAGCGTTTAGCTGAGTATCTGCAAGCAGAGAGGAGACCTCACTACTTGCCTTGCCGTGCTCAAAAGGGGGCGAGGCCATTAGCTACTGACCCAGAATCAGCACTTCTCTAACAGGGCTGACATAGAGGGATATGAGGGATGTCTAAAATGCATGATCTGTTTGGTATTTTGAGCAAAATGCATCATAGACATGTTTTTTAAATATTTGTATATATCTGAGACGCATAATATATGCCTAAAAATAGCATGATGGGAGATCTTTAAATGTCACCATGCGCTTATTCTTTTATTTTCTTTCACCGCTAAGGAGAAATGACAGGATGTTGGATATTTTCTGACCCCAGCAACTCATTAAAAGCTGTCATGGACTTACACTTAAGGAACATATATGACTCGGGGATGATCTGTTGATCCTTTTACGCCACCAGCTCAACGCTCTTGTTTTGTGTCCACAGCGAGAAAAGCTGATCCACGAGCTAGAGGAAGAGCGACGCCTGCGACTGGAGAGCGAGAAGCGTCTCCGGGAAGTGACGGAGGAGTCGGAGCTGGGACAGGCGCAGATGGTTTCACTGCAGCAGCAATTCTCCAGGTAAAAGAGCCTGAAAGCAGAGAGTGTACTTGACTTTTTGAACGCATGCGGTCCGCCTTTTAAAGGTCTCCTATCGTGCAAAATGCACTTTTTGATGTCTTTTATACATAAATATGTGTCCCTGGTGTGTCAGGGAACTCGCAAAGTGTCAGAAAACAAAACCCTCTCTTTTTTCCTCCGTACGCATTCTTATAAAATGCCAAAGAAATACAAAAAATATAGATCTAATAACACATGGATCAGACAAATAAACAACAATTCTCCAAAAGTAATTGACCTTTAGCAGCAATTTCCTGCAATCAGCACAGAATCAATACAGCGTTCTGGCTCTTGTTTTCCACAAGAGTACTTTCTTTTAGTCACTTGTCCTGAGCAAAATACATGATGATGCATTATTTTGAAAGGTCCTAAGTGCTCAAACAATCGCTGAAGTGTGACGAGGAGGGACGGCAGATCAGAGTTGAAGCCGAGTTGATGCCTTAATTAGGCGATAGGCATTCAGTGCTTCACTTAAAAAAAAGGTAGTCCAGAGGATTTCACATTAACTGCTTATCTTCTCATTAAGTTGGTGCGGAAAATCCTGTACGTTTTAATGGTCCCAGTGCTGGAGTGCAGACGAGGGCAGAGTCACCGCCAAGGGAAGAATACAAAGTTTAAGAGCCCTTCGCAGAGATTTATCTCATATTCAAAATGTTCCAGTGAGTTTAAGTAAGTGGTGATTCTCACTTATGTTCATTTTCCTTACACCCTTTTTGGAAAAACAACTTATACGTGCAGTTTGTTTCACCCAATTTCTCTTTGTTTCTAATGCCAGCAGCAGTCCATACAGGTTGTGACCTTTTGAGATGATGCATGTTCCATTTCGTATATCATGACTTCAGTCGTAGGTATTTAAATCATCAATGAGACATGTATAAACCTGTCTCAAGCTATTTTGTACCTATAAACAAAGCCGGCTGCACCTTTCCACGTCTCCTTGGATTGCTGGTTAGACACGAGTATCTCCTCGGAACTTTGCCAGGAAAAAGTGACTATATTTGTGAAGTGCATTCCCTCCTGGCTGGGCTACGATGTACTGTAGTGGTGAATTAGTAGCAGTATGAGTAACCTGCAGTTCTATTAAGAAGGGAAAAGCTTATCCCTGATTGGGTCCTGTACAGGTCCCCAAAGGAGACAGGTGAATTTGTCGCAATGGCAGGGGTCGCCCAGATGGATGGTTGCCGGGTGGCTTCTGGCGAGACAGACAAAGATTCCATTATGTCCTCAAAAAGAGCTTATCGAGCCGCGGACGTTCTCCCAACCTCTCCACCTCACTCAGCTCTTCTCATTGTAGTTGCGTTGCTCATTGTCATCATGCTGGATGGCTTTAATTTTCCGTCTTCGATGTTTCCGTGAGTCCTGAGGGAACGCAAAGGTGGACCCAGCAACACACTAACAGGATTTCAGTCTCACTTGACAAAGTCGTTCTCTTTGTACCAAGCAAGGGGGGGTGTGTGTGTGTGTGTGAAGTAGTGGAGTACAAATACTTTGTTACTGTACTTAAGTACATTTTTCTGGTATTAGTACTTTACTCTCCTACTTCTTACATGTTGAACACAAATACCTGTACTTTCTACTTCTTACATGTTGAACACAAATACCTGTACTTTCTACTTCTTACATGTTGAACACAAATACCTGTACTTTCTACTTCTTACATGTTGAACCCAAATACCTGTACTTTCTACTTCTTATATTTTGAACCCAAATACCTGTATTTTCTACTTCTTACATGTTAAACACAAATACCTGTACTTTCTACTTCTTACATGTTGAACACAAATACCTGTACTTTCTACTTCTTACATGTTGAACACAAATACCTGTACTTTCTACTTCTTACATGTTGAACACAAATACCTGTACTTTCTACTTCTTACATGTTGAACACAAATACCTGTACTTTCTACTTCTTACATGTTGAACCCAAATACCTGTACTTTCTACTTCTCACATGTTGAACCCAAATACCTGTACTTTCTACTTCTCACATTTTGAACACAAATACCTGTACTTTCTACTTCTTCCATGTTGAACACAAATACCTGTACTTTCTACTTCTTACATGTTGAACCCAAATACCTGTACTTTCTACTTCTCTCATTTCCCAAACAGCTGGTTCCTTTAGTCTGAATGTGTGTTTGATGCGTGATCATTATTCTTTAGAGTCATTGCGTGCCTATTGATTTGAACACGATCCGTGTATCCATCATTTCCTGGTCTTCTCTAAAGAAGAGGGACCAATGGAAACGTTGTCATGTTGCCGTTGTTCAGCATGGAAACATTCATTAGCTAACAATGACGTTATTGTTCTATTAATATAAAGGGAGGTCAGGTACTCTTTAAAACAGCTGCTAGTTATGGGTACTTTTTACTGAATTACATTTCAAAGCCTCTTTACTTTTACTTGAGTAAAGAAGTTTAGTCAGTACTTTTAATTTTACCAGAGTATTTAAAACACGAGTATCTGTACTTCTACTTGAGTAAAGGATGTGTGTACTTTTGCCATCTCTGGATGATTGTGTTTACTCGTACCTGGCTCTTCAGTGGATTAGCATGTTTACATGACAGCCAATAATCGGTGGCTCCGTGCCATGGTGGCAGATGGGACGTCAGCGAGGTCACTTTAATTAGAGACTTACAAGCCAGAAAAAAGAGAACTCGGTCACCAGGCCACCAGCAAGTGTCTTCCCATGAACCTTTGCCCAGATTTCTACTTCCTACCCAAAAGCACTGCTTCATATGCGACATTATTTGTGTCTCTACTGCGAGACCTTCATCCATATCTCCTGATTGATTTTAGCTTTGTATTTGTTGCGCATTAGGGACCTCAGTTCATCGATGTTTCTTTGGAGATAACGCCCGCAAATCTTGTTAAGTGGACATCCCATCTGTTAAATAGACCTGGATGTGTTTGACCTCAGGCAACAATTGATTTGCTAATTAATTGAGGTTGTGCTTTGAATCATGAGGATGGAAGTGAAATCAGACCAAAGCATAGCAGTATTGGATGATGAAAGCCAGCCAAAGATATCAAACATTTATGCAAATGAGTGTGTTAAATAGCTTTTTCACCCATCGCCACAAATAGGGTTTGCATTGAACTAATAGCCTTTGCACTGGGAGACAAATGTGTTCTGTGACGATATGACACCAAAGGTAATGAGCCGCTTGTTAGAGTATGCTATCACACACAACAAACAAACAGGTGTGTGTGTGTGTGTGTGTGTGTGTGTGTGTGTGTGTGTGTGTGTGTGTGTGTGTGTGTGTGTGTGTGTGTGTGTGTGTGTGTGTGTGTGTGTGTGTGTGTGTGTGTGTGTGTGTGTGTGTGTGTGTGTGTGTGTGTGTGTGTGTGTGTGTGTGTGTGTGTGTGTGTGTGTGTGTGTGTGTGTGTGTGTGTGTGTGTGTGTGTGTGTGTGTGTGTGTGTGTGTGTGTGTGTGTGTGTGTGTGTGTGTGTGTGTGTGTGTGTGTGTGTGTGTGTGTGTGTGTGTGTGTGTGTGTGTGTGTGTGTGTGTGTGTCTTTTGTTGGCAGGGGTTCAAACTGGAACAACTGGCTTTTTTTCTTGTTCTACTTTCATCCACTGCAAAGCTCAATTTTGGCGTGTTTTCACGGCTGAGCTCAGAAAGTCTGCATTCCTCAAGTGACTGGCCATTTAGCTCCAGACATAGGTGCACACACACATATACCCTCCCCCACGCAGTTGGGCTCTTATCCTGGTGTGGGTCACATGCCCAGCCCCCTCCTGACTTGGGTCAACCCCCCCCCAGGGGCTTCACCAGCACTAGCATGGCCTGCCGTCATTAAACTCCCAACAGATTAGTGGGAGTCTCCAGCAGCCTCCTTTAGCCCACCCTGGACGTCCCACTCCTCCATATGGGCAAGACATTTAAGAGAGGATGGAAGTGAGAAAAGATGCAACTGGGAGCAGCACTTAAGTTTCAGAAATGAAGTGTGGAGGCAGAAATATAATCCATCCAGTGCTTTTGGAACGTCTATCCAGCGAAGACTCTCTGAGGCCTTGTCCGTTTCCCCCTCCTCTTCCTGTGGTACCACTCTCAGACAGGATGCCTGGTGAGCACACAGGAACATGGGGGCCGCTGGGGGCCCTTCGTGGTCTGAAGATGAGGGCGGCGGTTTTCAGGTAATGTGCAGCCATATCGTCACCTTTTGGAAGTTTGGTTTTCACTGCAGTTTTCCAGATTCAAGGCTTTTATTGTCATTTGTAAACAGCTACAGTGTAGATATGACAATGAAAATCTTAGGTCATAGCCTCCTCCAACGGTGCAACATAATAAAACAGATACAATTGTGCAAGTAATACAAATAAAATAGAATAGAAATAGTGCAAGGAGAGTCTATACAAGTAGTTGGAATATGATCTATTACATAAATAATTTGTAAGTTGCAGACAGATGAATGTTATGGATGTCCTTTCAAAAGTTCAGTTTGTTTGCTTAGCACACTTATCCTCTTACAGACTGTTATTGCCCGCTCTCCTCAGCCTGTTATGGAGATTAAACACTTCTCAAAAGGGGAAAAATAAGAGGCCTTTTGTCAGGCTCAAAAGTCTGCTCATGCACTGAAGCTCAGGTTCGATATTTTGACGTTATTCTCGGATTTATCCGTCTTTATTTGTCCTCTTTGTTCTCCGTAAGGCATTTGAGGTAAACCAGCTTGCTGAAGATAGTGGTAAATACATTCCTCCTGAGTTCATTGTGCCTGGATCATTGTCACCCAGAACACATGTGCGCTCATCAGCAAAACCGATGGCGTTTTACAGCCGACCCGCTCCACTTGACTTTGAAATCATCGGCGTCTTGAAGGGCCCTCTTGGCGGAAGGATATGGGAGACTTACGGCTGGACTAACAACAACAGCAGACGATGACTGGTGCCTGCTGATTTACGGCACATTACTCGTGTGTGTGTGTGTGTGGTGTGTGTGTGTGTGTGTTGTGTGTGTGTGTGTGGTGTGTGTGTGTGTGTGTTGTGTGTGTGTGTGTGTGTGTTGTGTGTGTGTGTGTGTGTGTGTGTGTGTGTGTGGTGGTGTGTGTGTGTGGTCGTGTGTGTGTGTGTGGTGTGTGTGTGAATGTGGGTGTGTGTGTGTGTGTGTGTGTGTGTGTGTGTGTGTGTGTTGTGTGTGTGTGTGTGTGTGTGTGTGTGTGTGTTGTGTGTGTGTTGTGTGTGTGTGTGTGTGTGTGTGTGTGGTGTGTGTGTTTGTGTGTGTGTGTTGTGTGGTTAGTGTGTGTTGTGTGTGTGTGTTGATGTGTGTGCATTACCGCCACACTGCTCTGGATTGCACAGCTGGACTGGCAAAAAGTGCTCAGAGAGAGTGATTGCACTCTTTTTTTACAGATCAATGCCCTCTCTTCTAATCATCCAAGCCACGCCTGGACCAACCAAGTGTTTAAATGTGACACCCCCCCCCCCCCCCCCCTTTTTTTAGCCGGATGAATCAGGGCCCCTGTTCAAGATGACACATCTGCGGTCATTAACAGGATGGAGGGGGGGGGGGTCACTCTTTTGAAGTCACTTCCTTACTCATGCCCAATAGGGGGACGAGGGTCTGTTAAATAGATAATAGGTGTCTGGACTATTTTGGGGAGCACCTCATATTTAAAAGGATTTATCAGTCCATTTCAGAACCTCTCTTTAACTTGGGGCTTATGTCTGATTGAACTTCATTTGGGTTGTTTCTACTCTATCACTTGTGCTAAATTACCAGCCCAAGTAGTGGTACCAATCTTCTTTGAGAACAAAAGTCTGTTCACTTACTTACCACTATGTCAGACAATCCAGCCCACTAACTTCCGCCTTGGATTAAGCACGTTGGTTATGATGTTTATAGGCCGAAAGAGGTCAGATTACAAGCTTTTTGCAGAAGTAGGGCATCCCTGCTCACATCATGATAGCTGGCCTGTTCTCTCTGGCTTGTGATTGTAGCCTAAAGGCAAACAGCATGTCAATCAAACTGACCTCATGGTTGCAGTATGGATCTGGTTGTTTGGCAGCTGCTGTGGTCGACACATACACTGAAAAACTGTTTTATTAAATGTGTTAACAGTTTCCACATAATTGTATAAAATAAGATAAGATGGACCTTTGTTAATCGCTGTGGGGAAATTCAGTAGTTTAACAGCAACAGGGTAAGAATGAAAAACAGGACAGCACAGATATACAATATATTTTATATATATATTTGTATTCGGGATTGTGGGAAACGGTATTTCGATCTCTCTGTCTGTATACACAAACTGAAAGATTGACAATAAAGTTGACTTTGATTCACACAGATTAGAGATTAATAAAATCAAAGATACAAATAAAAATATACAGTTAAGTAACTTGATTCAAAGCAATTCATTAAAATGAACATATATACATATTTGGGTCCTATATACATATTAGATATATGTACATGTATGTGTGAAAACAGTGTCTATGAGGTTAGTTGAAAGCAATAGTATTAAGTGGAACCTATTATTTTGTATTTAAACCTAATATTATATTATTGCTTTCCTTTGTGTAATTTGTTGACATTTAATTAAAGTCTGGTTTTCAGTGTAAGGTCATTCTGTATCTGTGCATCGCATACCTTTTGAAATATTTCCATTATGAATATAGTGGCCAATAATGCTCTTGACTTATTGTTTCAGTGCAACATGCAACTTACCGTTATGATTTATCAATATTTCCCAGTGTAAGTAATGGACTCCATGCTGTCTGTCTGACAAAGGTCTCCCACCGGGATGTCTTCTTCTGTCTCCGTCTCACATGTGGAACTCGTATGCCTGTAACCCATTGTGGAGATAAAGGAAGAGTCTCCAGCCAAATGCTTTTGAGGACCGATGGCTTCCTCATTGTTAACTGCTTCCTTTGGCCAGAGGTGAACATGTGGGGCGGCCATCATGAATTTGCACACACCAAATGTAGACGGACGGATGAAGGGAAAAAAACGAAATCTTGAAAACAGAATCCCTCCATATGTTTCTTTTTTTAATTGACGCTCTTAACTGACTGTTCCTCGTTGGCAGAGATGGTAAAAGTACACACATCCTTTACTCAAGTACAGATACTCGTGTTTAAAAATACGTGTTTTAAAAGTAGAAGTACTGACTAAACTTCTTTACTCAAGTAAAAGTAAAGAAGTATGGCTTTGAAATGTACTTAAGTAACAAGTACCCATAACTAGCAGCTGTTTTGAAGAGTACCTGACCTCCCTTAAATAATAATGTCATTGTTAGCTAATGAATGTTTCCATGGCAACATGACAACGTTTTCATTGGTCCCTCTTCTTTAGAGAAGACCAGGAAATGATGGATACACGGATCGTGTTCAAATCAATAGGCACGCAATGACTCTAAATAATAATGATCACGCCACCAAACACACATTCAAACTAAAGTAACCAGCCTGTTTGGAAAATGTAAGAAGTAGAAAGTACAGGTATTAAAAATGTAAGAAGTAGAAAGTACAGGTGTTAAAAATGTAAGAAGTAAAAGTAAAAAGGCGTCAGAAAAAGAAGTAGTGGAGTAAAGTACTGATACCAGAAGAATGTATTTAGGACAGTAACGAAGTATTTGTACTCCGCTACTTCCCGCCTCTGCTCGTTGGTTCTCAACATGTTAAGACATTTATGGAGAAAGTTTTCATTCATTTTTTTAATTTGCAGTTTTAAGTGTGTAAAACGACCCTGAAGTCCTTTCTTTTCACAGCAAAAACACTGGAATGAAATATGACTGTCAGTAAATACTAAATGCTTTGCCCTCTTGATCTTTTTTTTCTTTGACATGTGTGTTCTGTTGAAGAGGTCAAAGGTCGCTGAGTAGAGTCAGCGGTCATGAGGGCAAGGACCTCTGTAATGCTACCCCGCTGTAACATGCATGACTGATGCATGTGACTTTTACAACCCTAACTGTCCTCTAGGCTATAAACTGGACGAGCCTTTCACCAAAAGTGTCTCGCTTAGTTTGCTCTCTTCATTTAGGTCACGTCTGAGGAAGGATCTCCTCGCATGTTTTCAGCTCTAAGGGGATAAGGTGGCTTAGCGTTGTGTTAAGCTAGGAAATCACCCGGTGGGTAAGTGATTTGCGTTAAAAGTAGAAGAATGGAATATTCTGGCCAAAACGGACAGTTTGGCAGGGCCTCGCTGAGGATTCAGATAAGGAGATTGCAGCTGGCCCTCCATAGCCTCAATTCAGCCGCTACAACCAGGTGATTGTTCTCCCTCTATCATTCCAGCAGCTTAAAGATTTTTCCAATTGTTCACCGCCAGTCAAATCTGATTAGAGGGTCTCGGCTAACCTGAGCCTCTGACAGCTCTGATAAAGTGAGAGTACTGATACTTCCATCCTTTTGGAGCTTCTGTCCTGATAATGTGAAATGTTAAGAGGCTGTACATCTTTCGCTCTGATCTGAAAGATGTCATGCAGGAACTTAATCAAGTGATTGTTATGTTACTATTATCATAAGGTGCCTTGTTTCTAGGTTTACTGTGATAAAGGAATAATACACAGTGTATCTTAAAGGTGTCCTAAAGGCATTTGAGCCCCATACTGTTTCAGAAATAATCCTTGATGTGGTTTTGAACATGATATGGTGTTCAATCAGGGCAGCATTTAGCTGTATCTGGGTAGAATTCTCCTGATCAGATACTCAGCATAAGCTCCGCCCCCTCTTAAAAAAAAAGTATTATTATAATTGTTTTATAAAGCTTTAGACTCAGAATCAGCCCTTCTCTAACATGGCTGAAATAGAGGGATATGAGGGATGTCTAAAATGCATGATCTGTTTGGTATTTTGAGCAAAACACATCATAGACATGTTTTTTATATATTTTTATATATCTGAGACCCATAATATATGGTATAAATAGGAGACCTTTAAGCAAGTTACCATGGTTGTTATGTTACTATTATCATACGGAGCCTTGGTTTTAAGTTTACTGTGATAAAGGAATAATACACAGTGTCTCTTAAAAAGCTGCTGCCAAGGAATGCTGGCAGCCAAGATATCCAACCAAGGCAGGGAGAGGTGGGGGGGGGGGGCAACTCCTGAAACATGCGAGCATTCAGGAAGTAATTGGCAGGAAAGCGATAACTAAAATAAACAAGCGAGCGTGAATGAAAAGCGCCACATTCGCAGAGAAGATTGGTAGAAATCCGAGATGGCGTGCAGAGATCTCTGATCATGCAGTAAGTGTCCTGGCATGCAGCCTCCTCCAGAAAGTGTCTTAATTACCAATGAATAACCACATGACTGCAGGCACACACACAAACACACACACTGGGAATCCCTGTCTTTAGCCGTGCTTCATCCAGTCCTTTTGCTGATCCAAGGCACCCAGCAGGGGGCTCTTCTTTTTCTTTGGAGACGGCTTAACATGGGACATATGGGAAAGTCTTTGCCTGCCAGATCACTGTCTTTACACAGAGCCCAATGGCGGATAATGACACTCGGGAGAAAAAGAAAACGGGAGATGTGTTGTCAGGCTGACACGGGACACACCATGCTGTCTGTCGATTGAGCGAAAAAGCACTCAAGCTTATATGAGGACTGCATGGCCTATTTTAGCCTGGAGACCTACATTACTGCAATAGTGTCTAGTGTGTGTTCGGATGTCTCTCCATATGGAGCTCAAGGACTTTTACACAGTGTTGCTGGCTTTTTTCCGCAAAAACGGAGGTACAAAGAATGGAGAGAAACTTAACAAGGGGTAAGTTTTGAGCTCAGATTGTCAGCTTTTGAGAGAGGTTTGAGGTCCTTTCATCATTTGTAGTCGTGTGAAGGAATTTGTCATTGAGCTGAGCACAGTTTCCAATGAATAGAAATAGTGTGCTCCTTCGTTTGATTCCATTGTGACAATTGACTTGAGGAAGTTTTTGCACTTGTTACTTTTCAAAGTATTTCACCTCTAACTGTGCATTGTGATGATGCATCAAGTTTTTTTACCCTCTGTCGTCACATTAAAGCTGAAGACCGTCAGACCTCAGGCTGAAAATTGATTGGACCCTTAATTGTATTTCCTGGACTGCTGACGAACGCCACATTTTAAATTCAGCTCATGCTGCGCGAGGGTCAGGGGAGCCTGGAATTTGCTTTCGCCTCCACATACATCCCTTCAACACACACACACACACACACACACACACACACACACACACACACACACACACACACACACACACACACACTCTCTTGTCCTTCCTCCTACCCTGAAAGATGTCTTCAATAGGTCACTGAAGAGCACTTTGAGATTAATCACACTGAGCATGACTATGTTTTTATGTAAAGTAATGCTCTGTCATCTCAGAGTTATGGACCATCCATCAAATGCATTTAGCAGACTCCCTCTCTCACATATAAATAGGTTTTAGGAGGCTGAATTTCACAGTAATGACAAATAGAACTGTTTATTTGATGGGATGTTTTTCTGGACACTTGTCCCATTCTGTATTTGGACCGATTTACTGCTTGGATTTCATTATTTAAATATAATTTTGGATGGGTTTTAGAAAGCTATTTTACCAATACCAATGAATTGTAATGCTTTAAAACAAATACCGTAAAAGCAGTTTGTTGGTAATCAGTGCAACATCGATAGTGATTACTGGGCTAATTATCCAAAGCAATGTTATTTGTGTTGCTCTGCATGAGTTGCCAAAGAAAATGAGATGATAACAAGTAGTTCAGGGAGTTTAACTGAACTACAGAGCTAGAAACAATACATTTGAAGCTTAAACTCCTCATGGCTACACTATTAAAAATAGCAATAACGAATCAGCAAGTTCCACAATTTTCCATTTTTCAACCAGAATAAGTACATTTTCTCTCCGATTACCACTTCAAAGCCAGAGCTATTCAAAAGCACCAGTGTGTGTCCACTGAGATGCCACACATCTGTGCTTTATGGGACTTTGAAATGAAAGCAATATGGAGGGCGAGGCAGCACTTTGTGGTCCGTAGAACCACAAAGGGTCTCTTTCAGGTGCGCATGAATCACACAGACCCCTCAAAAAAAGCCTCAGCTGAAGCACCACGCCAGACGTCCCCCTCCCCCTCCTCCTCCAGCCACAACATAAGCAATCGGGCATGGAAGAGTTGCCTCCGTAATGCAAAGGTCACTCTGGAAGTTTGTTTGGAAGTTACAGCTGTGAGTGTGTGACCACGGCTATGAAAGCAAATGCTCATATCATTGGATTCTGCATTGATTGCTTCCCTGGCTCATTTGGCAGATGTTTTCATGCATTAGAATAATTTTGTACTCCCATCTGTTGGCTTGCCTAATGATATTTCTGCTATTTCTAATTTCAGGTTTAATTTCCCCACATTTACATATTTATATGCATCTAACATTTCCTATGCTGGCAGCTTGGTACTGAACAATAACAAAATAGTTAACAGGAGGGTGATATGTGACTTTTCTAAAACGATTTCTCTAAGAGGAATTGGTCACACACTTTTTAGACATTTTATTTGTACATGGAAATATGTTAAATGGACCAAAGAGTTTTAAGAGTTTGTGGAACTATTCCCTTAAAGTTAGAAATGCTTTTCATCAAGGTGATAATGATGTGGTGTGGTTTATAAAGAAAACTGTCCTGGTAGTCCAAATACAGTTTACAAAACATGCTCTTTTTTGTACAAATACTTGGACTGTTAATGTGTAAAGGACTTGAAGAAGATATTCCCTTTCTGTATGATTCACTATTTGGCATTGTTTTGATGAGTAGCATAAGCCCTTCTGTCACACTGACAAAACGATGTGTTTGGGTCTGGAGAGAGGAGGAGGTGATTTAATGCGGGAAATGTGCAAAGAGTCTTTCCTTTTGTCACTTCACAGCGAATCAAACCAAGATCGCCAGGGATTTATCATTGAGTAAAACGCATGCTCACCTCTGCGAGTGTCCTCACAAAACACAACAGGAGCACACTCTCCGGCTAAATCTGTAGGTGGTCACCTGCCCAAATCCCCTCAGGCCAAGACCTGCCCCCTCACTCGCCATGTGGGCTGCAGGCTGACCCCGTGTCAGTTTCGCAGACTACAAAGCTGTGCATGTCACGTCCTCTTTGCTCTGTACGTTGTGCTGATTAAGGCCAGCGTTTAAAGCAGGAGCAATCTGCCAGCCTCTTCCTGTGTTCAGCTAGCGGTCTGATTACAGCCGGCTTTATGGCTCAGCCCGGACAGATGGTGAGGCTATCATCGTCCCGCCCTCGTTCTCTCCCACAGTCAGGGCAAAACTGCCAGGCAATCAAGAGACAAGCATATATAAAACATATGCATGCCACTATTGAAATGATTTGATTCAGTGCAACACTATTACTCCTAATGTGTTTCATGGGTTAAAGCAGGGGTGTCAACTTTTATCGCGGGCCACATTAAGATAAGATAAGAATTACTTTATTGATCCCAATTTGGGAATTGTTTGTGTTGCAGCAGCATGGCATTGTACAATACAAATTAAAAGAAATACACATTCCAAAATGTAAACATCTCAATAGAAATAAAATAGCATTCCAAAAAGTAGAAAATATACATGTTGAATTATAAATTTAAAGTAACAAAATATAAAGCAGGATATTATATATACATAAGTATGTGAGGAAAGGAATATTACATATTAGATGTAAAATGTACAGTGTGATTTAAACATGTCGCTGATGACGATGACCTAATATTTTATTTAGGAAAATGTATGCTAGAGGGGGTAGGACCAGAAAAGTTATTCTTAAGCTTCTTATTGCCCCTGTTGAACATGACAGAGACCATTTGAGAATTGTTATTATAATTTTTTTTTTTTTTTTTTTGTTGTACTTTGTCATTATTATTATTATGAGTGAGAAAAAAAGAAAGAATAAATATATATATTATTATTATTATTGTTGTATGTTTTGTTTCTGACATGTTCAATAAATTGACTGAAACATTTTTTAATCATTTTGGTTGCACTCAAAGGGCCGGTTGGAGCTTGAAGACTATATACATATACTACAATCATGTATTTTATTACATAACTGCTTTGCACTGGGTTATAATGGGTTTTAATAATACATAATAAATACATCTGAAAGCAGAAGTCTAGGGGAAATAATTGCATGCAAATATTCAACAATTATACAATTTCTATATTAAATAAGTTTGTTAGCTAAAATTATATATTGTGCACGCATGTAGACACAAACATACTGTATGTGGGCGCACACTTACATTTCTCTATGTTATTGTAACAAAAGTTTCATGAGTTTATGAGATTGATCATATCATATATCATCAATCAAACATCAATTTAAGTGAATAATGAAGTTATTCTTTTTAACTGTTGAAAGAACAGCTGACTTATTAATGTATGTCATGTAAAAGTTCTGCTATGCAAATGTTATTACCATTACACAAAGCAAGGCTAGCTGTTAGCATCTGTTGTCAGTCTTTATGCTAAGCTAAGGACACAGAATGCCTGCCACAGCTAAGGCTAACGTACTGACAAAATGTGGAACTATTCCTTCAAGGTTAGAATAGGCTTTTTCATCAAGGTGATAATAATGGTGTTGCTGATTTCTCTTAGTTTAATGTAAAACAAAAACGTGATTTGCTTGCTAATGCGGGACATGTGCAAAGATTAAAATCCTTTCCATTTGTCACGAATCAAACCAGTACAAAAATAATGTCATAAAATGTGGATGATTCCCACCTGACTATATCAAAGCCTTTCTTGTGTCTCCTTTTTTTAACAATGGCTGTCACTTCCCAACCTCGTTGAAGCTCGTGAATGTATCTGATCATTTACGTTAGCATGAACCCTTCTGGCTCCAAAATCATCTTAGTCATCTGCTGCTGTGGGACTCTGCTTTTTATTTGTACAGAATCAGAATACTAAGTTCCCTCCACAGTTTTAGCATGTGGCTCTTATTCATTCAGATGTAAATAGGCAGAAGCATTTTTCCCGTTGCACTTTTGCCACCTGTTTTGCATGCAGCTTGCAGCGTTAGCAGCACAAAATAGAAGCTCGGATTGTTTAGAGCAGTCCTCGACTTGAAGGTCAAGGTCACTCGCTCGGTGCTTGCTGCTGTGATTGCACTTAATTCCAGCCATCAGCAGACACACACACGGCTGGGCACACACACACTCTTATACAATCACAGACAATATGTCAGTAAGTACTATGTTTGCACATTTCGTTCTCAATCTAGTCATTTGGACAAAGGGTTTCCTAGCATAGTTGGCACTGAATCAGTCCCATTCGGTTTGTGTGTGTTTGTATGCTTATGGAAAGTGTAAACAGAAATAAATATCCCAATTCAAGGTTGCAATGACTCATTTTAAGCTGTCATAACAGCTTGAAGATAGATACCATTTTGGATGTTTGTATTGGTGCTTTTGCTTTGAAGTAGCTGTGGGCTCTGGCATCGGGTCATTTTAGGAATTATAAATCTAAATAACCCTCGTGCAGGTTCATACTGGCTCTTCTGCAGGGGAAATTAACAACAAAGCACGTGTGGACCATAGTATCAATGATCAGTGGCTACCTAAAACTGCTTTTGGCCAAAACATGCTACTAGAAAGCATTTCCCGGTTATTCGTGATAATCCACAGCTTCTGGAGACTTGTGTGGAACCAAGAAGTCTTCCAAATGAATGAGATATTGCGATGTTTTAACCATGATATGTGTCCTGTGTGCAGGATGGAAGAGACGGTGCGGACGCTGCTGCAGAACCAGGGCGTTGTGGAGCAGACTGCTGTGGACACTGTGGACATCATGAAGGCCTACAAGGTAAACATTAAAAATCTCCTATCATGCTTAATGCACTTTTTTATGTCTTTTATACATAAATATGTGTCCCCGGTGTGTCAGGGAACCCACAAAGTGTCAGAAAACAAAACCCTCTCTCTTTCCCTCCGTACCCAAATCTCTAAAAACGGGGGTACAACGGAGCTGATCCAGATTTCCGTCCGATATGAAGTAATATCTGAAATGTGGGCTGGCTTTACGCCCACGGCCCTATCAGAAACGTAGCTATCAGAAACAATGCCTGACGTGATTTGGAAGTAATATGGTCTTTGTTTACATTAGCAAGCATCGCTAACACTCAGAGCTAACCTTTACTGGAGAGCACATGTGTTTAAAAAGCAGGATATAGAAAGGAACTCACCTTGTGGTAAACCCGCAAGAGAAAAAGCATTTGAGCTCCATACTGTTTCAGAAATAATTCTTGATGTGGTTTTGAACATATGGCGTTTCATCACGGCAGCATTTAGCTCAGTATCTGGGTAGAATTTTCCTGATCAGATACCCCCCTCCCTTTAGCTTTAGACCCAGAATCAGCACTTCTCTAATAGGGCGTAAATAGTTGGTATATCTGTTGGTATTTTGAGCAAAACACTTCACAGACATGTTTTTCATATATTTTTATATATCTGAGACCCATAATATATGCCTCAAAATAGCAAAATAGGAGACCTTTAAAAATTGAAAGTGTAAAGGAGCCTATATGCAGGGCTGCACATAACTGGTGCGCAGGTGCGCATGCGCACCTCCGCCAAAAAAAGAGCACCGGGTCATTTGAAAAAAGGCGCATTTGCGTACCAACATTGAGAGAGAGGGAGAGAGAGAAAAGAGAGGAGAGAGGAGAGAGAGAAGGGAGAAGAGAAAAGAGAGGAGAGAGGAGAGAGAGAAGGGAGAAGAGAAAAGAGAGGAGAGAAAAGAGAGGAGAGAGAGAAGGGAGAAGAGAAAAGAGAGGAGAGAAAAGAGAGAAGAGAGGAGAGAGAGAAAGATATTTGCGAGTTGCATATGAACTCAGGGCCGGCCCGTAGCACTGGCGTTATAGATGTTCGCCTAGGGCGCCAGATCTGTGGAGGGAAAAAAACATTTTTGACTGTTGGTGCTCATCCTAATTTTCGGCCTTGATGTAACAACATTCATAATTAAGTAAATGTAACACCCTTTTCACCCCGGTTACACGTTTCATTTGCCCTGTACGATGGGCGCTGTAAGTGATGAAAGTGGGGGATGTTGGCTTATCTGGCGCCCGCAGCTCACAGCCAAAGTGCGAGTGAGCGTGGGAGCGAGGGAGGGTGCACCGGTTCCGGCGCTGTTGTTATTAGAATCTGGTGCTAGCTGCTCTAACGGATATAAGAAGAAGATGTTTCTACAATGATGTGGAGGGAGAGTCCTCTCCAGTCAGACTGAGGCTGATAACTACAGCTCAGTGAGGTAAAGGACTCTGAGTGTTTAGATAGTTCACTTTAGTCTAGTTATCTCAGTGGGTCTCAAACGTTTTGATCACAATTTATGTAAACACATATTTCCAAGGCACTCCTTTATAATTATTGGGATAAACAGGTTTGAAATCATTCAAATGTATACTATAGGACAGTAAACCAGACATATCGTTTAAAACTGGAGAGATGAAAAAAAATGCATAAATAAATACATGTTAAGGTAAAATAAGATATGAATGAACAACAAAAATAAAATAAGTTACATGAATTTGTTATTGGCTATGGTAGGTTATTGGTTATGTTCACATACTTATTTGATTACATCCACTTGTCTAAGATGACAACAGAGACTTTCGACCCAAACCCAGCTGTTGACTTGTGGATGCAAGCAGCTAATCACAGACTCAACCAGAGAGAAAGAAGTAGGCCTACATCATCAGCTACCATGTCTGACAGAGAGGAAGACAGTGAGGAGAACAGTCAGGAGGGTAGTGATGACAGCTTGTAGGATTACTGGTCGTGCTAATGTTGTCTTGTGTTCACCTCTGCATGTGTGTTCTGTGTGCACCTCTGTGTGTGTGTTCAGCGCCGTGTGTCTGGCAAATAAAGTCAAGACCCCCTCAAAGGTTACGGTTTATTTCATTTTAAGGATGAGCACCAAGCAACATCTCCAGGTGCTCCTTTGAGAACCAGGGCAAATAAGTTATGTGCACCCCTGCCTATATGTTTACTAATGACACATATTCTCGTATTTGTCTCTTTGTTTGTATCTCACTCATCGTTTTCCGCAGCTCAGACAGTGGTGAGTAAAGCCAGACTGAGCTCAGGTGCTTTACTCGATTACATAAGATAAATAGCTGCTGGGAGAAAGATTACACATATCTCTGAAGCAGGGTCAGGACGTTGCAGCTCTAAAACGCTGTTGCCTCAGTCTGTTTATCATCACAGGTGTTAGTCACTGCTTTGTCTGAGAGCCTTAACTACAGCAAACTATTCCCTACTGTGTGAAGCTTTCATTTGTAGACCTGAAATTACTTCTTTTAGTATTACCCACCACCACACACAACATTTTTAAGTTTTCATAAAGCAGCAGCAAAACGTCTCCAGGGAACAGAAGGAAAAGTACATTTATGGGAAAGTAAGTTTGCAATAAAAAGAGTGTCTTTATAAAACATCAGTGTGAATAAAAGACGGCAGGAACTCAGGAATGACGAGTGCAAATAAGTGCGGGCAGAATATAAAAACGAGCACTATAAGTTTAAATGTCAGGATGGTGAACCGTGTTATTAACAGCCATGATAAAAGGCTGATGTGCTGTAAATTGCCCTGAGGGTTATGACTAGACAGCTCGCTCTGAAATGTATGTGACATGAATACAATGTGTCAATATGCAAATATTAGTCTCTGTGCTCACAAAGTAATCCTTTTCTGGGTTCCCCACAACAACAAAAGATTATGTGGATTGAAAAACAGAACAACAGGGGTGATAGGAAGTAGAATAGGGTGTGTTTTGTGGAAGCATACTGTAAATATTCTCCACTCTGAGCACCTGGGTTCAACCCAAACTGAATCTTTTAAAATACTTGTCAGCAATCATTTTTATATAAAACCAATCACAACAGCTAACCAATCAGAGCAGACTGGGCTCTGGTTTCAGACAGAGGGTGAAAAGAGGTGCTGCTGCACAGGCAGTATGAGAAAAATGAAGAGCTTTTTGAACATTAAAGCATGAAGACATGAAGAGACACTACATACTGATATACACCTGGACATCAGCAGAAGAGGACTCTTTACATTACATTACATTACATTGCATTTAGCTGACGCTTTTATCCAAAGCGACTTACAATAAGTGCGTTCGTCCAACAAAATACAACTTGAAGAAAACAGAATCATATAAGTACATCAGGCTTCATAGAGCAAAAACATTTCAAGTGCTACTCAACTGGTTTTAGGTAAGCCAGTCCTTTATTAGTATAAAAGTGCTTCGTTAATAGTTCTAACGCTCGAAGTGGAGTCGAAAGAGATGAGTTTTCAGTTTGCGCCGGAAGATGTGCAAGCTATCTGCCGTCCTGATGTCAATGGGGAGCTCATTCCACCATCTTGGAGCCAGGACAGCAAACCCACGTGTTTTCGCCGATGGGAACTTGGGTCCCCCTCGCAGCGAGGGCGCAGCGAGTCGTTTGGCTGATGCAGAGCGTAGTGCACACGCTGGGGTGTACGGTTTAACCATGTCCTGGATGTAGGAAGGGCCAGATCCATTCGCAGCATGGTACGCTAGTACCAGTGTCTTGAAGTGGATTCTAGCAGTTACCGGAAGCCAGTGAAGGGAGCGGAGGAGCGGAGTAGTGTGGGAAAATTTAGGAAGGTTGAAGACCAGACGAGCCGCTGCATTCTGGATGAGCTGCAGAGGTCGGATGGCACATGCAGGTAGACCAGCCAGGAGGGAGTTGCAGTAGTCTAGGCGTGAGATGACGAGAGCCTGGACCAGAACCTGCGTCGCTTTCTGTGTCAGCTGGGGACGTATCTTCCTGATGTTGTAAAGCGTGTATCTGCAGCAACGGGTTGTAGCAGCGATGTTTGCAGTAAAGGACAGGTTGTTATCTAGGGTCACACCCAGATTCCTTGCAGTCTGAGTCGGGGAAACAACTGAGGTGCCGATGTTGATTGTCAGGTCAAGAGTGGGACAATCTTTTCCCGGAAGGAAAAGCAGCTCAGTCTTGTCAAGGTTGAGCTTGAGGTGATGAGCAGACATCCACTGAGAGATGTCAGCTAGACAAGCAGAGATGCGTGCGACGACCTGGGTCTCTGAGCGGGGAAAGGACAGAATTAATTGGGTGTCGTCAGCGTAGCAGTGGTAAGAAAAACCATGCGGGCTAATGACTGATCCGAGCGAGTTTGTGTACAGGGAGAAGAGGAGGGGACCAAGAACAGAGCCCTGAGGGACCCCCGTAGTTAATTGACAAGGGTCGGACTCAGACCCTCTCCAAGTTACCCTGTAGGTACGGTCTTTGAGGTATGAGGTGAGGAGGGAAAGTGCAGAGCCTGAAACTCCAAGTTTTTGGAGAGTGCGAAGGAGGATCTGATGGTTCACCGTGTCGAATGCAACAGACGGGTCCAACAGGATGATGACAGAATTGCGTGAGATCCCAGGATGTGTTTTTATTACATGTGCCAAGTGCTAGGACTGTTTTAGGTACTAAAGCTTTTATGTGTGCTGCTCCTCTAGCTTGGAACACTATGCCATTTTTTTATAAACTGAGCATTTTGGTTCCCCTGCATCATTTTAAAGCTCGGATAGATGAAATGTTATTTGATACCTGTTATTGTGAATAGGTTGTAATTTGTACCCCTGTAATTATGTTGTATTGATGTCCTTTTGGTTTTCTGTTGTTTTTTATGTGTATCCAATGTGCTGCAGGTCTCCCTTGAAAAAGAGATCATTGATCTCAATGGGATTTTACCTTGTTAAATAAAGGCTACAAGGAGAGGACTCTTTAAAGTAGAGACACTACATACTGATATACACCTGAACTTCAGCCAAAGAGGACTATTTAAAGTAGAGACACTACATACTGATATACACCTGAACATTAGCAGAATAGGGCCCCTTTAACTTGTAACTTTTTTTCTTGGTTAATCAATTAATAATAAGTCTTAAAATGCCAAATATGTTACATTTGAATTTATATAACACAGACAAAAGAACGACTTGAACAAGAGACTTGTTTTTGTTTTGCTACATACAGTAAATAACAGGGATAATTAGTTATATATTATTATCTAATAACAGGGTGTCATTGTTAGCATGCTGATGTTACCATTTAGCACGCAGCAGTACTTTTCCACAGCATGCCTTAGACCTGTATATCTTTCTAAGATTAGAACATATACAGGAATACAGTTTTGATTTATTACCGATGTCAACCCTTAATGGAACAAACACACAAATGATGCTCAAGAAGATCTTTTTTCTCAGCTGAAGAGCATTGTTATTTTCCCACACTGATGTACAGTATGTGTGTGTTTACTCAGAGATAGTGCGCCTCTGTGTTCATCAGTCAAAGAGATATCTGAGTAACACCACCCGTTCCTCTGCAGCGATGTGCTCCTGCTGCAGCTGTATTATTCTGTGTGTTCAGCAGACAGACTCAATAACTTGAAAGGGCAGCATGAGGGACACAGTTCCTCCCCTCTCCCACTCCACCCCCACCACCCCCCCCCCTGTGGAGATTATTACGGAGCCCTTTAACGCCATCTGATGAGCAGCCTCTCAAAGTAAACTGCAGACTGCCCTGGCTAGCAAACAAAAAGCCAACTTATAAGCTTGACTTTAAAGAATTGCCTCAAACTGGATTGTCTGATGGAATCAAGCAAGATTGAACACCTAATATATGTTTAGAGGAGATTGGATCAAGCTGAAAACAAAGCACTCTCAAGGACATTATTTCCAATTCCTGTTAGGAGATCTTGTTCTGGCTGCATTTGGATATATAAAAGACGAGCTGCATTAGTGCTGCTGACCTCAGCTTTTATCCATCACATACACCTATATATCTTTAGGTTGGACATCTACCTGTCAAAGCTCGCCTCGGAATGAGAAATTCAGTGTGTGTGCAGGATGTTATCGATAACTCATTTGAAGCAAAGATCCTTTCTTTCAGACTTTTCTCAAATCGTTGCCTCTTCTTGTTCAATACAGGCCTCTAACATGTCTTTTAATTAGGTGCTACTTTTGTATCGGGTCCCAAGCAGGCAATGGTCACTAAAATGAAAATGTATATATTTCAGAATATTTCAAATCTTAATATTCTACTTCTGCTGTTTTTCTTGTGAGATAGTAGAAACGTTCCACCTCTTCAGGCCCTTAACAGCTATTCAAATGAAACAATCTGAGAGTTTTCAAGTGGAAAATCCAGTTTTTAAATGAACTGCTATGAACTCCTAAACATGTTCAACCTGTGAACGGTGGTCACGGCCACTAGCTTATTATAGAGAATGCATTAAATACTGACCTTCATAGGACGTTATGGCCTAAGGGGATGTTTTTTAATTGCTTCTTTTCGCCTATCATAAACCAAAGCAATTGTACAGATAATGATGACTGAATTAATGTTTGGATATGTTGAATACATGTTGAAGTACTTTTAGGATGGACATTCTGAGAGTTTCCTTTTGCATGTCAGTGCTAGCAGCTAATTAGCGTCCAATTATTACCAATAGTTTGTTATCGCAGATGCCAAGAAAAAATTAACCCCAAAAGGAAACGGATAGCTGGCATAGAGACGGCAACACAGAGCGAAAGATCCCCACAATGCAACGGAGATGACAGCCTTCAAGGTCACTGCCACTCTTTGGAAAACAAGTGAAACATGATTAGGGATTAGGGGATGTTTTGGCGCTGTGTTGTTGGAGCTGCCTCCCTGTTGTCTGCCCATCTGATCCTCTCCCCCTTTTCTCCTTCCCTCCGATTTCCTGCCTTTCACGGCTCCTTACCCATCCTGTCCCTGAAACATTTGTCATACCTCACTTCTGAACGCTTCTCATCCCATCTGCTCAGGTTTTTTACTTGCCAAATTCTAACCTTCCTCCTTTTTTCTTCTTCTCTGTGCCTCAGGATAAACTCTCAGAGGAAGTGCGGAAACAGTACGAGGGCCTGGGAGAAAATGGCTCCCCGCCGTCGAATCCTACGGAGCTGCAACCAAACGATCCTGACGTCGGCCAATCAGAGGAGGACGAAGCCAAACCCCTTCTGGAACGCCTCACGGCCCTGGAGGTAAACACTTTTACCACGTTTTTCTATTTCTTACCACCTGAGCTGCGTTCCCTTTTTGTTTTCTTTATCTCCCCCTACCCCTCTTTGTTCTCCTTCTTCATTCCTCTTCGTCTGTCTGCCAGTTGTCAGAGTCCTTTGTTCAAATTGTGTCTGAAAGCATGACAGCTCATCAAATTCTCCAGTGTTTGGAGAGCGAAGTCATCCTTTGAGAGTTGCCGGTAGGGGCGGGGGGGATGCCACGGGCTGTCCTCCAGCTTTGGTTTGTTTTCCTCTGCGCTCGTGGGGATTTGAGCCGCACTCCACTCGCAGACACAGTGATCCACGCTGATTTGTTTTTCATTTTTACAGCAGCCACCGGACACATCCTCTCACATCATCTTTAGCAATTAGAAGACTCAGACCTAATTAAATGTAGCCACCAGTCACACTTTTGCATTTCAAAGTGGCTCCCCGTGGCCTCTTGGTGACATTAACCTCTGTGCTATTTTTGGAAAGCAAATGATGCCAGTAATCAAGAAGCTCAGCGATAAGACTCACAGCAAAAAGAGTATCTTCTCGGAGAAAAGAACAAGTCGTTGGAATGTATTCTGTGTGTTTTTTCCCATTACACGAAGGCCTCCCTGGTAGAAAATAGACCCTTATTACTGCAAAGTGGCAGGTAATTGCCTGTTGCTCCTCAGCTGTAAGCTATCTTCCCAGACTGGCAGGAAGTTATATGTCCACCTGATGAAGCACATTACCTGAGCATTACATTTCTAAATGGCTCTATCAAAAGTTATCTGCCATTTTATTCCATTCTGCCGGCGCCGGTGATGGATGCACCGCAACAACAAGGCAATAAATCACTGCCCCGCATTGTGCATAAACTCCACTGACACTAAGAAAGCACTGCCCGGCACAACTGATGCTCTTCATTAACTTGGCAGGCACGCATTATGGTCTGTCACTGGGGCTTAACTGAAAACACCCAGACTTTGGGAGAAATGCCCGTCAGTTATCTCACTTGTTCAGCGAGAGAACATAGCTGCTAAAATGTGGCCACACAGGGTTGTTTATTAACAAGCTACATGCCCAAAGTCTAAATTCAATACCAGGAGAGGAGTTTTTAATGGACTTCTGGTGTTGGAGAGAGGGAATTCCTCCATTCCTCTTCAATTTGCTGGCCTTCCAAAAGCTTGAAATCTGCCAAAGCAGCATAATCCATCACCGTGAACATTCTCTGCAGTTATCTGTTTCCTTTCCCTCGTTTCAATCTCCTGCCAGCAGAAGGAATACATTGAAGAAATTCCCAAGATCACCCATCAAACCTAAATATCACCTGCATGTCTTTATATAGCGTGTTTGTTAGCCAAGAGAGCGCTTTGTCGAGGTTTTAACATTGAAAATAAAATGTAATATTTCACACAAAATGTCATAATACTTCAAGACATTACATCGTAAAAAAATGTACGTAGAAAACTATCAATATATTTGAGAAAAGTCTTAATGATATACACAAATATTTATATATACTGTATATTGCTGTGGATAACATTTCATTATTTATTTAGAAAAAAACGAACAATGCTTAAAGACAAATATGGGTAATTCAAATGTAATACTTAGTAGTATTTACTATTATTAAGTAAATACATATTTTTGTTGGTTTGCTAAATTAAATTCCCATTAGTTGCTTCAAAGGTTACAACATTAAGACTTTCAATTCTATATGAAAAAAACTATTGAGATGACGACATTACGATATACAGTGCAGTAAACCAAAATTTGTGTCACTGTAAAATAGATTAAAAAACATTTGTGTCAGGGTTCAGGTAACATTTATAATAAAGCCCCTACAGATATCTCCATTCACAAACACTTTCTTTCACAACTACCAAGGTCATTGATTACATTTGCACCCATAATCAGGCTTCAAGGCTTCAATTAGTGGTTGTTTCTTCCTATATGGTATAATTAGAATATTTTGGGTTGTAATTATATCGGTAGTTCCAACTAAAGGGCAGAGGGTCGAGAGAAGCTAGGCTGGCTGACAGATTCTAATAAGCTGCCTGCCACTGACAAATTGGAAACTCCCAGAGATCAATAGGGCGCCGCCTCATCGCTTGGCAAGTGGAGGAGATATTCTTATTAGGTCCGAACTCCAAATGGCTAGCTTTCCCGCCCCAAAGTTCAGCATCATCACTTCCATCCTGCTGACCTTTCTCTCTACTACTCTGTGATTTTCTTTTGTTATTGGCCATCTCAAGTTCAGCGTTGACGTATGACCTTTGTGGAGCAACTCTCCCGTTAGCTCTGCCTGATTGTTATTTCTGTCTGTTGTTTGGTTGCATCGCATGTACGCAAAGTCTCTGCGAGGTTTGACCCTGACTGTGTGTGTGTGTGTGTGTGTGTGTGTGTGTGTGTGTGTGTGTGTGTGTGTGTGTGTGTGTGTGTGTGTGTGTGTGTGTGTGTGTGTGTGTGTGTGTGTGTGTGTGTGTGTGTGTGTGTGTGTGTGTGTGTGTGTGTGTGTGTGTGTGTGTGTGTGTGGTGTGTGTGTGTGTGTGTGTGTGTGTGTGTGTGTGTGTGTGTGTGTGTGTGTGTGTGTGTGTGTGTGTGTGTGTGTGTGTGTGTGTGTGTGTGTGTGTGTGTGTGTGTGTGTGTGTGTGTGTGTGTTCTTTGCAGGAGAAGAACTCTTCCTTGGCCTCGGAGAACGAGAACCAGAGAGAGCAGTATGAACGCTGCTTAGATGAGGTGAGTGACCAACATTTGGCTTTCCTTTGGCATTTTCCCAAACCTTGAAGAATTACTTCTGACTTTGTGTGAACAAAACAAGCTTAGTTGAGCTTCAAATTAAAGGTCCCCTATTATACTGTTTTTCATTACTTTATCATAGGTCTCAGATATACAAAACATGTCTCTGAAGTGTTTGGCTGAAATACCAAACAGATCATTGCAGCATCCCATAATCCCAAAAGTGCTGATTCTCTGTCTGTTACTTTAGATGAAAATAAGGAGCCCCCTCCCCACGCCCCTCTGAGAGACATTTGGTTAAAAAGAACTCAATGGTGCTCTAGGAGGAGATTCAGGTGATAAGGTGGGGGGGGGTGTTACCTTGGTTGCTGATTGGCTAATCGTTACACAAGCCAAAAAACCATTATGACATCACAAAGTGGCCAAAATCTGATCAGCTCATTTTCAGACAGGTTTTTTTATAGAAATGGATCAGGACAAAAAGAGAGCAAATATTTTTTCCTGAAACTTTCAGAGTCTCTTTCCACAGAGGGGACACATGTTGATGTAGAAGAGACATGAAGAAGAGGGGACACATGTTGATGTAGAAGAGACATGAAGAAGTGGATTTTGCATAATAGGTGACCTTTAATGTTTTAACCACAGGTTTACAATTGTCTTGAGCTTGAGGGAGGCGGAGGAGAATTGTTGAGAAGTCATTTTTAAAACATTGTCTAAATTGTGAGGCTCTAAAACCCAATCTCTCATACATTTTATAAAGAGGGAGTAGAATGATTTAGCTGCTGTAAGTTAAACCATTATTAGTCTGATTTATGTAAAAAATAGACAATTATGGAAACTAGGATCCTAGTTATTTTACTGTACGATTAAGGAGTCTTTAATGTCAAAAGGCTTTTTGTTGATGCTTGTACAATAATCAGAGGTAGGAGAAGTACTCAGATGTTGTACTTGAGAAAAGTACCAGGAATACTCTGTTACAAGTCAAAGTCCTGCATTCAAAATGTTCCTCAAGTAAAAGTAGAAAAGTATCAGCATCTAAATATAGTTAAAGTACCAAAAGTAAAAGTAGTCGTTGTGCAGATTGGTCCATTTCAGAATAATATATATGATATGTTTTATAATGATTGATCATGAAAGTGTTCTCAAAGCTGGTGAAGGTGCAGCTAGTTTGAAGGACTTTGTAGACTGCAGGGTAGCTGGTGGATTTACTCCAGGTGGATCTAAAGTCTGATTTAAGATCATTAATCCAGATCTGTAAAGTAACTACATGTCTTAAATACATGTAGTGCAGTACAAGTAGAAGTCTCAAAAAAGTAGTAAATGTACCTAGTTACTTTACAACACTGATAATAATAGTAGCAGAAATTATGTTTGTGAGGAAGAAAGAGGAAAGGATAGGGGGATTGGAGGAGGAAGGGGTGAGGAAGGAGATTAAAGTGAGCGATGTAAGAAAAAAAAAGGAGGGTCACAGTTTGCGTCCTCCATGAATTCCTTCCTGGCTCCTTTCTGCTTCCCTACCCTCATTAAGATGGCTCGACTCAGCTTTGTTGCGTTTACTTGTCAACTGTTTTCCTATGTGACATTTGAGGAAGAGGGGGGGGCTTGGTAATGATCCTGTTTTGAGGATGCTGGCTACATACAGTGGGAAAAACGCTTTCTTTTGGGATGATTTATCTTCTATGTTCCAACAGCTGCCTGTCTACATTTGTGTGAGCTCATTTTGTACTTTAATTACTTGTGTCAAAGTCAAACAACGGCAGAGTTCAAACCCTCTGTCCGATACCATTAGGTTGTGTTTGATCACTGTTTTACACTCAGATCTGTGTCTTGCGGTTCCAGCAGCGACGGCTCATTTCACCATATTTACTCCAGTTCCTCCTCATTCAATAAATGAGAAGCGAGAGCACTCAAATAAGCCGATGTGGCTTCACATAGTATTAATGAGCAATCAATGGGCAGTAATCGGAGCCGCTTCACTGTGGTCTGAGAGTGGGGGGGTGTTAGCCGCTGTGAGACCAAAGCCCAGACGCCTCTGCTTCTCTGCTAGCACCATTAGGAAGTGAGAGTTAAACATTGTAAAAGACACACACACACCAAATACTCTGTCTGTTATATATGCTGCCATGTTCAATGTAGAATTACTGTTTTAGTGAGACAATGAAATGTTGATAACTAGCCTGATTTGTGATTAGTTCTCTCACAAATGTACTGTAAGATACAATGTTATGTATGACACCTTAAAACTATGAAATGAAGTACTGTTCGAATACATTTTCTTTAAAAATAGACTCTTAAAGGGCATTTGTGATTTTAATGCTATTTCAGCTATTTCATCTTATGTGTAAATTGGCTGCGGTATAAATGCAAAGTCGCTCTACAGAGGCCTATAAGGGTCATAAAATACCTTGGAAGACATCCAATAATGGCTTTTTTCTGTCTATTTAAGGTTGCCAATCAAGTGGTACAGGCGCTTCTCACCCAAAAGGTTCGTTTCCTCCTGATGATACACTTCTGATCAAAAATATTTGTATTGCGTTTCGACAATGCATAAGTAATGTTTGTCATTTAGAAGTGGAAAGCAAAGTATACAATACAAATGAGACAATGGTCTGTACTGATTGTATGTACAAAAAGTCAAAAAAATTACAAAGAACACAAACAAACAATAACAACGACTAAAGTAATCCCCTACATTAACTGCCAGTGAGCCTCACACGATTATTTACCAGGAATATTGTTAAATAAATATATATATTATGCATATACATACATGCAGCAAATACCTATAATCCTACACATCAACTGTATACATAAACACATACATACTGTACATATGCTGCAGATAGGCTATACCAATAGCACAATGTTTAACAGAGTGTGGAATGCATTAAAAAAAAGGTCTGATAATGCACTTAAACTCTTGATGAACATCACTTTTATACCTCAGAAAAGCATTTCTCTGACGCTCCCTGTGTCCTCCTCCCTCAGGATCTCAGGGAGGAATGTCTGAAGCTACGGACCCGAGTCTTTGACCTGGAGCAGCAGAACCGGGCTCTGGGGGTCCTGTTCCAGCAGCGAATCAAACCTGCTTCAGACCTGCTTCTCCAGGTATGCTGCCCCCTCTTTTACTTATTTTTAAACACAAATACCTGTACGTTCTACTTGTTACATTTTCCAAACAGGCTTTAGTTTGAATGTGTGTTTGGTGGCGTGATCATTATTCTTTAGAGTCATTGCGTGCCTATTGATTTGAACACGATCCGCGTATCCATCATTTCCTGGTCTTCTCTAAAGAAGAGGGACCAATGGAAACGTTGTCATGTTGCCGTTGTTCAGCATGGAAACATTTATTAGCTAACAATGACATTATTGTTCTATTGATATAAAGAGAGGTCAGGTACTCTTTAAAACTGCTGCTAGTTATGGGTACTTTTTACTGAAGTACATTTCAAAGCCCATACTTTTTACTTTTGAAGAAGTTTAGTCAGAGTATATATGTATATCCTCATGCTGTGAACTCCTCTGCTATCACACACTGATGTTCTCCAGTAAACAAGCCTGTGCACTTATTCCCATGCATTTGAAGTTGTTTTTCATTTGAGTTGTTATTACTCTGCTCTGGGGTCTAAGCTGGAGACACAGGCTGCAAAAGAAAACTGTAAACACTTTGATTGAGAATACAAAAAAAATCCTCTTTTACATCAATCTTTATCAATCTGTTTTGAGGCAGAGATGAAGCGCTGGCCTTGAATCCCTTGTTGTTTTTTGTTGGTTTGTTTATCATGCATGGTTCAATCTGAGGTTCTGTGTAGTTCTCTTATTTTTTATTAGGAATCCTTGACGTTCACCAAACTTCCCAAAACCATGAAAATGTCCCACCAAAAAAGACATTCTCCTGTGTGCCACCAAACATTAATACCTGTGTGTGTGTGTGTGTGTGTGTGTGTGTGTGTGTGTGTGTGTGTGTGTGTGTGTGTGTGTGTGTGTGTGTGTGTGTGTGTGTGTGTGTGTGTGTGTGTGTGTGTGTGTGTGTGGTGTGTGTGTGTGTGTGTGTGTGTGTGTGTGTGTGTGTGTGTGTGTGTGTGTGTGTGTGTGTGTGTGTGTGTGTGTGTGTGTGTGTGTGTGTGTGTGTGTGTGTGTGTGTGTGTGTGTGTGTGTGTGTGTGTGTGTGTGTGTGTGTGTGTGTGTGTGTGTGTGTGTGTGTGTGTGTGTGTGTGTGTGTGTGTGTGTGTGTGTGTGTGTGTGTGTGTGTGTGTGTGTGTGCGTGCTCCAGCTAGAAGGTGTAATTATGAGACGGATGGACCCGCCACGTTATACTTAACTCATCTATTATCAACATTGATACAGCATTGCAGGCCCATAAGGTCCGTTTGGAAAGTAGGGTTTCACATTATTGTGGAAATTGTGTCTCTACTCGCTGTCAATATGAAATTAGCAAGCCGCCAAAAGAGGGAAAAACGTCTGTCAGTCCGAGACGAGAGGAGAGGGTAAAAGGAGAGGAGGCAGGCAAGGGTAGATAAGGAGTGAAAATGGAGAGCGATGAGATAGCAGAGAAACCGAGACGACAAGGAGGTAGAAGTGAAAAACTAAAGGCGAAAATAAGACGAGGCAGAAATGCTATATCAATTGAGTTAAAAAAGGAAGAGATATAATATGGCTCTGGGTGTGTTGTAAAGCTCTCTATCTGCTGCAGCATTATTGGACAGGCAGGAACATTGTCAAGTGAAACTGCAATATAAAAGGCTGGAGGAGGGGGAATTGATGTGGGGACCAAGAGGGCGAGAATTAGGACAGAGACTCTGTGTAATGAGTTTTTCCCTCTCCGTATGATTCTGCTGAAAAGAAAGCGTTTTCACACGTCACCACCGAGTCATTATTTACAGTAGGTTTTCCCACTGGAAGGGGCCATTTTGCCTGCCTGCTCATTACCAAATATTGACATTTGCATCATCAACTGGTGATTCAGTGTAAGGATTAATCATAATGTGATCACCCCGCTCCGGATGTCCATTATGCAGTAACGTGTGGGAGAGCTGTTAAAAAATCTATATTTATCACAGGGACTGGAACTTCTGACAGTATGTAATTGAGAAATGTGTTAATGAGCTGCTGGGAAAATGGTGTTACCTTTAGACAGCTATCCTACAGTAGATGTCTAAAGGTCATTTTCCCTGTATTATTCATTAAAATAAATGATATGTGAATTCTACAGAGGTTAGGGAGCCAACATTGAATTTATAGTAGCATTATTATGATACTGTTAACAAACCTACACACTTACAGTTTCATATCCCACTTAATAATCCATAGGAGCCACATATCTAATACAAATATGAAGATAATAAGGATGAGTTTTCATGGAGCAGACGGAGACTTAATCACCCGTATGAGTGCACTGTTTCCAATCTAGCTGTGGCCCTTTTTGCTTATCAGTAATTAAACGTTCTCCAGTTCCCCGCGGGCATCTTGAGTTTCTCTGATAAAGAACCACAACGCTTTTTTTAAAGGAGCAACATCAGTTGGGCGCCATCCCTCCCTTCAGCTGAATTGGTTTGATGCCAAAAACGCCAAGCATTCATTTCAGAAAAATAACAATTTTCTCAAACCATGATCTATTCGGAGGTAAGGGAAATAATCTGCTATATATGACAAAATGGCGTTTCAGTTTACTATGGTACCTCACGATGTGAATACCATGACTTCATTGGAAACACATTTGGGTAATTGGAAATACATTTTTGCTCAATAATAAAGTTAAGGAGGTTTCTTTTAACATGTTACACACAATATATCCGGCAAAAAGGACACTGCAACGATTTGGACTTGATATTGAATATTCCTGTACATGTTGTAATCTACAAGAAGAAAGTATTGGCCATTTATTTTATGAATGCGTGTATTGTGGTATGATGTAGAATGTTTTATTAGAAGAAAGACGGGACAAAAGATTAAACTCCAAGATAGAGACATTCTTATGTACTTCAAGACTGATGGGATGGATGCAGATTTTGTCTTTTTTGTGCAGTTGATTGAGACATTTCCTATCCATAAAAAAAACGGGCTGACTCTGATTTCTATCAAGAATTTAAACAATATATTGGCACTATTAAAAACATTAGGAATAAGAAGGCAATCAAAACTAATTTGATTTGCTCATTTTAATGTAGTTTTCTTTCCTTTTTTCTTTAATTACTGTATGTAATGTCTTGTTGCTGTGTATGTCTTCCCCATCATGTATGATATTGAATAGATGAATTAAAACAAATAATAAAAGTACCATGACATCATTGCTGTTTGAGCTAAAAGTGTCTTTGCAAAAAAGTTTGAAATCCCGTTTTTTAGGCAGAGAATATTGGTGATAATATATTTGGAGCTTTTGAGATATTGTTCACCTTAGTCCTGTCATATTACTCGTCTGAGGCTATGTCTCATATCGTGGTTATCAGGCTTCATGCTGCTGGAGCTTTAGGAAAATCCTTTGTGATGAATCAGATGTATAGATCAGGTCATGCAGGTGTGTGTGTGTGTGTGTGTGTGTGTGTGTGTGTGTGTGTGTGTGTGTGTGTGTGTGTGTGTGTGTGTGTGTGTGTGTGTGTGGTGTGTGTGTGTGTGTGTGTGTTTGTGTGTGTGTGTGTGTGTGTGGTGTGTGTGTGTGTGTGTGTGTGTGTGTGTGTGTGTGTGTGTGTGTGTGTGTGTGTGTGTGTGTGTGTGTGGTGTGTGTGTGTGTGTGTGTGTGTGTGTGTGTGTGTGTGTGTGTGTGTGTGTGTGTGTGTGTGTGTGTGTGTGTGTGTGTGTGTGTGTGTGTGTGTGGTGTGTGTGTGTGTGTGTGTGTGTGTGTGTGTGTGTGTGTGTGTGTGTGTGTGTTTTACCGATGAGTTTTTCCGTGCCAATGCTGATGGATTTGTTTTTGAAGCCGCCTATTCTGGGCTGACATTCATTATCTCGAGCAAAAGTAGGAATCTTCTTGCTTTTTTTTCAACATGATCACACGAAACGTATCCAATCGGCTTCCAAAGTCCTCGATGTTATGTAATAGTAAGCAAAATACCTTATTTGCATGATATATCGCATCATTAATACATGACTTTGATCTTGGCCTTGAACCTATGAAAGTTGGAGATGCACATACAGTATGGCCTTGTCATCTACCCCCCCCCCCCCCCCCCGCGACCCTGTGTCACTATTGACTGAATCCTTGATGAGGATGCTGAGGAGGTGAAATCCGGCACCCTATGATAAGATCAGAGCCCCACCCGTCCACCCTGTAGACAGCACACATTTAAATGTCCTCCTTTTTTAAAGCTCGTATGAGAAGCCATCTTGCACTTTGATCCTAATAAAACTAAAATGGCAGCTAAATGCTGTATTTATTTTCAAAATAGCAATGAAGAATAGTGACCTGAAAAAGCCAACTTCGAACAAGGTTTTAAAGAGCGTATAGAGCTTTGTGTTTTATTCATCCTCAAAATAATAAGGAAGATTCCCTTGTGTGTGGAAAAAGCAGGAATGAATCTGTTTCCATGGCACCATAACCACCTTGTCATTAAAGGTGAAAAGTTATTCACAATAATATAAAACGCTTTTTGGGGTTTTGCTGGAAGTTGAAGAGAGAAACGTGGGATGGTTGAGCCACAGGCCAAGTGATGTAGGGTGTTTGTTCTTCAGAGACAAACAAAGGGATTTGGCTACCATTAGGAGCTGCTTTCTTTCTCCAAAATGTTCAGAGGACGCCTTTCACTGCACAGAAAGAAGTCAATACAAAACTGTCAGCAAAGAGTTTTATGGGATTCAATCAAATGTGAGCAACTCTCCATTTGCTGAAGGTGACTTTCCCTCCACAGCATGAGGTAAATACAAATCAAATCGGATATATCAGAGCGCAGAAAATCACACATGTCTGTATAAATATATACTCACAGAGTGTGCACTCGTTTGGCCCATGGCAGCAGCACAAGATCAAGTGTTTTGTTCCGGCGTATTTCCAGTCTAAGTTAATTTGAGCACAGGGAACACAGTCTAATTAAGTTCGGAGATTAATACATGGAAATGCTTTTGGTTTTTGAATCCTTCCCTCTTAAGCGCAATAGTTAAATAACAGAAGAGACTGCTGACGAAAAAAAATCAAAGGAATCCCTTACTCCCTGATGCAATTATATCCTATTCACATTAGTTTTTCTCCGGCCGATGTCATTAATGACTTTGAGCGTGGGGGGGGGGGGGGGGGGATATGAATCGGGGCTATAAATCGGGGCTTTGCATTGAGGGAACCTGATAGGCCAGTTGCCCAGCTTCAACACTGAACGGCTACTGAACAGTTATAGTAATGAACATTGTGTTACAAAAATGTGAGAGAAAAAGAGAGAATTGACAAACTGGAAAGGGAGATAAAATAAAATACACAAATTCACCCCGGTGTGTCCTTCCTTTTCAGAAACTCCACTCAAGGATCATGGATCTATCTGCTGCAGATTTGCTTCTGGAGCCAGAAAGAAGCAAGGCCTTCCTCCTTTCCAGGAACACAGAATCCCCCTCCAGTGTAAGCTTAGTGGGAAACATTTTTTTAGCCATATGAATTATCCAGGTAACCACAAACCCACTCAAGAAATCGTTAGGCGATATTAAAATACAGACCTAACTATCTGAAGCCGTGACCCCTCCTCTGCTCTCTGGCAGTATCATTTGGCGCTAAGAGGAATAAATCCTTGTCATATTACCAGAAAACCATCGATTGGGCCCCTCCGTCAGTAAAAATGACTCCATAGGACACTGTAGTACATTAGTCATCTTATATATTATGCATTAAAGCCTGAAAATGAGTTTGCTCCTTCCTTTTACCCTTTTGCTCCTCCGAGAATGCCACCTGATAAACTCTACGGCAAAGAATGAATATAATAACGGCTGCTATGCAAATTATAATAAATCATGTAATCTAAATGTGCAAAGTATCTCCTTAAAGACATTATGTGAAGTGATACGCAGACCAGAAAAATATCTTATTTCTAATCTTGCATACAAGAATAAAATAATTTATTTGCAGTCAATGCTGATCGAGGAACATCTGCTGTGATGACTGAACATGGGAATATGATTGATATTCTTAAATTAAGTCTGGAAAGCCAAGTACTGTAGAATTTAATGAAACTTTCTAAGAGTATTTGACGGGTCTGTCAAGTGCTGGTAAATATGTTTCATATCTAAATTAACAGCAAGATGGCAATTAGATACGCAACACTACCCGACGTCTTAGACATCAGATATGCATGTTTATGGAATGAAGCGTATAAAATAAGACTTATGCGAAACAGTTTTAAGAGAAATGTCCAATAAAAGTGGCATTTCTCTCAATAAGAACCCATCATCACATTACTGGGGAAAACACCAGAGGAGATACAAAATAAAGTTTCCTACCTATTTACTGTGATAAGAATAGCGATCATCAAACTAATTACAAGGAATTGGCTAAAAGATAATAACTTAGTAAACTCAAAATGTGAGAAAACAACTATGCGAATTAGAAACCAAATGCATATCTTTGAGGAAAGGTGGGAAAAATGGGTCAAGTATAGAAAGTATACCTGAGTATTAATAATGTATCCATTCTTTTATTTGTAATATTATTATTTTATTATTTATATCGGATTTGTCAACTGTTACGTAGTTAATCTATAGATGTGTTTATTTTTTATGTATGCTTTGTGAATATCTTCTTAAAATGCAAATAAAAAAATGATGCTATACAAGTTATAAACACTATAATTATGTTTCTCTGTCTTATAGGAGCTCCAGTGGAATGGAAAGTCAGGTCTCCCTTTGGCCAAGTGTCTGAGCCAGCTGTCCCTCACAGCCCCCCCTGTGTATCCCCGCAGCAGCTGCAGCAGCAGTGAGTTGTCCCTGTCGAGTGCCTGCAGTGAATTCTCCAGCGGCTCCTACACCTGGAATGATGGACGCTCCTGTGGGAAAATGGTAAATCCTGTCACTCACTATTTATCTTACTGTACACTGGAAAAAATGCTGCTCCAAAATCAAGTAAAAGAATAATAAAAACAAGGTGTTTTTGCTTGTAATAAGTCAAAAAAATCTGCCAATAGAACAAGTGAAAACTTGCATGGTAAGATCCCTTGAAATAAAATGCTATATTTAGATAAATCAGGTCTTGTAATTAGCTGAGAAAAACTTTGTTTGAGCTATATTTCACCAGAATAAGGGAATGTTGTATTACAAAATGAGCCAGAACTACTCAAAAGTGTTCTGTTTTCTGGTGATTTTCCAATAAAAACGTGTTTTTCTCGAATCAAGAAAGATGTATTTCTTGAAACAAGATTAATCCATCTTTCACAAATACCACAGCAGCTTAAACAACAATTCATCTGAGATACAACTCAGAATAAGATGTTTCCAAGAGTTAAGATACTTAAGATGCATTGTCTAAAACAAATCTCACTGCATTGTTACTTCATTTATTATGTCTTATATCAAGTGGTGAGACATATTCTCACTAGAAATTAGACCAATATACTTCAATCAATCAATCAATCAATGTTTATTTATATAGCCCAATATCACAAATGTTACATTTGTCTCAGTGGACTTTACAGTTTGTACAAAATATCAGTATGACAATACGACACCCTCTGTCCTTAGACCCTCACATCGTACAAGGAAAAACTTCTGAAGAAAACCCACAGTTTAAAGGGGAACATGGGAGAAACCTCAGGGAGAGCAACAGAGGAGGGATCCCTCTCCCAGGACGGACAGACGTGCAATAGATGCCGTGTGTAAATTGAAAAGATAATACATATGCAACATAGGTAGTCCAAATATTTGGAAATGCATGTGTGTATAATAGGAAGATGAATCCACGAGGATATCCATCCAGGACCTATGATCCAGGACCACAGCCACGACTCAAGATCCAGGGCTCGCGATCCAGGACAGAGGAGCGCAGGATCATCCATGACTCCGGATCCCGGCGTATATAGACACCAAAAAGAAAGACATTTGGGGAAGCTGGGTTAATCGGAACATGAGAGTACACAGGTATAGACAGAGAGAAGGAAGAAGTAAGATGTCCCCCGACAAACTAAGCCTATATCAGCAAAACTAGGGGCTGAATCTAATCAGCCCTAACTATAAGCTTTATCAAAAAGGAAGGTCTTAAGCGCACTCTTAAAAACGGATAGGGTGTCTGCCGCCCGAACACAAACTGGAAGCTGATTCCACAAATGTGGAGCTTGATAAGAAAAGGCTCTGGCTCCCATTGTACTTTTAGAGACTCTAGGAACAACCAACGACCCTGCATTCTTGGAACGCAATGCCCTAGTAGGACAGTAGGGTATAATGAGTTCTTTAAGGTAAGATGGCGCCTGCCCATTAAGGGCTTTGTAGGCGAGAAGAAGAATTTTAAATTCTATCCTGTGTTCTATAGGGAGCCAGTGTAAGGCAGCCAGAACAGGAGTAATGTGGTCCCTTTTCCTAACTCTGGTTAGTATACGAGCTGCAGCATTTTGAATCAGCTGAAGCGACTTGACTGACTTCTTGGTACACCCTGATAATAAAGAGTTACAATAATCCAGCCTTGAAGTAACAAATGCATGGACTAGTTTCTCTGCATCGTTTTGAGGCAAGATATGCCTGATTTTTGCAATGTTACGTAGATGGAAGTAGGCGGTCCTTGAAATTGATTTTATGTGGGCGTTAAAGGATAAATCCTGATCAAATATAACACCAAGATTCCTTACAGTCTCACTGGAGGCCAAATTAATGCCATCCATAGTTAGTATATCCTTAGATAATTTGTTTCGTAGATTCTTCGGGCCAACTTCAGTTTTGGTTCAGTTTTGGTCGTGTTTAACATCAAAAAGTTTAAGGTCATCCACGTTTTTAAGTCCTTAAGGCAGTCTTGAATTTTATTTAGATGATTAATTTCATCAGGCTTGATTGATAAATATAGTTGAGTATCATCCGCATAACAATGAAAGTTTACAGAATGATTCCTTATAATATTGCCTAACGGAAGCATATATAATGTGAACAAAATAGGTCCGAGCACTGAGCCCTGTGGCACTCCATGGCTAACTTTGGTTTGCGTGGAAGATTCATCATTGACACGTACAAACTGAGAGCGTTCAGATAGATAGGACCTAAACCAGCCTAAAGCAGTTCCCTGTATGCCAACTAAGTGCTCTAGTCTTTGCAATAAGATATCATGGTCGATAGTATCAAATGCAGCACTGAGATCGAGCAAAACAAGAATAGAGACACGTCCCTTGTCAGAGGCTATTAGAATGTCATTTGTGACTTTAAACAGAGCTCTCTCTGTGCTATGATGTGTTCTAAAGCCAGACTGAAAAGCTTCAAATAAATCATTGTTTTTTAAGTAATCACACAACTGTTTTGCGACCGCTTTCTCAAGAATTTTTGAGAGGAACGGAAGATTGGAAATAGGTCTATAATTGGCTAAAACCTCTGGATCGAGATTGTGCTTTTTAAGAAGCGGTTTTATCACTGCTACTTTGAATGATTGTGGAACATAGCCTGATAATAAAGACATATTCATAATATTTAATAAATAAGTGCTAATTAATGGAAAAACTTCCTTCAACAGCTTAGTTGGAATTGGGTCTAACATACACGTTGATGGTTTAGAAGAGAGAATCATTGTATTTAATTGTTCAAGGTTTATGGCTGAAAAGCATTCTAGTTTACTATCTAATGTAATATTAGAACTTACGTTTCCGGGAGCTGTTGATAACACTATACTGGTCAAAGGCAAGAGGTCATTAATTTTGTTTCTAAGAGTAACAATTTTATCGTTAAAAAAGCACATAAAATCATTACTACTGAGTGCTATGGGAATAGAAGGCTCAATCGAGCTGTGGCTTTCTGTCAGGCTGGCTACAGTGCTGAAAAGAAATCTTGCATTATTCTTATTCTCATCTATTAATGAAGAGTAGTAGGCTGCTCTCGCTTTACGCAGTGCTTTCTTATATTCATTGAGAGTAATATGCCAAATTAAACGAGATTCTTCAAGTTTAGTGGAACGCCATATCCTTTCAAGTTGTCTCGATTGTCTTGGCAAGATTTCAAGTTTTGCTGATTACGACACAATTTTGATCCACTTTTTTTGCTTCTAGTCATCGCTGACCTGGGAGAAGAGGCTGAGTTTGGGTTCGTCAGCTCCGAGTAATATCTGCACCCCTCCGGAGGAGCCCACCAGGCGCAAGGAGAGCAACATACTTCAGGGACTGAAAAAGCTCCAGAGGAGGAAGCACCGGAGCTCCTCCGCCTCAGCCAGGGTCTCCAAGTCAGGAGACAAAGACTGCATGAACTCCAACGAGGGCATCTACTCCCTGGGTGTCTTGGGTGGAAATAAGGGGGTGTCCAATCCCACCCATGTGGGTAGAACTTCAGCCGTTGTGGGCAAGAATTTCTCTTTTGATTCTGATGACGCTGATGACGAATTGGCAACTTCTTGTCGAGGAGATAACATCCCCACTAAGGACAACTGGTTTTACTCCAAGAAGCTTTCCCGCAGCATATCGGACAGTTTGTGTAGTTGGGAGGGGCTGCAGGACAGTGGAGGTGGGGGTGGAGGTGGAGGTGGGGGCGATGGTAACTCAGGTCTCTTGGCTACAAAACACCTTTCTGGCTGTGATTCAAAAGAACGTCCCGAGAAACTCATGAGTTTCATTAACAGTTTTCTTCCTGAGGGACGCCCCTCAGCTTTTAAAAAACCATCCTTGCTGCACTTCAAGCCCCCTAACCCTCAGGGTCCCATCCCCCTCTCTGATGTGGATGATCCAGAGGAACTCAGCTCGGAGTCTAGTGACATCAGAATGTCCTTTAGCCAGACACCAGAGCGAGCAGTGAGGGACTCAAAGAGGGAGTCAAGAGACGCTGCCAAGATGATCGCGCAACAGTGCCTCCGAAGAGAGCAGGGACGCACCCAATCAGCAGACGGGAGGCCCAGGCCTTTCTGCCTATTGAAGGAGCCCAAAGGATCCATGTGTACTCAGTCTGAGGAGAGCCTCTTGTCGATATTCGATGCAGAAGGAGAGCCTATTGAACTTTCTTCTCAGAGTCTCACTGCTTGTTCAGGGCCACGAAACGGCATTCAAAGTAGCAAAATAGTCCCCGATTACGCAGAAGTAGTGCCGCGGGAGAGACCGACAAGGCAAAAATCTGCCAATGCAAGAAACTACAGTGTTCTTGAATCTCCAGAGAAGCCATCTGAATATCAAATTAGGTCTCAAAATACTAGCAACAGCAGGGAGGGCAGTGCAGAGAGGGAGTCGATACACATGACTCCACAAAGGAAACTAATCAAACCGCTGAGCAGCCGACCTAATAAAGGCCCTTCAATGCCCCCCATGAACGATTCTGCTGCTTCCAGGTCGAGTGGGTCAAAGATTCCCGGGCGAAACAAGCCTTTAACCTCTCCATTGAGATTGTTTAAGGGCTCTTCCACTGACACAAGTATCTCAGGACCCTCAGGTCAGGAGAAATCTCCCTCTTCTCCTGCGGTTAAATTGTCAAGGTTTATCAAGACACAAGGAACCTGCTCACAGAGCCCAAAGGCAGTGAACTCCAAGCTCCAAGGCAGGGCCGAATTGAGTAAGGGCCCCTCCTCCTCCAGTTCCCCTCACCTCTCAAGGAGGCACCTGGATTATCTTGACAATGGTGAGCAGCCCACCAGAGACCAACACTGTGAAACCAGCAAAAATAAACTCAGGTCCCCTTCTCCTCCCCCGCCCCCGGGCCGCACCACCTCCTTACTGGTCAGACCAAATTATGAAGGGTCGCCTCAAGCACAAAAGACATGGCTGGCTCAAACAACCACTGTGAGGGGCCCTCCCCCAAGTTACCACACCTCAATTCTACCAAATATGCAATCGACGCTACCCATCAAGGATAAAGACTGTTTAGACTTGGATGCAGGCTACGGGACTGCACTTGCACCTCAGAAACTGGTCGAGAAAACCAGTCTGCACCTTCAAAAGTCCCCCGCCACCACTCAGACGCCTACTAAAGGCACTTCTAAGAGGATGACCGCGAAAGACTACATCCCTCCTGCAAACTCAGGGTTTGATCCAGAAACTGAAAATGCACCTAAAAGCTCAAAGAATGTCCCTCCCCCTTACAGTGCCCTCAGAGGGTCCTCACTTCAGAACTCCTTTGCAAATAAAAGATTATCAACCCATGAAGGTGTCCATCAGACAGTGCAGAAGACGTCTATTAGTTTACCCCTATCGCTTCAGGACACATCCCAAGCTAAAACAGAACCCCAAAATGGCAAAGCTATTGTCAGCCCCCCCAGTTCGGCCATGCTTTCCCCCAGCACGCCAGAAAAAGCCTCAAAGACTCGCATCCCGATGGGTTTTAAAGCATTCATAAAATCTCCCCCTAGCCATAAAAATAGTCCCTCGATACCAGGCAAGCAAGCAAAAGATCATATCAACTCAGTCTCCAAGGAAACTGTGACTTCAAATGCCTCTACCCAGTGTGACAGCTCGCAGCCAGTGTACAGCATTGATTCCCCCCCCAAGATGTCCATTACAGAAGTGAAAGGTGAGGTCCAGTGTAGATTACTGGAGGACGATGCTCATGCTGTGTTACCAGAGGAGGGAGAGCTTTGTGAGAAAGGGAAAAGGAGTAGTCAACTTTTCTCCAGATCCATATCTATCTCTACAAAGCCTCATTTAAAGCCGGCATTGGGGATGAATGGGGCCAAAGCCCGGAGCCAGAGCTTTAGCACCAACTACATTGAGAAACCCAACATCAATGTTGTAGATGGGCCAGGAAAAACCAGAACTCAGATAATCACCAACTCTGGGGAAAGGGGGAACTCTTTGTCGCGGCAGAGTTCCTTGGAGGTACCGGAGAGCCCTGTCCACTCCCCAAGATCCAGGCTCAGCCACTACGGAGGCATGACGTCGTCAAATAGTCAGAGCGTCCTTCCTGAGAAAACTTCCAAATCAGATGACGGGTCACAGGTGGAGGCGATCACTTCACCTTCTCAAAAAGAGACACGTAGCTTACCCATCAGTGAAAGGGTTGGTTTAAACATCCGCAAGCCAGCGAAAGTTCATCCACAGCCTCCAATAGCAACTTCCCCTGATGACCCGGACTTTAGCAGAGATGTCAAAACTCAGACAGACTCTCCAGATACGGAGGAGAAAATCAGCCCAACAGCCTGTACGATCGAAGAGAAGGTCATGATGGGAATCGAGGAGAACCTGCAGAAATGTCAAGAACAGGAGAAGGTCACTGCCAGCGAGACCAAACAGAAGACGGGCCCTTCTCTGGCAAACTGGTTCGGCCTCCGTAAGAGCAAACTACCCGCTCTGAGTGGGAAGAAAGCGGACTCCCCCAAGGGTAAGGAAGAGAAGAAGGAGTCGAAGATCGGATCGGTGCTCGGAGGCAAACAGAAGAAGGATAAGAAGAAAAACGATAACCAGCAGAGAGACTGTCAGGAGGGGGAGAACCAGTCTGATGTGAACAACAAGCTGAGCTCCATCATGGACCACTGCAACAACCAGATGGGTCAGATCGCCTCTCAGATCCAGTGCACCACCGCGTTCATCGGCAAAGACCAGTTCGTGAAGGAGCTTCTCGGCAGGTGGGTGAAACTACAGCTCAAGAACATTCCGAATGAATTACACTTAATTGATCGGGCGTTATGCTGATTACTCCCGGTCACACAGTGTGAATCGACAAAACAAATTGGTTGTTCTATTAAATTAAACATGAGCTGCTTTAAAACCTGTGTGTTCAGAGAAGCTGATAAATAAACAGCGGCTGTCGGCTTGAGTTATGACTCCACTCCAGTGAGCATAAGTAATTCTTGGAGCAGCATCCAAGACACATAGTCAGCAAGGTAAAGCTCCACATTTCATATTGCCTACATTGATTTACCACTTCAAATCACAGCTGACAGATCTATATCCAGAGTAACTGGGAGCACTTCATAGAGGCCGTTAAACATTTCTTTGCATCAGTGCAGCGAAAGAGCAGGTCAATGCAATTTATTAGCTGGCTCACTTTCTACCTGCTGAGTTGATAAAGGAGGAGGCAGACATAAATACTGATCAAATCTCATTTTAACAGGGCTGCTGTGAAGGGCAGCTGTGAGGCCGCATCGCCGCCTGGGATCTCCACCCCCAAGAAATACAGCGAAATGAAGGGAGATATGGAGATCTGTCCAGATACTGCTGTAAGTGGGCACCATAATAGACATTTTCTAACATATTGCTGTCTGCGTTGTTTGTCTCGGACTGTTTCGACATACAGCAAATTCCCACAGGTTTTCCCACACTTGTTCACAAACACACCCACTGCAGCACCGCCTCTACAGCAATATATCCCCTGAAGCGTCCCTATTGATTCACATTGTACTTTGACTCAGCCTACGATTTATCGCCTCTTTTTATCCACCCAGCACCATGTGTTGTTGTTGTTGTTTCCACAAGGCTGAAGGTTTTTAAACTCACACAGAGACAGCCATGAGGGCCAAGCATTTAGTTAAATTAGACTTCATTAAATTATATCAGTGCACTTTGTAAGCAAATGGCCACAAAGAATGACCTTGTGGATTTATTTATCCTGAATTAGCTGTCAATCAAAGAGTGTTTGAGAGAGCTTTAAAAAAGGAGAGTATAAGGAGAGCTGGATGGAGGGAGAGGATGACACAAAAAGAGTCTCACAGCATAATGTAGGAAATTTAATCCAGCTGATGTGGAATTTTGATAACATGGAGGAGCGCCTTATCGCAGGCACTCAATTTGACAAAGGGGCCATTTAATACCATCCTCCGAGCTTCCTGCCTATCTGCTCCCCACAGAAATGCAACAAAAGACGGACACTTTATGACCTACATACTCCTTCTCTTGCACCACCCTAGAACCACATATTTTTCTGAATAACCCAATTAAAGTACGGCAGGAAATAATGATAATTGCCAACAAAAGAACTTTTACACATTTCACAAAGCCAGAAGCTCACACATGAATCTGTAAATGTCAACCTTTCTTCTGCAAATTGCCCTAATATATGTATATATGTTATTTAATGTAACATCATCTCTAAAAGACACTTATATATTGTATATTATGGTGTATTTTAACTGGGTTTTTTTCTGTTTGTTAATATTCTAGACCCTTATAATGACTCAGAAGATCAATCTGAGGGCTGGAAATGAAGAGGGACGTATTCCAGACACAGCTTGTCAAGACCACATGCTAGGTAGGCTGACTGTAAATAGCTAGAATGAGTCATTTGTGCCGAAAACATTAAATACCCACACAACTGTTGTCGTGGTAACATCATGTATTTGATTCTGATACTAACCAAAGTAGCGTTCAAATCCTATCTTGTCTCCTTTTGAGCGACTCTTTTACTTTCACTCCGTCAAACATTCATGTTGTTTTAAGCCACTGAGTTCCATATTTGCGAGTGTTTACGAAAAAGCTGTCACTAACCATCCCGAATCAACCAGTGCAACGGAGCAGCAACACATTCTACACTTGCGATTTCCTGATGTGATTGACAACTCAATCCCTTCGCCGACTAATTGCCATTACTGTGGGGAAAAAAAGAACATGTTGACAATGTAGTCAATGTAGTCAGGTGATTGATGCGCGACCAGGTATTCAACAATGCCTGAGCAGCTAAGGAAGTGAACAAATGGATGCCTCCAATCATTTGTGAGATGGGATGATGATTGTCATTATTGCAAACGTGCTTTGTATGTTTGTCGGTGTGCAGAGAGTGTGATCGTTGTTTACTGGAGTGCAGCGTGTCTGTCACTCAGTCGGATACTTGAGAAATTGTCTCGGTGATCCATCTCAAAGTAATGATTGGACTCCTGCATATGATGAATTGGATCGATTGATAGATACTTTATTCATCCCAAATCTGGAATTTATTTTGTGGCGGCAGCGATGTGTTCAGGCAACAGCAAATGTATACATATCTACAGTAGAAAATACATATGCCACAAAGAATACACATTATAAAATGTTCTGGATTAGTTAGAATGTTCGATGTACCAAGCAGCAGAAATGTAACAGATAGTATATAAATGAAATGATTTATAATTGAGATTATCTGCAGTGGATTGCTATTTAAAAAAACTCCTGATTCTATTAAAAAGGGCATTCTTTTATATATGATATCATACAGCACAGTTTCCAAATGAGTACTTATTGTGCTTATTGCTCTTGTATTCTGACTAACGCACCGCCTTTTATCATATTCTGCCAGCTAAGCACTAAGCCTCCATAAAGTGAACATTTCATGAAGGTTTCAGCTGTGGCTGCTCATTGCTCCTCAGCGCTGCTTTAATGTCATGTATCTATAAAGTAGTACAGCGGCAAGACAAACACATCAATCATGTAAACAGTTTACACACAGTTTACGATGCAAGCAGCTCGAGCTAAATCCAAGTTCTGAATGTGGACACACTGGTCAGTAATTGTATATTAGCGGCACATCCCCTGGAAGCATTATATTTACTTGTAAAGAAGGAATGAATACCATTTTGATGTGCCCATAGCACCGACCCTAATATTTCTGGGAGGGTTTAAACTTTAAAGACACAGTAGATCAATACCAATGAGTCAGCACTTATTTCACTGGATGATGATGGGTCTGGCTTTCAAACTCACTTTCTAGCCTTTACTCTGTTTCCGAAAACACACAGGGCTACCACAATATGATACAAAAGTGTTGTTCTTAAACAAACAAAAAAGGGTATTGTTGCAGCATTTTGCAGCACGCACCGAGGATTCTTTAGTTAGGTAATAAGTGTCAATTGTTATCGCATTTTTATCTGATCTCTGACGCAGAAATCTCTCCTAGATAAGATTACGGTTGTTAGTGATGACTCCTCCTCTTCTCTTTGACACCTCCTCATTGCATAAAGCCCATTTCACAATGTGGAGGTATCAACAATTCGCTGGAGGCGGTGTACAGAAGTGATAGGGAGCTCATGAGAAAATATATTTTGTCCAGTTGTTGTTGCCTCTGGGTAGAATTACTGTGGACCATGTTGGTTATAGGGGGGGGGGGGGGGTGAACTGCCAGGCTTGGCATCCAATAATGCAGCTGTGCAATCTATGGCTCCCTGCAGCTTTCTCACACCCACAAATGTGTGTTTTCTCTGCTTGCACGTCAGCAACATCATGAACTTTGGAGGATTTTTATACTTTTCGCAGCAACTGTCCTCAAGTGACTCGCAGCAGATACATATAACAGCCATCTGTCCAATGAATGTGCAGATCCAGGACTCATTTCCACAAGATCTCCACTCGCCGGGGGGGGGGGGGGGGGTTGAATGTCAGGGGCAAGTCAGATATAAACTTAAAGTACACAAGAACATTGTCTGCTCAAAGTTTTCTCTCTGAAAGACAACTTTTATATTCCCTCGTCTTTGAATTTATCGACAATTCTTGGCATTCAGACAAGAATGTGTTTGTTACTTTTAGTGCATTACGGCACCCAGAGACATAAGAGAAAAATGATCAATAGTTTGAGCTTCAGACCCAGATGCAAATGTGATCCCTCTTGCAAGCTTTTCTGAAAGTCAACTGTAATGCCCCAATAGTATTGAAAGAGAATGAGAGAAAGAAAATATTTGTGTGAGACAGAATTGAGAGCTGCAGAAGATCTACAGTGGAAAGATAACACGCGGGGATTATTTATTTGAACAAAGATGAATCGTTACAAAATTCTATCTCAGCAAAAATGTGCAAAGTACAAATAATTAGCAGATGCAACTGTTGGCCGTTCACACTTACAAGGACCTGGTCCATCTGTTCAGTCAAGACTGCAAACTGTGGCTTCCAAACCACCATCTGTTGCTACTTGCTGTCATTTCTCCTGATTAAAACCCAGCATGCACTCTGAGGAATCTGAGGAACGTGTCCTCGGGCGTGGCTCAATTTGCTCGGCATCGCTGGCATATGTGTGTCTGATTAGAACTTGTGGAGCCACCGTTACTGCGATCCTAATTATGCCAATTAAATATTACTATATCAAATAAAAATGTTCTCTTTTTTCTCCTTCTTTCTACCGGCCACATGTTACTGAACCCCGCTACAGATGCCCTCTTTACTCACAATCCTTTCCGTTGCATGTGAAGCCCTCCTTTCTTCTCCTTTTGTTGTTGTTCCCGTGCTTCTCCCAGGCATCACACTCCTCTCCCTGTCCCCTTTTTAGGCTCCAGCTGTCAGATGAGGACCCTGGACAGCGGGATCGGTACCTTCCCCCTCCCCAAATCTGAATCCAGCCCCGGAGCGATGACCTCCGGCTCCTCTGACCTGGATCTGGACCCTCCCTCTCCTCACCCAGACCCCTCACATCCTGAAGTGCCTTCCCTCCCAAACCCCCGCCTGCATGCCCCCACCAGCATGGGTCACTCCCTGTCCGAGCCCAGAGTGACCATCGCAGCAGACCCCCAGAGCCGCCTACCCAAATTAGCATCTTCAGGTGAGTGGAGAAGAAGTGTAATTACTTTATATTTATTCCCTAATGTTTCTGGGAGGGTTTAAAGGTCCCCTATTATACTGTTTTTCATCAACATCTTATAGGTCTCAGATCTATACAAACATGTCTCTGAAGGTTTTGGCTTGAAACACCAAACAGATCATTGTAGCATCCCATAATCCCCTCTGTTTCAGCCCTGTTTCAAAAGTGCTGATTCTGTGGGTGTTTCTCAATGTCGAGTACGCTTGCTTGGTAGCACATGTCTTCCGAGTCACTTGCTTCAGAAGCGAGGCAAGAATACTTCCTGGCATTCGGAAAACGAAGAGTGGAACAGGCTAGCAAGTGTGCAGGTGTGCGTCATATGAGAGGCCCCGCCTTACATTTTCCACCACAGATTTGGGGAAATTGGTCCGTGCGCAAAGCATTGTGGGGATTTTAAGACCGCGGAGTCTACACATGTGCAGCCTCGAAATTTCTCGCTACGAAGTACGCCGGGCTCGGTAGAATTCCAAGTATGCTGGACATTGGAACAGTACTTCGGCGGCACTCGATTACGTAGTATGCTTGAAATAGTGGCTCTGGAGCAGCTTTGCTCGACATTGAGAAACACCCCCTGTCTGTAGCTTTAAATGCTAATGAGCGGCTGCTGGCCACGCCCCTCTGAGAAGTGATTGGTTAAAAAAACACAATGGTGCTCTAGGAGGAGATTCAGGTGATAAGGTGGTGGGGGGGTTTACCTTGGTTGGTGATTGGCTGATGGTTACACAAGACAAACAAACATTATGACATCATAAAGTGGCCAAAATCTGATCAGCACATTTTCAGACAGGACAAAAAGAGAGGGAATCTTTTTCTCTGAAACGTTCAGAATCTCTTTACACAGAGGGGACACATGTTTATGTATAGAAGATATGAAGACGTGGATTTTGCATAATAGGTGACCTTTAAAGACACGGTGAATCAGCACTTGTTTATTTGAACATGTATTAAAACAAGTTCCTTGACAGTGAGTCTCACACAACATGGTACAGATACAATATCATACTGTTATATACAAATATATATATAATATAATCAAAAAGTACAATAGTAATTAACAACAAAGCATCAGAAATATATAGTCCAATTAGAGGCTTACAATCTATTCACTTTGCCAAATACCTAACAACAGGTGACCATTTCTCTAAATACACTTCCATCTTGAGTTGTAGTTTTTGCTGTTACATTTTCCATACAGTTTACAACCTTAAGTCTTTGTGTCCATTGGTGAATCAGCACTTATTTCACTGGATGATGATGCTCCTGGCTTTCAAACTCACTTTCTAGCCTTTACTCTGTTTCCGAAAACACACAGGGCTACCACAATATGATACAAAAGTGTTGTTCTTAAACAAACAAAAAAGGGTATTGTTGCAGCATTTTGCAGCACGGACCGAGGATTCTTTAGTTAGGTAATAAGTGTCAATTGTTATTTCTGACGCAGAAATCTCTCCTAGATAAGGTTACGGTTGTTAGTGATGACTCCTCCTCTTCTCTTTGACACCTCCTGCATAAAGCCATTTCACAATGTGGAGGTATCAACAATCAATGCTTTCCTTTTATATCTGATTCTCTCACTCAGGCAGAGAGGAAAATAAATTGAAATGCTTGGCTGTAAAAGCGACTATTATCATGCTAGATGGCAAAGTACCAAGCCTTGAAAGCCTCATACTGCTTGTTTTACCTCTGAGACGTGAATGTCACTGAACTCTGTGTTGACACATTTCCCTCAAGGGCGCCAGATAAGAGGAATCTGTTCGCTTTATTAGACTCTGATCAAAATGAGAGTCTTTTAATTTAAAGTAAATGCTTCTACGCTGCCAGCTGAGATGACAAAGGACTCTGTGTCCTTTTTAGAAACCCGGAGTCTTCCTCGCTCGAGGACAACTAACAGATGAGATCAGATAAGCATGTCAACACAGCCATAGATCATAAAGCGTACATAACAAAATAAACACATCTAGGTGCATAGATTAACTACATAACAGTTGGCAAATCCGAAAAGAAATAATACAATAATAATATTACAAATAAAAGAATGGATACATTATTAATACTCAGGTATACATTAATTATCTTCATTATAATGTTCTATACTTAACCCACCTTTCCTCAAGGATATGGATTTGGTTTCTAATTCTCATAGTCTCCATTACATAGATTTCATTAACTAGGTTATTCCATTGTGAAGTTATTATCTTTTAGCCAATTCCTTAGTAATGTGTTTGATGATCGCTATTCTGATTACAAGAAATAGGTAGAGGCAGCAATGTGGGTCTCAACTGTGGAACAAGATGATTAAAAGAGCTCTTTATCCAATGCTTCACCCCTCTATTTTCTATCATTTTTAGAACCACCAAAAGCGAATACAGACAGATTTAGTATTGGCCAGAAGCCGGCTGTTATTGTATCACAGCTGAATGTTAAAAGAGACAATTAAATTGGCATGGGGCTGAGACAGCAGTGGGCGGGGTGATAATAAGGCAGCGCTTTGTCATTGGGCGGCTGAAAGCTGTTATATCTGGGCTGCCAGGAGTCATGGCGATGGACAATCGCACGATAGACACCATTAAAGGACACCTATTATGCAAAATCCACTTTTTCATGTCTTTTATACATAAACATGTGTCCCTGAAAGTTTCAGGAAAAAAGATTCGCTCACTTTTTGTCATGTGAGACATGTTTTGTATATTTCTGAGACCTATAATATATTGATAAAAAACATTATAACAGGGGCCCTTTAATGTTTGATGGCTTGGATATAGTGCAGTTCCATCATATGTGCACTAAAAAAGGATGCACAGGCTGGTGTTTGCTTGAGTGGATGTTCTCACCGTGTGTTTTTCTCAGTCTGCTAAAGGGAAGATTCTCACTTTGGAAGAATTCAAATGATGAACATGGTCACATGGTGTGTTCAAATGCATTATCTCTCTGTTATTCAATGCACGCTTCATGCCTGGTGTCTCTTTTGTCGACTTACAGATGCAATAAGGGAAAAGAGGTTGAGTCTCTGTGCTCCCCTGAGTAACATCTCCACCGAGGACAAAGAGAAGGAAACGGAGAGAAAGATGAAGGCCAAGGACCATGACATGGCTGCTGTAAGTTGTTTACATTACAATGTGCACAAATCAGTTTGAAAGTATTGAAAATTCAGTTTTTAAAAGTAAATAAAAACACTTCCAAAACTCTGTTATTTGGCAGCAATTGGCTGGGAAAAAAAATGCACAAAGCTGCAATTAAATATCAATATTTCTAACAGGAGAGAGCCCTTCAGGTGTGCACGTACTCGGGGAGCAGCAGCGACACGGAGACTGAACCGGAGGAAACGGGAAGACCCCCGCAGAGGACCCTGATCCTCAGATCCAAGAACAGTGACGCAGGTGTGATGAAGTCGCTAAACGAATCTTTTTCCATTCATCAGTAAAGATAGATATTTTGTTGAGATCCTTTCTTCTTGATCTATAACATCTTCCTCCATCCACAGTGGACCAGAATGAGGAGACCCTGAAGAGGAGCAGTGTGGAGAAACCCTTATCCATCATGGACTTCTACCAACATGACATGTATTCACACCTGGAGAAGGACACACGGAGGATTTCCCAGTACGCCTTGCTGCACAAGGAGTCCTCCCTGGAAGCCGGAGACAGACTAAGTGTGAGTATTAAAACTCATAAAAGCAGCATTTTATTGGTCATTATATACGACATCAAAGAAGGTAGTAATATCTTTAGAGGCTCATTCAGATATTTAAGTTTACTCTAAGGAAGAGGCAATATATTCAAATGTTCTCCTTTTTTACTCTTACTCGTTGTTTTGCTTCCCATTTAAAGGAGGTTGTTCTAGAATAAATGAATATCCTCATTTCATGGAGCCCACAGGAGGCAGTTTAAAGTCACTTTACAGTATGAGCACAATGTGAGGTGTTAGCACTCAATGAAAGTCTTTTGAGGATACAGAAAGACACACATATGTTTTCTTACCTACAGCAGAGACATAAGGATGAAGGCATTTCATTTTGAGTTTGTCAGATGGAGTCACAATGAGTCAACTTCACCTTCGCAACACCTCCGAGGCACGAACAAACTCGCTTTTCTTTGCTACCGTTGGAATTGTTTACAGATTTTCATAGAAAAAGTGGCCTAATTGCTTTCGATCGCTTGCCCTCTCGTGTCAGCGGGTATTTGCCTATTAGTATTTAATGCTGCTGAATGACAAATGAGGATCAGAGACCATGAAATGGCCTCCAGCCCGGCATGACTCTATGGGAGAGGCAAACTCTGCTCTCATACACACACCCTGACACCAAAATCCATACTCTGAAAAAAACATCTAACTCAAGTTCAAAACACAACTGTGTGTATGTGAGGTCTATAATGACCTTTGGCGTCTTTCTGTACAACAGTCTCACTGCATTTCGTGTTATAGTCACGAATTTAATCTATTGATTCGTGTTCACCAACACGATTTCGCCATTTTATTCGTGTCACACAGAACAATTTTAAAAGCAATGTAAATAATAACAAATTAGAAGGAAATACAGATTTCAGTATTCTGACACAGAACGATTTTAGAAGCAATGTATTTATATTGGTAGTATGCTTCGTGCCTGCACCAAATGATAACAAATTAGAAGGAAAAAAGATGACAGATTTCTGAGGCGCTGAGCCCCATTTATTTTCCTCGCGGACGGCAAAAAAACTCCAACATTATACAATTTAAAATAAAAGGGTTAGGGTAAGATATTTAGTAAGAAAATGTTTTTATGAACCACACAGCTTCTGGTATTCCAAGACCCGACCGGACAAAAAGACGATGTGCAGGCACGAAACACACTACCAATAGAAATACATTGCTTTTAAAATCGTTCTGTGTGACACGAAAAAAAGGGGGAAATGGTGTTGGTGAACACGAATCAATAGATTCAATGTCGTGACGATAACACGAAATGCAGTGGGACTGGGTTGTTCTGTAACATCACGATTGAATCCATGACCGTAAAAGTATTGAACGCCTATAATTATGCAGAATATGTAGGTGGAAGGTAACATATGCACACTGCTCCAGCTTTCATTAGCACCATTAGTTATTAAAACTGTTAAAGGTCTGAATAAATGGCAGCAGTGTGTGTAAAATGCTTATTATCTGTAACACAATGACTGAATTTAGTGAGTACACCACTGCTCAAATGCCCTTGACTTCACTTTGTGACCTTCCCAAGCAGGTATTGTAGTATGAGTCTTACTTTAACAAAGCAAAGTTGAGCGCTCCCACTTGATCCGATAGAGATTTTTTTATATTCTGATCCGAGGTCCCGGCGGGGGGGCAGTTCACGGAACAGAGCGTTCGATGCGCTTCTCCATTAGCTGACATGCAAGAGACAACTCACACCCGACAGAGCTGTGTTTGTCTCAGCCTCCAAACCTGTCCGGCATTTAATTGGATGCCAAAGGCTTCATTTGTGGGCAGTCGTGGAGCCTGTAGTGCTCAGAAGGGCTGAACCAAAGCTGAGAGGTCAATGGTTCAACTCCCAAAACAACCTGGCATCACGAGGAGAAAATAACACGCACAACACTTGATCTGTCTCTTTGTTTAAAGAAAACTGTTCATTCCTGCACACAACCTGCATCTGAGAGACTCTCGTTTTCAATATCAACAACCCTAAAATGACTTAGATACAGCCCATAGTTGTTTGATAGACCGCTGTTTTGGACTCCACTCACTGTACTCCAAAACAGTTTGAGGTATTTATACTGGAAGGTAGCTCGTACTTGACCAGCTACAACCCTATAATATTGCTTATTGTTCATCTGTAAAAGAGACCTTTCACATTTGTACAGTATATGAACTAATTATCATGAAACTACATGCAAATAAATGCCTCTCCCACAAAAATAAATGAACATTTTTTGCATAAGTGTGACAGTAATATCATTCATCGCTACCCCTTTTCTGTAATAAACAAGACATAGAGTGCTTTTTCTTCCATTCTAGGCCAATGTTGACATTCATTTTGACAATAACCTTATTCCTAAGCCTCCATTATGATCAGAGGTGGCAAGTAGTGGAGTACAAATACTTTGTTACTGTACTTAAGTACATTTTTCTGATATCAGTACTTTACTCCACTACTTATTTTTCTGACGACTTTCTACTTCTTACATTTTTAACACCTGTACTTTCTACTTCTTACATTTTTAACACAAATACCTGAACTTTCTACATTTTCCAAACAGCTGGTTCCTTTAGTCTGAATGTGTGTTTGATGCGTGATCATTATTATTTAGAGTCATTGCGTGCCTTTTTATTTGAACACGATCCGTGTATCCATCATTTCCTGGTCTTCTCTAAAGAAGAGGGACCAATGAAAACATTGTCATGTTGCCATGGAAACATTCATTAGCTAACAATGACATTATTGTTCTATTAATATAAAGGGAGGTCAGGTACTCTTTAAAACAGCTGCTAGTTACAGTATGGGTACTTTTTACTGAAGTACATTTTGAAGCTACTTCTACTTGAGTGAAGGATGTGTGTACTTTACATGTTACTTGTTATGTTATGTTACATTGCATTACATGTTACTTGTTAGACGCTTTTATCCAAAGCAACTTAATACTGTGGGCAATCCCCACAGGAGCAATTTGGGGTGAAGCGTCTTGCCCAGGGACACAACGACATGCTGACTGCAGTGGGGTTTGAACCTGGGACCCCCTGATCCGAACACCAATGCACAACCCACTGCGCCACACACCTCCCCACTTTAGCCATCTCTGAATATGATGGATGACTGCAGCTGAACCTATTTCCCCTGCATTATTCCTTTGAAAAAGACCCTCCACGTGCGTGTCCTCACCCCCTCACCCCTTGCATATGCTTTCCTTTTGTCCCCGGCTCGGCACCTTTTGACTGGTTCCGACGTTTTCATCGGCGGCAGTTTGGGGAAGTTTGGTGGCGGGGGGGGGGGCTGGTGTCTGAGCCCGGTGATTTAGGCCCCTTTAATAACCTTTCACAAACACTCAGGAGAGTGATGTAAAGCTCAGCGGCTCCCATCAGAGCCCACACTGGCCCCCCATTCATCATCCTGACAGCACCTGACAGCCCTGCTAACGGCGGCCCACTCCCCTCTCCCCCCGTCCACCGAATCTCTTCCTCCCGTGTGTCTCTCCTCGTCTCCCTTTTCAGCTTCTCTATTTCTTACTCTTTTTATTGTCATTTTTGTAAACATTGAGACATACAACATACACCCGCATGCATCCTCAAATGTGTGCAGACTAGTTAGTCAAAGTCAACTTTATTGTCAATCTTTCCACAATCCCGAATACAACATTTTTTTTAATAAAAATATGTATACAGTATATATATACACAATCAACAGACACATGTATACATATGCACACATTAAGACATAAATAAACAACAATCAATATATATAAAATAACAGTTGCTTCAATAGTTACTGCGCATATAACATCCATCTCTCCATGGGTGACAATCATCTCACTTTAATCATGTAGCAAGATATCTGTGTATATCTCAGCTTACATACCAATTACTTAAATAAAGTTTCATACAAATAATAAGTGGCCTCATTACAGTGAGAAACATCAAATAGGAGGGAAATAAAAAATATATATAGTAATAATAATAATAACAAATGAAAAGGGGGTGCCATATACATAGAATTCTCTATTTCTGACTCCAATATATTCTCCTCAGTATTTTGCTTTTGAACATTTCCTGTCTGCATGATGAGAAAGAAACAGGACATTAGAACTTTGCGTCAAAAGTTAGGCAGATTCCTGGATTTTATTTGGCTTGATTCCGAAATCATCTCCATCTCCCCGAGCGTGGAACAGCATGATTACATGGCCAAGGAACAGGAAACATTTCGGGTGACTTGTCATTTGTAATAAGGCCACACTATATCATCGTACAAATACATATCAACAGCAGGAGTATGCTCCTGTCAGATGGGTAGATTTGCTCGGGGGGGGGCATGACACTGGAGTCAGATGGTAACCAGAAATAGAAAACCTGCTATCAAATTATTCGGACAGTGTTCGTGGCGAAGGCGATATAGAATCTGAGCAGAAAACATCGTCTCCATTGTAAAATAATACAGAACTCTCCTCCGTCTACACAATGTCAGATTCTCATGAGCAATGTGACCTTCCTCAACTTAACACATGTTGCCTCGAGTACACGCTAAACATATTTATAGCCTTATAAAGGAAGGAAAGAGGTTCTAACATAGTAATAATAATAATACATTTCATTTATATAGCACACTTTAAAAACAACGTCATGTCAAGGTGCTTCACAATGCTACGAGGAGACAATAATAAAACAAATAGAATTAAAAAAAGTTATCTAAGGAGCATATTGAATAAACTATGGTAATATAAAAAAAGGTTAAGAGCCTAAAAGGTTAGGATAAAAAATACGTGGACAGAAAGTAGGACTTTGGTGGATTCTTATTATTTCTAGCATTAATTCTATAATGTGTGCTCACTTAGTACTTATAGGAATCTTCCAAAAGGTGGACTCCACCATAACCAATACAAAATAGAGAGGTTGTTTTCTTGTGAAGAGAATGAATGGCAGACCATGAATAGTTACAAAAAAATGGGATTTGATGTAAAATCTCACGCTATAACCTTAAAGCAGAGGAGGTGAGGAGGGAAAACATACCTGTGGCAAGCAGAAAAATGTCTCGCTAAAGTCACAATAAAAAGAGCCTTTAGTTGAAAGCAGGTCTACTGAATTGGAGTTTAGACAGCCCATTACTGACATGTGATGCAGAACCAATTGCTGATTTGGCCCCTCGTGTTTTCAAGTCTCAGTTATGTGTGCAGACATCAGTTTGGTTTCACCCGCAGGTGCTTCAGATATCTGCTTCGATCCGCCGCTAAATTGTGTTCCTCCAAAAATCCAATCCAACAGCCGACCAGAACGAGATATAAAAGGGGGGGGGGGGGGGGTGACGGAGAAAGACCTGAAGACTGTAACGCAGCTGATCCCCATCCTGTCACACACTCTTTCCTTCCCAGAGGCCGACATTTTCATGGACTAACTTCACATGTGGGAGTTAAGTCGATTTAAATCTGCGTTCAGCTCCTTAATTTGAGCTCAACCTCCGCACCTGAAAACATTTTTTTATAGCGTTCCACCTGTGGGCAGTGGCACACGTATCTTTTCCTTTTGATATTGTCTTGTTTACAAATTCATTGCTGAGAAATTCAATTCAAATTCAAAGGTTTTATTGTCATCAAGCTACAGAGTAGAAATGGCAATGAAATTATTCTTACCTGAGCTCCTCCCACAATGCAACATATATAATAAAATACAAAAATTCAAAATAAAAAATTGTGCAAAAAGTCTATATACATGTAAATAGAATATGATTTGTACAAGAACAGAGAAAGGTCACATCGGGGTTATTCCTGCATCAAAAAACAGTATTTTCTTTTATATAAATTCATAAAAATCACTCCTCATTTCAATAGTACTTACCACATGGATTTACTCATCTTTACAAAAACAATTATTGATGGGATAATACCAGGATTACAGTTTATTTATTAGTTGGTTTTTTTAAAGGCTCTTTTTCTACTGTCCCAATAGCTCTCATACTTTCACCTCATTCATTTCTTCTTTTTATTTTAAATATATGTATTGCATTTTGACAGGGTAACACAATCAAGAAGGATCATCATACCAATATGTACCCCCTTTTTTCACTTATCCCAAACACAGAACACATTCTCCACATATGCAATCAAATTAAATAAATAAAGGTCAAGAAATAAAAAAATTAAATAAATCCCAAAAATAAATAAATGATAAAGAAAAAAGACAGCACAACATTAGAAGGACAATACAGATGTGTACACAACAATTACATACAGGATTGTTAGACATTGTAAACTATGTGGAAATATGCCTTGAAATCTCCGAATGAGACCACATCGGAGGATTTCTTGCAGAACCCATTACCAAGATCTAGACATTGAACCCTCCTTCACGGCATCTTAATGTGTGTATACTCTGTTTTTCTTGTGTGGAACATTGTTGGGTTGGGGTCTGAGGAGAAAACATTTCTAAATGGTCCCAGTTTGGAGCGTCTCCAGAGGTTACCTGGACCCTCCAGCCAGCCCTCTGTTATACTTACCTCTGCAAAATGTAGAAAACGGCTCTTCCAGGGGGGGGGGGGGACTGCTAAAGCAAAACTATCCAGAGATGATATTCCCAGGGTTCTGATGCTGATTGCTACAGTAACTAGCTCCCTACAGTGCGTTCAAACACTATCCAGTAGAGAACTTAAATGGTTGGCACATCATAAACAACGGACTATTTTTAGCTTTATGTGTTGTTTTGTGTTCCTCTGTAGACTGTTTGACCCCACAGGTCGTTAGCAATGATACGCCATTAGGTCATGTGACAATAGATATAAGCATAAAGTACAAAAGAAGCAGATGGTTGCACTTTGGTTGTTGAGTGTAATCACTGCAGAGTTGCCCGAAGGCGTGTGTCCTTGAAAGGAGAACGAAACGCAGTGATAAGATAATACCGTTCTTCAATACCTTCGGAACCACAGATGGCAAAAGTACACACATCCTTTACTCAAGTAGAAGTACAGATACTCGTGTTTAAAATACTCTGGTAAAAGTACTGACTAAACTTCTTTACTCAAGTAAAAGTAAATAAGTATGGGCTTTGAAATGATAGTTAAAGGTGGGGTAGGTAAGTTTGAGAAACCGGCTCGAGATACACTTTTTGTTATATTCCATGGAATGCTCTTAACATCCCGATAGCAATGAATATCTGAAGTGCTTTGACAATCATTTTAGCTATAAATAACTGGATGGCCTACCTGCCTGTCAGCCTTCAATCTGTGCACAAACTGATCTCGTGCCCTCATTGGTCATGTGCGCGTTCGTGTGTGTTGGAGGAGGGGCTCTGTGAGGAAGTGGCAGATTTTTTCCCGCCGTGTATTTTCAAATTCTAGCGCACTCGAGCTGGTTTCTCCAAAATTACCTACCCCACCTTTAAAGGGGACCTATCATGCAAAATGCACTTTTGTACGTCTTTTATACATGAATATGTCCCCGGTGTGTCAGGGAACTCACCAAGTGTTAGAAAACACAACCCTCTCTCTTTTCCTCCATACCCAAATCTCTAAAAACGGGGCTGCAACGGATCTGATACAGACTTATACAGATTTGAAATTGTTCTGACGTCAGAAACGAGGTGCTCCGCCTATATGGGCAACTCTCCACCTATCAGGGGAATGGGGGGTTGCGTGGCATGGTAACAGCATGGTAACAGCATGGTAACAGCATGGTAACATGATGCTCGTGCCTCGCCCCCCTCCTTTGCAGAGGGGCGAGGTCAGCTGCAGCTCATTTGCCACAGAATCAGCCCTTGTGAAGACAGGGCTGGAATAGAGCAAATAGAGCGAAATGAGGCATGGCTAAAATGCATGATCTGTTTGGTATTTTGAAAAATAAACTTCACAGACATGTTTTATATTGGCATGGCCCTACAATATATTATTCAAATATAGCATGATAGGTGCACTTTAAGTAAAAAGTACCCATAACTAGCAGCTGTTTTAAAGAGTACCTGACCTCCCTTTATATTAATAGAACAATAATGTCATTGTTAGCTAATGAATGTTTCCATGCTGAACAACGGCAACATGACAACGTTTCCATTGGTCCCTCTTCTTTAGAGAAGACCAGGAAATGATGGATATACGGATCGTGTTCAAATCAATAGGCACGCAATGACTCTAAAGAATAATGATCACGCATCAAACACACATTCAGACTAAAGGAACCAGCTGTTTGGGAAATGAGAGAAGTAGAAAGTACAGGTATTTGAGTTCAACATGTGAGAAGTAGAAAGTACAGGTATTTGAGTTCAACATGTAAGAAGTAGAAAGTACAGGTATTTGTGTTCAACATGTAAGAAGTAGAAAGTACAGGTATTTGTGTTCAACATGTAAGAAGTAGAAAGTACAGGTATTTGGGTTCAACATGTAAGAAGTAGAAAGTACAGGTATTTGTGTTCAACATGTAAGAAGTAGAAAGTACAGGTATTTGAGTTCAACATGTAAGAAGTAGAAAGTACAGGTATTTGGGTTCAACATGTAAGAAGTAGAAAGTACAGGTATTTGTGTTCAACATGTAAGAAGTAGAAAGTACAGGTATTTGAGTTCAACATGTGAGAAGTAGAAAGTACAGGTATTTGGGTTCAACATGTAAGAAGTAGAAAGTACAGGTATTTGTGTTCAACATGTAAGAAGTAGAAAGTACAGGTATTTGGGTTCAACATGTAAGAAGTAGAAAGTACAGGTATTTGTGTTTAAAAATGTGTAAAAAGACGTCAGAAAAATAAGTAGTGGAGTAAAGTACTGATACCAGAAAAATGTACTCAAGTACAGTAACAAAGTATTTGTACTCCACTACTTCCCACCTCTGCTCTCTAAAGATTGGTGCATTCAGGACCAAACAGCTCCCACTAATTGAAGCAGTGTTAACAGATAGCAGATGTACACGCAGCATTTCCCCTGAGTAACACATTCCAGACTACGCTAATCCATAAAGTAGACTGCCACAAGCTGTACAAGAAGAATAACACATCATGCAACGCAGTCAATTTAACGGGGGAGAGGGGGGGGCCCAGATGCCCACGGATGAACGCCCGCCAACAACCCAGACCTACATTTAATTCACGAGCGTGATCAAAATCTCAATTTACACGCTCTGTTATTGCTCTGCGACAACACTGCTAACTAGAGGATTTACACGGTGCTTTGTGAGGCTGACTCCTCTGATCGGTGTTCACTTTCAGAGAAACAGAAGCATAGATGTGCGACTGGGAACTATTTATATTCTCCAATCCACGATGCATTCAAATACTTTACCATAAATCAACTGGAACCAACTTCCTGTTTTTATTAGGGAGTGTGAAGCTGACAATTGAGCGGCCCAGACCAAGCAAGGAGGCAGAGGCAGCACGTCCCAAATATAACCCGGTGTGGGCATTTATTGCAGCATGAACACAATACACACAGCCTCAATCCTGCTGCTGCTGTTCACGTGGGCACAGCCTGCAGCCACCAGGATCTCACACACACTACCAGCCAAACAGCAAAGCCTAAATGCCCAACCCAATCAACCCAACAGGACACAGGTGAGGGGGGAGGAGACAACACAGGGCACCAGGTGCACACAATCAACGACAGACATGGGGAAAGGGGAACACTTGTCAACAACAAAAAACTAAACAACCCGTAACGGAGGCCGAGATCTATGAGCCCAGAGATCACCTCCGTGACAGGGAGGCAGACAAACTTTTAAGAGTGTGCTGAAGACTTTCCTTTAAAAATAAATAAAAGCATTATGTATATAACAGTTGTTACTGATGTCTTTTTTTTGTTGTGCTATTGGTTGCATCAATCTGTTGGTGGGGGGAGTGTATGTTCGTTGTTTGTACTGTTATGCAATAAAATGCTAAATCTGAATAAAAATACAAATGAAAAAGCATACAGTTAAAGCTGGCTTAGTCAGTCCTACATTTGACTGTATATCATTTTATTGTATTTTTGTTGCCTTTCTGTTGTATTTGATCTCGTTTTATTCCTATCTATTGTAGCTTGTCTCTTCATCATTTTCTTGTAATAGTATATTCTAACACTGTCATCACCTGTTTTGTGCTATATGTGTAAACTAAATATGTGATGTTCCTTTTCTCTCTCTGCAGAAAGACATTTCCATGGAGAAAATGTCCGTCGGTACGCAGCCGGACTCTCTCGATCTCTCTTTGGAGTCCCTGAACAAACTGAACGGCAGCTTAGGCCTCCGCAGGGGGGGCTGCCAGGCCGACGGGGGGAAGAGCGGGGGGGACGGTAGCAAGCTGGAAGAGCCCTCCTCTTCCAGCTTCTCCAGTAGGCCGGGGGGGGATCCAGTGGGCTCCCTCAGCGACTCGCTCTACGACAGCTTCTCCTCCTGCACCAGCCAGGGCTCCAACGAGGTGTAGGGCCCCCCAGGAGGAAGATTATTCTCATCGAGGCCCCTCCTCTAACACCTAGGTCACTTCTGAGTGGTAGATATTGTGGGAAACTGAAAAATCTCACTCGTCACCAGTTTCAAAATCAGGATACATGTATTTATTATCCTCTCAAGAATGGAAGTACTCATCACATACAGAGCATTTTTTACAACTAGAACAGTGTCCTTCAAATGCTTATATACAAGAGAGGGAGTTAAAAAGTCCCAAGATGGAGGGTTCAAAGCAGATGTTTTGTTTTGATTAGCTAAGACCCACGTCAAAAAGGATCATACTTGTCATATGTTGGGCCTTTCTTATCATGTGCTACTCTGATATTGGAAGAGTTCATTCCCAACAGAAACCTTTAGGCAGCCATTTTGATTTGGCTTCACCTTTTTGGATCGGGTCTTCAAGTTTGACTTATTCATGGTGAAGGACTTCAGCCCTGTCCTCTCCACAACACAAAGCACTTGATGAACTTCTAAGCAAACACCAAACCAGGGCTTTAAATACGTGGTGGACTGGAGAGCAATACAAAACGTTGTGTCATCGCAATGTGTTTTCTTCTCATCATTGCACTGTAACAAATACTGTACAGAGTTAGTAAGGAGAGACAGTTGCTGTGATTGCATTCCTGTTTGCTAGGGAACTACATTCAAACCTTTTTATTTGTTGCTGCTAAATGTGGAATCACAAACGATAACCTTGGTTTCTTTTTCTTCCGTGATGCAATACTTTTTACAAATCACAACAGACTTTCATTTTTATTTTTAAAGGTAAAAACCCGTTGCCAATGTTGTCTTTGCGTGTTATTTTGAGCATCAAATGACATGGACATCTTCAGTTTTAGCAGCAGTATGTAATCGTGTTAACTTAAGCAAAAAGCATATTATGTTTTCCTTGTGGCATATTTCCAAAAAGAGAAGATGTTTCAATGTGTGCCCAGGTAAAGCAAAGAGTCATTGTGGGTAGCTCAGGGAAAATACAGACTCGTGTAGATTGTAAGAAACTACAAAACCACTCGGTAATATTCTGCTTTTTTAGATGTTAGAATCCACACCGCTTAGTTTCTACACCTGAACTCGCCAAACCTCAGTTTTCCTTTCACAGCTGTACATTACGTTGTATATAAAAATGACATATAAGTTAATATCAGAATGGGCATTGCTGATTGATATATGCAAATAAGAAAAGAAAAAGATGTACATTATTGCCAATCATTCAAGGTTTCTAAGTCTACCGTTTGTATCTTTTTCTTTAGGGGTTCTTGTTTAAAGCAAAATCTTTATTTTGATCGATAAGAGCTTATACTAAAATATGTTATCACTTTATTTTCAAGACATATTTGAACTTTTAGGTGAAGTTATGCCAAATTTCTCTCTGGAATTTGACCAGCTGGTGCTAATCAACAGAGCCGACTGTGTGTTTCAATTTTTCTATGAAACTGTTAATATTGTATGAAGAGACTTGTGTATTTTTCTAGATGTCCAGTATTTATACCCACATTTTGTACTGTCAGACTGTAGTGTGAGTATCATGCTTCACCTCTCTCCTTAAATGTTCCTTTGTAAAGAGAAATGGTTACCAGCAGTGTTACTTTGGTAATTATTATTAATGTTATTATTATTACTACCGTGTGCAATTCTGTCTGTTACAGCAGACTTTAATGCTATATTTTATGTAACTATTTCCTAAATAAATATGAGAAACTATTTCAAACTGAGCTGCAAGGTGCGTGTATTTTCATTATCAGGTGATTCACTCAGTGTGAGCCGGAGTGCAGCCCGGAGCCCTGTATTCCTGCGCCGCTGCGGAGGGATTTATAACCATTAGTCCCTTGATGGGTAATTAGGTGCGTATTTACGCTATTAGTTTACGCACGCTCGGATGATTCCTCCTCTGTCTGCTTCAGTAATAGGCTCAATATGTTGCATTGATCACAAAACAAACAGCAATAAAACATATGCACATATTTGGTTTATTATTTCATTGTAGCTTTGACGTTAGGGGATGACGTAAGGGGGAAATAAAATGCTCCCTAAGTAAAGTGGTATTTAATAGAGTTTAGATGCGGACTAAAACCAACATAAATAATGTTTTAATATTATTTTTGAAATCTTAGGCTTAAGTCAGTTGTTGCCAACATTGAAATATCATTTAAAAAAAACATATAGCAGTCCATATCTGAATAATGGAAATCCAAATAAAACAATTAAAAAGGCAACAAAAAAGTGACATATATATATATATATATATATATATATACTATTCTTTTTATTATTTAAGATTAATATACTTGAAAACTCTTGATAAAATGTTACAACATCACTGTGTTAACTTAAAGCGTTATAGCAAAAAAGGACCATAACTCCAAATTCAGAAAAGGCATTAGATAAAGGTCACTGACACTCATAATGCAGTTATATTTACATTTAGGATACTTACAATAAGATATTGTAAGGAATAGAGGTGGTTGATATGAATTCACTGAACTTTTCATTCCTCTCCAACAGACACATCACAGAATTATCATTTAAATGTAACTTTTAAATGCCAAATGTGTGTAAACTCACTGCGTGTGGATAAGCTTTGATCGCCATCTCTCTGTCCTCAGTGCATGAAGAAAAGTGAGCGAGATATGAAAATGCCAAGGCTCCCATCATCACGTGGTTTCGCGTTATGATCCGTGCGCTCTGGTTTTGTCTCCAGTTGAGGAGAGATTCTCCACACTTCGCGGAGCTTCCTCACCCCAGCCAGCCGAGAGGATGAACGGATTGGAGTCTGGTGTTCCTCCGCGGCGGATCGTCCTCCATGCCTCCGTCTGAACTAGTTCCTTTGGTCTGATGTTTCCCCTCCGAGCCTCATTTCGGAGAGAATGCTTCTTCTCATTTTTGCGACTTTATTTGGAGTCCTTCTCAACGCAGGTAGGTGCAAGTTGGAGACACTGCGGACACGTTTGGAGTCGTTGTGTCCGTTTGTATGTATTAACACGTGCTGAGATTGTACTAAAGAGATACTTCCTTTCGATTCGTGTGCAAAAAACCATTCTACAAAGAAACCTGATTATGTACTGCATCGAAACCATAGATCGAAACATTATAATTTAAACTGTTCTCGCGATATATGTTTGGACGTGGTTCATTTTAGAAAACAGAGCTTTTTGGAAACTAATTTCTTCTGCGTATGTGCGTAAAAATGGTCTTCCAAATCCACATACAATTTTCACATTTACTGCCTGACTTTGAATAGTTTTGAGGAAACTCAAGGAACTAAGATTATTTTTGGTGCTGGCCTGGGGGGTGCTGTTTTATTTATAACATCATGTTGTGACTAAATTGATTATGGGATTGTGACTAATATATTGGTTTTGCACCCTCATAATGCAGATTGTGTGTGTATATATATATATATATATATATATATATATATATATATATATATATATATATATATATATATATAGGGTGCAAAACCAATATATTAGTCATATATTATGCACCATCTCGTTTTCAAGGGGGTCCCGATATAATTTCTGTTGTGGAAAAAACAAGTAGATTAAGAGTTCTGATGGACCTGATAAACTTGATTCTCCCCTCCACTATTATAGATATTCCCCTAAAAAGAACTTAGTTGTTTTCAGAATCTCCTCCCAAGTGATGGATGGAGTTGCTTGGTTTAAAGTAATTATCCTGGGGTTGTGATGTTATATGTGGACCTTTATTATATGCGTTTGATGGCGCTGTCGGCGTTGAGATTAATGTTTGGTACCATTTCAATAATTACTCTACTAATATATATGTCAGTGGGGACGGATAGCCTGTGTGAGATATTGGAAGAGGGAAAGGGCAGGCTGGACTTGGAAGTTTTTGATTGAATGCCTCCGTATATCTTTTAGAAATTGTTTTATTTTCAGATTCTGATAAAAAATACCATTAACATTCACCATTATGTGTGTACATATATCACGCTTAATGCACAGCGCTCATATTGTCTGCAGAAAATGATCCTAAAACATGATACACATTCATCATTTATAGCGCTTGTATACCATTTTAAAGTATAACAGAAACTCAGATTGGCAATTCTAAGCAGCTCTAAAAGTAACAGATGAAATGTGTGAAAGCTGCGAGGATCTCTGTATATTATCTTTATGAGAAAATGCAGTGACACTCACATTTTACTACCTCAGGGGATGAGATTTCACACGGGCAATCTTTACACCAGCGGAGCGCATCAAATCGTTCTTACTGACGGCTCGTATTGTAAATAGAGCTTTATCACCTATAACGATCCCCACGTTGAAAGGGAAGTTAAAGGAGCATCTGCTGATGTGTTTTTCTTGTAAGAGCTTTACCTCACCTCAATGTGTGAATCCATAACCTCTCTGTTGACTCTCAGAAGACAGCCAATAAAACTAGATTAGACCCGGAGAAGGACTTGCTTATGTACTTTCTCTAAAGTAACAAAACCTCGGCACTGCCCTTGTGCTAGCAGGCGTAATGTCACAGAAGATAGAGAAGATGACATTGCACTCTCATGGAGCGCCATTAGTCTTGTTTGAAGGTGTAACATTATCGAATAACACTCTCTCCCAAAGGCATATAAGAGCCTTGGCTGCTTGACTCGAAGAGAACATAAAGAGGAAAAACAAATGTACAAATTGGGTTCACACAATGTGCCGAGTGAGAATACTGTGTGTCAGTATGAACTCACAAGATACAGGACAAAACTAGTGTATCCTGTCATGAAAGGCAATCATTGAGAGAATAAGGAATAGGTGACATTGACCTCTGGAGTAGTGGCACCTTTAATACACTTAATTCCCTAAAAATAGTGAATTATTTGTACGTATCACAACCCTGATTTCAATGGATCATATTTTGGGAAATACTCTAATTCGCTTCCTTGCTGAAAGTAATATGAGAACATGGATACCACGCCAATTAGCCTAGCTTAGCTTAGCACAAAGACTGAAAACAGCTAGCCTGGCTCGGTCCGAATGAGACAAAATCCACTTCTCAACACTTTCTAGCAGTTTCTCCCTGTTTCCAGTCTTTGTGCTAAGCTAAGCTAACTAGCTTTACCAAACAGAAGAGCGGTATTGACCTTCAAATCTCTGCAACACAGCAAATATGCCAAGCTATTCCTTTAATCAAAATGCTATAGCTACTCTATCTAAGATTTTATATCATATATTTGTCAGCTGTCATCCATCAGAAAACCTCCATTTTGTCTGCTATGTTACAATTGCTCAAACATTTGTCCACTTCCAGGAGATGCCCTTCAGATCCAGTGCTACCAATGTGAGGAGATGAAGCAAAATGACTGCTCCACGCCGGAGTACATCGTCAACTGCACCGTCAACGTTCAGGACATGTGCCAGAAGGAGGTGTTGGTCAAACCCGATGGTAAGGGAAAGACTACTTCATATTCCTTTATGGGATCCAGGAGAGAGTCGTCTAACATTGATATTCAAAGATGTAAATGCTGAGCCAGAAGAGGAAAGGAGGGGATTATCTTGAACTGCAAAAGATAAGATAAAGATAAGATGTACTTTATTGATTCCAATTTGGGAAATGTTTGAGCAGCATAAAAAGACAAGGCATTGTACATAAGAGAAATTAAAAGACTAGAAATAAACAATCCAAAAATCAGACATCTCAAATAGAAATACAATTGCAGTAAAAAAGTTTAAAATATATATGTGGAAATACAAGTTTACAGTAACAAAATATAAAGCAGAATATTATACATATTAATTGTGCAAGGAATGGATTATTAAATATAAGAAAGGTGAACGTCTGGAAACTGGAGAGAAAGCACTTAGAAGCGAAAAGACATTACGTTTATTCCTTTGCTATTCACATGAGGGTACTCGCTCTTGTGTTGATGTGCAACAGGGCAGCTATTAACATCAATTCAGAATCTTCACCCAGGATGAGCTGAGATACAAAAAAATATAGAATGTTTTTCTTTAGACTGAAATCAAGTCATCCACACAGCTTACATAAATGGCAAAATCAGCTGTGATGTTTTTTAAACCTGTTGGTATTTTGAAATGTCAAAAATAAATACTCCCCACCAATGATACCCAATGATCCCCCCCAGCTTTCAATCCCCGCATGTCTGGCAGTCTGACCCCCAGTAGACGCTGACTAGAATCCCCTGTGGTTTTCAGTGTAATGGACATTGTTATCTGTTATTTTGTTCCTTTGCTCAGCCACAAAGATGGAGACGAGAGCATTGATTGATCTGTGGATGGACTCGAAAAAGCACAGTCCTGCATACAAAACATCAGAGTTACTCATCACTTTTACCATGATGCTTTTTAAACTAACACAAAGATAGGCTGTCCATTGTTGGTGATCATTTCGATATGAAACCTCTCTGTGTTTTTGTGTTGCTCTAAAACCCAGACGAGCACTATCTCAGTGGACCACTTTATCCGCCTCATTTGTCAAAGTTGAGAGATTTTCCTTCAGCTGCTACCAGCACAACATTAGATTAGTTTTGCACTGTGTCACAGAAAATTAAATGCTTCAGCCCTTGGCGCTAAGTTTTGGGAATTTGTATGGTGTCCTTTTTTTTTTAACACAAGAGAAATAAATATAAGTAGGGGAGAGTGGGTAGGATGAGCCAGTTATTACTTGAACCTAAAAGATAGTTATTCATTCTATCAAGGTACTTTATTTAGCTACACAAGACCAGTTAACCTTAGCTGACCTACTGAATCATGTGATCTATTGCACACCCTACCTGCTAAACCCTTCTCTCTCCAGCTGTTCGGTACAGGAGTGTTGTTGTTTCTACCATGTTTAAAACAAAAACAAAAATCAATTGTGTAAAACTACATGGTAATACAATTGTATACTACAGAGACTTAACTTAAAGGGGACCTATCATGCTAAATGCACTTTGTGATGTATTTTATACATAAATATATGTCCCCGGTGCGTCGGGGAACTCACGCAGCGTCAGAAAATAAAACCCTCTCTCTTTTCCTCCGTACCCAAATCTTTTAAAAACGGGTGTACAACGAGCGGATACAGATTCCATCCGCTGTGACGTAATAGCGGCGGCGGACCCACAAAACATTGCTATCAGAATCAATGCCTGACGTGTTTTGGACGTCTTTGTTTACATTAGCAAGCCTCGCTAACACTCAGAGCTAACCTGTACTGAAGAGCACATGTGTTTAAAAAGCAGGAAATAAAAAATGGAACTCACCTTGTGATAAACCCGCAAGAAAAAAAGCATTTGAGCTCCATACTGTTTCAGAAATAATCCTTAATGTGGTTTAAACAGGATGGCGTTTTATCACAACCGAATTTAACTTTATTTCCGGTACAATTCTGATCAGGCATTAGCTCCGACTCCTCTTCTTTCTTTTTTTTCAAGCTAAGGACCCAATATCTGCGTTTCTCTAACAGGGCTGCAAAAGAGGGGTTTGAGCAGTATGAGGCATGGCTACAATGGGTGATCTGTTTGGTTTCACAGACATGTTTTAAATAGGTATGGCCCTACAATATATTTTCCAATAAAGCATGATAGGTCCACTTTAAAGGGGATGGCTCATCTTACTCCACTCTCCCCTAATGGATATAAGGATAATGTACATGTTCAGGTGTATATCAGTATGTAGTGTCTCTACTTTAAAGAGTCCTCTCCTGCTGATGTTCAGGTGTATATCAGTATGTAGTGTCTCTACTTTAAAGAGTCCTCTCCTGCTGATGTTCAGGTGTATATCAGTATGTAGTGTCTCTACTTTAAAGAGTCCTCTCCTGCTGATGTTCAGGTGTATATCAGTATGTAGTGTCTCTACTTTAAAGAGTCCTCTCCTGCTGATGTTCAGGTGTATATCAGTATGTAGTGTCTCTACTTTAAAGAGTCCTCTCCTGCTGATGTTCAGGTGTATATGTAGTGTCTCTACTTTAAAGAGTCCTCTCTTGCTGATGTTCAGGTGTATATCAGTATGTAGTGTCTCTACTTTAAAGAGTCCTCTCCTGCTGATGTTCAGGTGTATATCAGTATGTAGTGTCTCTACTTTAAAGAGTCCTCTACTGCGGATGTTCAGGTGTATATCAGTATGTAGTGTCTCTACTTTAAAGAGTCCTCTCCTGCTGATGTTCAGGTGTATATCAGTATGTAGTGTCTCTACTTTAAAGAGTCCTCTACTGCGGATGTTCAGGTGTATATCAGTATGTAGTGTCTCTACTTTAAAGAGTCCTCTCCTGCTGATGTTCAGGTGTATATCAGTATGTAGTGTCTCTACTTTAAAGAGTCCTCTACTGCGGATGTTCAGGTGTATATCAGTATGTAGTGTCTCTACTTTAAAGAGTCCACTCCTGCTGATGTTCAGGTGTATATCAGTATTTAGTGTCTCTACTTTAAAGAGTCCTCTCCTGCTGATGTTCAGGTGTATATCAGTATGTAGTGTCTCTACTTTAAAGAGTGCTCTCCTGCTGATGTTCAGGTGTATATCAGTATGTAGTGTCTCTACTTTAAAGAGTCCTCTACTGCGGATGTTCAGGTGTATATCAGTATGTAGTGTCTCTACTTTAAAGAGTCCTCTCCTGCTGATGTTCAGGTGTATATCAGTATTTAGTGTCTCTACTTTAAAGAGTCCTCTCCTGCTGATGTTCAGGTGTATATCAGTATGTAGTGTCTCTACTTTAAAGAGTGCTCTCCTGCTGATGTTCAGGTGTATATCAGTATGTAGTGTCTCTACTTTAAAGGAAGGGGGGGACCTTTTCTAGTCCAATATGGGGAAACAACAGATAAATACAATAATAAGTAAACCTAAATGATAAAATACCTCCTAAAACACATAAGAAATAACGCCAATATATCCCAGATGGAGATATTTTTCAATGCCGTGTGTACATTTTCTATTTGCACGCGGCATCTACTGCACGTCTGTCCGTCCTGGGAGAGGGATCTCTCCTCTGTTGCTCTCCCTGAGGTTTCTCCCATGTTCCCCTTTAAACTGTGGGGTTTCTTTGGAAGTTTTTCCTTGTACGATGTGAGGGTCTAAGGACAGAGGGTGTCGTATTGTCATACTGATATTCTGTACAAACTGTGAAGTCCACTGAGACAAATGTAACATTTGTGATATTGGGCTATATAAATAAACATTGATTGATTGATTGATTGAGATACATCACTTGATAAGGGAGTTGGTGGCACTGGAGTGCAATAAAAAGTTACAGCAGACTTTACGTTTTCTTCTTCATACAAGCATACAAATTGTTGTAACATATACTGACAAACATCAGATAATAATAGCAGACAGGAAGTCAATAGCTCCAGCCCTGCATTGCAATAACACACATTGCAAACTCTTATAGGCTAACTTTTCAATATAAGCAATATAAATACAGCAGGGGGGGGTACATCACATTGGTACATTTGGCAATATCTCACAGCTTGAGGACTGGACAGTGTCTGCTTTATTTGGAGACTCTTAACCCTCGTGTTCCTTTCCCCCCCGTAACTTTGGTGTCTATTTTAACTGCTGTTTAAACCCTTAATAGAACTCTCTGCTCCATAGCTTCTCTTTGGATAACTGTACACATTATACATTTATTGTAAATTCATCTTAATGTAAATAATGTCCGGCTTTATATTGTGTCTAAAGCCCTTCAATGGTGTTTTATTGTCAGAGTTTATAGATTTGTAATCTTCACGGCCTACTCTATATTTTTTCAACTTTTTAATGCTGCTGTAATTCTATTTTGAGATGTTTGAAATTCTAGCATTGTTTATTTATATTCTTACATTTCTACTTATGTGCAATGCCTTGTTTTTTATGCTGCTGCAATGCAAACATTTTTAATCTTATCTTAATCATCACCATATTTGATTTAACACCCTTTTAGCTGGAAACAATATCTCAGACTAGTGGTTTATATGAATATCTGCAGTGAATATGAATATACAAGGAATAGAAAACGTTTTGTAAAAATAACATTTGTTCAATTGTAAAGAAGTATGGGCTTCGACATGTACTGAAGTAAAAAGTACCCATATCTAGCAGCTGTTTTAAAGAGTACCTGACCTCCCTTTATATTAATAGAACAATAATGTCATTGTTAGCTACTGAATGTTTCCGTGCTGAACAACGGCAACATGACAACGTTTTCATTGGTCCCTCTTCTTTAGAGAAGACCAGGAAATGATGGATACACGGATCGTGTTCAAATCAAAAGGCACGCAATGACTCTAAATAATAATGATCACGCCACCAAACACAGTAGTGGAGTAAAGTACTGATACCAGAAACAAGTATTTAAGGCTATCATAAGGCCTTGAATAATTCAAATGTAAAACACATTGTTTATGATTGATGAAAGTAGCAGGGGCGGTTCTAGGGGGGCAGGGGGGGCCAGTGCCCCCCTAACACTGACCTCTGACCCCCCTGTGGCCCCCCTAACAATGAAACGTTTTTTTTTGTTTTTTTTTTAATGTATATTTTCTGGTACTCGGTTTGCCAAAAACCGCAGGATTTTGTTGCTGTAATGTGAGATTGTGCAGACACCCTTATGTAAAGTACAGATGTAACTGTTCATTGCCTTTATTTTTATATAAATATGGTGTTAGTGCAAAATTGCACTATAACTTAAGCTGAAGCTAACAGTAATAACTATAAGATCTATCTGAAATAAATAAGTGTACTGAAACAAATACCAATAACTGTATTGCATTGTTTTTTTATGCGCAATTACTTCATACTGTCTAGTTCTCTTTTTCGTCCTGCATTTATTGTGCCCCCCTCAGAAAATAACTGGCCCCCCAGTGGCCCCCCCCCCCAGTCAAATTGGTCTAGAACCGCCACTGGAAAGTAGTAAATTGGTCCGATTTGACACCAACACGACAGGAGGGTAAAATATCCCCTTTTTCTGTCTTGCAGGAATACATTATCGTAAATCATGCGCCTCCTCTGGGGCGTGCCTCATCTCCTCCTCTGGATACCAGCAGTTCTGCACCGGCAGGGTGAACTCCGTGTGCATCTCCTGCTGCAACACCCCCCTCTGCAACGGGCCCCGGAGGAAGCGCCCCACCCCCTCAGCGGCGACGTCCAATCGGCCTTCTCTCTTCCTCTTCCTCACCTTCCTCCTGCTGCCGCTCCTCCCTGTGACGTAGGCTGAGGAGGAGCTCTGGTGTACAGTTTGTTTACTTCAGTTCGAAACTATTGCAAGAAAAAAAAGTGTTGATGTCGTTTTTTGTTGATTTAGTTTTCTGTCCAGTTGGAACTTGATTCTACGTTGTCGTGTTAACAGAGGTGATTTAAGGATTCAAAAGATCTGTTCACGACATTCATTAGGGACAGTATAATAATAGAGCTTTATTTGTATGGCACTTTTTAAAGTGACTACATGGCACACATCACAAATTTAAACAGAACATGAAATTCACTTCAGGTCACAAGGAGGTCAAATAGGTATGATAATAACAGTAAAATACAATCTAATTCATTAGGAATATTTTAAAAATAAATAATAAATAAGTAAATAAAACAATAATAAAACCAATATAATAATCATACATTAAATAAATAAGAGGAATAATAAAGATTGATAGACACATTAAAAGAGAATGCCGCTTATAAAACTATAAAATAAATAATATTAATAAAAACCTATAAAACCTATCAAATCTAAATAATAAATAAAAAAATCTAAAAATAAATAAATATTAAAGGACTAATTTAAAGGGGATGTCACTAATAACAAATCTAAAAACATGTGTCTTCAGCTGTTGTTTAAAAATGTCCTCTACAGGATAGTGTTGCCACATATCATATAGTTAAAACATCATATGGAATTAAAAATAGTGCAAGAAGAAATAGAAATCAAATAGTACCAAAGAAGCAAAAATAAATCATATGACCTTAGGTTTGGGCAACAGTAGAGTCAAATCAAACAGGAAGTCCTTGCAGCTTCAACGTATGCTCTTCCTGTAGTAATGAACCTTCCACTGATGATCATTAATGCACATTTGTATTGTCTTAGATTCCCCTTGGAGCTGTGAGGTCCCGAAGGAGCAGATTTGGACACTTTTTAATCGTTACGCCGTGGAGAGAAACTGTCGATGTGATCGATAAAACCCCGTGAGGAGGATGGCGCTTTGAAATCCTGGTGACGGGAAACATGTCGAGCTTTACTGAATCGTTTATCACTGCTGTGGCCGGAGAAGGACCATCCAAATCTCAAATCGTTCCTGTTTGTGAAGTGGAGCGTGTTGTGAGGAAGCGCCTCCGGGCCTCTGGTTATTACATGCTGTAAACTGGTATTGTGGAAAATGATATATTTAAGCTATATTTTGTGGGCTTCTGTTGGTTTTCTCCCTTGTTAATATCGTTGCTGTCATGATGAATCCGGCTTATATGAATTCTCCTGCTGCACATTCATGATCGTATATGCATATTTCCACTGCCGAACAATATTAACTCACTCAGAAATAGGAAAAACGATTTGTTTTATTGATTTCAAAAAGGAATCTGTTGTCCACAAAGCTGATTAGATGATTTAATAATCCATATACTCCTTTGGGAAATGTAATATTAAACGGCCTGTGAGTTGAACTACATTATATGGATATAGCGCAGTATAAGAACATGCTATAAGCACAAACACATTCTCACTAGAGAAATGCTTCAGGGTGATATCACTCATATTTCCTTTTAAGTTAATATTTCTTTGTACTTCAAATATTACAAATATGCCCATCATAGCTTGCATGTTAAAGCTGTAGACCAAATATTCACATTATACACAATGAAAATAAATGTGGCTTAATGTATCTATTCCCATGGCAAAATGTGTTATACTTCAGTCTTAATTATTGATTTTTTGTTCTGAAGTTTTATTTGAATATGTGTACAGTATTATATTTATATGTACAGAATGTGCTGTAAACAAAAACAACGCAGACATTCTCCAACTGTATTTTAATGCAACACGTGACATTATTAATGGTCAAGAAACTGAGGGAAAGCCTTGGTGTACATTAATGAATATAATAAGACTTATTTCTGTTCTGGAAACGGGGAAGATGGACCATGTGATAAATGTTCATGGCAGTTGTTGGCTGGTCTTCTGTGAAGAGTCATTCTGTATTCTGCTGAAATGTGATGTAAATAAATGTTGCAGAAAAAAAGTCGCGAAAGCTCTGATGTTTCCGGAAAAAATGAATGTAATTTAGTAGCTGATTAGACATTGAAACCATGTACATGTATACACTTGTGAATTGTTCAATTAGGCTTTACTCTCTGTCATTTTCCACACATCTTATTATGTTCTGCTGACTCAGGAAAACTCAAGGGGGGGGATGACTTTACCTGGGAAATGAAATCCACCAACGCTGCTGGGGTCCCTGGGAGCCAGTTTGAGCATAAATGTCCCCCCCCCCCCGAACCTTCACACGGCCAGGCTAAGGACAGAGTTATTAAATGAGCTACACTTCAGTATGCTACCATCACTCATTACTCATCTATTGATTGTTTGTCTGTGTTTTCTAATGAGTTTTATAGTGTTTTTCCCAACCTTCTCTTGCTATTATGTATGCATTATTGAGTAAAAGTCTTAAAATATATATCACACATTTTCTTGCTCTTGTGCATTTCAATTATTAGCATATTGACATCGCCAGCCTGCAAAGATAAAAGCCTCACATGAAAAGGAAGATTAAGCTTTTGTCAGAATGAGCAGTGGATGCAGATTAGACATAATCCACTCTGTTATACAACGGTTTTTATAATCACTGTTTTTGTTTTGTGGTGGATTAGGGTAAAATCCAGGTAATTCAGTAAAGATAAGATGAGGAATGGCATGATATGCAGCTCCTTATCTACTAAACCAGGAGGGAAGCTGGATATTCGTAAAGAGCGAGAGAGAGTCCAGTTATGGATATAATGTGTCAGCGTTAAGTGCCTTTCCAAGTAACCATTTTCCAATTATTTCCCTAACAATGCACCGCTGCATTGTTAGAGGCACAATGGAGCATCGCCCACATCACATTTAACATGCACAATAACTTTGCAGACAGATAAGAAATATATTCCAAAAACACAGCCCACATGATGACACGGTTTTGGTGTTTTTAAACCTTGGTTGTGACAAATTAAATTGTATTAAACAGTGTCCTGCAGTGTGAGGGCGCCTGTATGACAGAGCATCAATAAGAACACGGAGGAGGAGGAGGAGGAGGAGGAGGAGGAGGAGGAGGAGGAGGAGGAGGAGGAGGAGGAGGAGGAGGAGGAGGAGGAGGAGGGGCAGACGAAGGGGAAGTGCCGACTGCAGACCTCCTAGGATTAAGAAGCAGCAAAAACGGGAGATTATTAAAAATAATAAGGCCCACCTCTGCCTGCTAATGACGTGGCAGTGGAAAACACTCCAGTTGATGAGGGACCCTAACTCATCTACTTTGTTTACTGTGTAGGCCAAGAGTGTAATCCAAAATGAAGGGGAAATGATCTGGTGAGGGCGGATTTTTTTTTTTTCAGAGGACGTGATCTCCAGAGAGTATGTAATACAGTTCAGCTGTAGACATTAGTTATAATGAACCATTAAATATGAATCATGAATCAAATCTATTAACCACAGCATCAATAGGCTTGTTTTTACTATTCTTTAAATGACATTTCCCATTACATTCAATATGATATCGGCTTTAACAGTTATCCTAAATATGATGATGTAGCAGTGGACCTGATACAAGCTCCATCACCACACTTTATTTTCACTCCAATCCACTTTAGTGCGCTCGCTCACACACACACACACACACACACACACACACACACACACACACACACACACACACACACACACACACACACACAACACACACACACACACACACACACACACACCCACACACACACACACACACACTGCTTTAACATATTTTGTGTTGCATGTTGTTACAGTTAGTGTTCTCTGGTTTGTCTTTGAAACGGGAGCACTGGTGCCCTCTAGTATTCAACACAGTGACACACAGGATGATTAACAGCGGAAGAGACATGCATTTAACACCTATGATATCTCTTAATGTCATATATTACTTCTTTGTATCTCTCCCAGCAAAGATAAGGGGCTTATAAATAAACCAATTTATTGTGGCTGTACTGTATATTGTCTTAGACCAATTCTTACAATCATTACAGGATTGCTCAGTTCAACCAAAAACAGAAGACTAAAGACACCCCTTGTGTTTTGTGCAAATCATTTCATTTTCTTTGAAAGCTTGTGGCAGTTGATGCTCCTTACTGTAGCAATGTGTTCCACCCAGAGTTCTAGATAGAGAGTTTCTGTCAAGTAACCTGGCTTCTTAGAGAGGACTGTTTCTATCAGCGGCCGCAGAGCCAAGGGCTTTCCGAGGAGAGTCGGCGATGAAGAGACTCTTGTATGAGTGATGAGTCTGCCTCAGGACGAAGGGCCAATGTTCTCAGGCCCTGGGATTGGTCTTAATGTGGTTTGGTGCTCTGAAGCCAGGATCAGGCCCTAAACTATCCTTCTGCTCATACATCGTCTTTATCAGCAGGCCTCCATGCACTCATAGAGGGCGAGGACTGGCCTTTGATGGCACCTAAATCACTGATATCATCAGGTGGAGTTAGCAAGGTGAGATGAGGTGGGGTTTCCTTTTTTCTTCAATGTGAAACCACAGACAATATAATACACTGTTTCTTATATTGTAAACTTCAAAAATGATTTTATTTGTATTTTATATGTGTACAGAAATTAGATTTAACATTTATGTCATGAAGTCAAAAACTACAATCCCATTTATTTCAGTATTCTACTCATTGTCAAAGATTTAATTCTAGTTTCAGCACACCCTTAAGCCTCTTTGCATTGACCTTTCATTCTTTGAGTTTTCATTTATTTTGATTTCAGCCTCATTATATTTCACATTCATACTACTTTGTATTTTCCTTGTTGCCAACTTTGCATACTTGTCCGCATCACTAAGCCACCAGGGTGGGTGGAGGGGGTCAGGAGGACAGAACTGAGCTGACCACCCAGGGGCACAGCAGAGGACCAGGAAGGGATCTCGGGCGGACGGCCCGGGGGCAAGACAGAGTCCAAGGTGGGGGTTATGGAGGGACGAAGGCCACCGCGGGCGAACTCAGGGGGGCGAGCATGAGGGCGAGGACCGCGGCCGGAAAAGTCAGGGGGCCGAGCATGAGGGCGAGGACCGCGGCCGGGAAAGTCAGGAGGCCGGGCTTGAGGGCGAAGACCGCGGCACTCAGGGGGCCGGGTTCGAGGGCGAAGGCCGTGGCCCTCAGGGGGCCGGGCTCGAGGGCGAAGAATGCGGCTCACAGGGGGCCGGGCTCACAGGGGGCCGGGCTCGAGGGCGAAGACCGCGGCTCTCAGGGGGCCAGGATCGAGGGTGAAGACCGCGGCTCTCAGAGGGCCGGGCTCGAGGGCGAAGACCGCGACTCTCAGGGGGCCAAGCTCGAGGGCGAAGACCAGACAGCTCCAGAGGCCGGTGTCGGCCGAACAGGAACCGGAGCCGGTGGGATAGGCCTCAGCAGGATCCCCCACGGAAGAGGACCAGGTGTTGGTAGGACCCCCGGCGAGACAGATGATGGCGGGGCCTCCAACGGAACAGGACAAGGGGTTGGCAGTACCTCCGGCAGGACAGGTGATGGCGGGGCCTCCAACTGGACTGGACATAGAGCTGGCAGGACCCCCAGCGGAACCTCCAAAGGCATGGGACATAGAGTTGGCAGGACCCCCGGCAGAAGAGTAGACGGCGGGACCCCCAACGGGACAGGACATAGGGTTGGCAGGACCCCCGGCAGGAGAGTAGTCGGCGGGACCTCCAACGGCACAGGACATAGGGTTGGCAGGACCCCCGGCAGGAGAGTAGTCGGCGGGACCCCCAACGGGACAGGTCATAGGGTTGGCAGGACCCCCGGCAGGAGAGTAGTCGGATATGGCGTTATATTTGTGCCTCTATCCTGAGCACGCAATGAAACATGTTGAGCATAGAAAATGCTATTGAGCGCGCACTTGAACAGTTTTGAGCACAGAGAAATATATGTTCTCTCATAAAACTCCTGCTCCGTGCGCAAGCAGACCACTGCACGCGCTCTCTCTCCCCCGCTCGCTCGACCTCTCCAGCCTGTGCGCGCTCAGCTTTGCCTGCGCTCGCTCAAGTTGTCACAGCGTTACAAATGTGCCACAAAACCAACCAATCGGAGAACTCGAGAAGGTCAATTCTGATTGGATGGTCGTCTCCAATCATATCTTCTATCTGAGATGAGAGAGGGATTTTCAGTTGCCATCAGGCTGTTGACGTTCTTATTACACATCTATCGTTGACATTTACAGGACATGACAGACTCGAATGAAGAGAATAGCACGACACAGTGTCAGGTGAGTAATACATTTCTAGTTTTCTGATATCACGTTATTGTTTGCAATGCCTGAGTTTGCTAGCCGGCAACATAGCTATAGGGGTAGTTTAAGCAAACCGCTAACAAACCATAGCATACATGTAGCTACATGAACCCTTCTGAGGTATTGATTACTTGCTGTAAGCATTAGAGGTGGCAGAATGACAAAACATGTTTTTCTCTCTATCACAATGTTGGGTTGACCAGAACCTGGACCAACTTCTGTTTCCTGTTCTACAATGGGCATATGCTTGCGTTAATTTTCAACCGGACAGATGAGGCTAGGATACCGGCTAAAGTTAGCAACAACACACGTTAACCATGAACAGCCTATTAATCCGTTCTCTTAATGTTATTTCTTCCAACGTTGTGGAATTAGAGAAAAGGGGCTTCTTAACGTGCTTTTATCCGGGGTGGAGGGAGTTACATATTAGTTAAATATAACATTGGGGCGTGTGATTGTAGTGGGTGGAGAAATGAGGATATCCATCTTGGAGTTCAAGCTAGTATAATATAGTTAACGTTACACAATAAGGAAGAGAGCTATTTGTGTGATACATCGCTATTGATATGGATTTAGAGTGGATATTTGAGACTTCTAAACAGTAAACAAAAACGTAACTTATGGGTGAGTGTTTTTAGCAGAGCCATATAATGTCCTTGTGATTCTGTTGATTATTACCTGTCTGTATTATGTTGCAGCTCAGCTGATTTTGGATTGATGGCAAAGGGAGAGGGACTTAAGTGAGAGTGAAAACACAAGGTAAGATTAAAATAGGTCAGCAATTTCCCACCCTATTGCTAGATGTATCTAACCCTTTCTCCTGTCTCCCTCTCTCAGCACAAGAACCCCAGGGGGATTCAATGGAGCCTGAAGACCTGCAATGAGACCCTCACCCTGCACCTGAGTCTCAACTCCCAGAGTTTTGCAAGCCTCTCCCTGTTCTTTATTTTGATTAAACAGACGTTAAGCTTCCCAATGGTGTGGTCTTCGTTTTGTGAAAAATATGATTACCTCACATATGTTGTTGCTGTTGTTGTCTTTTGTGATAGTTAAATTGCTCCTGCTGACTTGAGCCAGCCATTCTTTCCTCCTCTCTGTGTCAGTGGGGAAACTTTGCATTCATACTCTTTTCTCTGAGCGCTTGGAGCATCCCTAGGCAGCACAGCAAACCATGGGGGAGACGATATGCCAGGACAACACAGAGGAAAAGGCACAGACGGCATGATATGCTATTCAATGTTTATTGAATTCCATGTATTTACAATGGATGTTCCTAAAGCAACACATTTAACATCATCATGCTGCTGCTAGCCCTTTGACTCATTGTGCTGTCAATTGACAATCATTGATATAGGCACCTGTGGGTCTCCTGTCCTTTCTGAAAGTCATAAAGATTACATTAGTACTTTAGATTACTTGTGTCCTCAATTACCAAGGGATTACTAAAACCACCATGAATTAAAGAAATGGTAGAAATGTATCTAATCAGAATTTTTAAACCTTCCTTCCCACCCTCTAAATATATCAAACATTAGGATGTGATGCTCCTGACTACCATACAGGTTTAAGAAGATAATATTTGTTTTAAAGAATTCAAAGCAATAAACAACAGGCTCTTTAACCAAGGCAACGTTAGCCTAACATGTATGTTAACAGGTAAGATAGCTGTTCACACTATGTATATTTTCTACTTTCTACGTTGTAATGCTATGTTATTTCTATTTAAGATGTTTACATTTTCGATTGTTTAATTATAGTCTTTTAACTGTCTAATGTACAATGCCTCCTTGTCTTTTGCTGCTGCAGCATAAACATTTCCCCAATTGGTAATAAAGTAGGCTACTGTGGTGACCACCTATTAATACACTGGGACATAATTCATACATGGAACTACAGTTGGGGCTATTGTTCCCACACGGACATGTTATGTGTTTACTATATATGTTGTGTGCCCTCCTGACTTCTCTCTCTTGTCGTCCCGGGCTGCGACCCAACAACATCTACATTTCTGCTGCTCATTAAAGCAAGCTTTGTACCTCCATTGCACCGCCTCCGACTCCCTATCTCTCGGCACTACATTGGTGATCCTGACAACGTCTCGTGAAGTTTCCGGGACGGACCCGAACATGGCGAAAAGCGCTGTTTTTCTTGTTATGCCAGAGATTGTTGGAGACGTCCGTGGCTGCCATGGGCACACGGACTGAGGCTTAGTGCGCCCCCCGCGGAATGGCTGAGGACGTCACTCGCCATTCCCGCATCGTCTCGACACTGGAGGACAGCGGGCCTTCCATCTACACGGAGACGATGCACGACCTGCTGGGTAGGGGAGAGAACCAGACTCCTTCCACGTGGGGTTGTTTCTTCGGGGCGTGTGGCTGCAAGTCCAGGCTGCGCTAGCTATCGACGACTAGCAGCTAACCACGTTAGCTAACGGCTACGGCTAGCAGCTACCGATGGCTGCCAGCTAGCTGCTAACTGCTATCGATCCTTTTTGAGTTTTTTTCTGGTGCCGGAGAGGAGGTTCGACCAGCCGGTTGACCTCATGTGGACACTCTCACATTTTTCACCACCTCCACGGCGGTTCCAGACGCCACTCACGTTTTCATCGACGCCTGGGTGGTGCACTCCTGGACCCCGTCTCGCCTCGACGGTTTTGGACGTCGCCCATGCTGCCATCGGCCCGTGGGTGGCGCGCTCCGGAGCCTGTCTGGCCTCTCCTGCCTTCCGGGGATATCCAGACGCCATTCACGTTCATCGGCGCCTGGGTGGCGCACTCCTGGACCCCCTCTCGCCTCGACAGTTCCGGACGTCGCCCATGCTCCATCGGCCCATGGGTGGCGCGCTCCGGGACCCTGTCTGGCCTCTCCTGCTTCCCGGGGATGCCTCGACATCTGCTGAGGACTTCATGCCCGCCGCCGTTGCACGTCTGCCTGCGGCCGGGTTGCGCTCCTTCCTCCCGAGGACTTCATGCCCGCCGCCGCTGTGCCCTCGCCTGCGGCCGGGCAGCGCTCCTTCCTGCTGGGGACCACCGGGTTGTTGACGCCCGTCGCGACTCAGCGACCCGGCTTTCACCGACTGGCGGGTGATGACTTCATTCGCCACGACGCCTACTGCGGCCCCCTTCCGACGGCCCGTTCCATGGCCCGGTCCTCACCTGCGGCCCCACCCTCCTCGGCCCCTGTGGTGCTTCCTCCACGGACGCGAGGATTTTTTTTGCCATGTTTGAATTCTGGGGGGGCTTGTGTGGTGACCACCTATTAATACACTGGGACATAATTCATACATGGAACTACAGTTGGGGCTATTGTTCCCACACGGACATGTTATGTGTTTACTATATATGTTGTGTGCCCTCCTGACTTCTCTCTCTTGTCGTCCCGGGCTGCGACCCAACAACATCTACATTTCTGCTGCTCATTAAAGCAAGCTTTGTACCTCCATTGCACCGCCTCCGGGCACTACACTACTTCTTATTTTATCTTAATCCTCATATTAGCACATTTAAAAAAAAAAAAAACACACATTGATGTAACTACATACACATATCAATATGTTGTATACATATTGCAAATCAAAACCTTTATTGACCACTAATTACCAAAAATTGCATTTCTATCCTGTTATTAATGCATTCAAATCGTGATTAAAATGGCCCGCCACGAACTTCCGGGAACTTTCTGAGTCTCTCTCTGAACCACGTGACGATCAAGCATTTTGGACTTCCGCTGTAGCAACTCTTCTCTCTACATGGCGCTGGACCAGCCAATCAGAATTGACCTTCTCGAGTTCTCCGATTGGTTGGTTTTGTGACACATTTGTAACGCTGTGACAACTTGAGCAAGCGCAGGCAAAGCTGAGCGCGCACAGGCTGGAGAGGTCGAGCGAGCGGGGGAGAGAGAGCGCGTGCAGCGGTCTGCTTGCGCACGGAGCAGGAGTTTTATGAGAGAACATATATTTCTCTGTGCTCAAAAATGTTCAAGTGCGTGCTCAATCGCATTTTCTATGCTCAACATGTTTCATTGCGTGCTCAGGATAGAGGCACAAATATAACGCCATAGTCATAAATTATCATTACACCTGGGTAAAACAGAGTCCATTCTCTTCGGTTCGAAACATAATCTCAGCAAATCCGACGACTTCTCAGTTGCAGTGGGCGACATTATTGTCACAAGTAAGAAGGAAATTACATACCTAGGATCTATTCTTGAGGCAAACCTCTCCTGTGACAAAATGGCATCCAATGTAATAAAAAAAGTCAATCAAAGAACTAGATTCCTATACCGGATCTCCTCTCTGGTAAACAAAAACACCCTGAAAACTCTGGCAGGAGCACTCATTCAAGGGTACTATGACTATGCTTGCACGTCATGGTACCATAGCACCTCCAAGGCGCTAAAAATAAAACTTCAAACATCGCAAAATAAACTGGTCAGACTACTGCTTGACCTTTCATCTAGAACCCACCTCACCTCTGCCCACTTTGACAACCTAGGATGGCTTAGAGTAGACGACAGAGTACAGCTACTTGCAATGGGCCTGGCCTGATCCACTATCAATCAATCAATCAATGTTTATTTATATAGCCCAATATCACAAATGTTACATTTGTCTCAGTGGACTTTACAGTTTGTACTACACTACACCTCTATGGTACCCATGTACATGTCAAAATTCTTCCCAAAGGTCAAGGAATACCATGATCATAACACCAGAGGGAGCTCCACAAATCATGTGAAACCCAGATTTGGCACAAAAAAGGGGGAATACACGTTTCGCAATTATGCCACATCAAGGTGGAACGCTCTTCCCACAACTGTAAAGGAAAGTAAAACTATACTTACCTTCAAAACCTCTCTTAAAGAGCACCTTCGGGGGAGAGCATTGCAAAACTGGCCCGGTAATGGTACAAATCTCAACCTGTCGTTCAATGGACAGCTTCCCCCCCCCCCCCCATATCTATGTATATACTCGCATTTTAGACTCTGTTACTAACTGTATATCTGTAGACGTATGTATTAGAACGAAATCTAAAATGAAAATTGTAAACAAGCAATCTGTATGTAAAAAAACCACCTGTATGTAAATTGTAAATAAGCCATCTGTATGTCAAATATGTCTTATATGTCTTAAATGACATGATGAATTGGAAATGGGGGACCCTGATGTAAACAAGACGAAAGTCTTTCTCTGGTCTGCATCCCCTTAACAATTGTATGTTTTGAGCTGTACTGTACCCAATATACAAGCTGTTAATAAACTTTTCAATCAATCAATCAATCGGAGGGACCCCCAACATGACAGGACATAGGGTTGGCAGGACCCCCAGCGGAACCTCCAACGGCACTTCAGTAGGAACGAGAGGAAACTGGGGAGGGACAAGAGAAGTGACTGGAGAAGTGACTAGAGGTGAGACTGGAGAAGGGACTAGGGAAGTGACCTGAGAAGGGACTATGGCAGCTGGGGCCAGAGCTGGGTCTGGAACCATGGCCGCGACCATGGCTGCTGGGGCCAGAACTGGGTCTGGAACCATGGCTGCTGGGGCCAGAACTGGGTCTGGGACCATGGCTGCTGGAGCCAGAACTGGGTCTGGGACCATGGCTGCTGGGGCCAGAACTTGGGCCGGAACCATGGCTCTTGGGGCTCGGGCTGCTAGCCTGGCCTTGCGACTCCTTTTAGGAGCCGTTTGGAGGCTTCGTGGACCTCCAAAAGCCAGATAAGTTCCAGAGAACGGCTCCTGGACAGGAGCAGGACATGGAGAAGAAGCAGGGGTTGACTCCGGACGGAACACAACGAGACGTTTGTAGTCAGCAGCCTGGAAATCACACACCCAGAGGAAGTTCAAAATCCAGCCAGGTAAGAATTTCACCAAGCCTGGTTTCTCCATAGCCAACCGGTGCGCCTCTACCAGAGCGGCCTCCTTCTGCAGAACACTGGACGCTCCCTTCCACCAATCATAGCAGCAAGCCAAATAAAATGAAAATGTTTGTAATCCCACCTCAAATGGATCATCTGCTGGGTCCATTTCTTGGTCGGTTCGTTCTGTTACGGTGTGTGTAGGAAGCAGGACCCAAATGCAGATTAAAGTGACAAAAATAACTCCTTTAGTTCAAGGCTAAACTATTAACAAAGACTGAACAGAACACTCACCGCAGACCAAGTCATTACACAAGACGAACCAACAAAGACAGAAAAACCAGAACTTAAATACACAAAAGACTGATCATACAAACAAGACACAGGTGAGGAGGGAGGAGAAAACACAGGGACACCAGGTGAACACAATCGGGTAAATTAGACACACCAGGGAAACTAACGACAGGGAACCACAGACAGATCTAAACAAGACAAAACACAATGCAGACAGAAAACCAAATACAGATCTAGACAAGACACAACGCAGACAGAAAACCAAAGACAGATCTAGACAAGACAAAACACAACACAGACAGATCGTGACACACTGTTGGATTTATCTCTGCGTTAGCTACTCCTAGCTCATGCACCATATTTCCTATAGTCCAACCAAAACTTTTCATTTGTCGCTTTTCCCTCTCTTGACAAATCTTTAGTACGTTATGCACTAACCCAGGTACAGTTCATATCAAATAAGAAATATTTAAAGTAGGGCCGGGACTTTAACGCGTTAATTAAGATTAATTAATTACACAAAAATTAACGCGTTAAAAAAATTAACGCATTTTAATCGCACTTATTTTTGCACCGTGGAACGTTTCTCACTGGATGAGTTTCAGGCGTACCGATTATACTGGAGCACCAACTAACGTTCATGACTTCAGACAACAACAAACCACAGTGAACAACAGTGGGAAATGTTGTTTTAAAAAACGGACGGATGGAAGCGTCGATAAGAGCACGGTTGTGTGCAAATTATGCAAAAAGGAATTCGCATATCACCGCAGCACATCAAGCCTCAAGTATCACCTCAATGCAAAACATATAGCAGCTAGCGTGGAAGCTAGCGTGGACGTTAGCCTCTTTTATCGCGTTCACACCAAAAAGAGCCGGTACTAAAATTAGTTCATGAGAACCTTTTTACCCGCACGAAAGTCCCTGCTAGAGAGCAGGGACTTTCGTACGTCTCTCTTGTGAGAAAAGAGCTATATTTCTGATTGGCTGGGCGGATTGCAAACCACGCCCCGTAAAACTCCCAAAAAGTTTTGTGAAGCCGCCATTTTATTATCCTCGCATTAGCATTATTAGCATTAGCCCAGCGCAGAAACGCAGAGAGACTAACTTATGGCAACACAAAATAAAACATGGGAGCGGTGGAGATGAGGAGGTGTCGGCGTTCTGGCGATTTACTCGGAAGGCTTCAGTAGAAGCTGCTGGGACTCCCAGCAGCTTCTACTGAAGCCAGTCCCCAACTCCGGGGACTTCCGGCCGGGGACTTTGGGCGGCAGTATACGCCGTGAAGTGGTTTGCGGCCTGCCAGTAAACCCAAAGCAGAAGAAGAAGAAGTGACGTCAGCGGCTTCATTTGCCTAATCCTCCCCCAGGTTCAAAGAGTTCTCATGAACTAAATTCTCATGAACCTTTGTGGGAAAAGTACTGCAGTGTGAATGCGCCTAATGGTATACTAAAATCCATGCGAAAAAAATTGCTTCTCACTGTTCTCAGGTCAAATATTTATATGCGATTAAAAATGCGATTAATTTCGATTAATTAATTACAAAGCCTCTAATTAATTAGATTAATTTTTTTAATCGAGTCCCGGCCCTAATTTAAAGCAATCAACTTGACCATACAACTTAAGGCTGATTTGATTGCTCACTTTCCTTTTGGTAAAGAAAACTACTTTTGTTTTCCCTTCTGAAAACCTAATACCCCATTCCAGTGCCCAAGCTTCAACCTTTTCAATAGCCTGCCCTGCTGCTGTACTTTTTTAACAATCAATTCAACATTTCGCCCCCTTTTCCACATCACTCCATCATCATGCAGTAACAGTCTCTGTCCACTGGGCGTCAGCATTGCGCCTCTGAAGCTGCTGACTCTGCACTGGAAGACACATTCATCAAACCCGGAAGCGTTCCTGAATCGCCCGTTCTGCTATTCATTCAGGCTGCTGAGATTTACATCAGTTACTGTTAACATATCCGTTCTTATCGAGCGCCTGATATATTCTCTTGTAGATAGATTAAAGAAGAGCAAGCATGGCTGGTCGGCTACCGGCTTGTGTTGTTGACTGTGGCACGGGGTAAGTGACAACAATAGAAGGCTAGCTAGCTTTAGCCTGCTTTTCATAAGCGGCTGTCAAACTTCCAGCTAACGCCCCGTCTAGCTGAGTAGCCCGAACGATGCTAATGTTACTTAGCCACGTCGATTTTCTATTTTATTCTAATATTGCCTTTAGAGACGAGGTTGGTGCTGCGAAGTTGCAAGCCAAAATGCCTGCCTGTGTTATTTGTAATGCTTTTAATCTCAATGCTACGTTATCGTTGCAGTTAGCTGCTACTAGCTACCGAAGCTAATAGTAACTTCCTGGACAATCCTCATAGCAAAAAGCATTTATCCAGATTATTTGGGTTGTAACTGCGTCTGTAGTTTCCAGCAAACACTATATTAATGAGCTGTAACCAAAGCATTATCCTCCTACTGTTTCCTTTTTAGCTACACAAAGCTTGGTTATGCAGGGAATACAGAACCACAGTTCATCATACCTTCATGTAAGTAAATGAGAAAATAAACAAAACAGGAATTACATTTGATCAAATAATTGTTATTTTAGCTGGATCTTATTATAAATGGACTCTAAGTATAGCCTACTAATGTATGTATTATTTATATTAATATGTATACAATGTCTGTTAATCAATAGAAACATAATCAAGGTTTTTTCTTTGAACTACTTGGCTTGAAAAGGGGACACATCTTTGTAACCCGCTTTAAAAGAGTCACAGAAAGAGCTAACAGACGAACACATGTCTAATTAATTCCAGGATTATGATTTAAATGTGTATAATCATCTCCAGGTATCGCAATCAAAGAATCAGCCAAGGTTGGAGACCAGGCCCAGCGAAGGATGATGAAGGGAGTCGATGACCTGGACTTCTTCATCGGGGACGAAGCCATCGACAAACCATCATATGCAACAAAGGTAGACGGGACATTTCAAATGAGCCAGAATGGATGCTTCTGTTGTGAAGCGGTTTGATTTAGACATGTTATCCTTTTTATTCCCAGTGGCCCATCCGTCACGGAATAGTGGAGGACTGGGACCTGATGGAGAGATTCATGGAGCAGATCATATTCAAGTATCTGCGGGCAGAACCTGAAGACCACTACTTTCTTTTGGTAAGACCAACAATGATATAGTCCTTTTAACGTAGAACAGTGTCAAAGGCATTCGGTATTTACATCAGTATTCTCTCTCTCTCTCTGTAGACAGAGCCTCCCCTCAACACACCAGAAAACAGAGAGTACACAGCAGAGATCATGTTCGAGTCCTTCAATGTCCCGGGTCTCTACATCGCTGTTCAGGTAAGTCACAAACATGAACTAACACATGACGTCAGCCACATTGCTAACAGCCAATCAGTATTTACTTCCTGATAAGGCATTACGCATATAGAGGATAGGGCTGCACGATTTGGGGAAATAATGTAATTGCGATTTTTCTGACGGATATTGCGATTCGGTTTGCGATATTTGTTTTTAAGCGACCCAACGGAAGTTTATTGTAAAATGCGGCCATATCTCCGGCTAGGAAGGTCGTATCAAAGTGCTCCCGTCTCTAGCACCCCCGCAGCCCGAGCTACGAGTGAAAGGACTAAACTTACATGAAACTTCCGTTGGGTTGCTTTAAAGTCAAGCTTCAGTTTAAGATTCACCCTGTAATAGAAACATGTGATGGAGCATTACTAACCTGACTCAGATTCAACTCAGATTCAAAAATACTTTGCAGGTGATTGGATCAATCTGTCAATCACCTTCTATCATGAGCCACTTCTGATTGGTTAACAATGGCTGGTACATGTGGAGCACAGCACTTCTGATTGGTGTGGATGACTAACACACAAGAAGAACAACAAAAAAAAAGTTAAAAAAAAATCATAGGCTTTGCGATTTGATAATCGCATCATTTCAAATCGCGATTTCGATTTAAAATCGATTAATCGTTCAGCCCTAATAGAGAACCACTCTTTGCAAATGTGAAAGCAGACTTGTGGGTTCTAGATAGAATTGGACTTGACTCTCAGAATGTGTTGTGATTCAGACGTTCAATGGGGAACTGCAGATTTCCACTTCTTCTTTTCCAGTTTCACAGTGTGCTTTTTAAGAAGTTCTGCAGAGTGTAGTCATTCGGCATTTCTATTAACTGTTTCTACACTTTGTGCAATATATGCTTTATTTTTCTATTTATTGACTATCTTTAAACAGTACCAGCTACTTCTATAATTGTATATGATCACCTTTTAGAAAAATATACTGCTACTTAGTTTAATTTACCATGGTATACTTATCTGCTATTTTTTTTTTATAATGTGTGCTTACCTTTTTATGTAAGTCTATTTTTTTTGTAACTTTATCTGCACTATGCTTCTGGTGTTGTTGTACCGTGAATGTCTCCGTTGCGGGACAAATAATTCTGATTCTGATCAACCAACACATAATGATTTAAAATATACATTTTCTGCTTCAGGCTGTCCTGGCGCTGGCTGCCTCCTGGACATCCAGACAGGTGGGGGAGCGGACGCTGACTGGGACGGTGATTGACAGTGGAGACGGAGTCACACACGTCATCCCAGTGGTAAGTGGTGCTCTTTTAGGGATTATCTTTGATCCCACTAACCTTAAACTAATGCATGTTTGTATTCCAGGCTGAAGGCTACGTCATTGGTAGCTGCATCAAGCACATCCCCATCGCTGGCCGAGACATCACGTACTTCACCCAACAGCTGCTGAGGGAGCGGGAGGTGGGGATACCTCCAGAACAATCCCTGGAGACGGCTAAAGCTGTCAAGGTCAGTGTTTCTGCATTTAATAGAACTTTTAAAATGTTAAAAAGAAAACGGAGATGGCCCCAAGTGTTTACATTTAAGTGCAAATATTTGATGTTTCAAAGTAAAGTGGCAAGATGGGAGGAATATCTAATGTTGAGTGTGGCTGTTAAACTCTTAAAGTGATACTCACCTAAATCTATCCTACATTTAAAATGTGTGTCTCACAAAATTCCTACCCGGTGCAGCTATGTATAAAAGTGTTGACTCCACAGGTCATCAAAGGTCAAACAGAGCATGACTCAAAATGCAAGACTGACTGCAATACGTCTGATTCTTCACTGCAAACGGAAGCAGCACCCTCAATAGATATTAATGGTTGTATTAAGACTTTGATGTCCCTATCATGTATTTCTCAGATAGGCCACTAGAGAGCAGCACCGCAGCCAAAGCATATCTCTCACCTTCACAGCAGATATTTCACATGTATTAATGGTTTTGTTTTTCAGGAGCGGTACAGCTACGTGTGCCCTGACCTGGTTAAGGAGTTCAACAAGTATGACACAGACGGCTCCAAGTGGATCAAACAGTACACCGGCATCAACTCCATCTCAAAGAAAGAGTTCACCATCGATGTTGGCTACGAGCGCTTCCTGGGGCCCGAGATCTTCTTCCACCCTGAGGTATAACACGAACAAAAAATGATTTTAAATAAGCAGAATTGTTGCTGATGTGCAAATCTCTAATTTACGTTTTCTGGCTATTTTGTCTCGTCCAGTTCGCTAACCCAGACTTCACCCAGCCGATCTCAGAGGTGGTGGACGAAGTGATCCAGAACTGCCCCATCGATGTCAGACGTCCTCTGTACAAGGTGCAGGAACACGCCTCCAGCTGCTACAGTTCCTATGTCTGTTTAAGTCTGCTTTATGTAACATCTCCACCTCCCTGTGTTGCAGAACATCGTGCTGTCCGGAGGCTCCACCATGTTCAGGGACTTCGGCAGACGCATGCAGAGGGACCTGAAGAGGACTGTGGACGCACGGCTGAAGATGAGCGAGGAGCTGAGCGGCGGCAAGTTGAAGGTGAGGACACATGACGTCTTTTGTAATGCATTAAAGGTCTCCTATCATGCAAAATGCACTTTTTGATGTCTTTTTACATAAATGCAGTGGCGGCTGGTGGAAAATATTTTAGGTGGGGCTGTGGAAATGGTGACCAAAAAAGGGGGGGAGGGGAGGACAAATTGAGGCTTAAAAATATGAGAAGACTGATCAATACCTCCATAATCTTCAGTGTGGTTAGCTATGAATCTTCCATAACTTCCAAACACCTTGTCCTGGAAATAGTTTCTACAGTATAAACTGTGCAACAGTACAGTAGGCCCACATAAACTGCAGAACACCGGGGCTTTGGGAACACACAAAATTACTTAAAATGATTTCATTCCCATTTAACCGGCTGAAGGTTAATCCAATGTGTCTGTCACTTTGAACAAATTATTGATAATCCATAATTCCATTTTTATGTAAAAAACGGAGTTTTCATATTAGCTGCTAATGATAGCTTCCAGAGTGTATGATGGCTTCCTGTTTTGTCTCCTTGGATACGAGTCCAAACAACTCACAGACTGCACCGGGCGCTGACGTAGGCGCCCTGTGACCATCAGATTTGACAACGCTGATTGGCTTAAATTATGTTTCGGCGGCATAGTTTAAAGATTGCAACAGTTGGCTTCTGCTGCACTTGCTGCACTCTCGTCTGGGCGCTGTGCATAGCGCCCAGACGAGAGAGGGTAATGATACACGGGCAAGGCCAGGCAGGAAACATGTGATTTATCAGTAACTTTAGACATCGTAACACCATTGTAAACGAGATTTTATTGTAGATTATACATTTTACTGATACCAATTATATAATATTTACCTTGTTTATTAAAAATAAAAATAAATATATATATTTTTTAAATATATATTTGTTTACTTTTATTTATTTTGTAATGTGGGAAGAGGGGGAGCGGCGCCCCTATGGGCCGGCCGCCACTGCATAAATGTGTGTCCCCGGTGTGTCAGGGAACTCACAAAGTGTCAGAAAACAAAACCCTCTCTCTTTCCCTCCCTACCCAAATCTCTAAAAACGGGGGTACAACGGAGCTGATCCAGATTTGCGTCCGATATGACGTAATATCAGAAATGTGAGCTGGCTTTACGTCCACGGCCCTGTCAGAAACGTCGCTATCAGAAACAATGCACGACGTGTTTTGGAAATAGTGTGGTCTTTGTTTGCATTAGCAAGCATCGCTAACACTCTGAGCTAACCTGTACTGGAGAGAGTATGTGTAAAAAAGCAGGATATAGAAAGGAACTCACCTGAGAGAGAAAAAGCATTTGAGCTCCATACTGTTTCAGAAATAATCCTTGATGTGGTTTAGAACAGGATATGGCGTTTCATCACAGCAGCATTTAGCTGTATCTGCCGGTAGACATCTCTCTCTTCTCTCTGGAGCTCACAATGCTCCAAAGGGGGCGGGGCCAGCAGCTACTGACCTAGAATCAGCAGTTCTCTAACAGGGCTGAAATGGAGGGATATGAGGGATGTCTAAAATGCATGATCTGTTTGGTATTTTGAGCTAAACACATCATAGACATGTTTTTTATATATTTGTATATATTTATATATATATGTGTGTATATATATATATATATATATATTTATAGAGACCCATAATATATGCCTAAAAATAGCATGTTGGGAGACCTTTTAAGAGAAGTTTTTATAAACCCTGCATATATAGCCAGAATTTTTTTCAGGGAAGTCTACAGGAAGTGGTGTTTTTTATTATCGAGTTATTTTTCTGTTTTGCAGCCCAAGCCCATCGATGTGCAAGTCATCACTCATCACATGCAGAGGTACGCCGTGTGGTTCGGAGGATCAATGCTGGCGTCTACTGTGAGTATCAAATCAGTTTTTCGAGCTGCTCTAACGACACATAATCATCCCTCCTGCTGCTTCAGGTTTCAAGAATGAATTGAAACTGTTACACCATTGAGAGTTCCACTTGAACAAAATAAAGAGTAAACGTTTTTTCCATATAGTCTATTCAACCAAAACACAGCACATATAGAGAGGCGAAGTCCCTCCCTTTCCGGGGGACCTCAATGGGACCTTATTTCGGAAAAATTATGTATTGAAGTCAATGGCGAGAGAAAGATTATCTTTTTCGATCCCGTTTGAATTGTGCCACAAATTACACATATGATGTTTGCCAATTGAAAAGATAATTTTGCAAGTAAAAAAATAAATAATCGTGTCGTAAAACTGTGAAGTAACACTTTTTTGTGAAACCGCTCAATGAACTACATCTCCCGTCTCGCACCACACACCAAGACGGCCGTCACGTTGAAACACTTCACTTCTTTCTTTCAGAATGAGGAGAAAAGTATTAAAAGAGGTGAAAAACACTACAAGTCTGGGCACGTTGAGAGCTGTGCATACACACAAGGGGAGTTAGTCTGTTCCTAAGAGCCAGCATGCGGGACCGGGATTCTGGGATTTGTAGTCTTTCTAGTTGCATATTTTTCATAGTCTTATATTTCAACAGTTTTACGACAAACTGTGACTTTTTTGTCATTGAAAATATTTTTTAAGATTGACAAACATCATGTGTGTAATTCGCAATTCAAACGGGATCGAAAGATACGTTTTCTCTCCCCATTGACTTCAATACATAGGCCGTTTCTCAGTCGCGAGTACACCTGCTGCAGAGCAACTATTTCAAGTATACTACGTCATAGAGTGGCGCAGAATGCTGGGCATTTAACATGCATTTAAACAGTCCTTCGGCGCCACTCGATGACGTAATACAGGGGTTCCCAACCTTTATTGTGCCAAGGACCGGCAGATACATTAAAACGAAATCGCGGTCCGGTTGTCAATTTTAACTGATTTTAATATTTACTCACCACCAGCAGGTAGCAACAGAGGCTAATTGTAGCCTATGTAACAGCCTGAACAAATACTAGAACAATATGCATCCAAAACATATTAATGTTTAAAAACGAACCAGTGTCGTTTTTTGGTTTTTCGGAAAACCAAAAAACCGACGTTATTCAGTTTTTAAACCAAAATAGATAAATCAACGTTTTGGTTTTGTTTGTATGATTTACGGATAATCATGGGATAACAAGGTGTGTGTGTGTGTGTGTGTGTGTGTGTGTGTGTGTGTGTGTGTGTGTGTGTGTGTGTGTGTGTGTGTGTGTGTGTGTGTGTGTGTGTGTGTGTGTGTGTGTGTGTGTGTGTGTGTCATGGCGATAACCGCGGTATGCGCATGTGCGGTATTCACACCGCAGGGACGTGCGGTTTTATTCATTTAAAAAAATAAATGCTAACGCACTTTAGCACAGAATTCAAAATAAAGATACCCTTATTACTTATCGAAACTGCACATACCATATATCCGATTAAAGCTGAGACTCCACAGATTATTTAAGTATAGTATCTAAGCGATCCGATCTCGCAACAGGGGAAGCAAACAGACATCACAACACGTACCTTTTACGGGAGATCGTCTCACCGTAGCTGTCAATCTGATCAAAAGACGTGTTCAATGGCATTAAAATGAGAAAGAAAAAACGCGGCTGAATCGGTTGATAATGTATCTGTGGCTTTGAAGCAATTGTTTATAATCCATAATTCCATTTGTATGTAAAAATCGGAGCACAACAGTTAGCTGCTAATGGTAGCCACCAGAGTGTATGCAGCTTCCGGTTTTGGCTACGCGTCACTCTCACTCCTTATTTGGTAATGTGGGTGTGTGTTAGACTGCGCTGGACTGACGCATAGCCAAGACCGGAAGCAGCAGCCACTCTGGTGGCTACCATTAGCAGCTAACTTTTGCTCTGCGATATTTACATAAAAATGGAATTATGGATTATAAATTAAATCATTTTTTTATACAGAGACGTTAAAAACCTATGGATTAACCGATTCAGCCGCGTTTTTTCTTTCTCGTTTTAATGCCATTGAACACGTCTTTTGATCAGATTGACAGCTACGGTGAGACATCTCCCCTAGAAGCTACGTAAAGGTACGTGTTGTGATGTCTGTGTTTGCTTCCCCTGTCCGAGTTCAGATCACTCAGTGATGATACTATATACCTAAATAATCTGTGGAACCTCAGCTTTAATCGGATATCTTGTATGTGCAGCTACGAAAAGTAATAATAAGGGTACTTTTATCTTGAGTTCTGTGCCAAAGTGCGTTAGTATTTTTCGCTCAGGGGTCATTTAGATGCTTCTTATGAGACTTGTGTTTTGTTTTGGTAAAAATGGTTTGTATCGTCAGTTAGCTGAGATTATTTCCGTTAATCTGGTATAACACATTAATAGGTTCTTAAATATTACGATCCCCTGAGACACTGTTGTGAAAAAAAAAGTAAAGTACCCGCCGGGACTTTGGGGTTTAACAGGTTAAAAAAACCCCGCAATATATACCGCAGGGGGGGAAAAACCGCATGTCAGTTTTTTTTCAATAGTGTGTGTGTGTGTGTGTGTGTGTGTGTGTGTGTGTGTGTGTGTGTGTGTGTGTGTGTGTGTGTGTGTGTGTGTGTGTGTGTGTGTGTGTGTGTGTGTGTGTGTGTGTGTGTGTGTGTGTGTGTGTGTGTGTGTGTGTGTGTGTGTGTGTGTGTGTGTGTGTGTGTGTGTGTGTGTGTGTGTGTGTGTGTGGCATTTGTTTTCAGAAGATATTATGATGGTGACGTTTGTTCCGGTGCACGTCCGACAGCATTTAGCACTACATCGAGATTAAGATTAAACTAATTTATTTTGGGAACACCTGCATATAGGCTACCTATGGAGTTAGCCAGATGTGTGTAAATTACTGTTCATGGTCATTTGAAAACAAATGCCGGTGTCGGACAGACACAAACACACAGAGCTGAGCAGAGCACATACACACACACACACACACATCATGCGCCTTGGTGACTGGACATCTCCTTCATAAAACTAATAAAAGGGGGAGTAATCGGGCAGTTCGATGTGTGTAGAGGTGTGTGTGTGGTTAACACGTAGCAGCCTGCAGTCACTCTTAAGCTGTTCTGATGAAGGTAAACACAGCGAAGGCGGTGCGTAAAAAGGCACATCTTTACCCGCTGGTGCTTTACTTCTCAGAGGCGGAGTTACACGTCCCACTGCCTCCTGATGCTGCAGCCATTTCATGAAGTGAAGGAGGTTTTCCTTCTATAAAACAGCTGCGGGCAGCAGATACCGTGAGGTCCCGGACATGAATTCATAGATCAAGGCAGACTGGTTTACTCTCCTGTTTTGCCAATCCGGTGCTTAAACAAATAGCTCTATACCCCTGGCCGACATGTCCTTAAAATGAAGTCCGAGTTTCAAATATATCTCAAATAATGTATGCACTGCCACATAAACATAACAGTCTGCAATTAAACGGTTGTCTCCTGTGCGCTCCTCTTCCTACTTGGCGCACCGGTAACTTTCTCATGCGCACGAGAGGCTGAGACCTTAGGCTGAGCCGCAGAATCCCTCGGAACATCATAAAAGCCATGGCATTTTTAACAGTTTTCTGGTGAAAGTTTAACCAGGCTACTGGATGAAATAATATGACTGGTATAGGTGCAAAAATTAAACACTTTTTGAAAAAAATATTATGATAAAATATTTTTATATATTTATAATTCTGCAAATATTACGATAAACTCACAGCTATTTCGCGGCCCGGCAGTAACACCAACCGGGGGTTGGGAACCCCTGACGTAGTATACTTGAAATAGTTGCTCTGCAGCAGTTTTACTCGCGATTGAGAAACGGCCATAGTTTTTCCGAAATAAGGTCCCATGGGTCGGAGGTAGATGGGCGGGACTTTGCCTCTCTATTGTCTTTTAGTTTTTAAATCCACGACATTTACTAACCAGGATCTTTTGTGTTTCTGCAGCCTGAGTTTTACCAAGTGTGCCACACCAAGAAAGACTACGAGGAGATCGGCCCGTCTATCTGCCGCCACAACCCCGTGTTCGGAGTCATGTCTTAGGAGGAGGAGGAGGAGGAGGGGGAAGGGGAGCGCATTCAGCGGAGGCCGAGGAGTAACGGAGGAATCTCCGCGAGACCTCACATGCTGTGGAAGTCCCATGAGCCTTTGCACGGATGCTCCGACAGACCTGTTCATTCGGATAAAGCCACAGTGGACCAAACTAAAATGGAGGCAAGATCTTCACAAATCTGAGGAAAAGTGGAGACTCAGCCCAAAGGATCCTCTTAAAAAAATGTTTACTTCAAGTAGGTTAATAATAGGTGATAAATCTTTCATTTCTGCGTGCCTGGTATATGTACTTATAATATCCTCACAGGGTTGTAATATGTAATTAATCAACATGAGTCCTGCACTTCTGTGGGTTCTTGCTCTGTGTTATATACTCTAAGGGTTTGTTTGAAAAAGCAGCCCATGCTTCATTTTCCACAAATATCATTGAATAAAACAGCTTTTTGATCATGAAGGCATAAAATAAGTGCAAACACAACAAACAATCACCGGACTTTCTCACCATTCCTGATGTTTTTTCCTTTTATGTGTCTGTTTTTTTTTTTATGTCCCTTTTATGTACCTGGAAAATTAGAATCTAGATTATTAAAGAAAAAATCAGGCATTTCAAAAAATATTAATCGGTTCAAATAATTTCTACCGGGTTACACTGATGTCGTCTTTTCACCTGCAGCATTGTGACATATAGTCACCACTTTCTTTTTACCTTTTTTTATTTGTATTACTCATCTCTCGACCAACCTGTCTTGGAACAAAAAAGTTGTATTAATATATGAACATGCAGTTTGAGTGACTGTTGTTGGACCATCACTGTTGCCTAGATCTCAGTTATACTGGATAGCCTTGTACTGTACCAAATCTGGATTTCAATGCTGGCATAACAATAAATGCCAAGGAGATATTTCTACAGTTGTGATTTCTGATTTTATTTTATGAATTGTATCTTTGAGGAAACATCATTGCCTCTATTCTTAGCACAGCTATATCTGTATGAGACACTGTAGCTACATCCATTCAAACTGACCAATGCATAAGTTAGTTTTCACTGAACCTTTCCATGCATCTGGTCAGGAGGAGCCATGTCCAGAGGCATGTCATGGTGGTCCATTTTTATTTACAGCAGGAGAGTAATGGACACATTGCTTTTGACGCCATTTAGTAAGGAAGTGTCCATTCTATTTGAAAATGAAAGAAGATGTGATATGCAGATAGACTCCTTTGAAACTAAAGCGTGGATCACCTATCTGTTATTCTGCCTGAAAAGACACCTGCTCAGGTTAAAGCTGGGTTAAATAAGAATGGTGCATTTAATTAGTCCCGCCCCCTCGGTAAAGGTGTTATTAGTCCCGCTTTAACAGGTTTTTTTTTTTTACAAGAGGGAATCTTTAAATCCTCTTCAACCCACTCCACTTTGGAAATGCTAATCCTTACTCATGTTCAGCTACAGATTAAGTCTGATTTAAAACTTGATTATATTTCACATCATTAATCCAAATCTGTAAAATAACTACAGGGATTAAATACATGTAGTGGAGTAAAAGTACACCATTTACCTCAGAATTGTAGTGGAGTAGAAGTACAAAGTAGCATAAAATGGAAATACTCAAGTAAATGTGCTTAGTTACTTCCCACATCTTACCTACAAACTGCCAACAGGTGCTTCTAATTGTGGAAACTCAATCAGCATGGCGGAAGTAAAGATTAAAATCACAGTCTTAACATTTCAAAAATAAAAGCATGCAACAGGAAATACAACTAGTTCAAATTAACTCAATGCATAATTTCAAAAATAACAGCACAAACTAAAATCTCAGTAAAAAGTATAAAACCCACACATAAAAACCGCGCAATACAAACTAATACTATTAATAATAACAAAATACTTCGCCATGTGACAAATGCACCGTAACGCGTTTTGCCACCCGGAACTTAAGCGGTGTACGAAACAGTTCCTACCCGGACCTATACATTGACGCACATTTAAACATGGCGGCTAACATAGAGAAATTTTTCCAGGATTTTATACTGAATAAAATCAGAGAGATTGAAGACCAGAATGAAGACAAAACGTATGTGCATGCTGTGTTATGGTTGTGTTTTGGTAACGGTTAAATAGCATCATGTAGCTGCTGTACAGCGCTAAGCTAACATGCTACCGTTACAGCGGACGGCTGCTGCTCTAGTTACAGCATAAACAATGCACAGGAGCTAATGCTATGCTAATTAGACACCTATGTTAGGTTACTCAAGGAAAACAACAACATTATATGTATCTAAATATACTTAAAGTACCAAACGTAGAGTAGTCATTGTGCAGATTGGTCAGAATATTATATACGACATGTTTTATAATTATTGATCATTCAAGTGTTATCAAAGGTGCTGCTAGTTTTAATGACTTTGTAAACTGCAGGGTAGCTTGTGAATTTTGTAGTAGTAGCAACAAATTGAATTACTCTAGTAACTGTACTTAGTTACTTTACACCACTGGATTCTGTGTCAACAAGTTTACCTACAAAGTGGATGATTGGCTGTCGACATGCTTCCTTAGGGAGAAAGACATGCATAACTTCATCAACTATTCGTGTAAAGATATACTTTTTAAAACTCCAGGCGTTCGACTTTCTGAGCAGTTAGCCCATATGCTAAAGCTGTTGTATTATGATAAACCCAATCTTGTCAGATGGTGTCTAATCTGGGATTAAGTCATAACATCTATTAAGTAAACTCTTCTTGAGACAGGCCTCTTAAGTCACTATTAGATATCCTGTTATTGGACATTTTAAAAGAATGCTGTGTTGGATAGTTAACAGATGCAACTAAATCATATATTTTTTCTGTGTGTCCATTAGTTCCCCTGAAGGAGTGGGAGATGGCACTGAACAGTTCGGAGCAGAACAAGAGTCTTCAGAGAGAGACAAACAGGACAATTTAAAGTGCAGCGGCTCACCAAAGAAACACAAGAAGCACAAAAAACACAAAAGTAAGAAGAAGAGGAGGTACCGTGAGAAGGAGGAGAGCAGCTCCGAGTCCGGGCCGGAGGAGGACGGAGGAACCAAACTCCAGCCAAGGTCAGAAGAAACTTTTTGATAACACTTCCATGAATTCACCTTTATAGAAAGTAAGCCCACCTCTGATGGCTGATTAATAATCATACTGTCACTAGATAAGAGCACTAAAACCTGTGCAAGTAAACACAAACACAACACACAGCTGATGTTATTTCTAATCACAAAGCTATTCTAACATAGTGTAGTGGTGCTAACCTGTAAACCATACTTTAGTTATAAAAGATAAGATAGGACTTTATTCATCCCGAAGGAAATTGTTGTGCCAGAGTTACAAGAATGCAATAAACACAGCAGCATAATAATAAAACTGTACGCTGACAGTGCAGTAAAAAGAGCGATTCAATAACTACAGGAAACATAGACGGTCAAACAATTCATGTAAAAAACAGTTCAGTGATGACGAGCAGTATTGAGTAGTGCAAAACAACATAGTGGCAGATACGTAATTGCAACGTTATGTATACTTAATTTTGTATTTAAGTTTATAATTCATACTGTGAAAGTGCGTATCGTACTACAAATGTTAAAGTCATGTTCGATCTACGGTAGTTACTCTGGGATATTATCTGCGACTGGACCTGACCCTTTTTTTTAAAAATGTTCCTAACCCAGGGTTGTATCATTGTTTTGCAGAAAAGGGACGCCAACAGAGGCAGAGAAGGAGCAAGGTAAGTCTCTAATCATTTAAATGTACATCATTCATACATTCATGCTGTGCTCACCACTCTATATTTTACATATCAAGTGTCAAATTCCCTTTTCATGGAGAATTTGATACAGTGTTGATATGTTTGATTAGTTATCATGTTATGTGTCTTATCAAACCGACCACCTCTTAAAGGGATAGTTTGGAAGTGGTGCTGTATGAGGTGCTTATCAAAGTCAGTGTGTTACCCACTGGGGGGGTCAGCACCCCTATATGTTGCAGAATCAGCACAGAGGTTAAGCAATGTACTGCTTTGGAAGTTGGTGAGCAATAACATGTATTTAAGCCAAATGAAAGGAAGACTAAAATAATGAATATTAGTTCAAGTGTACACTATTTTTAGCACATTTTCTCTATTTACCGGTACGCCAAACAGCCCTTTCCACTGCCTCCATCAATCAGTCTGACTTTGGTGAATCCATCTAACATTTCATACACTACGGTCACACAAATAACACAGACAACACATGTAGGCATCAACCGGCCAGGAACTCCTGCGTTCTGTGAATTATAATAGTTTATTTCAAAAGGTGCCTGTTGGATTTAAAGGGCACATTTGCTAAATATAACATACACTACAACTGATTAGCTTTTACCTTAGAGGAGCTCAAATATGGCTTGCCGCTGCCCCCGTCCATAGTAAGTGTGCAGTGCTTTGCTTCTGTGCAGTAACTGCATTGACTATGCATAAGTACCTCATCTCCTTATTCAAACGGTCCCTTTAAGACACACACAGTAATTCCAGTCGTACGAACCATGGCACAGAGCTGCTGCACTGTGTGTCCAGGTGAGGAAGACCAGAACAAGTCCAGAGGCCACAAGCGGCACTCATCGGGGAAGAAGAAGAAGAAAAAGAAAAAGAAAAAAAAGAAGAGAAGCAGGAAAGATGACGACAACTCCTCAGATTCAGAAGTGGTGTCCAAGCAGAGGGAAGGGGGTCAAAGCGTGTCACCAAGGCGACGAGTGGAGCTGCCTGATATTATTCCTAAACAGGTAAAAATGTTGATATCACATACAGACTTCATCAATTAGGGTTTAAAACCTTAAACATAAGTATAAGAGCTTTGTGTAATTGGACGGCTAGCTTAAAAAACCATTTGAATTTAGTGAGATTCACACATTTCTGGTGCCTGATTAAAGATGTCACAAAGTAAATGTAAAGAATTCTGGGGGGAAAAAACGACTTTTCTTTAGGAGTACACTTTTGTTCTGGATAATAGCCAGCCATAGCTATAATGCTGATCTTAAGACTTAAACCAAGTGTTATACATGGACTTGTTGGTGGAACGAGTGTGTGACAAACGTCTCCCTTCTTTACAGGACAGTTCCAAAAAAGCACTAGGAGGTCAGGAGAGCCTCGGCAGGAGGAGTTCTCGTTCCCGGTCACGTTCACATTCCCGTTCCGTGAGGAGGAACTTCCGCTCCAGACACCACCGTCCCAGATCCAGGACCAGCCCCCCGTCCAGTCCACACCGCCACAGGACCCGGTCCAGGTACGGATGACCTAACCTTTCATCTTCCTGTCATGTTGTCTAATGTCATTTCTTTATTTTCCTCCAAGTCGATACATCATGTGTTGATCTCAACTTGCCAAACGTTATAGAATAGTGAAGATTGATTTATTTTAAGGTCATTTTTTCACCACCGTTATGTTATGCGTTATGTAACCGGTTAAAACTCCAAGTGGCGATGAGGTCTTAAAATGTATGGAAAGGGTCTTAAAAAAGGTCTTAAAAGCTCTTACATTTGACTTCAGGATTCCTGCATATACCCTGTTATATTAATAGAACAATAACGTCATTGTTAGCTAATGAATGTTTCCATGCTGAACAACGGCAACATGACAACGTTTCCATTGGTCCCTCTTCTTTAGAGAAGACCAGGAAATGATGGATACGCGGATCGTGTTCAAATCAATAGGCACGCAATGACTCTAAAGAATAATGATCACGCATCAAACACACATTCAGACTAAAGGAACCAGCTGTTTGGGAAATGAGAGAAGTAGAAAGTACAGGTATTTGAGTTCAACATGTAAGAAGTAGAAAGTACAGGTATTTGTGTTCAACATGTAAGAAGTAGAAAGTACAGGTATTTGTGTTCAACATGTAAGAAGTAGAAAGTACAGGTATTTGAGTTCAACATGTAAGAAGTAGAAAGTACAGGTATTTGTGTTCAACATGTGAGAAGTAGAAAGTACAAGTATTTGAGTTCAAAATGTGAGAAATAGAAAGTACAGGTATTTGTGTTCAACATGTGAGAAATAGAAAGTACAGGTATTTGGGTTCAACATGTAAGAAGTAGAAAGTACAGGTATTTGAGTTCAACATGTTAGAAGTAGAAAGTACAGATATTTGTGTTCAAAATGTAAGAAGTAGAAAGTACAGGTATTTGGGTTCAACATGTAAGAAGTAGAAAGTACAGGTATTTGGGTTCAACATGTAAGAAGTAGAAAGTACAGGTATTTGAGTTCAACATGTAAGAAGTAGAAAGTACAGGTATTTGGGTTCAACATGTAAGAAGTAGAAAGTACAGGTATTTGGGTTCAACATGTAAGAAGTAGAAAGTACAGGTATTTGTGTTCAACATGTAAGAAGTAGAAAGTACAGGTATTTGGGTTCAACATGTAAAAAGTAGAAAGTACAGGTATTTGGGTTCAACATGTAAGAAGTAGAAAGTACAGGTATTTGAGTTCAACATGTTAGAAGTAGAAAGTACAGGTATTTGTGTTCAAAATGTAAGAAGTAGAAAGTACAGGTATTTGTGTTCAACATGTAAGAAGTAGAAAGTACAGGTATTTGGGTTCAAAATGTAAGAAGTAGAAAGTACAGGTATTTGTGTTCAACATGTAAGAAGTAGAAAGTACAGGTATTTGTGTTCAACATGTAAGAAGTAGAAAGTACAGGTATTTGGGTTCAACATGTAAGAAGTATAAAGTACAGGTATTTGTGTTCAACATGTAAGAAGTAGAAAGTACAGGTATTTGGGTTCAACATGTAAAAAGTAGAAAGTACAGGTATTTGGGTTCAAAATGTAAGAAGTAGAAAGTACAGGTATTTGTGTTCAACATGTAAGAAGTAGAAAGTACAGGTATTTGGGTTCAACATGTAAGAAGTAGAAAGTACAGGTATTTGTGTTCAACATGTAAGAAGTAGAAAGTACAGGTATTTGTGTTCAACATGTAAGAAGTAGAAAGTACAGGTATTTGGGTTCAACATGTAAGAAGTAGAAAGTACAGGTATTTGTGTTCAACATGTAAGAAGTAGAAAGTACAGGTATTCGTGTTCAACATGTAAGAAGTAGAAAGTACAGGTATTTGTGTTCAACATGTAAGAAGTAGAAAGTACAGGTATTTGTGTTCAACATGTAAGAAGTAGAAAGTACAGGTATTTGTGTTCAACATGTAAGAAGTAGAAAGTACAGGTATTTGTGTTCAACATGTAAGAAGTAGAAAGTACAGGTATTTGGGTTCAACATGTAAAAAGTAGAAAGTACAGGTATTTGGGTTCAACATGTAAGAAGTAGAAAGTACAGGTATTTGAGTTCAACATGTAAGAAGTAGAAAGTACAGGTATTTGTGTTCAAAATGTAAGAAGTAGAAAGTACAGGTATTTGGGTTCAACATGTTAGAAGTAGAAAGTACAGGTATTTGTGTTCAAAATGTAAGAAGTAGAAAGTACAGGTATTTGGGTTCACAATGTAAGAAGTAGAAAGTACAGGTATTTGTGTTCAACATGTAAGAAGTAGAAAGTACAGGTATTTGTGTTCAACATGTAAGAAGTAGAAAGTACAGGTATTTGGGTTCACAATGTAAGAAGTAGAAAGTACAGGTATTTGTGTTCAACATGTAAGAAGTAGAAAGTACAGGTATTTGGGTTCAACATGTAAGAAGTAGAAAGTACAGGTATTTGTGTTCAACATGTAAGAAGTAGAAAGTACAGGTATTTGTGTTCAACATGTAAGAAGTAGAAAGTACAGGTATTTGGGTTCAACATGTAAGAAGTAGAAAGTACAGGTATTTGTGTTCAACATGTAAGAAGTAGAAAGTACAGGTATTCGTGTTCAACATGTAAGAAGTAGAAAGTACAGGTATTTGTGTTCAACATGTAAGAAGTAGAAAGTACAGGTATTTGTGTTCAACATGTAAGAAGTAGAAAGTACAGGTATTTGGGTTCAAAATGTAAAAAGTAGAAAGTACAGGTATTTGGGTTCAACATGTAAGAAGTAGAAAGTACAGGTATTTGAGTTCAACATGTAAGAAGTAGAAAGTACAGGTATTTGGGTTCAACATGTAAGAAGTAGAAAGTACAGGTATTTGAGTTCAACATGTAAGAAGTAGAAAGTACAGGTATTTGGGTTCAACATGTAAGAAGTAGAAAGTACAGGTATTTGGGTTCAACATGTAAGAAGTAGAAAGTACAGGTATTTGTGTTCAACATGTAAGAAGTAGAAAGTACAGGTATTTGGGTTCAACATGTAAAAAGTAGAAAGTACAGGTATTTGGGTTCAACATGTAAGAAGTAGAAAGTACAGGTATTTGGGTTCAACATGTAAAAAGTAGAAAGTACAGGTATTTGTGTTCAAAACGTAAGAAGTAGAAAGTACAGGTATTTGTGTTCAACATGTAAGAAGTAGAAAGTACAGGTATTTGGGTTCAACATGTAAAAAGTAGAAAGTACAGGTATTTGTGTTCAACATGTAAGAAGTAGAAAGTACAGGTATTCGTGTTCAACATGTAAGAAGTAGAAAGTACAGGTATTTGGGTTCAACATGTAAGAAGTAGAAAGTACAGGTATTTGTGTTCAACATGTAAGAAGTAGAAAGTACAGGTATTCGTGTTCAACATGTAAGAAGTAGAAAGTACAGGTATTTGTGTTCAACATGTAAGAAGTAGAAAGTACAGGTATTTGTGTTCAACATGTAAGAAGTAGAAAGTACAGGTATTTGGGTTCAACATGTAAGAAGTAGAAAGTACAGGTATTTGTGTTCAACATGTAAGAAGTAGAAAGTACAGGTATTTGGGTTCAACATGTAAGAAGTAGAAAGTACAGGTATTTGAGTTCAACATGTAAGAAGTAGAAAGTACAGGTATTTGGGTTCAACATGTAAGAAGTAGAAAGTACAGGTATTTGTGTTCAACATGTAAGAAGTAGAAAGTACAGGTATTCGTGTTCAACATGTAAGAAGTAGAAAGTACAGGTATTTGTGTTCAACATGTAAGAAGTAGAAAGTACAGGTATTTGTGTTCAACATGTAAGAAGTAGAAAGTACAGGTATTTGGGTTCAACATGTAAAAAGTAGAAAGTACAGGTATTTGGGTTCAACATGTAAGAAGTAGAAAGTACAGGTATTTGAGTTCAACATGTAAGAAGTAGAAAGTACAGGTATTTGTGTTCAAAATGTAAGAAGTAGAAAGTACAGGTATTTGGGTTCAACATGTTAGAAGTAGAAAGTACAGGTATTTGTGTTCAAAATGTAAGAAGTAGAAAGTACAGGTATTTGGGTTCACAATGTAAGAAGTAGAAAGTACAGGTATTTGTGTTCAACATGTAAGAAGTAGAAAGTACAGGTATTTGGGTTCAACATGTAAGAAGTAGAAAGTACAGGTATTTGTGTTCAACATGTAAGAAGTAGAAAGTACAGGTATTTGTGTTCAACATGTAAGAAGTAGAAAGTACAGGTATTTGGGTTCAACATGTAAGAAGTAGAAAGTACAGGTATTTGTGTTCAACATGTAAGAAGTAGAAAGTACAGGTATTCGTGTTCAACATGTAAGAAGTAGAAAGTACAGGTATTTGTGTTCAACATGTAAGAAGTAGAAAGTACAGGTATTTGTGTTCAACATGTAAGAAGTAGAAAGTACAGGTATTTGGGTTCAAAATGTAAAAAGTAGAAAGTACAGGTATTTGGGTTCAACATGTAAGAAGTAGAAAGTACAGGTATTTGAGTTCAACATGTAAGAAGTAGAAAGTACAGGTATTTGGGTTCAACATGTAAGAAGTAGAAAGTACAGGTATTTGAGTTCAACATGTAAGAAGTAGAAAGTACAGGTATTTGGGTTCAACATGTAAGAAGTAGAAAGTACAGGTATTTGTGTTCAACATGTAAGAAGTAGAAAGTACAGGTATTTGGGTTCAACATGTAAAAAGTAGAAAGTACAGGTATTTGGGTTCAACATGTAAGAAGTAGAAAGTACAGGTATTTGGGTTCAACATGTAAAAAGTAGAAAGTACAGGTATTTGTGTTCAAAACGTAAGAAGTAGAAAGTACAGGTATTTGTGTTCAACATGTAAGAAGTAGAAAGTACAGGTATTTGGGTTCAACATGTAAAAAGTAGAAAGTACAGGTATTTGTGTTCAACATGTAAGAAGTAGAAAGTACAGGTATTCGTGTTCAACATGTAAGAAGTAGAAAGTACAGGTATTTGGGTTCAACATGTAAGAAGTAGAAAGTACAGGTATTTGGGTTCAACATGTAAGAAGTAGAAAGTACAGGTATTTGTGTTCAACATGTAAGAAGTAGAAAGTACAGGTATTCGTGTTCAACATGTAAGAAGTAGAAAGTACAGGTATTTGGGTTCAACATGTAAGAAGTAGAAAGTACAGGTATTTGTGTTCAACATGTAAGAAGTAGAAAGTACAGGTATTCGTGTTCAACATGTAAGAAGTAGAAAGTACAGGTATTTGTGTTCAACATGTAAGAAGTAGAAAGTACAGGTATTTGTGTTCAACATGTAAGAAGTAGAAAGTACAGGTATTTGGGTTTCAACATGTAAGAAGTAGAAAGTACAGGTATTTTGTGTTCAACATGTAAGAAGTAGAAAGTACAGGTATTTGGGTTCAACATGTAAGAAGTAGAAAGTACAGGTATTTGAGTTCAACATGTAAGAAGTAGAAAGTACAGGTATTTGGGTTCAACATGTAAGAAGTAGAAAGTACAGGTATTTGTGTTCAACATGTAAGAAGTAGAAAGTACAGGTATTTGGGTTCAACATGTAAAAAGTAGAAAGTACAGGTATTTGGGTTCAACATGTAAGAAGTAGAAAGTACAGGTATTCGTGTTCAACATGTAAGAAGTAGAAAGTACAGGTATTTGTGTTCAACATGTAAGAAGTAGAAAGTACAGGTATTTGAGTTCAACATGTAAGAAGTAGAAAGTACAGGTATTTGGGTTCAACATGTAAGAAGTAGAAAGTACAGGTATTTGTGTTCAACATGTAAGAAGTAGAAAGTACAGGTATTTGGGTTCAAAATGTAAAAAGTAGAAAGTACAGGTATTTGGGTTCAACATGTAAGAAGTAGAAAGTACAGGTATTTGAGTTCAACATGTAAGAAGTAGAAAGTACAGGTATTTGGGTTCAACATGTAAGAAGTAGAAAGTACAGGTATTTGAGTTCAACATGTAAGAAGTAGAAAGTACAGGTATTTGGGTTCAACATGTAAGAAGTAGAAAGTACAGGTATTTGTGTTCAACATGTAAGAAGTAGAAAGTACAGGTATTTGGGTTCAACATGTAAAAAGTAGAAAGTACAGGTATTTGGGTTCAACATGTAAGAAGTAGAAAGTACAGGTATTTGGGTTCAACATGTAAAAAGTAGAAAGTACAGGTATTTGTGTTCAAAACGTAAGAAGTAGAAAGTACAGGTATTTGTGTTCAACATGTAAGAAGTAGAAAGTACAGGTATTTGGGTTCAACATGTAAAAAGTAGAAAGTACAGGTATTTGTGTTCAACATGTAAGAAGTAGAAAGTACAGGTATTCGTGTTCAACATGTAAGAAGTAGAAAGTACAGGTATTTGGGTTCAACATGTAAGAAGTAGAAAGTACAGGTATTTGTGTTCAACATGTAAGAAGTAGAAAGTACAGGTATTCGTGTTCAACATGTAAGAAGTAGAAAGTACAGGTATTTGAGTTCAACATGTAAGAAGTAGAAAGTACAGGTATTTGGGTTCAACATGTAAGAAGTAGAAAGTACAGGTATTTGAGTTCAACATGTAAGAAGTAGAAAGTACAGGTATTTGTGTTCAACATGTAAGAAGTAGAAAGTACAGGTATTTGTGTTCAACATGTAAGAAGTAGAAAGTACAGGTATTTGGGTTCAACATGTAAAAAGTAGAAAGTACAGGTATTTGGGTTCAACATGTAAGAAGTAGAAAGTACAGGTATTCGTGTTCAACATGTAAGAAGTAGAAAGTACAGGTATTTGTGTTCAACATGTAAGAAGTAGAAAGTACAGGTATTTGTGTTCAAAATGTAAGAAGTCAAAGTAAAAAGTCGTCAGAAAAATAAGTAGTGGAGTAAAGTACTGATACTAGACGTATTTGTACTCCACTACTTCCCACCTCTGGCAACATCATATAAGACAGAGGTGCCCAGTACGTCGACCGCGGGCGACCGGTCGACCGCGGGGGCAATGCTGGTAGATCGCGAGTCATTCATAAAAAAAAAAATCCTGTTCCGTTAAAATAGACAAAACAGGTTTTGATCCCTCCTCCCTTGGCCTCCCTGCCACTTAATTCAGGAGTTTACTTGATTGACAGAAAAAGCGACCTATCGCTTTCCAGTCTGTTCTCCCAGAATGCAAAGCGATACAAAATCAGTCAAGTGCCGGGAAAACTCAAATTAAGCTAAAGAGACAAACAAGAGACAAACAACAAAATGAGTGCGGGACCGAGCAAAAAGCTAAAGACATACCACTTCCACCCAGAATGGGAGGAAGAATATTTGTTTGTGATGTCACATTCAAAGGTTCTTTGCCTTATTTGTAAAGCAAGCGTCGCTCTGCCAAAGAAAGGTAACGTGGAGAGGCATTATCGGAGTGTTCACAAGGCATATGACAGCGACTTCCTTCCGAGTAGCGAGTTGAGAAAGGTCATGTATTATTGCTACACAAATATTATCTCGCAATCTTAGTGTCGCCAACTCGTTTCTAACATGCAAAAAGACAAACAAATGTCGGTGTATTTTCGATCTTTCCAATCGAGACAAGATCTCTCTCCCCCGTCTGTGTGCGAGGGGGCGGGGCAGTTTACACACACGCGGCTGCTACAAGCAGCAACACACGGAGGAGATGGCGGAGAGAAGCGCTCCAAGGTGTGGTTAAATGTTACCCGTCTTGAGGTGGACAATGCTCCTTGCCAAGAGAGTTCAGCATGTGAGGGCGGTAACACGAGCAATGTGTCAAACATTTAGCAAAAGTGCTCCACATCCAGACGGAGGAATGCACCGGGTTCGACTGTCTTTCTAGCAGCTCTGCAGCCCCATCCACGAGTAACGTTTCCACGTCAGGTGTTATGTATGCTAGCAGCAACACACGCAGTTAACTCAATGATTCAAACATGGGTTAATGATTATAGGAAACTGAGTTACTCTTTATTTTGTTAAAGTTTCAGCTATTCTGTTCACAGTTCTGTCATCAGATTATTTAATACGATTTGTTAAAACATTGTTGTTTCTTTTGATGTGAAATATTATTTATTTAATTTAAATAAAAAGCAATGTTAGTTTTGTTCACAATTTGTTAATTTAATAATATATGTATTTTTGAATCAAGTATTCATCTTTATTGTCTTCATTGTTAGTTTCCACATGCCTAAAACAACCTCAAGCTAAATCTAAAAGTTGATGGCTAAATAAGAGCGTTTGAGAAATTGTGCAAGGCATACAGTAATAGTCTGAATAGTCGTTTCATTAATCGATAGATTAATCCATTATCAAATTAGTCGTTTGTTGCAGCCCTATTATCCCATGTATAAATAAAACGTGTTATTCAGCAACCCTTGCAATTTGGGATTTTATTTTTGGTTGGTAGACCTCGGTGAGCTGGTCATTTCAAAAGTAGCTCACCGGCCCAAAAAGTGTGGGCACCCCTGATATAAGACATAAGACTATAAAACAAAATCGTTTTTGTCACAATATACATGGCATCAACATGCAAAAGGCCAGCAAGGCAATACAAATAAAAAATTAAATAAAAGGCTAGGGATGTCCTTCATATGATTATAGTCTTAAAGATGCATGTATCTGTTAGCTATTGTTCCAGTCAAATGTATTTGTTTTAAGTCCAATTTTTTTTCCAACTTTCTGTGGAGTTGTGTTTTTTGTAATCCAATTTTTTTAAGTCAGTTTTTTCATCAAAAAACATTTCTTCCACAATTGTTAGCCATTGGTTTTTCGTACGTGGTGCTTCCTAGTGATAGCTACTATAAAACACATTTAAAAAGAAGAAACCGAATAGAAATACAATATTTCCCGATCATCTTGCATGATTAATGTGCCAATGAAGTCAAGTATAAACATGTCAACAGCTATTGGATGACATATGCTCAATACTGATTCAGATTGATGGAAGTGGTCTTTTTTATAATAATGATGTTTTTTGGTTTGGAACATTTCCCTAATCTTCACCTAAAGGATATTTTGCCCTTACACGGTACATTGACTGAGCTCTTCGTTGTCTTTTGTAGATCCTCAGAGAAGAGGGGAGCCCACCATGAATCCATACAGTCCTCCCACGGTTCTTCAAAAGACCCTAACCCTCCTGCGCTGGACTCAAACCCGACTCAGAGTGCCGTCAAAGCAGAAGAGCGGCAGAACTCTGACCGGAGGGAGAACAAAGCAGAAGAGCGGCTGAACTCTGACCGCAGGGAGAACAAAGCAGAGAAAGCAGACGGCGGAAAACCAGGTAGATCCTGAAGAGCCTCTGGAACACTTCTGATTGTGATGAGATGTCTAATTAATGGATGTTGTGTTCTAATGCCAAAGCTGCAGGTTCTGGAACATCCCAGTCCACTTCAGCTGAGCAGACCGCTGCACCAAAATCCCCCCGGCCCTCGGACACTTTAGTGAAATCACCAGCGAAGAAGAGGAGGAAACCATCCCCACAGAGGAAGAGAGAAACAAAGTCCTCCAAAAGGCAGAAAAGATCTCCGTCACCAAGCAGGAGCCACAGGAGGGGGTCCAGATCCAGGAGCCCCTCGAAGAACAGGAGGTCACGGTCCAGGTAGAGTGACGGGGATTCTCTTCATGCAGATCTCCTTTTATCCAGGTGCTATTCGAGCTAACAACCCAACAAATGTCATTCTGAAAAAGACTATATTATTAGAATATTACAGTATTGCATTTCCTATTGCACCTACCTTTTGGAAACTGAACTGGGATCAGACTGGGCCATTTGCGTTAAAGATCATTGTCAATAAATCTACGTGTGTCACTTTTTGTAACTTTACGAACTTGATTTATGGGGGGGGCCGGGTGTGTTGCAGTTTGTCTGGTCGTTTTATTAAACACATTAATACATTCACTTACAAATGATATCTGTTCTCTCTATTTATCTAATCATTCTTTGTTCTTAATTTAAACATACATTTAGCTAATCAAAATAACTATGACATTTTTGTCTCAATTCAAAAATGGAAATAAATCCACATGCTATATCCTGACTTTTATGAAGCCTTCTTCATTTACAGTATATAATCCAGTGATAACACACAATCCGGTTAACTGTACTCACTTTAACATGGCCCTGTTGAACACTGACAGGCGCAATATTAGCATAGCATTAGCGCTATTAAGAATGATATTCTTTCATATATTATTTGTACATCTTCTGCGAATGGAAACTACCATATGGTTATATTATTGAGCAGGCACAGTACCCAGTGATTGTCACAGTGTATGTTTTACTGGCACTAGATGTTTATTAGTGTGTCATGATTGTTGCGCCAGAGGCATCAAATTACCCCCAAATCCATTTGTCCCTGCTTTTAAATGTGCAGGAGCCAACTCTTTCATCTTCACTGAAACGTTGTCCACTACAAGTCATTGCTTTCCATCAGCCAATCAGGGGGGTCTTTGTGAAAGGACCTACAAACTTCAGCTGTCCAACTCATTCCTAGAAAAGAAGGAGGGCTATACTGGAGGAGTCTTGCTATAGGAAGCCTTCACATTATGTTAGATGGTATTCTCCTCTGCACAGGAATTGAACCGGATATTTTGTGTGCAGGTCAGCGGGCCGGCGGTCGCGGAAGTCTCGATCCCCGTCTCCGTCCCGCGGTCGGAGGAGGCCTACGTACAGCCAGAGGGACCGCTGGAAACGAGAGCCGAGTCACTCCCCTGTGCTCATCCTCCGCAAAAATAGGTCCCCCAACCGGAAACTGTGCAGTTCCAGCAACAGCCCTCAGCGCATCAGTGAACTGGGTCAGAACACACCTCATACACTCACTATAGTACTGTTAGGAGTTTTTATTCATTGGCATTTTTGATTTATTAAATGAATGTTATATTTCAGCCACTCTGGTCTGATCAGTTCGGAATAATTTGAAAATGACACTTACAGTTACATAATCCGAGGTGGAAGAAGTACCGAGATGATTTACTTGAGTAAAAGTAGCAGTACTACTGTGTAAAAAATACTCAGTTACAAGTAAAAGTCCTACATTCCAAATTGTACTTAAATAAAAGTACAAAATCTGCATCAAAATATACTTTTAATACGAAATGCAAAAGTACTCATCATGCAGAAGGGCACAAATAAGCACCCATTTGTTTTATATTCTTGTATACTAGTTAATCATGTATACATGTTTAAATCTCTTCAATGTTGCACTTGGTAAAGGTGGTGTTTATTTTTAATTATTCAACACACACTGGCTAGCTTAATTTATAATGATGTATTTTATGTTTTGTATTATAATCTAAATCTGTAGTAAATATAAAATAAATGAAGTGAGTAAAACACAATGTAGTAAAATAGCTAAATGTGAAAATACTCAAATCTTTAACTTAAGTACCGGTACACTACTTGAGTAAGTGTACAAGGCTACTTTACACCACTGCATAATATGATAAGTCAAATCCTGCTTACCTTTGTCAAATCTGCTCTCTATGAAGTTTGTATTTGAGTGTAACAAAGTATTTATCTAAATATAATGGAATGGATGTTAAAACACGTTGTCTCTCTTTGTGTCTCAGATAAAGAGCAGTTGTTGGAAATAGCCAAAGCCAACGCTGCAGCCATGTGTGCCAAAGCAGGACTGCCCATCCCTGCCAGTCTGAGGTCCACAGTGCCCCCCCTCATGCTACCTCATGGTATAGCCATGAATGCTGCTATGGCCAGTATGACCGCTGGTAGGAGTTTTTTCTATTTAATGCATTCTTTTTTTGAATAACTCATCCATCAACTGTGATGACTTTATACAATCGGATTTGGTTGAAACTCTCAAGAGAGGGTTTTTTTTTGGGGGGGGGGGGTTTAGTGTATTCTGCTACTTTAAAAGGTGACAGAAATTGGTTTAGCCTCATTGATCTTATGTGGAGGAGTATATTGGCTCAGCTCTAAATACATGTATGAAATGTATTTTCCAAGTATATACAATTTTGAGATGTACTTTACTTGAGTATTTCCATTTACTTTGTACTTCTCCACTACAGTTCAGAGGTACATGGTGTACTTTTACTCCACTACATGTATTTAATCCCTTTAGTTACTTCACAGATGTGGATGAATGATGTGAAATATAATCAAGTGTTGAATCAGACTTTAGTTCCACCTGGAGTAAATCCACCAGCTACCCTGCAGTATACAAAGTACTTCAAACTAGCTGCACCTTTACCAGCTTTGAGAACACTTTCATGATCAATCATTATAAAACATATCATATATATTATTCTGAAACGGACCAATCTGCACAACGACTACTTTTACTTTCTATATTTTGATGATAATATTTTTTTTACTTTTACTTGAGTAACATTTTGAATGCAGGACTTTTTTTCCTACACTCTGGTACTTCTACTTTTACTCAAGTACAAGATCTGAGTACTTCTACTTTTACTCAAGTACAAGATGTGAGTACTTTTTCCTCCTCTGGTCATCATGTCATCTGAGCCTGGTAGTCAGAAATGTGTGTAATTGTGAATTATGATGATAATTATGATGTTCTTCCCCATTATTGCAATATACAATGGGGCAAAAAAGTATTTAGTCAGCCACCAATTGTGCAAGTTCTCCCACTTAAAAAGATGAGAGAGGCCTGTAATTGTTATCCTAGGTACACTTCAACTATGAGAGACAGAATGGCGGGAAAGAATCCAGGAAATCACATTGTAGGATTTTTAATTAATTAATTGGTAAATTCCTCGGTAAAATAAGTATTTGGTCACCTACAAACAAACAAGATTTCTGGCTCTCACAGACCTGTAACTTCTTCTTTAAGAGCCTCCTCTGTCCTCCACTTGTTAACTGTATTAATGGCACCTCTTTGAAGTCGTTATCAGTATAAAAGACACCTGTCCACAACCTCAAACAGTCACACTCCAAACTCCACTATGGCCAAGACCAAAGAGCTGTCAAAGGACACCAGAAACAAAATGGTAGACCTGCACCAGGCTGGGAAGACTGAATCTGCAATAGGTAAGCAGCTTGGTGTGAAGAAATCAACTGTGGGAGCAATTATTAGAAAATGGAAGACATACAAGACCACTGATAATCTCCCTCGATCTGGGGCTCCACGCAAGATCTCACCCCGTGGGGTCAAAATGATCTCAAGAACGGAGAGCAAAAATCCCAGAACCACACGGGGGGACCTAGTCAATGACCTGCAGAGAGCTGGGACCAAAGTAACAAAGGCTACCATCAGTAACACACTACGCCGCCAGGGACTCAAATCCTGCAGTGCCAGACGTGTCCCCCTGCTTAAGCCAGTACATATCCAGGCCCGTCTGAAGTTTGCTAGAGAGCATTTAGATGATCCAGAAGAGGATTGGGAGAATGTCATATGGTCAGATGAAACCAAAATAGAACTTTTTGGTAAAATCTCAACTAGACGTGTTTGGAGGAGAAAGAATGCTGAGTTGCATCCAAAGAACACCATACCTACTGTGAAACATGGGGGTGGAAACATCATGCTTTGGGGCTGTTTTTCTGCAAAGGGACCAGGACGACTGATCCGTGTAAAGCCCTTACATGCTAAACACTCTTGGCAAGGAGCATTGTCCACATCGAGACGGGTAACATGTAACCACACCTTGGAGCGCTTCTCTCCGCCATCTCCTCCGTGTGTTGCTGCTTGTAGCAGCTGCGTGTGTGTAAACTGCCCCGCCCCCTCCCACACAGACGGGAGATAGAGATCTCGTCTGAATTGGAAAGGTCGAAAATACACCGACCGTAGACGATTTTTTTTTGTCTTTTTGCATGTTAGAAATGAGTTGGCGACGCAAGATAATGTTTGTGTAGCAATAATACATGACCTTTCTCTTTCTCAACTCGCTACTCGGAGGGAAGTCGCTGTCATATGCCTTGTGAACACTCCGATAATGCCTCTCCACGTTACATTTCTTTGGCAGAGCGACGCTTGCTTTACAAATAAGGCTTTGAATGTGACATCACAACAAAATATTCTTCCTCCCATTCTGTGTGGAAGTGGTATGTCTTTAGCTTCTTGCTCGGTCCTGCAATCATTTTGTTGTTTGTCTCTTGTTTGTCTCTTTAACTTAATTTGAGTTTTCCCGGCACTTGACTGATTTTGTATCGCTTTGCATTCTGGGTTAACAGACTGGAAAGCGATAGGTCGCTTTTTCTGTCAGTCAAGTAAATTCCTGAATTAAGTGGCAGGGAGGCCAAGGGAGGAGGGATCAAAACCTGTTTTGTCTATTTTAATGGAGCTGGATTTTTTTTTTTATGAATGACTCGCGATCTACTAGCATTGCCCCCCCGGTCGACCGCGGTCGACGTACTGGGCACCTCTGGTGTAAAGGAAAGAATGAATGGGGCCATGTATCGTGAGATTTTGAGTGACAACCTCTTTCCATCAGCAAGGGCATTGAAGATGAAACGTGGCTGGGTCTTTCAGCATGACAATGATCCCAAACACACCGCCCGGGCAACGAAGGAGTGGCTTCGTAAGAAGCATTTCAAGGTCCTGGAGTGGCCTAGCCAGTCTCCAGATCTCAACCCCATAGAACATCTTTGGAGGGAGTTGAAAGTCTGTGTTGCCCAGCGACAGCCCCAACACATCACTGCTCTAGAGGAGATCTGCATGGAGGAATGGGCCAAAATACCAGCAACAGTGTGTGAAAACCTTGTGAAGACTTACAGAAAACGTTTGACCTCTGTCATTGCCAACAAAGGGTATATAACAAAGTATTGAGATGAACTTTTGTTATTGACCAAATACTTATTTTCCACCATCATTTGCAAATAAATTCTTTAAAAATCAGACAATGTGATTTTCTGGATTTTCTTTTTTTTCTCATTTTGTCTCTCATCGTTGAGGTATACCTAGGATGAAAATTACAGGCCTCTCTCATCTTTTTAAGTGGGAGAACTTGCACAATTGGTGGCTGACTAAATACTTTTTTGCCCCACTGTATATATGTATATTATTGTTAGATTCCACAAAGAAAAGCACATTAAACAAACACAAATGGTCACACAAGATAACTTGATTCATGAAGCAAGACAGAGAGGTCAGCTGTCAGTATGATAGTTGCTTTGTATTTCTTCTTCTTCACTTGAATGAGATTTGTTTGTCATTGGCTGGTTGTCTGTCTGTGTCCCCGTCCTCCCTACAGCCACCATGACGGCGGCGCTGACTAACATGGGCTTGTCCTCTCTTCTCGCCCTGCCCTCAATCACCAACAAGCCCCACTCTGGCTCCTCCCAACCCACCTCTGCTGCTTTAGAGGAAGTGAAGAGGAAAGTAGCCAAGCAGGCCAACAGCATCAGCATCAAGGAGTTCACTGACGTAAGTGTGCTTTAATGGTGATAAAAGTGAAAAGAATAATCAAATAACTACTCTATAGCTAACATGTGGTTTCATTAAGTACTCAACAACAACAACAAAGTGACCTACATGCACCAACTGCCACAATTTAGGACAGGATGGAAATGACATTTTAAGATCATAGAGTGGATTAGGAATGAGTCCTCAAACCTGGGAATAAGTCAGCATTTGACCACTTCCTGTTCCCTTGTTTAACACTAGAACCGCCAACGGGTCAATTTTACCCACAGCTGTTTTTTGATTGTATGAAACTTTTTTTCAATAAAATATTAAACAATATATATAATATTAAAAAGTCCGTGACTTTTCCTGAAAGGGTGTTATTTAGCACCCTCTGTTGTTAAGAATTTCCTAAAAATTGCCATTTATACCTATTAACAGACAGTTATAGATGGAGAGAGAGAGAGATAAACAGATAGATAGAGATTTATACCTAAACAAAACACAAGTCTAACACCAAGCGTTTAAATCAGCACTGGTAGTGATATTTTATACTTCATGCTATCTGCACAAACAATATCATATGCAAAGCTGAGAGTCCACAGATTCTATTGGTATAAGTTTCATCCCCTGTGCGATCAAAACTCACTGTTCTGTATGATAAATAAAAGAACATTGTACCTTGAAAATTTGACCCGTTGGCGGTTTTAGGTATACAGCGACCTCTGGCGGTTTTTAGTGTTAAAGGGTTGTTTCATTTATTTTAGGCGTATTAGCCGCCAATAATGACAGTCAACTGTGAGCAGACTTGCGGTTAATAATGTGAAGTTCATTTCTTATTCAGTGTACTAAGGGTTCTTGTATTTAAAATCAAAATTTCTTCTGTATATTTGGAGAATTTGTTTATTTTTAAATATAATGTATTTTTGACCTTTTTAAAAAAATATTTTAATCATCCAGCATTTTTTATATTGTTTATATTTGATATACTATGTTTTTTAAAAAAAAGAAAAGAAAAAGTATTTGAATGTTGAGCACACGGGTACTGTAACAAAAATAATTTCCCAATTTGGGATTAATAAAGTATTTATCTATCTAATTTTCCACTCAAGTATAAAAGTCTGAGGTTGAGACTTAATGTTGTTTCCATTTGCATTGTTTAAATGTGCATAGTGCTCACAAAGGTTCCATGTGGACTGGAGCATGTAGCAACACGTGGAACTATTAAATCCTTGTGTGCTTGAGACAAAAATTGCTGTGTGTTTTTCAGAAATGCAAGATGATCGTGGACAGTAAAGGAGAGCTGCCGGTGGCGATACCACATGTGTCCGATGAAGAGGATGATGGGAAACCTTTCGGAGGGTCAGCACTTCGAGAACAGAAGGCCATCAGCTTCAGCATCAACGTAACAATCCACACACTGTTCTATATGTTCGCATTTCCTATGAAAAGGAAGTTTCTCTTGTTGTAAATGTATTCAAATGTGTGGTCAAGACGTTTAGGGATTAGAACTTTACATTATAACTGAAAATAACTTTACTCTAACATCATTTTATTTGAGTGAAAACATATAATGCCTCATTTTCGCATCATATTGCCGTATTATTATCCCTATCTTTCCCATTACATTGCAAATATATATATTACAATGACATCACTCCCTAATTGTAAAGTGAAAGACATGTTCTTCCCCATTATTGCAATATGTTGTTAGATTCCACTTTGAAGGGAATTTAAAAGAAAGCACATTAAACAAACACAAGATATAACTTGATTTATGAAGCAAGACAGAGAGGTCAGCTGTCAGTGTCAAGACAGCTCTTCATTTAACACTGACAGACGTTTGAAGTTATTCTGCAGAACAGGAGATGGTCCCTTGCTGCTTATTTTTTGTATTTTATAATCAGATCAGAATTGTTGTGCAATGTAATGGAAACTAACCGCTGATGTGTCATGGAAACACCTCAGGCAAACCCTTTCAAACGACATTTTGTTGACTTTTTTGTAACATAATTACATGTATTTAGCCACTTTTCATTAAGAGTAAGTCGGCCAACACAGCAGTTTTGGAACAAAGTATTTCAAATCAATCATGTACAGCAGAGCCAGATGTTAAATGTGTCAGAATGCCTAACACTCTTTTTCCAACGTGGATGTATGTGTAGTTACAAAGCCAAACACAACAGCAACACTGTGTGGAAATGACTGCTACCTTCGAATATATTGCATGTTAGTGACAGCCATCCAAACATCAAATCCCTTTCAAAGAAACAAGGGAGGTTGTGTAAATAAATAGATTTATTGCGAGTCGCCTGTGGTCAGTTTGACTCGTGGACAGGTTATTTTCAGCAGTGAGGTACCTGCAGTGTGTGTAATGTAAACTCAGTACTGATGATGTAACTCATTGGATGAAACAAAGACAGTTAACATTTTCTCCCCCTCCCCAGAACGCCACAGTGCGTCCAGCAGTGCGCAGTGACGCGGGAATGGCCAAGGAGTTTCCTGTGTCCTCAGGGTGCCAACATCGGAAGAAGGTTAGATTTTAGACCTTAGATTTGATCTCTTAACAGTATATAAAAGTCTAGGTAAAACAATGTCCTGATGCTTTGTGGGTAATCTAATGTGGGCCTCTCATTAGGAGGGCGAGGGACTTGGGGCCTACGGAGAATGGGTTCCCGTGGACAAGGCATCAGAGAAAGCTGCAGCTGCCTCCAGAAAGGCCCTGACCACCGTTTCCAAGGCAACAGCATCCCCATCATCGTCATCAGCTGACACGGCGACAGCAGCAGAGTCAGCAGAGGCGGTGGAGCAGAGTGTGACAGATTCTGACAGCGTGTTCCCTGACCCCCTGCTGCAGGTGTGTGTATAAGATATACAATATACTGTGTGTACATTTTAAAACCGTTTGTATTATAAGCAGACGGGTGCTACTGCATTTTGTTTACCTCACTCTGTAGCAGTGAGTCTGAGGCACATGGTAACTAGGGGAAAGATCAGAAGACAGTTTAACTAGGAAAACACTGTTTTACTCGAGACTCAAGAATGAGAGTACGTTTTACCAGACTACTTATCTATAATGTGGGAAATATGATACTGTGCTATTATAATTTTCTGAAGGGAGAGCTTGCGTTTAATTTGCCTTGTTCAACGTCATTCACAAAAAAAACATTCAGTGTTTGTCAAAGCTTTAAAAAAAGTAGTTTTCTAGGTTATCATAAAATGCTTTTACCCGTTCAAAGAATGACCGATTTTCTACACTTTCAGTTTCCAATCATATACTATTACATTATATATATAATTTATTTTATTTTATGAATTTCAATTTAATTTTATGAATTTCACATTCTTAACTTTTTCTCCCACTCGTGCGGTTTGTCTCTCCCCTTCCCTCTCTGTAGCCAGTAGATATCTCTCAGGCTGTGACAGACAGAATCAAAGCTCAGAGGCGATTGGCTGAGAACCCCTATGATGTCAATGCCATCTGCATGCTCAGCCGGGCACAAGAGCAGGTAAAATACAAAAATGGAGTACACACACTCATATAACTAACATTCAAGTACCATTAATGGTAAACAACGAGTGTTGCCAAAGCAGAACAACATAATGACAAAAGAAACACAAACCATGAGTCGACAGCAGGATAATCTCCACATTTTAACGTCACTATGATTTTTGAAGTAAAAAGCTAACGTTAGGCTATAAAGGAACTACGGTCACATGACTTCACGTCACCACCGCTAAGCTAAAGGTGGCTAATGTTCGGCGGGTTGAAGTTTAATCGTCTCCTTTAGACACTTGTTAGCAACCACCATTTTTTTTATTCACCAGTGGTGTATTTACTGATGTATTTTATGTCGTTGGACCAAAACGTTTTAATCTTGTGTTAACCTCTGACCTTATATCAGGGTAACAACCAAAACACATTGACTTTCATCATCTTTGTGTACCATTGCTATGTTGGGGAATGGGGTAGGGGGGGACCGTAATTGTACCTCATGACATGTAACAGTCATCACTTGCTTTTGTTTCCCAGACTATCTGCTTGATTATAGTATTGGATATACCTCTGTTCTGATGGAAATGTCCTGTTTCAGGTGGATGCGTGGGCCCAATCCAACACTGTGCCTGGCCTGTTCACAGGTTCCACTGGAGCCACGGTCCTCACCTCAGAGGAGCTGTCCACCAGCGGACCACAAGCATGGCTGAAGAAAGTAAGATGTGCGCTAAGAGGACAAACACAAAACCTGACTGATGTTTAAAAAAATGTATATATGTGTATCCCTGTGTGGAGGTTTCTGCCTTTCTCACCTCCACAGATGATTATTTTGTGTCTTAATGGCGCATTTCCACTGCAGGGCCTCGCACGGCTTAGTACGGTATAGTTAGGCCTTGGTAGGCCAGGCTCACTTTATGCTGCGTTTCCATTACAGTTTAGGAACTGGGGCAGTAACTATAGTAACGCAGTGTAGGCGGAGCCGTGACGTCATCGTCAATGCGAAACACAAAACCAACATCAGCCGTTAGCTGTTAGCACTCGGAGCTCACAGCTCCTCATATCTGTTCAGAAACTAGACAAAAGTTAAACAAGTACAAACCACAGACTGTCTGTGTCATGGCGAATACAGTCGCTGGTTTATTTATGTCTGTAGGCCGTTGTTGTGAGTGTGGACGGTCGGAGCAAATATAACGTTAGCTTAGCCGATCTCCATTCAGAAAACACGCATTTTAAAAGGTGTTTCGCCTGCCGTCTGTCTGCAGACTTGTCAAAGCATTAATTCATGGTTTTTACTAACCGGTATCAGTATGTTGTTACTTCGGCATCATTTTTGAGACGTGTATTACAATTAAATCACGGTCAAATATGTTCATTTTGTTTTAGTTGCCAGCGATTCTCTCACTAGTTTAGCATACTCAGCTCGGTTGTTGGCCCGGAAAGAACCTCGATTTTGGAGAGCCAGAAAACTGTGAAAAAGTACCCGCTAGCCGGAACTACGCCAAGTGGAAACGCAACCAAAAACGGGCCGGGCACGGCACTGCACGCTTTAACCGCGCTCCGCGCTGTAGTGGAAATGCGCCAAATTATCATTCCTGCTGTTATTCACTGTCTCTGTGTGTCTGATTCAGGATCAGTTCCTCAGGGCAGCTCCAGTGTCCGGGGGAGTCGGGGAGTTCCTCATGAGAAAGATGGGCTGGAGGACAGGAGAGGGTCTCGGGAGGAACCGTGAGGGGACCGTGGAACCGATCATCATCGACTTCAAGGTCGACCGCAAAGGTGAGAGGCCCAAAACACTGGAGCAACAACCAAGTGATGCACATCTATTACACACATTTGATTACAGTGTGGGCCAAATATGGTCCAAGTAAGGGGCCCATACTCTATGGAAAGGTCCACTGAAGAATGAAGCATGCATCAGATGTATTCGTTAGGGATACACTCGGTTAGATACAAGATTATGCCACCATTTATTTATCGGATCAACATCCTTAATCCAAAACAGCAAAGAAAATGTCCTAGCAGCTAGAGTCAATAGATTAAATAGCCTCTGTGTTTGATGTTTGTACTATGACCAAGACCAAGCAGGAGGCACATAGGGTTTAACTCTATTGGAAAACCCATAATAACACACAGTTCCTTCACAATAACAGACCAGTAGCGTTGTACACATCACCACAAACATTGTATAAGATTGCCCGTTTCAGAGTTACATTTACTGCTGAGTGGAGATGCATTCATATCCAATGTGTTTGTGAGAGCAGGCGTTATATAATAATAATAATAGATTTATTTTGTTAGCGCTTTTACAGGTGCTCAAAGACGCTTTACAGATATAGTGAAAAGAAAAGAACAAATAAATATATATAGTTAAAGTAAAATAATACAAAAACAATCACCATTAAAAGCCAGATTGAAGAGGTGAGTGTGTTGAAGGTGGTGAGGTCAGGGCAGTCTCTGATGGGTTGGGGGAGTGAGTTCCAGAGGGAGGGGGCAGCGACGGAGAAGGCTCTGTCCCCCCAGGTCCGGTGATTGGTGCGGGTGGGGATGGATAGGAGGTTGGCTTCTGATGAGCGGAGGCAGCGGGAAGGGGTGTGGTGGTGCAGCAGGTCTGTGAGGTAGGGGGGGGGGGCTGATTGTTGAGGGCTTTGTGAGTAATCAGGAGGACTTTGAAGTCGATTCTTTGACGGACGGGGAGCCAGTGGAGGTTCTGGAGGACGGGAGTGATGTGGTCTCGGGAGCGGGTGTGGGTGAGGAGGCGGGCAGCAGAGTTCTGGATATGTTGGAGTTTATTGAGGAGGTTGGATGGTATGCCGTAGACGTAGAGGATGCTATTGCAGTAGTCGAGTCGTGAAGTGATGAATGCATGAATCAGGGTCTCAGCAGCAGAGGAGGAGAGTGATGGGCGGAGACGGGCAATGTTTTTGAGGTGGAAAAAGGCGGTCCTGGTGATGTGATTTATGTGGTGGTTGAATTTGAGCTGACTGTCGAAGATGACTCCGAGGTTGCGGATGTGAGGGGGGGAGATAGAGTGTGGCTGTCAATGGTGAAGTTGAAATTCTGGATGTCTTTGATACGGGATGGGGGGGCCGATGATGATGATGTCTGATTTGGCACTGTTCAGTTGGAGATAGTTTGTTTGCATCCATGCTTTTATTTCTGAGAGACAGTTGGTGAGAGTGGAGTGTGATGTGGGGGGTGATGGTTTTTGTTGAGATATAAAGTTGTTTATAAAACGGACAAGTCAAATCAAGCAATCTGATTGGTTCTTAGCCGTGATATACTGAGCGTATACCAAGGGTAGAATTGTAAGTTACTTTTCACAACAAGTCAGTATCCCTCCGCGTCTGAGTAAAACAGTATACCGTATACCGAGCTATTGCTTAAATATATACATATGTATACATATATATATATATGTATGTATATGTATATATATGTATGTATATGTATATATATGTATGTATATGTATATATATATATGTATATGTATATATATATATGTGTATGTATATATATATGTATATATATATATATATATATATATATACATCATATCAATGAGACATTATTAAGTTGTGGAAACTTTATTGAGGAATGAATCGTTCCTCTAATTGGCTGATGGGGGAGAGATGTTAAAGTGCTTTCTGTTAAATGGAAAATATCTATTTGTAACTGAACCAAATCTAAACAGTTTAGGATCCTACATCGCATATATATATATATATATATCGCATATATATATATTAGGGCTGTCAAGTTAACGCGTTAATAACGCGTTTACGCAAAAAAAAATTAACGCCACTAATTATTTTAACGCGATTAACGCATGTGTATTTTTTGTCCTCGGCCGCCCCGTAGTTTCAGAGCGCATCGAGTTTAAAATACCATCTACAAGCTGATGCTGACAGCCCCGCTCCTGCCGCCCGCTTGTGGCAGACCACACTTCCACGCTCACCGGCAGGCACCGACTGGCCATCGGGAGGACGGGGAGGGTGTGTGTATGTGTGGCTCGAGCGAGAGAGAGACCTTACGTGTATTGTTGTTGTTAGCATCTGGTGCTAGCTAGCTGCGCTAACGGATATAAGGAGCTGTTTAAAGATCAAATGCAAAGCTTCCAAATATGCTACATTTTTATAGAAATGTTGTTTTTAAGACTGCCTGTATTTTTTATTTTATTTAAATCGAGATAATACACCCAAAAAAAAGCATTTTATTGATCCAAAACTCGACCCAAAGCCATCTGAATTTCTGACATGTAATTCCCAGCAGCCTCCGTGCGCGTGACGTAATAGTGGCCAAACAGTCTCTGGACCAAATATCCCGACTCGGCAGTCTCGGTCACATGTTTTTCGAAAAGAAAACTGAATTAACATGGGTTATTGTTGTGCTTTTTGTTGTACGAACGGTGCGGGATCTGGGAGAGTTTTACATGCATTTCCCAAAGACCAAATCATCCGCAAAAAATTGATTTTTTGTGTGAATCGTGTTGGATGGCAACCGACAAAATGGAGCAAGTTGTGTTCTGACCACTTCGCGTGTGATGCATACGACGTTGATCCTGCTATCATGAAGTCTGTTGGTGGAGAAGCATTAATAGCACGTCGGAGGCTGAAACCCGGAGCCGTCCCCTCCATATTTCAGCACAAGAAACCACTGAAAGAACGAAAGAGATGCAGAAACGCCAAAGAATTGAGGTAAACAACTTTTGATTAGATTTCAAAGCGCACGGAGCACAGCAGATAACGCAGATAACGGAATTGCAGTTTTATTGCCTATAGAGGTGGGCACCGTTAGTTTCTGTGTCTTTACGATCATAAACAATGTGTTGGATGTGGAGCTAGGATAAGTAATAAGGGCGCTAGGAGTGATTTCGGTGCAGTAATAGGTTAGCATTTTTCGCCCGGGGCTAATTCACTGTTAGCATTGTAGTTTATCTGCAGCTCATTTATCGCTCCTCCACTCATAACGGAAAAGTGTGAACAATATGCATTATGATAGGGATTAAATCCACTATTATTCCTCCTGGCCCAATTTAAAAATGCCCCCCACGTAATTAAAAGTGACTGTGAGTACTTAGAAAACCCAACATTCTTCTAACCACTTCATTAGGCCTATGCATCAAAAAAGCCCTCCGCCATGCTTTCATTTCTTTCAGCCGAGTGGGTGCTTATAGAGGTGGGCACCGTTAGATTCTGTGTCTTTACGATCATAAACAATGTGTTGGATGTGGAGCTAGGATAAGTAATAAGGGAGCTAGGAGTGATTTCGGTGCAGTAATAGGTTAGCATTTTTCGCTCGGGGCTAATTCAGAGTCTCACTGTTAGCATTGTGTTTGGTTGTGATGGTTCCCAAATTACCCAGTGGTGAGTCCGCCTGGACTTTATTTTTCTAAACCTCTCTAAAAAGGTCAAACGTCACTTGTTTTGCATCAATCTTGATACAGGGTACTTATTATATGTTATAGTTTGGATTCCTAAAGCTTTTAGTCTATAGTCTACTCAGAATCAGACATGATAACAAAACTAAGTTGTACTATCGGCGGAAGCAGCTGTGAGCAATAAGCCAAGGTTTGTTTGTTTGGCCAATGTGACGTCACGCGACGCCATCTTGCGGAGGAGCGGCTGAGAAAATAAATCGTCGGACTTGGTGTTGGGGGTTGAACAAAATAAATATTGCGCATTGCCAGACGCATATTATCTCCGATTTTAATACTGCAATATCTTAGATAGTGTTGTAGCTATATGATTTCGATTTTACTGGCAATTATAAAAAAACCTTTGCATTTGATCTTTAAATGAAAACAGAGGAGCGACATTTCGCCGACAACTGCGCCGAGCACTTGACTTTATGCAGGAAGCCAGACAGTGGGACATTGTACGAAAAGTCAGCACACTCAGCACGGATAGTGCGTGCAACATGATTGCAGCGTCCAGGCAGCTCCCGTTCGAGCATATGCCTTGAGTTGCACATAGCTCCAACGCGCGCGCACACACACACACACACACACACACACACACACACACACACACACACACACACACACACACACACACACACACACTTTGTATTGTATTATTGAATGAGAGAGGTTCCAGGTTGAATTGAGGCGAATATTTGTAATGTTCAGAGGTTGTTGTTTAATATTTAATAATATTTGTCATTGTTCAAATGATAATAAACATTAGCATTAAGCATATTTGTCCACTCATATGTTGATAAGAGTATTAAAAACTTGAAAAATATTCCTCTAAGGTACATTTAGAACAGATAAAAAATGTGCGATTAATTTGCGATTAACTAATTTAATCGACTGACAGCCCTAATATATATGTTTAGATTGCATATATATATGCAATCTAAACAGTTTAGGATCCTACATCGCATATATATATATATATATGTGATATATCCTACATCGCATATATATATATATGCGATATAGGATCCTAAACTGTTTAGATTTGGTTCATATACAAATAGATATTTTCCATTTAACAGAAAGCACTTTAACATCTCTCCCCCATCAGCCAATTAGAGGAACGATTTATTCCTCAATAAAGTTTCCACAACTTAATAATGTCTCATTGATATGATGTGGTAAATACTGTATCACACTTCTGTCTTTACATACGTTCCATCTGCATATTGTGAATCACATGATGTTATGTGTGGGTTTCAGGACTGGTGGCTGAAGGAGAGAAACCCCAGAAGCAGACGGGGGGGCTCGTGGTCACCAAGGATCTGATGGGTAAACACAGCACACACTTTAACACATATGAATATATCATGTGAATTATGACGTGATGCATCACAGTCTTCATCAGCAAATAAAGACTACACAATAACATAATAACTAACATTAGACAACTCCTAATTGCTTGATGACTTGCAGGCCTCTGTGGCAACACACACCCTAGCTGTTGGTTAGTAAATCAGGTCTCCTGTAATTGTATCTGACATTACCAGGTCTGGACAGTGTGTGTGTGTGTGTGTGTGTGTGTGTGTGTGTGTGTGTGTGTGTGTGTGTGTGTGTGTGTGTGTGTGTGTGTGTGTGTGTGTGTGTGTGTGTGTGTGTGTGTGTGTGTGTGTGTGTGTGTGTGTGTGTGTGTGTGTGTGTGTGTGTGTGTGTGTGTGTGTGTGTGTGTGTGTGTGTGTGTGGTGTGTGTGTGTGTGTGTGTGTGTGTGTGTGTGTGTGTGTGTGTGGTGTGTGTGTGTGTGTGTGTGTGTGTGTGTGGGGTGTGTGTGTGTGTGTGTGTGTGTGTGTGTGTGTGTGTGTGGTGTGTGGTGTGTGTGGTGTGTGTGTGTGTGTGTGGTGTGTGTGTGTGTGTGTGTCTAATTCTCTAATTCTCTTCTGCCACAGGGAAGCACCCGGTGTCCGCTCTCATCGAGCTGTGTAACAAGACGCGAGTGATGCAGCCGGACTTTGTGCTGGTCCATCACAGCGGCCCGGATCACCGCAAGAACTTCCTGTTCAAGGTGAGTCCTCTCTTAGTTGTTCTGAGCCAGCTTTGATGAGCGCTCTAAAGATTACAACAGTAAGCTGGAAAATATGTTTTAAGTCAATATATGTACGTACGGTTTGCTTCCCTCCCCTTTTCTTACGTTTGTTCTGATTGATATATCCTTGGATGGTTATTTCCTAACATCCTCTCCGTATGTTGTGTTGTGTGCAGGTCACAGTGAATGGAGTGGACTACCAACCTCAGACTGCCAGTCCCAACAAGAAACACGCCAAGGCCATGGCAGCTACTGTTGCTTTGCAGGCTCTGGGAGAGGTACATTCAAATAATGTTGATAATGATAATAACCCCCCCCCAGGTTTAACTGTTATTTCACAGTATGTGTAGAAACGCAATTCCAATTGGACCAATTACGTGTGGACTGGTAACTAGAGTGGTGCCATTTCGCCTGAACTGAAACCCCCCCACTGCTCTTAAAGTTCTGTTGATCTATAATAATAATACATTTTATTTCTATAGAGCTTTTCTTGAACCCAAAGACGCTTATCTATAACAGCTGTAAGCAGTACGAGTTATTTCAGAGTCTTAGCTTCACTGTGTGCGTGGCTGTGTGCATTTGTGAGGATAAAGAGGAGTTAATCCAGAACAGGGTGAATGCTTAGTTCCTTCTGTATTTAAACCAACGCCCCAGAAAATGCACCCTAGACCAGGGGTTCCCAACCCCCGGTCCGCGGACCGGTACCGGGCCGCGCAGGTGTTACTGCCGGGCCGCGAAATAGCTGTGGGTTTATTGTGATATTTGCAGAATTATAAATACATAAAAATATTTTATCAAAATTATATTCTTTTTTCTTTTTCTTTTTTTCTCGCACCTATACCAGTCATATTATTTCATCCAAAACATACAAAATAAATCAAAATTGGTTTGCATAAGGTCTCAGCCTCTCGTGCGCAGAGAAAGTTACCGGTGCGCCAATAGGAAGTGGAGCACACAGGAGACAACCGTTTCATCACAGACTGTTATGTTTAAGTGGGGAAATGGCAGTGCATACATTATTTTAGATATATTTCGAACTCGGACTTCATTTTAAGGACATTACGGCCAGGGGTGTAGAGCTATTTTTTTATTTGTAAAACCTCCTTCACTTTATGAAATGGCTGCAGCATCAGGAGGCAGCCTCTGAGAAGTGCAGCACCAGCGCGTACACACCGCCTTCACTGTGTTCCCCGCTGCAGGCTGCTACGTTTCAACCACACACACCTCTACACACACACACACACACACACACACACACACACACACACATCGAACGGCCCGATTATTCCCCCTATTACTCGTTGTATGAAGGAAATGTCCAGTCACAAAGACGCATGATGTGTGTGTGTGCATGTGCTCTGCTGTGTGTGTATGTTCGGTGTGTTTGTGTGTGTCCAACAACGGCATTTGTTTTCAAATTACCATGAACAGTCATTTACACACATCTGGCCAACTCCACAGGTATGTGGGTGTTCCCAAATAAATGAGTTTAATCTTAATCTCGATGTAGTGCTAAATTAATAAATTAATATGTTTTGGATGCATATTGGTATTTCTTCAGGCTGTTAAATACAATTAGTCTCTGTTGCCACCTGCTGGTGAGTAAATATTCAAATCCGTTAAAATTGACAACCGGTCCGTGAATTTTTTTTAATGTCTCTGCCGGTCCTTGGCACAATAAAGGTTGGGAACCCCTGCCCTAGGGCCTAGACCAGGGGTGGGGAACCTTTTTCCTCTCAAGGGCCATTTCAATTTTTTCAACATCCTCCGAGGGCCGTACAAATTATTGACCTCTGCTTAAAAATACACAGCCCATTCATTTGGCCTTTCTTTCATGCTGTGCAAAGAAAAAGCGACCTCTTAATCCAGATATCTTGCCATGACCCGTGTATGCACGCACGGGTGTGGCATGACCACCAAACAGAAAGATATGGACACAAGATGTGTGCAAATGTATTTAGTTTCCTATCCATGTGGACATGATTTAAGTGGGGGGGGATCTAACCTCCTCTAGGGGGGTCCCGGGGGGGGGCATGCTCCGGGAAGTTGAAAGCATCAATCTGGTGCACTTTGAGAGCAAAATTAATAGATCTATGGATACATCTCTCAACACCCATATGAAACAGAACTGTAAGCAGATTTACTTTTTCTTTATGGATATTTTACAAATCACTCTCCTTTCAAACTGTATTCTTGTTTATTAATAACAACTTTTTTTTACTGTCATATAGTATTTTATACCTGTTTACTTTATTCTCTTGTTTTTTGATAACTATAATGATCATATAAAGATGTGCCTTTACCTCACTGGTTGTAGAAAAAGCTTCTTATATTCGTTAGCATAGCTAGCTAACCAGATGCTAATAACAACAAAGTTATTGACTGTATGATCAGTATGTCAGATGAACAGATCGTCACTGGGCTTTCAACTAAAGACATAGCCACGCAAAAACTGCGGCATGTGTACGGCTCCTTATGGTTACTGCAATTTGTGAAGTGCCGGAGCCGCGTTCTGGTGCTCTCCGTCAGAACTGCACCCCTGTCAGACGAGACATATACCACGTGATGACACGTTAGGCTCGTGTTGTGTTCAAGGACCATGACCGTTGCCAGGAAAAACAGGCACTCACTTGTTTAATTATTTTGCGGTCTAGATTTATTTAAAAAACATTTTTTTAATTACCTCGAGGGCCATACCAAATGGTCTCGCGGGCCGTATACGGCCCGGGGGCCGGAGGTTCCTCACCCCTGGCCTAGACGATGAAGCAAATTCCCCTAGAGGCCACACGGTGGTACTACAACTTCCGTGTCAGACTGGACGTCATTGGGCCTAAAAATACTTCAAGAGACGTCTGTAAATCTGTAATTTTTTAAAAACTAAATAAGCCCTTTACATCCATTATTTAAATCATTAGACTCTAAAAGTTGTAAAATCCAGAGTTATTTTCCCCCCACATTCACCTGACTGAGCCGAGAGCGGCTGATGGGACGCGGGGCTTAATTAAGGAAAACCCAGATGAGGACTCACTATGGGCCCAGATACCGTTTTTTTGCTCTCGAGAGTCAGGCCATTTTGTCTTCATGCGCCACTGAGCTACTCTGATGGTCCTAAACGTAATCCCGCCTCCGACGCTGTATCCAGTTCTCTTTATACATCCATGACTCAAACTTGTTTTATTGTGTCCCTAGGTTCCTGTTGACGGACCAGGACTCTACACGGGCCCCGTCTTCACTGCTGCCTCCACCGGCCCCCTGTTCTCCACATAGACACACAGAGGAGTTATTCTCTCTTCAGTTGTGGGACAGAAAGTGTTTTTTAAATCACACTTCAACCCGGTCCATCATCTCCTCACTCGTGACTTATTTATACAGTATTCTAATTCCTACAGTATTGCGCTCAGCCCAGGACACTTGAGAACTGGCTTCGGAGTAGATTTCTACAAAATGTACATTTCATCATCAGGTTCTTCACTGACAGGAGTGCTAATGTGTATATGCGGAGTCTCCATTAATTAAAGTGGAGGCATGTATCTATGTAAGTATGTATGATAACATGTATGATACAGTAGCATATCAACTGACTCATACCTGAGTCTAGCTAAGCTGGGCTGTTTCTCTGTTACAGACTGTGTTTATCTGTGGCCTCCTAACAACATGTTTGTCTTACCAGAGGCTTTAACGTTTTATGGAAATAACCTCTAAAACAGAATAAAGATTATATTTATGTAATGTAGTGGAGGAAGCCACATCGTGCTTTTTCATGTATTGAATGTCATTTAAGCTGTTGAGTGTCACCAAAGCCCCCCCCCCCCCCCACCATATATGAGACAGTGACAGGTGCTGACTAATGTTCTGCTCTTCAGTTGGATTAAAAAGACATGGCAGCTTGGTTTTCCCAGGAAGCATGGATAAAGAATTTGTGAAGATGTTCCCCACAGACCATGTGACCAACCCACGGGAGTCTTATGACCTTGAACTCATCTCTCCATGTTCCCCCTGCAAACACTGCCAGTGATACTGCTGCTGAACACTATTCTACCTGCTCCCCCAGCATTTACTCTGACAAATCGGGTCAGTTCAGACATTTACAGTATAATGTTGTACAACTTGCAGTAAGAACATTTGTTTTATATTCTGAGCGCTCATGAACACCAAGGTCTACTGACGATCCTCTGTAAAGGTCCTGTATGGAGGATTTACAGGGATCTACTAGCATGAATACAATTCCGTTTTCATGACGGTGATTTTATCCATGTGTAATTCTTACATTTAGATTTGTTTATTCAAAGTGACTTTGAGCAGTTTGCTGGGGATCAGTATCTTGCACAGGGACATGTTGACTGATTAGTAGTATTTACCATTTATAATATTATCTTAAACCTTAATATATGTATATAATTAGCTGACCTTTCCCTTGAGTCCACTGAGGAACCGTAGTTAATCTTCTGTCCTGAAAGGGAGGGGGACAGGGCAGGATATTTTGTTGAGTGTTGCTGCTTCAGTGTGCAGGTCACAGAACGAGATGCATTGTGGGACCTGTAGTTTATGAGAACCATGCAGGATTTAACATTAACTTATTGTATTTTTGCCAGCTCCCTCAGGCCACATGAAAGCAGGTGTATGTTTGACACCCCTGCTCTGAACACTACAAATGATTGTGTCCTTATTGTCAACAAATCCCATGACAAAGACCAAAGCCAGCAGAAAACTGAGCCTAATAACAATTGAGTGAACATCTAAAGCCGGAGTGGAGCTCACGGAGTCATGTCTCCTTACATAATGGCTATTATTATATTATGTCGTTATGACAGTGTAAGATGCAGATTTTACCTTTTAGTCCCTCAATACAGAGTCTTAAGATTTGTACGCTCAATTAGCAAAAGTGCAAGGGTGCTTTTCTGATATTGTTGATTGCAATACGGTACCTGACAAAACTTTTCATATGAATAAAGATTTCATGCAACTCATTGTATTAATTCTAAATAGATTTGTTTCAGAAGCAAGAGCTGTGTCCGGGGTCCTCTGGTTCACCAGTCTTCGCTTTGTTCCAAATCCTGTTTGTGATATTCATGGACAAGATCTCAAGGGGCAGTTGTGGTGAGGGGGTCTGTAGGTTATTGGTTAAGGATTGCTTCGCTGTGACCTTCAGAACTCATTGGGTTGGTTTGCAGAGTGTGAAGATACTGGGATGAGGATCATCACCTCCAAATCTGAGGCCATGGTTCTCAGCAGGAAACCGATGGACTGTCCACTGAGCCAGAAGGAAAAGCTCTGAATCTATCGGTCCAGCTTCATCCTACCCTATATTGTCATGAAGTATGGGTCATGACCGAAAGAACAAGACCGTGGATGCAAGCGGCCGATATGGGTTTTCTCCGGTGGGTGGCTGGCATGGTAAGGTAAGGTAAGAAGTTCAGTCTTCAGGGAGGGACTCTGAGTAGAGCTCCTTTGCGTATAAAAAGCTAGTTGAGGTGATTTGGGCACAACCAGAAAACCACCTGGATGACGATGGGCATGGAGGTGATGATGAATGAATCAAAAGATACTGTATGTTCGCTGCTGCCAAACTATTGATCCATGCCTTCACTACTCCTTTATGGTACATTATCCAAACTCCTAAAAAGACATCCAGAACCCTGCTTCTGTCCCCGCCCCCCCATATCTCCCCTGTACTGCAGAACATCCACTGTCCCTCAACAAATCCATTTTAAAATCCTCCTCACTCACAAAGCCCTCCAAAACCAGGCCCCCTCCTACCTCAACCACCTGCTCCACCAACACACTCCTTCCCACACCCTCCTCTGACACCACCCTCCACACAGGATCAATCACTGAACCTTGGGGGACAGAGCCTTTAACATAGCTGGGGGAGGGAGAGAGTGAGTAAGAAGTCTGTTCTACATTATTTGAAGCATTTTAGGGGAAGAACTCGACAGGACATCATCAAACACAACAGACATGGTGAGTGTGTTCTCATATTTTCACAGATTACCTGGTGGATACACTAATGAAAACTTTTACTGCTCCATTTTGATATGGACAGTGCAAATATTAGGCTCCTTTTGTGTGAGTAGGGTTATAAATCTGAAATGTAAGCAAATATTTTTGCAACTTTTTGCTGAGTGAATTTTATCAGCAATATTAAAGCAACATTATGTAACAATGATCTATAAGAATGCTTACATACCGCCTGAGTGACTCTTCTGAGCAAAATGCTAACTCAGATTATAACTATTTTAAGAGTGTAGATTCACTGTGTCTCTGAACTCTTCTGTTAGTTCCCTATGGGATTTGGTTAACCATTGCATATTACTTATAAAAGTAAATTAGGGGGAATGTATAGCTCTCCAGGATAATATGCTAGCTAACATTATAAAAGCTACTGTCTGTCTGTTAGCCGTTTTTACTCTTCCAGAGTTCATTGAAGGTGTACAGCTAATAGCCTCCTTTATGTTTCTCTCTCAAGTTGCCAAGGCTTAACAGGGTTGTTGTATTTCTTGAAGCATTTTCACTTGAGTGGCAATAACGTGTAGCAGTATTCTATCAGAATCTGCAATAATTGGTAATTTACTGTATCTGGCAAAAATGACAAATCCATGAGAGAATGCTCAGGAGATTTGGGTTCTGGACCTGTTTATATGACCTTGTATGGGTCCAGATGAAGATGGTGTTGTAACTTATTAAATTGATCATTTGTGACATGAATGGAACTGGTGAACAGATGAAGTGTGTTCTCTTCATCAACAGCTGCATGCAGTCTCTGGTGATGGAGAAGTTTGGTCAGGAGACCTGGGATAAACTGAGGTCAGCGCACTCACACACACATTGTGACAATTGTGATGATGTCTATTTTACCTACCAGTTTAGATAAAGGTTACGGTCTTTCCATAGCTCCCTACCAGGGGTTCCTGATTCCTTCATGACGTACACGGTGTATGACGATGTCCTGACCGTCAGCCTGGTGCAGGAGGCCTCCTCACTGCTGGGTAAGAGTTCAAATCCCTCTGTACCCTTCTGTTGCTTTTTGAGATATCCTGTTGAGTGTAGCGTCAAATGTTTATTAACTAATTTGACAACAGAAAGTAAAGAGCAAGACTACGTAAAGACTGCTTTCAACAATTCTTTTAAATGATATATCTTTGCCACTTAAACCATTTAAAGATGACTTGATTGACAGCTTTAAGCAGTTCCAGTTTTTGTTATATCCATGGATGTACAGAGAACTATGACTAAATGAATTTGCTACTTCAAAATCTGAGGATATTATTTGATTTATAGACATTTCTTTGCAATGGAAAACAGATCAATCATGTCATGAGGTGGTGTGAACATTCTGAACGATATCACTATTTGTATATGTATTTCCCAGTTGTTACTCCAATAATATTTCACACTATAATGAAAATATAAGCATGTTGATGTGTGAGGTGTCTGTCTGTGTCAATGTTAACAATGTCCCCGAATAAATCCAGTTAACACTCAGTTTATATGGCTGCATGCACCAACACTTTAAACTATAGTGAAATTGAAAAATGAGTGGCAGCTTTCTTAATAATACTGAAAAGTATTACTTGTTACACTCCATAGTAGTTATTGTGTAGAGAGCATGAGCACACCAGTGAAGTTGCAGGTCTTTTTTTATTGTAATCCTATGTAAAAGATTATATTAGACATATTTTTTATAATGTAATTGAATTAACTGAATTTATCGCCTAAATAAATATTTTCTAAAGTAGAATAGTTTGCACAACAACTGTTTCTACATGACTGTTACATTACTTATTTATACATGTACAAATCATATCTGGCAGTGACTTTGATAGATAATTAAACGTGAGTCCCCTGGGCACAGATGTGTCAAAGACAACAAGAGTTGTTTATTTGGGGCATGTCAACATCTACTCCCAGAGCTCTGATTATCTGGACTGTGCAGACTTTTGGGAATATTTTATAATTGAATACCTGCTTGCTGTAGTAACATAAACATGTGCACTGGGAGACCTGAGTGCGACACGATAAGGGATGTTTTGTTATTTATCCTCAAAGATTTGTAACCGTGGTCCGCTGTATGTGTTTCAGATGTCTCCGCTGAAGTCTTGCTGAAGCTTTTTGGAGAACATTTCTTTGCTTTCTGTAAGAAAGCGGGCTATGACACCATGCTGAGGACACTGGGAGGAAATCTGACAGAGTTCATTGGGAATTTAGATTCTCTCCACAGTTACTTAGCACTGTCCTATGAGGTAATGTGGCCAACGACTCCTCATATGTACAAAAAAACAACCAGACTTTATTTAGTATAATTCTATTATGAGTTAATTGGAGAGAACTTCTCTTTATGTCCAGCAAAGTAGTTGAGGATCAGAGATGCATCTGTGCCAACCATCCATATCATATATAACAGGCATTGCTTGAACTGAACCTCATTACGACAGCTTTTATTTTTGTTTGTTGTTGTTTTTGGTTTTAAAGCAAATGAATGCACCGTCTTTCCGAGTGGAGATGACGGACGATGGGAAGATGCTCCTTCACTACTACTCTGACAGGAAGGGCATGTACCATATTGTCCCTGGTAACATCAACCACACTTCCTCAATACAATGCAGAGTGATATATTGCAAAGACAGAGAATAACAACGATAGATTACACCTTTTGAACAACAACATCAGTAAATGGGCAGTGTTCAATATTCTTTGGAACAAGTAATCCCATTAAGTATACATCTATACATCACATGTTGTTCCTCCTTACAGGTTAACTTGCTTGTTTAACCAGAATTACTGGTGTATAATCAGAATGAATGCCATCTTAACCATCTCTCACTTCCTTACCTTCCCATTCATCACATTGCTGCAGGTATCATGGAGGCGGTTGCCAAAGACATTTTTGATAGCGAAGTGACCATGACCATTGTCAATCAATCAGAGGAAGATGAGCGGACGGGGAAGAAGGAGCATGTTGTGTTCCTGGTCAAACAGACGAACCACGTCAATCATAGAGGGGTGGGTGATTGTCCATGGTCTTTCTCTTTAAGACCTTTACCCATAACCCTAACCCTAAGGCACAATAAGACAGCCAGGTGGTGTGTCAATGGTAGTTATTGGAAAAGAAGCACCTAGGGATGCCAAACTTGGTACACATGAGCTGTGGGAAGATACAATCACGTACACGAAGTTTGGTGACTGTGCCACTTACCCTTTGGGAGTTATACTGTGTGAGAGTCATACCATTTTTGCTACAATGAGTGTCAATGACAGCTACATCAAATGAGGAGGCTAGAGGCGCCACACTTGGTACACTGTAACTTTTATCCATGTATTTTTTTCTTTTAATGTTTCTTTTATTAGCTTTTCTTTTTAATGACTGATTTTAAATGCCATTTTCTTAATGTCTTTCGTTTTTTGTAAAGCACTTTGAATTGCCTTGTGTTGAAAGGTGCTATATATAAACTTGCCTTGCCTTACAAAAGAGAGGAGGGAGAAGACCATCAGACAGTCAAGACTTCAACACCCACCCTTCGAGAGTTATATAAGGAACACACCTTTTTTTATCTGGTTATCTGTAAGGGTTTAGCACGAAATTGGACCCGGTGCAGTGAAAAAATGTGATGGTAGACAAAGAACAGACAGGAACAAGCATGGGAACGGCGACAAACTGTAAAGGGAAGACAAGACTAATCACTAGACAAGACACAGCTGGGGAGGGGGGCTGAGACGCAGGGGCAACAGGTGAAGGCAATAAGACAATCAGACAGGAGGGAAAACACAGGAAGTGAGACAGGTCAAGACACAAGGAGAGAACACATTTCAAAGTAAAACAGGAACTATAAACACAAAACTAAAATCATGACACTATCACCCCTGAATCTAACCCTATGTGTATTTGATTCCTGGCCCACCCTTTCTCTGTGTGATTTCCCCAGGAGGCGTTACCAGGAACAATGATGGAGCGCTGTGTGCCACTGGCTGGGGAAAAGCACAGATTGGACCTGACCAGAGCTGTGGTTCCCTCAGACCAAGGTTTATTTTACAAGTTTAAAAATAGAATCTTAATTGTCAAAACCTAGGCTTACTGCTCTTATCTGGCATTCAGTTATACATGGTATTCATATCTATCTTCTTAATGTGAACATAGGCTAATCTACAGTCTATGCTCTACTCACCATGTTCAGATAAAGGAGGGTATGTTGCATTGCAGTAATTAAACTGAGTGTGTTTGATGTACACCCCAGGAAGCCTCCTGTGCACCTTCAGTCCACGTTACCCCAACAAGCTGTGGGTGGACGAGAAAGCTTTCTGCAATACCTTTCCCTTCCATATCGTCTTCGATGAGAATGTAAGGATGTCTGTGTTTTTTTGTTAAATCAGATTCATTAGCACAATATTTGGTACCTTGCCACCTATCTGTGTTTCTCTGTTTCTGCCCTGTTCAGCTGAAGGTAAGGCAGACGGGTGTGAACATCCAAAAGTTTCTCCCAGGTCTCCATGCCAGAGATCTAACATTGGACCAACACTTCACCATTATTCACCCACAGGTAAACATAGTCACAGAGCCAAGAGTTTAGAAATGTACAAACGATAGTGGCTGTACAATAGGTAAGAGACAGTGAAATCCACATAGGGCAGCTATGCATCTTCAAGGTCTCCTATATCACTCTTTTTCATCAATATATCATAGCTCTTAGATATATACAGAACATGTCTCTGGAGTGTTTGGCTGAAACACCAAACAGATCATCCCTTAAACCCCTCTGTTTCAGCCCTGTTCCAAAAGTGCTGATTCTGGGTCTTAAGCTTTTAATGCTAATGAGCTGCTGCTGGCCACGCCCTCTGAGAAGGTTAAAAAAAAACAACACAATGGTGCTCTAGGAGGAGATTCAGGTGATAAGGTGGGGGGGGGGGGGGTTACCTTGGTTGGTCTTTGGATAATGGTTGCACAACCCAAACAGAATTGTGGACAACATCTGATCAGATGATAGTTTTTGCATAATAAGTGACCTTTAAAAGACTCACAGAATGTGTGTGGGACATTTCAGTACCACTTTGCAGACTTTGTATCTAATGATGAAACGCAGTAGAATATATAGGATAGTGTGTGATGTGTCGTTCAGCATCTGTCTTTATTCTCCAGGTGACCTTTACCATCGAGAGCATCAGGAAGTTCATCAACAGTCAGTTTGTCTTGAAGAGCAACAACGACAAACACCGCAGTCTGAAACTGAGAGGTTGGTTCTAATGAGCAGCACCCCCCCCCCCCCCCCCCCCCCCACGCAATCTATAAACACCACGGTCAGCTGTGTTATCATGGCTGGGAGGGCTACTTTTGAAAATAAATAACAATAACATGGCTTTTATTTGTTTTATTTAAGACAACAGAACAAGGTAACCTTAAAAAAAAAAGATATTTAAAATAAAAAATTAGTAATAATAATAATACATTACATTTTTATAGCGCTTTTCTAAGTATTCAAAGTCGCTTTACAGCAAGTAATCTCCTATTTTAGAGATATAACAGTAATCTGATTACAGTTACTTTTTTTTCTTGTCCAACTACAAATGAAAATAAATAAAACGTGTGGTTAGTTGAGTTGGATTATTGTTTGTGGACTGGAAAGGACTATTTTTTGATCTTGCCAGGATTTTGAGTTGTGTCTTTGATTATGAACTGGTCATTCAATGTGTAGGGTGCACATTGTAATTTGTGTGTAACTTTGTGAGGTTTGCTTTTAAACGTGATTCACCATGTCTGATATCTCAGATGTGAGGAGTAAGTAATGTCAGGAGAGAGAATCAAAACTCAATCTCAGACATTCAAACTGAACCCTGGTGAGGCTCACCGCTGTGTGACAGAGGTAGCTAAATGTCCCACAGGGAATATCTGCGCTGCGTTCTCTCCACAGGCTAACATGAGCTCCTCTGGTCTGCAGGTCAGATGTTGTGGATGGAGTCTCTCGGCTGCATGTTGTACATGTGCTCTCCGAAGCTGCGGAGCCTCCAGGAGCTCCAGGATGTGGGCCTCCACCTGGCTGACCTGGCCCAGCACGACGTCACCAGAGACCTGGTTCTCCTCAACCAGCAGCGCCTGGCTGAGATGGAGCTCACCAACCAGCTGGAGAGGAAGAAAGTACGAACGCAGTCTAAAGTCTAAAATAAAGTCTGGCTTAATGGTAGATTAGAAGTCCTTTCCCTCCCCAAAACACTTCATATGTTATCTGTTAAAACATACAACATCTGTTTATATAACCTTCATTCATACCTCCCATTATTACAGTATGTCATTCTACTGTACAGTGTTTCATTTTATATTCAGTTCACATGATGTATATATTCTATGTATTCCTGTATTCTATCATTGGAAAAAAAATTCTTGCACTATTCTATTTCCTTTTTTTTGTTTTTCTATATTTTGCATATTACTGTAGGTTGTGTATATGATAGTAACACCTTGAAAATTGAACCTATGGATTTGTCGTAAAAAAAATATACCCTGAATGTTTTACAGTCCAAATCTGTACATGTTATGCTTTTCACAGGAAAATAAATATGATGTTTTGCTTGTGTGTTTGTCTCTAGGAGGAACTGAGAGTGCTGTCGCGCCACCTGGAGGTAGAGAAGGAGAAGACAGAGACTCTGCTGTACGCCATGCTGCCGCGACACATAGCCAATCAGCTGAAAGACGGGAAGAGCATAGAAGCGGGTCAGTCCCTCAGTCTCAGTATAATCCTGTCTGTACAAGTTTAATCATATAGCCCAATATCACACACCTATCTCAAAGTGTCTTCTCTGTCCAGGGGAGTTTGAGGTGTGCACCATTCTGTTCAGCGATGTGGTGACCTTCACTGACATCTGTGCCGCCTGCGAGCCAATCCACATCGTCCACATGCTCAACTCCATGTACTCCAAGTTCGACCGGCTCACCAGCATACACGACATCTACAAGGTACAGTTTTTATTCTAGTTTCACATTCCTAAAGGGCCGTCACACACTGAAAAGCACACCTCCTGTATTAAGCCATCCATTAATGACCCTTACCTAGGGGTAATGGCAAGGTTTCTGACACCCAGAAAGCTAATTTCCTATAGCTTCAGCGCAAAAATCTATCTTTTATTGAAACCTAACAATGATTGACCTTTTATGTAGTTAGACTTGGAGTTAGATGCCATATATTTACAATGAATCTCGCTTTTTTAATCAGATTTCTTTTTAAATCCTTCCATATGTTTTTTTTTTTATTATTGTAGCTTAAGTTACTCAAAGCCAAATATTTGAATAAGATGTGTTATTTGTTTGGTTTGAAAAGTAGAATGACTGTATCCGGAGATGGACTTATTCAATTTGTTTGAATTAGAAAATATAATGAGCAACATAGGATAAACGTTTTGGTGAACATGTTTCAGTTCATTGCTCTTCTCATATATACATGTAAAGAGCTAGAAGAGTTCTTTAAAAGACTCAAGTGTTCATTTATTTTCACACAGCTCAAATCAAATATTGGGGTTTCCTGGTTTCAGGTGGAGACAATTGGTGATGCATACATGGTGGTGGGGGGCGTCCCGGTCCCCATAGTAACCCATGCTCACAGAGTGGCCAACTTTGCCCTGGGCATGAGGATAGCTGCCAGAGAGGTCACTAATCCTGTAACAGGCACACCCATTCAGGTAGGATTGTGCTGAAAAAGTGGATTTTGCTCATGTATTTATATTATTCTCCTTTGTTAGTTAGCCTCAAATGTTAAATACATTTCAGTCTAAACACATACATATAAATACATCCCAGATAAACCTATTGTTAATACCTAGTGATTACCTGGTTATTATTTTGGCAATTAAACATGGTATTCATTCATTTGTACCTCTTTGTTTTAAACCGTTACAAGCATTATAACCTCTTATATCCTAACTGTTTGTAAAATGTTTAATAACATTTTTACAGCAGCAGGGTCTGTTACTGTCAAAAGATTAAAGGGAATGAATGGAGTGATGAATGTTCAGTCTCCATTGTCTTTGTATGAATGTGGTATAATTGTTGTATGTGCAGTGTTTCCCACAGATCTGAAATATACTTGGGGGGGTGGTGGTAGCGGGGGGGGGGGGGGGTGTTGAGGTGACGTGCAACAACATTAACCTTTCTGTTGGTCGCTTGTTAGCAGACCCCTCACGCGATGGCAGAGCGAACAGGTACAGCCCATAGTATTAGTATTAGTTTAAATCTACTACCCACAAATAAACACATGGACATGGGTTACTATTTTAAAAAAATGGTAAATGTATTTAGGTACCTATCAATGTGATTTTAAGTGGGGGTGGACCTCACATCCTCTAGGGGGGTCCGGGGGCATGCTCCCCCGGTAAGATTTTTTTAATAAATGTTGGAGTTAAATGCATCAATCTGGTGCACTTTGAGGGGAAAATAAAGAGACTAGATCTATGGAAACACCTATATGAAACAGAACTGGATACATTTCAATAATCATAAAATCATGGCCATAACCAATAACATACCATTTCCAATATGAAAAACACTGAAACTTGTTTATTTATTTATTTTTTGTTCATTTATAGTTAATAATAAATAATAATAATAGCTTCGATTTCTATAGCGCCTTTCAGGGGACCCAAGGTCGCTTCACAAGTAATAGTGCAAAGACAAACATAACAAAACAAAAGACAGACAAACAGAACAACAGATCGATTTAGGGGCCGAAAGCCTTGGCAAACAGATGGGACTTGATGGCCCTTTTGAAGGCTTCAAGTGTGGGGATGTTGCGTATCTCCGCAGGGAGAGCGTTCCAGAGGGTGGGGGCTGCCACACTGAAGGCTCTGTCCCCGTAGGTTCGCAGTTTGGTGCGGGGGGTGGTAAGCAGGCCAGAGTCTGAGGACCGCAGGTTCCGGGGTGGGGCATGTGGGTGAAGGATGTCCGATAGGTACTGGGGGGCAAGGGCATGGAGGGATTTGTAGGTAAGGAGGAGGATTTTGTAGGATATGCGGGACTTGACCGGCAACCAGTGTAGGTGGATGAGGGTGGGAGTGATGTGCTGCCACGGTTTTGTGTGCGTGAGTACCCTAGCAGCACAGTTTTGGACATACTGGAGCCTGTCCAGGGTTTTGTTGGGAACCCCGAACAGGACACCATTGCAGTAGTCCAAGCGGGTGGTGACAAATGCATGGACTAGGGTTTCGGCAACCGACTCCGAGAGTGACGGTCGGAGTCTGGCAATGTTCCTCAGGTGATAAAAGGCCGATTTGGTCACAGATTTGACGTGGGAATGGAAGGAAAGGGTGGAGTCGAGGATGACACCCAGGTTGCGGGCTTCAGGAGATGGGGAGATGGAGCAGCCGTCAACCTCAAGGACGAAGTCACCAACCTTCTGGAGCAGGGCCTTGGGTGCCACAACCATGAGCTCTGTTTTCATGCTGTTTAGTTTCAGATAGTTGCATGACATCCATGCTTTGATGTCATGCAGGCAGTTGATGAGAGACTGAGGGGGGAGCTGGGAGGATGGAGTGGTGCTGAGATACAATTGGGTATCATCAGCGTAGCAGTGGAAGTTGAGTCCATGATGTCGGATGATCTGGCCGAGTTGTGAGTGTGTCTGTGCTCCTGAATCAGCCTCTCCTGTCTCTCTCCTGTCTCTCTCCTGTCTCCCTCCTCTCCCTCCTCTCCTCCTCTCCTCCTCTTTGAGGCAGAAGCAAAGACTAGTTTTAGCTCTCAACAAGTTTTAAAAGTGTATCTTGCCTTTTTTCACCTAATTAACTTTTTATTTATTTATTCATGCATATTTTACTAACCACTCCCCCCTCAAATGGAAATATGTGTTTACATAAATGGTGACCAAACCGTTTGAGACCCACTGAGAACTTAGACTAAGTTAACTATCTAAACACTCAGAGAGTCCTTTACCTCACCTGAATGACACACAGAGACCAATCAAGGGCTTTGATTTATGATCTGTATGACAGTGGCCATGTCGGCAGGCCACATCATGTAGACAGCCAGTCACCCTGTGTGAGGCAGGCCACATCATGTAGACAGCCAGTCGCCCTGTGTGAGGCAGGCCACATCATGTAGACAGCCAGTCGCCCTGTGTGAGGCAGGCCACATCATGTAGACAGCCAATCACCCTGTGTGAGGCAGGCCACATCATGTAGACAGCCAGTCACCCTGTGTGAGGCAGGCCACATCATGTAGACAGCCAGTCGCCCTGTGTGAGGCAGACCACATCATGTAGACAGCCAGTCACCCTGTGTGAGGCAGGCCACATCATGTAGACAGCCAGTCGCCCTGTGTGAGGCAGACCACATCATGTAGACAGCCAATCACCCTGTGTGAGGCTGGCCACTTAACGTACAGGAGGCGTAAAGCGAGGGATCATTGTCCACAAGTTAATGGATCGCAGATGGCGTCGTGGTCACGGACGAATAAAAAAAAACTCAAAAAAAAAACTAAATGGGTCTCGAAATATACTTGGGCGGCCGTTAATATACCTGGGCGGCCCTCCCAAGTATAGTCTATGTGTGGGAAACCCTGACGTGTACTATGCAAATCACTACACAGTCATGCTAACTCAGTCCATTAGATAAAGCCTAGACGCAGTGTAGACACACGGAGGTATTCTGTTCTCCCATAAATACATGAATCATGATTTTCTACTACAGGATGTCACACTTGGGTTTGTGTAGCACATCACCCCCACCCTCAGCCATCTTCATTGGCTGCCGGTCATGTCCCGGATTCAGTACAAAACACTCCTCCTCACTTACAAGTCTCTCCATGCCCCCCAGTTCTTATCGGACCTCCTCCATCCCTACACCCCTTCTCGGAGTCTGCGGTCCTCGGACACGGCCTGCTCTCCATTCCCCGCTCTCGCCTCCGAACTGACAGGGCGTTCAGTGTTGTGGCCCCCACCATCTGGAATGCACTTCCTGCAGACATCCGCAATGCTGTTTCCCTGGACATCTTCAAGTCATCATTAAAAACTCACCTGTTCACCCTGGCCTTTGACCCCTAACCAATCACAGTCCCCCTGCTTCCACTCCTACTGCTATTTATTAAATGTTTTTACTTTATTGTTTGCCCCTTTTGTTTGTTTGTTCACCATGTAAGTGGCCTTGGGTCCCTTGGCGCTATACAAATTGTATCTATTATTTTGTGTGTGTGTGTGTGTGTGTGTGTGTGTGTGTGTGTGTGTGTGTGTGTGTGTGTGTGTGTGTGTGTGTGTGTGTGTGTGTGTGTGTGTGTGTGTGGTGTGTGTGTGTGTGTGTGTGTGTGTGTGTGTGTGGTGTGTGTGTGTGTGTGTGTGTGTGTGTGGTGTGTGTGTGTGTGTGTGTGTGTGTGTGTGTGTGTGTGTGTGGTGTGTGTGTGTGTGTGTGTGTGTGTGTGTGTGTGTGTGTGTGTTTCAGATCCGTGTGGGTCTGCACACTGGTCCAGTGTTAGCGGGGGTGGTGGGGGAGAAGATGCCCCGCTACTGCCTGTTTGGAGACACAGTGAACACGGCCTCCAGGATGGAGAGCCACAGCCTCCCTGACCACATCCACCTCAGCACGTCCACATACAGGTGGCTGTTCTTTCTCTAATAATTCGTGTAGGATGCACTGATGAGACTTTTTACTTAATCTTACTGCCACAATAACTGTTAGTGTTATCTTTATAGCCCTATCACATACAGTTTTTCTGCAGAAAGGTGAAATGTTCATGGAACATTATTAATGATAAACGTACTTTGTGACTATGCAGGAGGCTCTGTAATACACTCGCAAACCTTCTTAACCTGGACAGTTTTAATACACAGAAGCAATGGAATGTTATTCCAGGGGATGCTGGGCTGAAATGTCCTTAAAAACAAAATAAAGAAACACGTTCATATTTAACAAGTTCACAATTAACATCCAGTGCCAATTCACAATGTTTTTTATAGTAAGGTGAAGAGAATGGGTATGTAAAGGCAGGTGTGACAGAGGGGAACTTCTCTTGGGTTTTTTTGTTTCATCCATAAATGTTCCTAAACCAAAGGATACGTTCATTACATTACATTGCATTTAGCTGACGCTTTTATCCAAAGCGACTTACAATAAGTACATTCGACCAGGAAGACACAACCTTGAAGAAAACAGAATCATATAAGTACATCAGGTTTCATAGAGCCAAACATTTCAAGTGCTACTCAACTGGCTTTAGATAAGCCAGTCCTTTATTAGTATATAAGTGCTTTGTTAATAATTCTATCACAATTGTTCACACTGACACTGCATGTTATCTGCACATCCCCCCGGTGTAATTACCGCTCTTTTTTCACTGCAGATTTTCTCCTACTAAGCAGTGTTTTCCTATATGTTTTTACAATGAGCAAAACACCCATCCTGTATTGGGTTGTGGAGGTAGAGGATGCTTAAAAACTGTGTTCAGAGAAAAGACGGATGATTACAGGGAAAATATGTTTCTGTGAAAGTGGTCAGAAGTACAGAGGCAGTAAAGTATTTCATGTACCCTCTGCAGTATACTGAAGGATGCTGGGTTCAACATCCAAGAACGCGGGCACATTGAGGTGAAGGGGAAAGGCCTGATGACCACTTACTTCCTGTTGGGGAATCCGTTGGTGTCAGAAGAATGCATCATGGGTAGAGAGGTCGGAGAGACCTGTCTTTATGGAGAGGACCTTCAGCTCCACAGAAGTACAGGTGAGGGACTAAATAGTCCCTATCAAATAAACCATAAATAGTGTAAATATAAGATTTTAAGCTTCAGACTCAGCGCCCTCTAGTGGTGAGCTGAACACACAGCAGCTCTATACACTGGACTGGAGCATCTGTGTAAGGAATATTTACTGAAGTAAAACAAAAAAATACTCAGTTAAAGTAATGCATTTAAAATGGTTCCTAAGTAAAAGTATAAAAGTATGAGCACAACAAAATATGTAAGTGCTCAAAGTAAAAGTATGTGTCATGCAAAAGGAGCATTTTAAGCACCAGATACATTATTTTATTAAATGTATAAAAATGATTGGTGCATTAAAGTGTTCATCTCTTCAAAGTTGCACTTTTTAATGTGGATTTATTTGAATTACTTTAAACATTACTAGGTAGATTAACCTATAAGAATATATATTAATGTGCGTTGATTTATATTTATATATATTATATTTTATATTTAACTAAATGTGTAAAATAAATGTAGCGGAGTAAAGAGTTGTAAAGTAGCTTAATGTGAAAATACTCAAGTTATAAAATACTTTGTTGATAGGAAAAATGAATGAACATTTTTGGCTCTATATGGCCCAATGGTGAATGAAACTATATAATGGATGTCTGACATGGAGTAGTGAGATGAGAGAACTCCAAGTATGAGTTTATTAAATCGTGAAACTTAAAAAACAAATCATTTTGTATTCAGAGTCAGTCAAGGAGCCTGACGTGAGAACTGACACTGTGGGAAGAGACCCCAGCCGAGAATCCACCCCTCCCTTTGCCTGGGACATCAGCCCTCCATATGAGACCAAAGAGAGATGCAACACATCTGCAGGAAGTCACAACAGCAGACTCTGTGTCCTATTTTGACGGAGGACCCCTGAACCTCTCACAGCTAACTGTTTACTTTTAGAGGTGGGTGACATCAACACAGCTGCAACCCCCCCTGACACCATGTTACACTGTCAGTGATCAAGCCCCTCCACACTGCAGCTAAGTAGCTTAGTGTAAATGAGAAACAGAGCCATTTACAAAGTGCTTTTCCAGTCTTAAAGCTGTTTGCATTCACACAGAGACAGAGGCTGCAAGGTGCACCTGCCCAGGGAGACACACGCACGCACGCACGCACGCACGCATGCACGCACGCACACACACACACACACACACACACACAACACACACAACACACACACACACACACACACACAAACACACACACACACACACACACACACACACACACACACACACACACACACACACACACACACACACACACACACACACTGTTGATCATCAGGAGCAACTTAACTTATTTAGAACACATCTTCATGTTGACTTCAGGAGCTGGGATCAAGCTTGTTACCCACAATTATCTTCAGTTATGGATTCCAACCGAGCTAAGTTTGATAATCAATAATAAACAAATATGATACATCCATCTAAAACGTACCTCATGAAACAGTTGAAAGCACCAAAATGTAAGCAACAAGTTGTGAAAAGGATTTGTGTCAGGGACCGAGCAGTGAGGCAACAAGAACACTGATGCTTAAAGAAAGGGAGTCTTTATTTACACAAAACCTTTTAAAACAGAAGGTCAACATAAATCTACCTCAGCCTTCTTCTGGGGGAGACGGTGATTTGAAATTAGGCCACATGACAGGGAAGATTTTTCAATACAAATACGAATATTAAATAAGACACGTGTTGCCGCCAGCATCACTGTGCGAGGAGCTGCACTGACACCTGCTGGACACGCACTGGCACTGCAATATGAAAACATGAAATGAAAAAAAATATTCATATTAAATAAAGGAAGTATCCAAAATCCAATATAAAGAGGTGTGTCTGCTGTGTTCAGGCTAGCATTAATTCTTTAATTTGAGTTGAAGTTATTAGGTCACATGACAGAGAAGCTATTGAAAAAATAACATAACTTACATACAAATAACATAACTTACATAAAAATAACAATGATTTTCAGTACAAATATTAATATTAAATAAAGGAAAATCCAATATACAGAGGTGTGTCTGCCGTGTACAGACTAGCATTCATTTCTGAGAGTGATTTGAAGTTATTAGGTCACATGACAGAGAAGCTATTGAATGAGTATTAATAGTTAATAAAGGAAGTACCAGAATCCAATATACAGAGGTGTGTCTGCTGTGTACAGACTGCATGAAGCTCAACACAGCTGCTGACAGAGGGCAGAGAACACTGCTTTATTATATATCCTGTTAGAAATGACTAGAAATGGCACATAAGCACATGAGTAATGGACACACACACACACACACACACACACACACACACTCACGCTCGTACCGAGACTCTCTTCACTGTAGTGGGTTGTGTAAGAAGATAATGGCTGAGCCAAAATCAGCCCACTTCAATCCATAATGACACATGCTGTGTTTGTCAGAGGTGAGAGGCGAGTAGAGCAGTTCTTATGTAAGGTTGTTGACTCAAACACACACAATATCACTCCTGCTAACACTTAAGCGCACATTTTTATATATAAATACTGTTTATATATATATATATACAGCTCTGGAAGAGATCACTGCAGCATTATCAGTTTTGCTATTTATAGGTATGTGTTTGAGTAAAATGAACGTTTTTTTTATTTTATTCTATAAACTTCTGACAACCTTTCTCTGTTTCTTATTCATCAGACACTGGAATGGAGTGCCTGCCGTACATGTAGAGAACAATTAGGAGTGGTCTCCATTGTCTTGACTCCAATCCCCCCCCCCCCCCCCCCCCCCCCGAGCCGCAGCTGCCTCAAATAAGTTGTTTCAGATTTGAGTTGAACAATTCCTCATAAAACTACTCGATGGACGCAGCACTTGTCCTGCCAGTTTAGTTTTTGTCAACAGAGCATTGATGGATGTGAAGGCATCACAATTGTTTTATTTATTGACCCCGTGGGGGGGGGGGGGGGGGGTTGTGTTACAGTTGATCTGAACAGAAAAAAACCAGTTTTAATTTCACAGTTATTTAATTGCGAACGTTCATAAGCATGGGACTATGGCTGTTTATGCACTGAAACAACATTGACTTTCATTACATGTATTATGCCAACAGATTCCACATCACTGAGTTGGGAAATATTAAGTTTAAGGTTCAACTTAATGTTATTGCTTTTAATAACCTAATGCAATTATGGGAAATCTGTTGACATAATACATTTAATTAAAGTCAACATAAAAATGTTTCAGTGTGGGGTGAAATAAGTCCAAGGAGTTGAATTATAGTTTAATAGATACTCATTTTGCTTATCTTAAATAGCCTTCTTATTTAATAATAATACCATGACTTTAATAAAGACATATCAGTGTACTGTAGTTTTTGTATGTGTTTTTGTGAACAACACACTCCTGGTGAAGTGAATGTATGTGTGTTCACGGTGCTAGTAGGCTGTAGTGCAGTCAGCGACTAAGCTCCATGTGAAGAATATTCAAAAGCAGGGACTAGTTCATATATCAGCATATTTTTAAAAGGCTCTGAGAGTTTTTGCAGTTTGCTTTTTTTGCATTTCTCACCCGCTGATAGATAAACTGACAAGCATTACACCTACCCCCCCCCCCCCCCCCCCCCCCCCCCCCCGCCAGAGCTGTCAGTCCTGTCCAGGGTTGTTCATCGCACAGCTGGTTGCCGAGGTAGGCCCTCAGTAGACTCCTCTCTTCCTCTCCTAGCTCATGTAGTCTGAGGCTTCCTCCGTTCCGCCTGATCGCACGCAGGCAGAGCTGTCTGTTCAGCGCTGACAACGCTTCAAACTCTGCTCTGCATTCGCTTCATATTTGTGTTCCTGTTAGTGGAAGACCCTTCCTCTAATCTAAACTCACAGCGGTTACTACAGGGAGGTTATGTTGCCAAGTAAAGAAACAGCAAAGAAGATTTATTCACTCTTTATTACTTAAGATATTTATTCAACATCTGGATTAACAGTAAAGATGTCTAACACAATGTTAACTGTATAGCAGTAGGCCGCCATACATTCATTGTTATCTATGTTAATGTTTGCACTTATTTACAACTTGGTAATTTCTCCATGTGTTTTAACTCAGGATAGGAAAGTGATCAAAATGATGACAAATAAATGTTCTCCTGGGGAGACCCCTTCACTTTCATTGGGCATGGCTAATTTGCCACTTGCTAATTTGATGCCTAGAAAAATGAATACATTAAACATCCAGTTTTGTATGCCTTACTTGTTTTTTGTAAACAACAGGTATAATTGTATACATATTCATAAGAAACAGTAGCACGTATAGTTGTGATGTTCACAATCAGATTATTTTGAAAGTACAGAGGTGTGAGAAGTACTCAGATTGTACATAAGTAGAAGTACCAGAGTGTAGGAATACTCTGTCACAGTAAAAGTCCTGAATTCAAAATGTTCCTCAAGCAAAAGTAGAAAAGTATTCTCATCAAAATATAGTGAAAGTAGCGACAGTAAAAGTAGTCATAGTGCAGATTGGTCCGTTTCAGAATAATATATATGATATGTTTTATAATGATTGATCATGAAAGTGTTCTCAAAGCTGGTAAAGGTGCAGCTAGTTTGAATGACTTTGTATACTGCAGGGTAGCTGGTGGATTTACTCCAGGTGGAACTAAAGTCTGATTTAACACTTGATTATATTTCACATCATTCATCCACATCTGTGAAGTAACTAAAGGGATTAAATACATGTAGTGGAGTCAAAGTACACCATGTACCTCTGAACTGTAGAGGAGTAGAAGTACACAGTAGCAACAAAATGTATACTTAAATAAAGTACAAGTATCTCAACATATACTTAAGTACAGTACTTGAGTATATGTACTTATACTTCCCACCTCTGTTACAGTAATACCAGCTTTAATACAGGGTTGAAAATATGTGTATATTTTATGATTAAAAAGATGACACTGTATGAGTTACACCCCCCACTGAATGAAAAGATGAACCCAGGTTACATTAAGATAACTTTTAGATGTTTAGAAATGTTTAATAATTTGTTTGATTATCCCCAAAGCTTTACATATTCAGAACATAATGGCCGACAAAGAATAAAACAAAAGAAGATGCCTGCATGACTTTGAGTGATTATAACAAATAACTGTTTGTTAAATAAACAATAAATACTAATGCCACTGAATCAGAATCAGGTCTATCCCCAGGTTAACACGTACTAGGGATTTTACTTGGTATATATAAAATAAAACAAAAATGTAAAACACAGATAGAAAACTATTTGAAGAAAACTATAATGACGTTAAAAAATATAACAGTATTTACATTTAATATAATTGAAATAGTAGAAATACAATTGGAATAAAATATGTGCAGTAAATAATGAAGGCATTGCATATTTTCTGTACAACTAGATCAATGGTCACTGCTCTGAGGGGAAAGCCGTATTAGTGATGACATAATAACCAGACATACCAGAACACTGAAGAAACACTGAGACTGAGGATTGGCTGAAGAAGATGACATCACAAATCTCTCTCTCTCTATCTCTCTCCTCTCTCTCTCTCTCTCTCTCTCTCTCTCTCTCGCTCTCTCTCTCTCTCTCTCTCTCTCTCTCTCTCTCTCTCATCTCTCTCTCTCTCTCTCTCTCTCTCTCTCTCTCTGGTGCGCGCACCAGAGCGGACACGTTTTTCATTTTCGGGAGCACCAACAGTTATTGAGAAGTGGAAGTGGCTGGGGTTGTTCAGAGAGATGCATGTGTTTTCTTCCCTGAGACCCACAGCAGAGAGGAGACCCTCAAAGTGGTCGATATAACAGCAGACAGACAACGGAGGAGAGTGGGGGGGCAGCATTCAGAGATAAAGGATACACACGTCAGGACAAACTTGGAGAAGAAAGTGGAGAGGACCAGGAGCATGCACCATGAGTAACGACAGCATCGGAGTGGGGGGGATGCAGCCCCTCTGGAACTACAATGGTGAGTGACAGCTCTCTGACCCATGTTTAAACAACACAGTGAATTATATGTGAGTTTAACAGCCACACTCATATTGATTTGAATGTGGCACCTCGATCACATGCACTCACTACTAGTGTGTGCACTTAAGAGCAAAATCCAATTATTTCATTCCTAATTATTTTATTATTTGCCAGTGCCTCAGAAAAAGAGTAAATTCAGAATCTGAAATTGTTTATACTGTATATATATATAACCCTTTTCTATATATTTTATGTAATTGAATAAGTATTGATAACACAGACGTTCTGCGAATACTGGTTAATACTCATTATGTTTAAAAAAACATGGTCAACATTTCCACTTTCACTGATAATAACTGAAGGTGTGTATGGATGAGTTTTTATTTGTGTGTATGGATTTTCTAAAATGTGTAGTTTATAATAACGGCACGTTGTCCAAGAATATATTTCCCTACTAATAACTGATCAATGAAACGCCCTTGCGGGTGACTGCCACATGATCACTCAGAAACACTAAGTGAATGAAGGAGATGCTATTGTTTGCTCTTCCTCGCGATGAGGAGCGCAGGAAGAGAGGAGGTGGAGATAACAAACACAGAATGAGGTTTTCAGAAATCAATAAACTCCTTCTCTCACCTTCCCTCCTCTTCCATGTTTTTCTGAAATATAAAAGGCTGGAAAGAGAAGACATAATTGGCTTGATTAATTATGCAACAAAAAAGATCCTACGTGTGAATTCAAAAAGAGCAGTAGATGGACATGTTTTCCAGATGTGTGAGCAGCTGTGATTTGATTGGCTGCTGTGTGGACTTCACATGTTGCAAGCAGTATTTCATTAAAACTCTTCATCGTGTGTGTGTGTGTTGTTGTGTGTGTGTGTGTGTGTGTGTGTGGTGTGTGTGTGTTGGGTGTGTGTGTGTGTGTGTGTGTGTGTGTGTGTGGTGTTGTGTGTGTGTGTGTGTGTTGCACGCTGCCACACACTCTGGGTAATGAGTTAATGAGTCTTTTGGTTACTAAAGGAAAAATAATTACAAGAGTCTCCGTACCATAGAATGATTGACAGCGCTGAGTTGGAGATAAAACATCGGGGGGTTGATGTGAAATCCCCCCCTCGTCTGGATATTCTCCGTTTCCTCCCCTCCATCAGCAGCTCCTCTCTCCTCCTCGCTCCCTCTCATGTCTCCTCTCTTCCTTCTGCTCTCCTAATTCCACCCTATTTACATCTCAGCTCCTACCGAGGACAGATCCCTGTGGTGTGTGTGTGTGTGTGTGCGCGCGCGCGCGCGCGTGTGTGTGTGTGTGGTGGAATTACGTGTTAGTGTAAAGATGTGTGATTATCTGTGTGTCTATATGCAAAAAAGCATACGTGTACATGTTTTGTGGTTAAACTAAGTAGCTTACTCAATATCTCGGGGTTACTTTATCATAACCTAATATTGATCTCAACAAGAATCTAGTTTCTATATTTTTTTTAAACTAGAAAAAACAGAAACCTCCTGTTGAAATAAATGATACAACTTGCTTTGATTTAGAGTAAGCGACATGTTGATTTGTGGAGATGCTAAAAGTAATAGTTCAGTGTTGTTTGTCTCGTACTTACAGCTGGTTTCTAAATGATGCTTATTACTCCTGACATCTCTGATGGAGTGCTGCTCAGATGATGGGGGGGGGGGGGGGGTGTCCCCGCTCTGCCTTCCTGTCACTCTGGATATAGAGAATAGAGTGTGTGACTGAGTTGATTTATTCTACAACATTTGCAGTCTTGCTCCACAGCCTGTAGTGCTGCCTCCACTAGAGGGCGCTGTGATGTTGGTCAACAAAGTTTGGTTTAGAGAAAAAGGAAGAAGCATCCCTGCGGTCTGTGCGATATGATCCATTTTAATTTAGGACAAATGCAATGAAATGTTTGCCAGCCATACAGACTGCATTAATAATAGTTTTTGTTTTTCTATTTGGGAGAAGCTCTCGATGCTGTTGGCTTCTGTCTTCTTCTCCTCTGCGTGATGAATCCTCTGTGGTCCCGTTTGGCTGCTTGTGGTGCCACAATTTGAATTCTTTATGGAGACATGTAATTATATGTGCTTTGAGGTTTGATAATCTGGCTCGAAAGCAGGGTCGGCGTGTCTCCCTGTTGTATTCCTTTCGTTTTCTCCCATGAACATAGCATGTAGCTCAAAAAGAACACAGTGCGGCACTTTCCAAACCACCACAGATGCGGCCCTTGATGCTCCTATTTAAAATCATTATTAAAAAAAGAGCCATGGGACCCTCTATGACGTCCTTTTACTGGAGGAAACGTGATGAAGTGCTGTGCAGGGTTGTCATTTAGAGGGGACATGTTAATGTCATCTTTTTAGATGTGGTTACAAGAAGTGAGTCCCATCACTGCACTCTGTCCAATTAATGCTAAATGCAAAGGGAATGCTGTTCCAATACGAATTCAAATACTGTTTTTATCATTGTTAATGAGAAGGCAGTTGTGTATGTAATTCAATACAAATGGTGGCTTTTGCTAGCAGTGGACCTGGTACAGACCTGTGGAAGTAAAACCGCTGTCTTATGATCTAATAATAAAAACTATATTTTACGCTTTGAATGTTTGTTTGAGTGTCCTCAAGATGCTTTAAACAGAATCAGGCGTAGTGGTTTTTAACTCTGTCTTTGTTCGTATACTGCTTTAGTGTTTAGTCTGACTCTTTTATGCATCTGCTCCTGGGGTGGTGCAACAGGTGGGGTCAGCTCTGGATACTTTTTGAATTAGTTTTATTTGAGATAATCTGGGACATCCATCAAAATCCGGATCATATAAAAAATGCATTGGTGTTGTCATACAGCAGCCTTCCCCGTCGTACTGTAGTTAGATTTATCTCTTAACTCCAGAGGTTCAGCTTCTTACTAGAGTGAGCAGGAAAGCATGGTAAGGACCCCTACAGATGAGATCTAGATCCCTGTCATCAGTCTGCAGGCTAGCAGATTCATTACCAGCAGCTTCATGTTCTAACTCTAGTTTGCGTGCGTGTGTGCCTGTGTGTGCGTGCGCATGTGTGCAAATCCTGGATTGCAGCCATTTCTCCATTTAAAAAACACAAGATTTGCTTTATTGATCCCAATTAGGGAAATGTTTTCGTCACAGCAGCATGTTAAAACAAGGCATTGCACACTATGTCAACATGAAAGAGTAAAACGTAAAATATTAACTTCAAATAGAAAACAGAACAAAAAAGTAAGATATATTTTCACAGTGAAAGATAACCATTTTTATTTGTATTTTGTGACGTTAAGAAACTACACCCTGGATTTAGTTTTTAACACTGTTGTAACAGGTAACACATTTTGAGTCTAACAGACAACAGATACAGTTTATAGTTATAATGTGCAGGCTGATGAGGGAAAGTGGATGCAGCTGAGAGCAGGAGGGTCAGAAAATCAGAGCTGACGAGGAAAGGGAGAACAGGTGTGAGGTGGGAGGGCATGAGAGGGTGAGGGGATCTGTAGACAGGTCCGGAGCGTGAGGGGACCTGGAGACAGGAGCTGCAGACAGGGCATGCAAATGAGTCATGACATTGGCCAAAGAAAGGTGTTCTACAGAGAATAATGCATGACATACATTTGATTACTTTCTCAAATAATGATTATGAAGAGAGACAGCCACGCACTTACAAGAGATCTTATAACCCCGTTAGCTGCGCTGCCATGGTTCACAGTCACCTTACACATTTGATAAAGCTTATAATAAGGGCTGGCTCAGGCTTGCCTTAAACAGTCCTATCCTCCTATATGTGTGCATTCTTGTGCTATAAAATATATCTTCACATAAAAAAAACAGTGATACTCAAATGAGTTTACATATTACCTGAAATCACTAGGATTAGGGCCACATGATGTGAACAGTTTTTTTAGATCTGAAATCAAAGTCATCAAAGAAAATGTTACGGTATCAGAGAGGACCCAAACGCAGGAGAGGCAGAGTGTTGAAAAAGGGTTTATTTAGTGAAGGAGTTGCGGGGAATATAACCCGGCTGGAGTGGCGAGGAGGTGGCGGCTGGTGACGGCAACACGGCGGTCGGAGAATGATCCTGAAGAAAACAAGTTAGACGCTATACATCCAGGTATGAGTGAATAACTATAATGCTAAGTAGCCTTGGAGTTATACCACTTTGGTTTTACACAGTGCTTGAATTGGAATGAAAAAGGTGCCAGTACTCTAAAATCAGCAACTTTTTCAAGTCAATTTTATATATACAGCCCACAAACAAGAATTTGGCTACTATAATGCTGGTGGGTTTGTCTCTTTACTACTGTATATTTTAGAAAGGTTCACTGTACTTAACATTTTTTATGATAGGCAGCGGATATGGCTAAAGCTCAGTAAGGTCAATATTAACTGAAAATATAGCAATCAAAGTCTAGATCTTCTGCTGAAGACACATGAAGCAGAGACCTTTCAGGTGAGAGCCCCTCTGGTGGTGTTCAACATTAATGACAAGGAAACAAAGCTCTGGTCAGAAGCATTTTTTATAAAAAGCTTTAACAAAATTAAGTATTTCTGTACATTTTGAATGCAATCTAACTTTCCAACTCAGAAAACGAAAAACGAAAAAGTGCCAAAAGTCTTCTCACATGGCTGAGCTGCTTTGCAATATACTTCACCACTGAAGAATACAAATATGTATAAAGTAAACTATGATGCAATCTAACTTTCCAACTCAGAAAAATGATAAAGAGCATGAACAAAGAACATGTAAAAACAAATGCAAAATGTGCACAATCTAAAATGAGAAACTGTAACTGCAAGTAACAAAGTCTGAGCCATGGTAAAGAGTTACATTGAACACCAAGCTGATCAGATAACTCCCTGGTTGGTCTGAAGTCCTTCTATCTCCAGGATCTGTACAAATCGGCACATTATGCCAAAAGTCTTCTCACTGGGTGAGCTGCTTTGCAATATACTTCACATTGTTAGAAAAGGCTCCAGAAGGCCTTGGGGACATCAGTATCAGGGGCTGGAGCTGGACAGGCTCTTTCATCAGCACTTCTCCTTCCCTTTGCCAGCCAGGACCTCACATACTGTTCCGGATTGAACTGTCCTAGTGATGGTCCATTACATTTAATGAAAACCAGGCTGGACAGTCGGCTGACAGAGAGAGCATTCCTTTTTGCAGTAAGGATATCGTTCAGGCAGCTGAATGCCCGCTCACACTCACTAGTGGAGACAGCGATGGTTCGGACTGCTTTCAGTAGAGGCTCCATGGCAGCAGGTGTACGGGATGCCCTGGTTTCCTTGTATTCGCAAAAGCCCTGAACAGTCTCTCTTCTGTCCACTTTCAGCACTTCGCACAAACGTAGCACCTCTACGTCCCCATACTGTACGTCTAACTCCTCTTCAGGCCAACTTCCAGGATGGATAACTTTCATGTCCTGGATTAGCTGATTGTCCCGGGCCTCCCGGCCATGTAATGGGATTTCTCTTGTGCTGACATGAGAGGAGGTTGTGGAAGTCATTCTGTGTCTCAGATTCTCTACCATACTGCGGAAAAACTGACCTGCATGAATCTGTACAAGCCTGCCATTCTCACGCAGGGCAACACCCTTGAAGGACTTCTCAGCTAGAGCTGTATGAACTGTAATCATGTGTGGGCCAGGCATGGTGACCATGGATTCAAAAACTCGTATTTCTCGAGTTAAGAGCCTATCTGCTGTAGGCAGTGTCATCTCTCTTTTTTGGAGTTGCCGAGAGAGGTCGCTGAGCTCTGTGAGCGCATCGTACATCAGTCCCAGATTGCTGACAAACGTTGCAGATGTGAGCACATCATCCAGGCCCTTGTACTTTGCTCTGTCTCTGGAATCCCTGCTTGTGTCGTTTGCAGCATTTGTGAAGTGATCATGAAGCACTCGGTAGTTTTCCCAGACTGCTCTGACGCTCCTTTCACTTGAAGCCACCCAGCGGATGGACAAAACACGCCCTATCACCAGGAGACGCTGTCCGACTGCTTGCGCACACTGCGCTAACTGCCTCTGATTTTTGGGGGAGGCATGGAACAAGGAATAGAGTTTGTCAAAAAAGATCTGGAAATGATTGAGCCCTGAGACCTCCTTGACCACATCCCCAACTGCCAGCTCTAGACGATGATTGGAGCAGTGCCACACAAACAGGCTTGGGAATTTACTACACAACTGGGTAGCAACGCCTGTTCTCTTCCCTAGCATGACTGAAGCCCCATCACATGCAAAAGAAACGAAACACTGACCTAAAAAGTCCTCGTTAAAATATCTTCCAAGACACTCCATTAACGCCTTTGTGATGTCATCAGCCGTTGTTCCATCCAACTCGATCAGCTCCCAAAAAAACGTTTCGGGCTCAGCATCAGCTTATGCTGAGCGTAGACACACAACAAGCACCGTTTTACCACTAATAGTGGTAGATTCATCGACCAAAACACAGAGTTTTCTTTGGTTTTCTGTAATGTCTTTTGCCATTTTTTTCTTCAGCTCATGACCTATGTGGTCGATGATTTCGCCACAGGTTTTATTGGAGTGCAAAACCCTGCCCACGTTCAGCCCATTCAGTTTCTGTACATTCAAATCAATTGGCATGTCTGTGAATGGCCGGCTATGTTTGCCAATTTTATATGCCGTTCGAAAAACTCTGATAGTGGTGTCTAATTCAGATTTATGCATAGACTGCACTTGATGTTGAATAGTTTTACGTGAAGCAGATGTAAGGATGTCAGCAGCTTTTACATGGGCTTGTGATTCTTTATGTTCTTTGATTTTTTTTTATCAGGCTAGCTTGTTGTTTGCCCTTGTCAACACCGAAATGAGACACTGCACACTCACCCCATTCAGTTGACAGTTTCAGTCCTTGTCCAGTGTGTATTCCCAAAGATTTGACATCTCTGCATATCCGACATCCTAGCTTCTTATCTTTAAGAAGGAGCCATGCATTGGTCTTGCAAAAATATTGCACCTGGTCCGTTGTCCAGCAGTCAGGTGCATCGCTTTGCCCGGTGTTGGTGGTGGCAGTTGCGCCAGCAGCAGCTAACGTTAGAGGCTCTGGAGGAGGCGGCGGAGCTAGTGCTAATGCTAATGCACTAGAACTTGGAGCAGGAGGATCAACCAAAGAAAGCTCCCCATCAGACACAATTTCCAACACAGGCACAGCATTCTCTGTATTTGAAGTTTCTTCCGGCGACAACCGCTGTCTTTTTGCACTTTTATTAATCCACGCTAACATTTTAGAAATGCTAATTTGTGACGTGATTTGCTTTCCTTCTCTCGGGGGCGTGCCTGCTCTGTTCTATCACTCTACATAGCCACCCACTGGGTGGGAGTTGCACTGCATAAACACAACACACGTGCATCTAGGTATGTAAATTGTAAAGCATTAAAACATGGTTTTACTAACAGTTTTCAGTATGTTGTTACTTCGGCATTATTATTATTATTATTATTATTTTGAAACGTGTATTACTATTAAATCACGGTCAAATAGGTTAATTTTGACATAGTCGTTTCCACCACAGTATTTACATGGAGAAGATAAGCCCCGCCCCCTCTCCAGCACGTTCTGTTTGAATGACATGAGTAAACAGCTGACAGCCGCTGTGAAACTCCAGCGGTTAGAGCGATGAGAATGTCCGTTCGGCACCTCATGACGCATCTACTGAGTACCGGGCGGCTGTATATATATATATATGGATGTATAATAAGAACGGCGGGAGAGTGTTGAGTACTGGCACGGTGCATGAGTACCGGAGTACCGCCAGCATGCCGGTACTGAGCAAGAAGTGCCGGTACTCCATGGGTCAGAACCAGAAGTGCCGGTACTGCGTACCGGTGAGTACCGGCCCAATTCCAGCACTGGTTTTACAACGATCTGGCGCAGACAGGTTGTGGAGCCTCCGTTGATATGCCGTTATAAATGGCTTGATGGGAATCAGGTGTGTAGTCGGGGAGGGTGAACAGCTGATTGCAGCAGGTGAGTGGAGGTTGAACTGAGGTTACCTACTGTAACCCCAGTTTCTATGAGTAAATGGCGCAGCCCTCTAACCCCCTAATCCCACCAGGAGCGTCTGCGCTGCGTTGCGCTGCGGCTGCGGCGTTTTTACCGATCGCGGCCACTCTAGTCAATGGGTGCTATTCCACCAGACACGCTGCGCCGCGGCTCGAAGCGTCCCAGAAGCTCCTCGCCGCAAGGAATTTCTAAATTCCCCCTGATCCCACTGGAAGCGTCTGCGCTGCGGCTGTGCCGCGCTGCGACCTCCTCCTGCGTCCTAACCCACCAGGCGCGTTTCAAAACGTTGTGTGCAGATCGCTAAAAACGCTGCAGCCGCAGCGCAACGCAGCGCAACGCAGCGCATACGCTCCTGGTGGGATTAGGGGAAGGCTATCGCTATTGGGTTATCCCCTGCGCCCCCGCGCAGCACTGAAACACTTGTAGTCCACGCCCACCCGCTAGGTGGGCCCCACCCTCGGGCCTCCTTCCGGTATAAATAGGAAGGGGGCCCGGCAATCTGCTCCCATACAAAATAACTTTTCTTCAGCTATTCGTAGAGCCAGTGGGGCCCCGCATTTACCCCCTAATCGCACCAGGAGCGTCTGCGCTGCGGCTGCGCTGCGACCTCCTCCTGCGTCCTAACCCACCAGGCGCGTTTCAAAACGTTGCGGAAGCGGAGCGTCTTGTGTGCAGCCTCGCAGTTGTTGGATGAACATTCCACTTCCTGCCTGCGCCGCGCTGCGCCGTGTCAAAAATAGGATTAATCCTATATTTTAGAAATTCCTTGCGGCGAGGAGCTTCTGGGACGCTTCGAGCCGCATGCATGCACCTCTGCATGCTGCTGCTTTGCCGATGATCTCCGGCAGCATAATGCCACCCAAAGCCGGTAGCGCCGTGGCCACGGAGAAGGGGACCGCGTGCTCGGCCGCCACACCCGTACCTCGTTCCGACGGAAGGGGAGAGCCGCATGGCGAGCCATGGAGGGAGACGGGGTAGGAGTCGTCCGACTCCTGCCCCGCACTCGGCTCCATAGACAGGCCGTCGTCCCTGTTCTGGACGGGCCAATCGTCCTCCTCAGCCACAGCAGCTAGAGCGTCCGCTCTTTGCTTCCTGTCAGCTGACGGGAGGCGGGCACAATGCGAACAAGCGACCTGCTGGCTGAGAGCCGCGTCCACGTGCTCTGGCCCAGGGGCGGCGCCAGGGGGGTGCTGAAGCACCCCCCAGGATTGCCAAAGCACCCCCAAGAAATATGTGTTTTTTTCTTTTTCGAAAATTATTATTATTATTTTTATTAAATTAAATTAGAGATATTATTGATTACATCAATGCATATGTGAAACAAACACATTTTTGATCAAAAACATAAAGCCAACACAGGTGATATGATTAGGCAAATGGCCAGCACCCATTCGATGTTTGACCTACCCATAGGCTAAATTACTTTGTGACACTTGAGTGACTTCCTGTTAGCTAGAGCGCCAAATGATTTGCTAACAGCAAAGTGAAAAATTGATCGTTTTTTAGTCCTTAAACGTCCACGTGTGGACACTCAATCAAAACCAACTGAAAGCGAGAGGGATTCTGCACATGATAGGCCTCGTGAGTACAAGTAGCTTACATTCTGGGTCTCTGTGTTTCATTCAAGCCCTGCTCTGTGTGTGGTGTGTGTGTATGTGTGTGTGTGTGTGTGTGTGTGTGTGTGTGGTGTGTTGGTGTGTGTGTGTGTGTGTGTGTGTGTGTGTGTGTGTGTGTGTGTGTGTGGTGTGTGTGTGTGTGTGTGTGTGTGTGTGTGTGTGTGTGGTGTGTGTGTGTGTGTGTGTGTGTGTGTGTGTGTGTGTGTGTGTGTGTGTGTGTGTGTGTGTGTGTGTGTGTGTGTGTGTGTGTGTGTGTGTGTGTGTGTGTGACGAGCCATTTTGTGTGCGTGCGCGAGCGAGAGAGCTCGCCTCGCGCACCAGTGGGTATCTACCGGAGATCGTTGTGGTTAGCATCTGGTGCTAGCTAGCCAAGCTAACGGATATAAGGAGCTTTTTCAACAACAAGATGGAGGGAGAACTCTCTCCTGTCAGATGGAGAGTTTCAGGTAACCTCAGCTCAGGTGAAGTAAAGGACTCTCTCAGTGTTTAGATAGTTAACTTTAGTCTAGTTATCTCAGTGGGTCTCAAACGGTTTGTTTTAAAAGGGGAGTGATTTGTAAAATATCTATAAAGAAATAGAAAATCTGTTGACAGTTCTGTTTCGTATGGGTGTTGAGAGATGTATCCATAGATCTCTTCATTTTGCTCTCAAAGTGCACCAGATTGATGCTTTTAACTTCAATATTTAAAAATAAATCTTCCCGGGGGAGCTAGCCCCCGGACCCCCCTAGAGGAGGTGAGGACCCTCCTAGAGGAGGTGAGGTCCGCTCCCCACTTGTAAAAATAGCACTTTACCCCTGCCTATATGCCGTGAGCTGATTATCGAGCCTTCATTGTAACAGTCGCGGGTGCACTGTGTGTGTGCGTGGGGAGTGTTGCAGTAGAAAATTCAACTGTAGCGCTGGTGCATTAATGGGAAACCCTAAATGTTTGAGCACCCTCTATGAAACGTCAAGCTACCCCACAGCACCCCCTAGAGAAAATCTCTGGCGCCGCCACTGCTCTGGCCCCAGGCAGGATTCGCATATCGCGTGTAAGTCGTAGCTCATGATGTACCCCGTCTTACATGAGGGGCAATCACGGACACAGTTGTTGCTCATGACGTGACTTTTTCTGTGCTTCAGTACTGTGCTGGTTGCTGAAGAAAAGAGGGAGCAGATTGCCGGGCCCCCTTCCTATTTATACCGGAAGGAGGCCCGAGGGTGGGGCCCACCTAGCGGGTGGGCGTGGACTACAAGTGTTTCAGTGCTGCGCGGGGGCGCAGAGGGATAACCCAATAGCGATAGGGCGAAGCCATATACGAAATAGAACCGGGAGCCAGGAGTGACAGCCACCACGCCCACACAAACACAGACAGGGGAAAATAAAACAAACACAAAGGAGACGGCTGGAAGAGTACAGCCACCACAGAAAAAGTAAGAATTATTTTTCGTCAGGAAAATCTCTGAACTCTGACTTTTCTCAAGATTCAATTTGTTTCCCTCAGAATTCAGAACTTCTTTAGAGTAGGCTATACAAGAACATAACTTGTTATTATGATCTTTAATCTCAACAGAACAAAAATCTGACTTTTTACTCACAATTCTAAGATTCAGAATGATGAAGTTAATCTCTGAATTTGGACTTTAATCTTTCAGTTTTTACATGTAAAACATGTAACATCTTCTATAGGTTTAGGGCGGACTGGGACTAAAAATCTGCCCTGGAATCTCAGCCAGCCCAGGCTGCCCAGCCCACACAAATTGGTAGAGCACGCTCATGAACTGTCAGCGGGGAGGGAGAGGGTGCTCGTGAACTGTCAACGGGGAGCCGGCCGACCGTTCTGTGTTTCTCCAGAACACACAGATGGCCAGTCCGCCCCTGGGTTTAGGTGCAGTTCATTACATTTTAATTGTCATGACATTGTGAGCATTTAAATGTAACTAATGTTTAAAGTTAATCTCAGACAGTTTTGTCCATAAAAGCATTTACTGATGCTCTTTTGAAAGGACTTTATGCTTAACGTTGTTTTATATAATTGCATAGTGAATATGGTTCAGCCTTTGTTGGTCAGACAGAAAAAGACCTGAAGTGGTCGCCTTATGATCATGATGCATTGTATTGTGCAGCTGTGTTGATGTGTGGATGTGTATGTATCAGCCCCAGATGTTGTAACTGGCACATTCCCTGTGAGCTGGCATCAAAATGGGCACAGAGGGATGTGAAGACGAAGAGGGGGGAGGGGGGCGTAGAGGGCTGGGGATGCAGAGGGGCGATAGAGGAATTATGGGATAGGGGTTTGACGAGAGGCAGAGGAGGATTTACGCCAACTGTTCAAAGCTAGAGAGGACTAGCCTGGTACTCATTGTGCAAACCATGCAAATCATTAATTTACTCATCGTTCATTTAAAAAATAATTAGATCTAAAGAATCCGACACTTCCTGTAAATATATATGTGGTCCGTACTGGGACTTGACTTGGTCACAAGAGCCAAGTCCCCCCAGAATGAGCTAACACCCAGCCCCCCCCCCAATACTTTGATGTGTGTAATAACTGTAGAAAGCAGTCTGAAAGCTGACCTATATAACTGTGTGTTATTGTGCAGCTCAAAAACATATTTCCTTACTCGGTAGATTAAAAATGTCTAATCTAGATGTGGGGAATATTATAATGTGCATAATAACCTTGGCTGTATGCAGGCACACGGAGACAGAAGACTGAGGGTAGCTTTAGGACATGATGTGATCCTCGGAGTGTGAAGATGTAACACAGATAAGGGCAGTGCATCTGGCTCAATCTCATACTCAGAAAATAAGGAAATTGGAGGAAATAATACATCAAAAGTGAAATCACTGTTTCCATTTGAACTACAGCTGCTGTAATTGTTAGTGCTGATGTGAATCGTAAAGCAGCACTTCAACAGCTTGAGATGTATCTTGTTAAAAGGATAGAGGATGTGAGGATATGTACAAAGTGGCTTTTTAAATACCATGGTCCTTAACCTTATCCTAAAGTGACATGTCTGGGGAACAAGTCCTATTCTTGTCAAAATGATAATTGTCCAAACTAGTGTTCAAAGTCTTTTTATGTAGACATCCGTGCACAATGTTGTTGTTGTTTTTTTGCATCTGGAAGCTTGTTGACACCCTCCTGGTTCTTACATTTTCTTAATTGCGGGGCTTCTTTGTTTTAGTTTTTCTTGTGCGGTGCGAGGGTCTAGAGAGTAATGCTGTTAGTCTGTAAACCCCCTGAGACAAATGTATGAGTTGTGATATTGGGCTATATAAATTGAAATTGATTGATTATTGACAGTGAATACCTGAGTAAGCAGGTTTGGACTGGAACAAATCATTTAAAAACTCCATAAGCCATTTTTTAAACTCAACATGAATCCAGATGAATGACCATAGCTCTGCTGAATCATTGGTCATATCAATGTTTCAAATCTGTGATCACAGCATTAGTCAGACATCCTTGTAACTTCAGTCCAGTATGACTGAGTGACAGTTAATTGTACTTTTGGATGATATCGTGTCAACAAATAAATGTACGACATGACCTTCTTGTCTGGACTTGGTTAATTTACCCCTAAGTAAGATTCGCTAACTGGTGCCTCAGCAGCAGTTTAACTTTTTTTATTTCTTTACGTTTTGGCTGCTCTTATTAGGGTTTCGTTCAGTCCTCAAAAACTCCTCATCACAAGAAAGTTAATGAACACTATCGATTATCAAGAACAAGTGGTTCTTGCCTTATTCCTGTAGCCTCAGAGGAAGGCTAGGGATGAGGTAATGTGCTATTGTGGTCAGTTACAAGGTCTGGCAAACATAATAGAGACTGAGGGCTCCACATGTGCACTGTCCGCAATGTACTAAGTGTATGTACTCTCAGAGAAATCCACTGTAGTAGGTGCTGTGGGGCAATCTGCAGCAAGCAGATCTACATGTTCTGAGTTTGCCTTCACAGTGTTCCTGTCACCACAGTGCTGTTCTCTATCATGGTCTCAGTAAATACAGTGATTTTAAATGTTGAAAAGCACGATCTGGGTTCTGTGTTTGTGCGAGAAGCTTGGAACCCCTTGGGTTCCACCTATTGGAAGGTCAAGAGTTTGATCGCCGTCCTTGACCCCAAATCGCTCCCGTTGTCTCAGTATTGAATTGCATGTTAGTCGCTTTGGATAAATGACATGTAACACATTCAAGGAAAGTTTATGAAGGCTGTGTGTGTGATGGTGCCGAGGAGATGAGATGAACTACATTGAAAGATGGCTTTGACTGGAGGGGAAAACGTGTGTGTGTGTGTGTGTGTGTGTGTGTGTGTGTGTGTGTGTGTGTGTGTGTGTGTGTGTGTGTGTGTGTGTGTGTGTGGTGTGTGTGTGTGGGTGTGTGTGTGTGTGTGTGTGTGTGTGTGTGTGTGTGTGTGGTGTGTGTGTGTGTGTGTGTGTGTGTGTGTGTGTGTGTGTGTGTGTGTGTGTGGTGTGTGTGTGTGTGTGTGTGTGTGTGTGTGTGTGTGTGTGTGTGTGTGTGTGTGTGTGTGTGTGTGTGTGTGTGTGTGTGTGTGTGTGTGTGTGTGTGTGTGTGTGTGTGTGTGTGTGTGTCATTACCGGACTACGACCGGTAAAATATGTTGAAGACCGGCAAATCTAAATCTCTCCGGTCAAAGTGTACGTTCAAAATAATTTCTGTTTAGCGCAATATTACATCAGTTGCGCAACTTGCGCCATTTATGTGACAGACAAAAGAGTATGTGACAGACAAGAATAGTCAATTATAATGTCTAACACGTAATGTGGAGAAAGAGATGTCCTGGATGGGTTGATTGTGCGTTGATCTGTTGGTAATGCCTCGGGGTTCCGGTGGGCATGTAAACAAATGCATAATGCTGCGCTATACTTTGTGGCCTCACCCAGTTGCATAGCGACACTTATTGTTTAGGTGTCTTTTAATAAGCAGGTAGTCATATCATTAGCTAGAACTAGCTGGATCTGATCGATATGGACATAAACGCGAGTGAAGTCTAATCTGACGGGAGAGAGAGATCAGCTGCTGCTGACGAGTCGACACGCAGCTCTGGATGATCACATGCAGCCAGTGCTTGAATTGGAATGAAAAAGGTGCCAGTACTCTAAAATCAGCAACTTTTTCAAGTCAATTTTATATATACCGCCCACAAACAAGAATTTGGCTACTATAATGCTGGTGGGTTTGTCTCTTTACTACTGTATATTTTAGAAAGGTTCACTGTACTTAACATTTTGTATGATAGGCAGCGGATATGGCTAAACAGTAAGGTCAATATTAACTGAAAATATAGCAATCAAAGTCTAGATCTTCTGCTGAAGACACATGAAGCAGAGACCTTTCAGGTGAGAGCCCCTCTGGTGGTGTTCAACATTAATGACAAGGAAACAAAGCTCTGGTCAGAAGCATTTTTTATAAAAAGCTTTAACAAAATTAAGTATTTCTGTACATTTTGAATGCAATCTAACTTTCCAACTCAGAAAACGAAAAACGAAAAAAGTGCCAAAAGTCTTCTCACATGGCTGAGCTGCTTTGCAATATACTTCACCACTGAAGAATACAAATATGTATAAAGTAAACTATGATGCAATCTAACTTTCCAACTCAGAAAAATGATAAAGAGCATGAACAAAGAACATGTAAAAACAAATGCAACATTTGCACAATCTAAAATGAGAAACTGTAACTGCAAGTAACAAAGTCTGAGCCATGGTAAAGAGTTACATTGAACACCAAGCTGATCAGATAACTCCCTGGTTGGTCTGAAGTCCTTCTATCTCCAGGATCTGTACAAATCGGCACATTATGCCAAAAGTCTTCTCACTGGGTGAGCTGCTTTGCAATATACTTCACATTGTTAGAAAAGGCTCCAGAAGGCCTTGGGGACATCAGTATCAGGGGCTGGAGCTGGACAGGCTCTTTCATCAGCACTTCTCCTTCCCTTTGCCAGCCAGGACCTCACATACTGTTCCGGATTGAACTGTCCTAGTGATGGTCCATTACATGTAATGAAAACCAGGCTGGACAGTCGGCTGACAGAGAGAGCATTCCTTTTTGCAGTAAGGATATCGTTCATGCAGCTGAATGCCCGCTCACACTCACTAGTGGAGACAGCGATGGTTCGGACTGCTTTCAGTAGAGGCTCCATGGCAGCAGGTGTACGGGATGCCCTGGTTTCCTTGTATTCGCCAAAGCCCTGAACAGTCTCTCTTCTGTCCACTTTCAGCACTTCGCACAAACGTAGCACCTCTACGTCCCCATACTGTACGTCTAACTCCTCTTCAGGTCAACTTCCAGGATGGATAACTTTCATGTCCTGGATTAGCTGATTGTCCCGGGCCTCCCGGCCATGTAATGGGATTTCTCTTGTGCTGACATGAGAGGAGGTTGTGGAAGTAATTCTGTGTCTCAGATTCTCTACCATACTGCGGAAAAACTGACCTGCATGAATCTGTACAAGCCTGCCATTCTCACGCAGGGCAACACCCTTGAAGGACTTCTCAGCTAGAGCTGTATGAACTGTAGTCATGTGTGGGCCAGGCATGGTGACCATGGATTCAAAAACTCGTATTTCTCGAGTTAAGAGCCTATCTGCTGTAGGCAGTGTCATCTCTCTTTTTTGGAGTTGCCGAGAGAGGTCGCTGAGCTCTGTGAGCGCATCGTACATCAGTCCCAGATTGCTGACAAACGTTGCAGATGTGAGCACATCATCCAGGCCCTTGTACTTTGCTCTGTCTCTGGAATCTCTGCTCGTGTCGTTTGCAGCATTTGTGAAGTGATCATGAAGCACTCGGTAGTTTTCCCAGACTGCTCTGACGCTCCTTTCACTTGAAGCCACCCAGCGGATGGACAAAACACGCCCTATCACCAGGAGACGCTGTCCGACTGCTTGCGCACACTGCGCTAACTGCCTCTGATTTTTGGGGGAGGCATGGAACAAGGAATAGAGTTTGTCAAAAAAGATCTGGAAATGATTGAGCCCTGAGACCTCCTTGACCACATCCCCAACTGCCAGCTCTAGACGATGATTGGAGCAGTGCCACACAAACAGGCTTGAGAATTTACTACACAACTGGGTCGCAACGCCTGTTCTCTTCCCTAGCATGACTGAAGCCCCATCACATGCAAAAGAAACGAAACACTGACCTAAAAAGTCCTCGTTAAAATCTCTTCCAAGACACTCCATTAACGCTTTTGTGATGTCATCAGCCGTTGTTCCATCCAACTCGATCAGCTCCCAAAAAAACGTTTCGGGCTCAGCATCAGCTAATGCTGAGCGTAGACACACAACAAGCACCGTTTTACCACTAATAGTGGTAGATTCATCGACCAAAACACAGAGTTTTCTTTGGTTTTCTGTAATGTCTTTTGCCATTTTTTTCTTCAGCTCATGAGCTATGTGGTCGATGATTTCGCCACAGGTTTTATTGGAGTGCAAAACCCTGCCCACGTTCAGCCCATTCAGTTTCTGTACATTCAAATCAATTGGCATGTCTGTGAATGGCCGGCTATGTTTGCCAATTTTATATGCCGTTCGAAAAACTCTGATAGTGGTGTCTAATTCAGATTTATGCATAGACTGCACTTGATGTTGAATAGTTTCACGTGAAGCAGATGTAAGGATGTCAGCAGCTTTTACATGGGCTTGTGATTCTTTATGTTCTTTGATTTTTTTTCTCAGGCTAGCTTGTTGTTTGCCCTTGTCAACACCGAAATGAGACACTGCACACTCACCCCATTCAGTTGACAGTTTCAGTCCTTGTCCAGTGTGTATTCCCAAAGATTTGACATCTCTGCATATCCGACATCCTAGCTTCTTATCTTTAAGAAGGAGCCATGCATTGGTCTTGCAAAAATATTGCACCTGGTCCGTTGTACAGCAGTCAGGTGCATCGCTTTGCCCGGTGTTGGTGGTGGCAGTTGCGCCAGCAGCAGCTAACATTAGAGGCTCTGGAGGAGGCGGCGGAGCTAGTGCTAATGCTAATGCACTAGAACTTGGAGCAGGAGGATCAACCAAAGAAAGCTCCCCATCAGACACAATTTCCAACACAGGCACAGCATTCTCTGTATTTGAAGTTTCTTCCGGCGACAACCGCTGTCTTTTTGCACTTTTATTAATCCACGCTAACATTTTAGAAATGCTAATTTGTGACGTGACTTGCTTTCCTTCTCTCGGGGGCGTGCCTGCTCTGTTCTATCACTCTACATAGCCACCCACTGGGTGGGAGTTGCACTGCATAAACACAACACACGTGCATCTAGGTATGTCAATTGTAAAGCATTAAAACATGGTTTTACTAACAGTTTTCAGTATGTTGTTACTTCGGCATTATTATTATTATTATTTTGAAACGTGTATTACTATTAAATCACGGTCAAATGGGTTAATTTTGACATAGTCGTTTCCACCACAGTATTTACATGGAGAAGATAAGCCCCGCCCCCTCTCCAGCACGTTCTGTTTGAATGACAGGAGTAAACAGCTGACAGCCGCTGTGAAACTCCAGCGGTTCGGCACCTCATGACGCATCTACTGAGTACCGGGCGGCTGTATATATATATATGGATGTATAATAAGAACGGCGGGAGAGTGTTGAGTACTGGCACGGTGCATGAGTACCGGAGTACCGCCAGCATGCCGGTACTGAGCAAGAAGTGCCGGTACTCCATGGGTCAGAACCAGAAGTGCCGGTACTGCGTACCGGTGAGTACCGGCCCAATTCCAGCACTGCATGCAGCGGTGAGCGGAACAAAGCACACACCAGGTTAGAATAGCACACGGCCTAGCTATTTTAATGACCTCTCAAACTACCGTAACTAGTTATAGATATGTTTAGTTTTACTGTCGGGTCACTCATTACTGATCCGCGAGCTGCATGATACTGACTGGTCAGGAGAGGGAGAGAGCGCTCCGTTTATTATTCCCGTGTTATTGTAAATTACTGTACACTTTTGAATAACGTAGTTAATCTACTATAATTAGTTTGTTTGACCGGCGACATGTTGACCGGCGAAAAAATATTCTAACGGGAACTCTGGTGTGTGTGTTTGTGGCTTTTAAACTGAGTGGGCATAACACTTAGTTGCAGGGACCCTTGTGGAACTAGGTCAAAATAAAAGGTCTAGAAAGCAGCATAAAACAAGATGTACGGTGCTAGAGAGACAGACAGAAGAGAAGCTCCATTACAGCGTGAACGTGTCAAATAGAATAGTTAATGTTGGTACGTCATACACACACACACACACACACAGACGCACGCACGCGCGCACACACACACACACACACACACACAAGTTTGCTCAAACAGAGCGCTGCTGGAACTGCACTGTGAAGTATGGATTGGCAACACTGTGATGTGCTTGGGGGGTTATAAACCCACACACACACACACACACACACACACACACACACACACACACACACCAATGGAATGACCAAAGGAGGAGGAGGGGGGCAACAGATGAAGAGAAAGTGTTTACAGCCAGAAATGAGAGAGGGAGATATGGGAATGGACAGAGACAAAGACAGAGCAGATTATTGTCCACACAACCACTCACACACTTCCTCTGACCTCAGTCAACAAAAGTACATTACATTGTATTGTTCAGTGCAAGGACTGAAGCTATTGTGAAAGCACTATCTGCACTTGACTAGCGCTTATTTTTAGAAGCAGTGGGCAGCACAAGGTCAGTGTATGCAGTCACTTGTACAGGCTGTGCCTTGCTCAAGGGCAGTTGATGTTCATTTCCTGACACAAAGAGAGAAAACCATTCACTCTCAGAGGCTTCTGTCCTTCTGAGTCTAAACACTTTAACTGTAGCAGTTGTCAGTGTCCAACACACACTGTTACACGGCTTAGTTGAATTCTGATTGGTCGATTTGGACATTTCAGAGGTTGTTATTATTGTCGAGAACACACTGCTGCTAAGCAAAATAATGACCGTTGCTAAGGAGGATCGAGGGAGAGAAGAAATTAGGTTAAAAGATAAAGCGTTGGACGACAGAAACTGTGAACAGACTTGGACAGTTACAGAAAACCTTGATATGCTGCCGCCATTTCATTTTCAATTAATATTGGGAGTCCAGTGGTTTGTTTATTATATATGCGGTCGTGTGATAAGCGGGATAATGTGAAGTTGCCGGGCACAGGAGTGTTTTTTTCTCTAGACTAAACCCAGTGTGCCTGGCAGTTGGTGCTGCAGTACTTTTGGGGATTATTGTCGGAGCAGTCAAGCGCTCCCCACGAGGCTCAAAGCATGTGTAATACTGCAGATGATTACTAATATTAAGAGAGAAACAGTTCAGACAACATTCATTCATACTAACACACAAATAAGCAAATATGGTTATAGATTATGAGATGTATCGTGCTGGAATATGGTTCATGATCATGTTTGATTTGATGCTCTTTATGTGCTCTCTAACTGAAAACGTTAAGACATTGTAGTTATTTGTTGGATGGAACAGTGCATAAAAAGAGAGGATTAAAAACTGTGGGTGGTCCTGAGCTTCCATAAAGTGCATTCAAACGTGCACTTTGGAGGTTTCTTGTTAATAATCAAAAGTTATAGTACCATTAGGTGTTAATTTACCAATAATTATTTCCTCCTTTTGGACTAACTGAGTTCCTCTTCACTGCCTTTGTTGGCTCATTTCCTGCCACGTTACCATGATGTGTTGAAACTAATTATAAGCTGGGTCTTCACTACAGCCCCCCCACTGTTTCCTCTGCAATTTCCTATTCTATCTTTCGCTGGTTTTTCCAAACTCCCCTAACTGCCTCCATGTTCCCCTCCATGTTTCCTCCTTCCATCTGAAGCTCTTCCACTAAAGAGGATGGGATGTGCGAGTGAGCCTGTGAGGTATCTGCTTTCATATCCCAGAGTGTCAGTGCTGATGCTGTTCTAAAATGCACAGCTTGGCACTGAAAAAGAAGATTGCATGATTAAAAAATATCATGCAATGCTGCCATCACCCCTGGAAGGAATATGTGTGTTTGACATACCATATGTGCTTCAGTTCCCAGCAACTCTCCAATTTAAAATATATATAATCTCCCTCTAACTGTGTGTGGTGTTCAGCTCTTGTGTTATTTGCGCACATTTAGCTGCCGCAACATCCTGTGAATCCGGTTGTATATGAATCCGGTTGTAGTCCAAACTACTATGAATATGAATTACCCTTAGAGCGACTTCCTTACTCATTTGTGTTCTAAGCATTCCTCTGCTCACTTTCACGACCAAATGTCTCGTGAAAAACCTCATACAATTCACTTTTATCCCTTAATGGCAAAGTATACTCTATAAAGCCATCTATATATAATACTGTAAGCCACACAGCCTGTATGCAGTCTGCTGTCCGGTATCATTAGTATGTCAGTTATAATTCCCATCATTGTGTGCATGGTGTTTACTCCCCTCAGCAATACTTCCTGTTGATGCTTTGCACATAGTGTTGTTTATCATCCACCCTTGTAATTGAATGCAGCACATGGTGGTGTGTGTGTGTGTGTGTCAGGCTCTGTAGTTTGATGTGTTCCATGCATGACATGAGTCCCCCATCCCGCTGGAATTGAGCACAGAAGAAGCCATGTGATTAAAGACTATCCATCCCACTTTCATTTGTGTACCTTTGTACTTTGGATTAGTGTTTAATGATTACAGTAATGCTTTGTTTTGTGGAGCTGTAAGCCACAGTGGACCAATCATAAGGATGGAGCTATGGATGTGCAGAGGGACCTGAGTGTTTAGGGTTGCTTTGCTCTAGTCCACACTTCCAACACAACAACAACAACAACAGTGGCCCCACAGGGGCTTGTTTGCTGGAAAACTGCTAGACCAGCATCCTTCCCCGAGGACCTGTTTGGATTTGTCCTCGTTTAGAGTTTTCTTTACAAAATGAAACATGAATATTTTGATTTCAGCATTGAGCTGTAAGAGGAAGGTGACATCATCGTTCACCTCTTCCTTCCCTGGGGATATAATGGAGAGATGAGACAGAAACAGACAGAGTAAGAGAAGGGGAAGCAGGGGAATTTTCTCAACATCCAGAAACATTCAATCGACACCAAGGCAAACTAACCAGCAGCTAAACAAGGCGACTGTTACACGATGTGAAACATTTAAAAGACTGTTCAATATTTAACACAGGCATCTGAATACATCAACATTGTTCATGTAATTGGCACATAAACTGTTATGAAAAACGACAATAGCCTCTCCCAAGATGGCAGCAATTTTCAAGATGGCCACCAATGATGGCTTGGAAATGTTTTTGCCATAAAATCATACATTTTCGACCACGTAGAAACTAAATTCAGATGTCAGGAAATATTCACAAGCTTCTTTTTACCAAATCTGATCATGTGTGGTAGTTGAGGTGGTGGAGATATTTTGGGGTGTAGAAGTGTATTCCTGTAATAATAATAATTCCTTACATTTATTATAGCGCTTTTTCAATGACTCAAAGTGCTTTACATATACACACATTACACATATATCATACATGCAATGGTCATGTACTGTGGACAATACCCACAGGAGCAAGTTCAGGTGAAGTGTCTTGCCCAAGGACACACTGGCTTTACAGACGCAGCAGCAGCGGGTTTCACCCCTTGATCTGATGATCATTGCACAGCGCACTGCGCCACACCGTCCATCTTCACGCCTCGAGGTCATCGAGGCGCTTTTACAAGTACACATTGGTATTATACGTGTACTGTGGACAATACCCACAGGAGCAAATCCGGGTGAAGTGTCTTGCCCAAGGACACAACAGCCTGACGCAGGAGCGGGTTTCGAACTGGAGTTCCCCAGCACTCCCCCTTGATCTGATGATCGGATGCACAGACCACTGCGCCACCCGTCCCGGGATGTAGAGGTACATTGGAGACATCATGGTGTTCAGTGTCGGTAACTAATTCTGCTAAAATAGAAAAATAGAATTAGTATTAGTGGTGTTGAATTTCCCAAATTCTGTCTTATAAGCTCCCCAATTTGAACATTGTGTGTTAGAAATGACACAAAAAGCTCTGACAGCAGGTCATACTTTGTAACCCAGCGTGCATGAACACTTCTTCAGATCCGAAGACGCGGTAGGTTAATGAGGGATGAAACAGGGTGTATAACTTAATATAATGTCTGTTTTCAGATGAATATTTCAGTGGTGCCGCTGTGTGTCTATTGACTGCTCATGTTGCAGATATCAATGTTGCAGCAGCTCTCTGGCTCCAGCCGTGTTGTTGGAATGCTCTTTATGTATAGATGAGTGTGTGGGATGAGGGTGATGAAATCTATGGTAATGTGCCTCTCATCAGCCTGTGTTGTATATTTCATGGAGGACCTAAGTCTTCTTATTGGATGGGTGTGTCAGGAGAAGAAGAGGGCTCAGCGGTGAAACTTCCATCATGATACGATATTATATCAATTATTTGGACAACAAAACGATATTTGCTTATATCATATATAAAACGTAGGTCTTGTCCAACAGGATTTTTATTAAATTCAACATCATAGTGCCTACAATTGATTTGATGATGTTGAAAAATGCGATTTAAAAAAGTAATGGGCTCAGGTATTTAAGAACAAACGTCCTGTTCACTATAAAGTGACACGTTTCTCACCTTAGAGCACTGTTGTCAGTCAGTTAAGATAAGCATGGATTTACTTTCTAAAGTTATAATAGAGGTTTATCTAACAAGAGTCATGTATTCAAGGTATGTATTTCCACATTAAGTCACCACTGCCAGTGCATTTCAATACAATGCAAACAGCACTGACAAGTATACACACTCAGTAGGCGATATGTACACGTTCTTTTCAGTTTCTATAACTCACAATCAGCCATCAATTATTTAAGAGATTATTAATTGATGACATTAAAACACTGTGTGTATAATGACTAGAGAATGATATGAATAAAAGACACTGTGTCCAGCTCCACTTGGCACACATGAGCGATGCATAATGAATGTAGATGGTCTGGTTTTAGGACAAGATGATACTCATTATCTCTCACAGGCCTCCTAGTGTCATTCTGACCCTCAAATAAAATTCTTAATGGATTTTATAACTTTACATTTTTGTGTTATATGTAAAGAACATTTCTTCTAAGCCAACCAGGTATACTAGTTTTAGTCTATTTTTGAAATCATTATGTTAACGGTTAACCTTGAGAGCATGGAAATCAAAGCCCCAAGGTGCCTCTCAGCCACGCTGCTGCTGCGGCTTTAGAGTTGTTGGGGGGGGGGGGGGCATACATAAAACACTCTGATAATGTGTCAGGCTCTCAGTACGGTACTTCTGCCTCTGAATTCTGCCTTTCAAAAAACTGCTCATGTGGCTCTCAGGAAGTAACTGGAAAGATCAGCATGTTGTACAGTGTAAAAACGTGCACAGTGTTGAATTTTTGACTGGGTGTTGTTGTCTCAACTCACACACAGCGAGCTAACTAGCTAGCTAGCTTAAATGATTAAATGATAAAGTTGCTAGCTAGCAACTTCAACAAATCATTACAGACTGCTCAATTAGCCCCTACAAAATCAAAAGAGGCCAGTACATGACTTTGTTCACCGGAGTAACCACAATCATGGACGGACGCACAACTTTTGCTACGTAGCCAAGATGGCAAATGTTGAGTGCATTTAGAAATACACTTTTGTAGTTATGGACAAAAAACAGCAAATGCATGCAAAGAATAAGCTTATTGAGACACAGCATAATGGTGACTTTATACCGGTCTTACATGCTATCAATATTAGATTGTAGTTTCATTGGAGTGTATCCTTGTGGCTTTTTGAAGTGTATTCTGAACGTCTTTATAACGTAGTAGATAAGGTTTAAACTGCTCTGAATATATCGTTGTCAGAGAGCAGAGTGTTGCGCTCTACAGAGACAGGATACACATACATGATTCAAACACTGCAGATATGTTACATACATGTTTAAAGTAGCGCACTCCGCTCACTTTTCCCCGCTGCCTTGGTATGGTCTAACTAACCGCAGGGGAGCAGACTCATGTGTGCATCCATGTGTTTTATGGTAATGTTCTGGTACTTTACTGTATGTGTGTATCATGCAATATGTATGAACTTGTGTTGTAGCATTGCGGAAATGTATTTGACGAGGCATGCATATACATGCAATACGAAAGACAACACATTATAATGAATCCTTATATTGACTCTAGCTTCATTAGCTCGGCCCTCTTAAATTGACAAACAATAGATTAGGCTGCATGAAGACAAATTGCATTGTGCTGCATGATACCATATTTATCTGACAGCTGAAGTTGCTAGCTAATTAAAAAGAAGAAAAATGTACATTCATACGTTTTTTTAAAGATTGTATTGAAAAATGACAGCTTCTGGAATATAACGATTTAGCTTTGTCTTTGAATGTGTCATTATTCTTTGGCTGTCATCCTCCTTTCTGCATTAGCATACACGTTGTAAATATTCCAATGTTTAATTATTTATTTGAATAGCCTTTGTTTTATAAGAGAACAACTGAAATGTGAGTGATCCACTACTTTCTATTTGTGTGAACATTAAGATCACATTAAACAGTGAATATTCTACTTAGTATACTGAAGCTTGCTCAAAAATACTTGAAACAAGTGGCCATTATTTTCACCTTGGCTGCATTAACCTGTTTTAATGCAGTGGTGTGAAAATGGTCGGCAAATGCTGCTTTGTTTATTGACAATACATGACATTAGGGGCTTTTGCTCATCATAGGTCATATTTTTTTTGTGTTGAATATCTAGAAATTGGCTCGCCGTATAGCTATGTTGGTCAAGCTGGGTCCCCATGTGAATGAAATCAGCTCATACTTATTGGTAGTTTGAAGAAAGACTTGCAGAAATAATGTTGGAGAGATGAAAAGGATTGGATAATGTTATTCCGCTGACTCCTCTTGGGTTTCTTGGCTCTGCAGTATTTGTTTCTACATACACTATATTCATTTAGTGTTATCAGAGGCAGCCAGTCTCTCTGTTAAAACAGTTTTATTATCAACACAATAACTGTGTTTACTCAGCATCTTGTTGAAAGATGCACTGTATATTTAAAACATGGCCTGAATTAAATTCATTGCACAGATTAATGAGAGGAGGGGCACGGGGCTTTGAAGAATGCCAGCAATAAATGCACCCATGAATATGTGTGATCACCGTTCTGCATGAATGTATTAGCAGGGTTTGAGTTTTTAATGTAGTGTGTTTTTATTAGGGCCGGGACCCGATTAAAAAAATTAATCTAATTAATTAGAGGCTTTGTAATTAATTAATCGAAATTAATCGCATTTTTAATCACATATAAATATTTGACCTAAGAACAGTGAGAAGCAATTTTTTTCACATGGATTTTAGTATACCATTAGGCGCATTCACACCGCAGTACTTTTCCCACAAAGGTTCATGAGAATTTAGTTCATGAGAACTCTTTGAACCTGGGGGTGGATTAGGCAAATGAAGCCGCTGACGTCACTTCTTCTTCTTCTGCTTTGGGTTTACTGGCAGGCCGCAAACCACTTCACGGCGTATACTGCCGCCCAAAGTCCCCGGCCGGAAGTCCCCGGAGTTAGGGACTGAAGCCTTCCGAGTAAATCGCCAGAACGCCGACACCTCTTCATCTCCACCGCTCCCATGTTTTATTTTGTGTTGCCATAAGTTTGTCTCTCTGCGTTTCTGCGCTGGGCTAATGCTAATAATGCTAATGCGAGGATAATAAAATGGCGGCTTCACAAAACTTTTTGGGAGTTTTACGGGGCGTGGTTTGCAATCCGCCCAGCCAATCAGAAATATAGCTCTTTTCTCACAAGAGAGCCGTACGAGAGAGCTCTCTGCTCTCTAGCAGGGACTTTCGTGGGGGTAAAAAGGTTATCATGAACTAATTTTAGTACTGGCTCTTTTTGGTGTGAACGCGATAAAAGAGGCTAACGTCCACGCTAGCTTCCACGCTAGCTGCTATATGTTTTTGCATTGAGGTGATACTTGAGGCTTGATGTGCTGCGGTGATATGCGAATTCCTTTTTGCATAATTTGCACACAACCGTGCTCTTATCGACGCTTCCATCCGTCCGTTTTTTAAAACAACATTTCCCACTGTTGTTTACTGTGGTTTGTTGTTGTCTGAAGCAAGCCCCCAGGAAGTGCGCCGGACTCAGATGAAAATATTCGTGCTGGCCAAACGGCGGTACTACACTTCCGTTTGGTTGCCAGGCCCGGAAACACTTTTTCCCATTGACTTACATGGGGAAAGAGTGGTCTGTAACTCGTTGGATAATTTTTTTTAAACTAAATAAACTACCCAGTATGAACACTTGTATAGCCCTTATTAAAAACATTCGTTCCTCAAGTTGTAAAAATGTGCTAATAACGTTATTCTGAGAGTTATTTCCCTCTGCATTATGAACGCGCATCTAACCCACGGGACCGCGCCGCCCGGCACGTTCATGTTACTTGTCCCGACCAATCAGAGCACACTGTGCTCACAGGGAGGGTGGGGCTGGAGCTATTGGAGCTACAACGAGCCGTTAAAGGCAGAGAGTGAAATTCAGTGAATACACGTAGTTTACAGAGATGCTGTATGAGGAACCAATGTGAGTTGCGTTTATCTTTACCCATGGATGCACAATAAGAACGGACCCGTCTTACTGCCATCCCACGGAGCTGTAATAATGGATATATTGCACATGTTTGCTGTAATTCATTATCATACTACATGGGCTGTATGATTAAATCTTGTACCGTAAATGTTGTATTAAATAAAGTTAATATTACCGACATTATTAACGTCCCTGTAGCTTCGTATTGCACTAAGAAGCTTATTGCACTGTATATAAATATATATATATACAGTGTAATAATAATTTCATGCTAAATTAAGCTCTGTTGGATATCACTAGATCCTGTTACAGCGTAATATAAGTAGGCTACATAACGATTGATGTGTACATTAGCATCATTACTAGCTAGCCGCTAGCTGCTAACTGCCGCCTCGTTCATATCAAATCCATGATAACAACAATCCATTACCATGCTATCATGAACGCACGGTGCTGTTACGTGTACGCAAATTGACGTGCTTGATGTGAACGAGCATTTTGGTTAAAGTTGCGCATGCTCTATGAGTGCACATACGGGTACTTCTCAGGCATGCTGGGTAATCTGTGACGTTTCACTCTCTCAAAAGTTGGGCCATTTTATCATCATGCGCTAATGAGCAGCTCTCATAGGAATGAATGAGGCCCCGCCTCCCACGCTGTATCCAGTTCTTATTATACATCCATGGTCTGAAGTCATGAACGTTAGTTGGTGCTCCAGTATAATCGGTACGCCTGAAACTCATCCAGTGAGAAACGTTCCGCGGTGCAAAAATAAGTGCGATTAAAATGCGTTAATTTTTGTGTAATTAATTAATCTTAATTAACGCGTTAAAGTCCCGGCCCTAGTTTTTATTAGATTGTCTATCGAGGTGATAACCTTTGAATCACCTTTGACCCTGAATCAGAAGTGATGGAGCTGGTGAGAGAGCGTTACTTATAGATAGATAGAAAACATATATACATGTGGTAGTATATAAATTACAGTTGTATAAGTGCTGTGAATTATAAAAAATTGGGGCAGATCGCCCTCAGTCAGTTAATCCGTCAGAATTCGAGACAGATTTTCCTGTAACTGTTAGAAAAAAAAAGATATTTGGTTAATGCAACCTCTGGCATACTGTGAATATTTAAGAAGGGGAAGGTAAAATAAGATGTTCTTCTCCCTGCTCCTTTCCACCATGCGCTATAAAAAATGTTTTGTAAAGTGTACATGTTTTGTTTTAAAATAACTGCCATGTGTGGAATAAACAAATACATAAATATCTATATGCCATTGTGTATAAAAAAGGACAAATTCAGAACATGCAGATGTCTAAATTCCCATTGCTGTGACTGTAAGGTACACTCCAGGCAAAGTTGCTTGAGAAGTCACATCGGCAGATCATTAATATATAGACTAAGACATAGAAAAAGAGTAGAGGAAACTTCAGCCTTCTTCAGGCCTTTCTGTAGGCCCTGATTGGCTGCACCTGGTCATACACTAATTATGGCAAATATTGGACATGATTCACAATCAGGCAAACATAAAGTACTCCAGTGTGCAACCCAGTCTCACAGCATTTCGTGTTATAGTGACACAATTAGTTTAATCTATTGATTCGTGTTCACCAACACGATTTTCGCATTTTTTCGTGTCACAGAGAACGATTTTAAAAGCAATGTATTTCTATTGTATGTTTCGTGCCTGCACCACGTCTTTTTGTCCAGTCGGGTCTTGGAAGACCGGAAGCTGTGTGGTTCATAAAAACATGTTCTTACTCAATATCTTACCCTAAGCCTAACCCTATCCCTTTTATTTTAAATTGTATAATGTCGGAGTTTTTTTGCCATCCATGAGGAAAATAAATGGGGCTCAGAGCCTCAGAATACTGAAATCTGTATTTTTTGTCATCTTATTTTCCTTCTAATTTGTTATTATTTGGTGCACGCACAAAACATACATTGCTTCTAAAATCTTTCTGTGTCAGAATACTGAAATCTGTATTTTTTTTAATCTGTTTTTCCTTCTAATTTGTTATTATTTACATTGCTTCTAATCGTTCTGTGTGACACGAAAAAAATGGCAAAATCGTGTTGGTGAACACGAATCAATAGATTAATTTCGTGACTATAACACGAAATGCAGTGAGACTGTGTTGCAGTGTAACGCAGCGTCCACACGGCAGCGTGCGTTGAAGCTTGCCGGCGGGCGTGTCTGAAATTCGACCAACAACCAATTACATGAATCTCCCGCCCCGGACACACAAGCACGCGGTTTGATTGGCTAGAGCTTGTACTGGCATATGATTTGATTGGCTGACGCTTCCGTCGAAGCTTCAAAAGTTGAACTTTTCTCAACTTTTGAAGCGAGCAACGAGAGCAAAGCGAAGCGACGGAACCACAATGCAGTTCGGCAAAGCGTGACGTCACCCCATTCAAAGTGAATGGGAAGAAGCGTTGAAGCTTCAACGCACGCTGCCGTGTGGACGGGCAATGATAATGTGCAACACAGTCTCACGGCATTTCGTGTTATAGTCAGGAAATTAATCTATTGATTCGCCATTTTATTCGTGTCACATAGAACAATTTTAAAAGCAATGTAAATAATAACAAATTAGAAGGAAAAACAGATACAAAAAAATACAGATTTCAGTATTCTGACCAGAACGATTTTAGAAGCAATGTATTTCTATTGGTAGTATGTCTCGTGCCTGCACCAAATAATAACAAATTAGAAGGAAAAAAAGATGACAAAAAATACAGATTTCAGGATTCTGAGGCTCTGAGCCCCATTTATTTTCCTCGCGGACGGCAAAAAAACTCCGACATTATACAATTTAAAATAAAAGGGATAGGGTTAGGCTTAGGGTAAGATATTGAGTAAGAAAATGTTTTTATGAACCACACAGCTTCTGGTCTTACAAGACCCTACCGGACAAAAAGACGTGGTGCAGGCACGAAACATTGAAATACATTGCTTTTAAAATCGTTCTGTGTGACACGAAAAAAATGCGAAAATCGTGTTGTGGAACACGAATCAATAGATTAAATTATATGACTATAACACGAAATGCCGTGAGACTGGGTTGTAATGTATCACTAGGTACTTCTGCCTCTGAGTTCTGCTTTTCAAAAAACAGTTAATGTGGCTCTCAGTAAGTAACTGGAAAGATCAGCATGTTGTACATTGTAAAAACGTGCAGTATTTGATTTTGGACTGCAGTGTTGTTGTCTCAAATCACACACAGCTAGCTAACTAGCTAGCTAACCGCGAATGGTAAGGTACTAGCTAGCAACTTTAGCGAATCATTACAGACATTACAAAATCAACAGAGGCCAGTACATGACTTTTATTTGTGTAATGCTATGTTCACCGGAGTAACCACAATCCTGGATGGACGCACAACTTGTTGCCAAGATAGCAAACGTTGACTGCATTTAGAAATACTCTTTTGTAGTTATGGACACGAAAGAGTAGAGGAAACTAGTGATGGCGAGATGAAGCCTTATGAAGCTTTCCAGCAAATCGGTTCACTAAAAGGTTCATCTCATGAGGCTCAATGGGCTTCATGTGCACACTGTGAACAGGTGTAAAACAGCCAAATATTATTTGGAATCGTTGACATACTAAAAATACTGGAAATAGTGATACAAAAGTGAAAAAAGATGTAAAATGCATTTGTAATCCTGTATGAACAGAATTTTGCACCAGTAAGTGTCTTAAAATGACTGTATATAATAATAAAAACAATCAATATAGTATCTTGTTATATCTATACATAAATAAATGTAAATGTCTGCTGCCTTCTAGGCTATAAAGATAAAAGAAGCAATATATGTTCGAAAAGGGTTTCACGTGTGTGACTTTGCAGAGGGCAGAGGGCAGTGGGTATGCTTGTGTGACTTTGCAGAGGGCAGAGGGCAGTGGGTATGCTTGTGTGACTTTGCAGAGGGCAGAGGGCAGTGGGTGTGCTTGTGACTTTACAGAGGGCAGTGAATATGCTTGTGTGACTTTGCAGAGGGTAGTGAATATGCTTGTGTGACTTTACAGTGGGTGTGCTTGTGTGACTTTACAGAGGGCAGTGGGTGTGCTTGTGTGACTTTGCAGAGGGCAGTGGGTGTGCTTGTGTGACTTTACAGAGGGCAGTGGGTGTGCTTGTGTGACTTTACAGAGGGCAGTGGGTGTGCTTGTGTGACTTTACAGAGGGCAGTGAATATGCTTGTGTGACTTTGCAGAGGGCAGTGGGTGTGCTTGTGTGACTTTGCAGAGGGCAGTGGGTGTGCTTGTGTGACTTTACAGAGGGCAGTGGGTGTGCTTGTGTGACTTTGCAGAGGGCAGTGGGTGTGCTTGTGTGACTTTACAGAGGGCAGTGGGTGTGCTTGTGTGACTTTACAGAGGGCAGTGAATGTGCTTGTGTGACTTTGCAGAGGGCAGTGAATGTGCTTGTGAGACATGGAACCATTTTTATTGTTGGTTTTTGTTTAAAAACAATATTTTTTCTACAGTTTTCGGGCTTAGGCCATTTCTTTTCTTTGATACAACTTCTCCTGCCTTTGAAAATACCCTTTCACACGGGACTGAGGAAGCAGGTGTGCACAAAAAAGTGACTGCAAGTTTATACAGGTTTGGATAAACATGTTTTGGTGTCTGCCAGTAGTTGAGAGGGTCCTCCAAGCGTCCGATATTTAGTTCGGCCAGGTACCGCTGGACTTCAACAGTTGCGTCAGCTGTCGCATTCTTGGTCTTCCTGGACAGCTTCACAGTCTGATCCAATTTATGCCAGAGTTTGTTTCCTGAAAAGTATACACAGAGAGTGTCAGTGGATGTAGTAATTACTTAAAATTGCTTTAAAATTTATAAAAATTACCTGGAGTTTCTTGTTCAGCAGGTTGAGATGTGGATGGACTTTCTTGGGGCACGGCTTCAGGTGTTCGGATTAGTGCACCACATTCAGTCACAAGCCTTTTTGTGGCTTCTGCAGCTTTTAAAGGGCTACAAATTCCGATCAGTTTGAACCTAGGGTCCAGTAGCGTTGCCAATGACATGATGCTTGATTGGAGTGTGTGGAGCCTCTCTCTTAGCTGCCTTAATAGATGTTCTCCCATTTCTTTGGCCACTGCTACTGCGGTTTTTACCATCTCCTCTTGAAGCTTTTGCTCCAACATTTTGAGGAGGGGCACAACCTTGGACCCAGATACATTTTTCTCCTCAGAAAGCTCAATGGTGGCCTCATTGAATGCAGACAGCAGAGAGAGGCACCCATGGTGGTGAACTCAGCAGAGGTCAGTGTGGTGATTTCTGTGTTCAAACTGGCTAATGCCCATGGGCACAGCCATTATATGAGGGTGGGACAAGTCCCCCCCACTTTTTCAAATGATTAGTTTAGACCTCCCCACTTTTACCATGTGGAAAGTCCGTGAATCGGTCTATCCACTCGCCGCACTTTGTAGAGCGCTGTGTCAGTGCTTCACTATCAAATCCATTCGACTTGCTTATTGAGAGAATGCCCAAATCAATGAAACTCCGTACCATGTTTTCACTGCTACTTTGTACCAAGGCAGATTCTCCCATAGCGCGCGCATGTTCAAGGAGTGTTGTCATAGTTGGATAGCTCAGATCTGTTGTATGAAGCGATGCCAGTAGCGGAGGTAAGGCACACACACACCAAATGTTCAGGAAATGGTTAATACAGCGAAAATCAAAGCTGACGATCTCTTGGTTTGATATGTTTTCTCCCCCAGACAACATGGACATAAGAACATTTCAAAGAAGAGGAAAGTAAGTCATCAGCTGGTAGCAGTTAAAGGGGAAAGGAAACACCATTACAGCTATAATATTCCGGTAGTTTATTCATTTTACAATGGATATTGATCGTAATATTTATTGTATATGATATTACTCGCCAAAAGAAAATTAATTATCCGCCGGCCGGGTGGGGAATTCCGGGACCAGGCCGCTGCCATTAGGGGAGTCCCAAATGGTGACGTCACTGTGTGGGTCCTCGCTCCGGGTATCCATACCGGAAGTCAACACAACGTGGCAGATATCGCAGCGATGGAGGAATTTTGCAATGAGATCGACGTTTTGAACGATGAATTTGACTATTTGTCGGGAGATGACATTGATGTGGAGGCTGCAAGGCTACATGTTTTGCTCATGTGTTTCATGTGTCTGTGTTGCATGCTCTCTAATCATAACATCATCATCCCTGTAGTGAGTAGTATTGGATGGAGTCCAAAGGCATTTCTACACTCAAGGAAGCAAATCATAGTGAACAAACTGAACTCAACTGACTTTATATTACACCATGCTCATGATAAATAGTTTTAGCATATAGGCCAAAAAGCAACATTACAATGAAAGAAACCAAATTCTAAAATAGGCCGGTTAGGCCTTTTGTTTATGTTTGTCATTTGAAAAACCCATGGGACATTTAGTCACAATCATAGTTGACACTTAGTCGAATATATTGGACTTACCTTGAGGTAATCATTCTCAGATCTCAGTTCTTCTATTTACCGTACAAACTCCTCATGCATGCCGTCCATAAACTCCTCTGTGAGGTCTGAGAAAGCCAGGGATGCGCTGGGGGGCACCCTGCTGTCAAACGAGGTGACCGAGCGCTCCTCGCCTGGGGATATGCTCCCTTCCCGTGTCTCCACGGCCAGGGAGAGCCGGTCCTTTTAGTCCCTCTCCGAGGAGAAGCAGGTGGTCCTGGCGGTGGCATGTTGGCTAGCTCTTTCTGCCAACACGCCATCCCTGAGCGGCTTGTCTCCGTCTAGCCCCCCGCCTCGGCTGCTTCTCGACTCGGCGTCGCTACTCACAGCGTCCGCTGAGAGCTTGTTTTCCTCGGAGGCGCAGTCCGAGAGCTTGGAGCTACTGTCGGTCGGGGAGAGCTTCCCGGTGGCACAGCCGGAGTCCTTAGATAAATCGTCGAAGCCTGTGCTGGCGTCCGAAACCTTACGCCGACCCCCGGTGCTTTTCACTGCGTTGGCCGTTTTACACGAGGCTGAGGATGATTTGCCCGCCGGTTTGCTCTTATCCGCTTTACCTTCCTTTCCAGCGAGACTTCCCACAGGGCTGCGCCGGGAAATGCGGCTGCCCAGGTGAATGCCTCCCGGCTTGACGCTCAGAGTCGGGGTCCCAATCCCTCCGCGAATCTTGGTGAGCGATCAACCGGGTACATCCTTCGGTCTGGCTGGGGAGGGTACAATACGCTCCTGACGACGACCGTTTTCTTTTGTTGGAAACCACTGGTGCATTGCACGCCATGTTGTTTGCAGCTGTATTGAGCTTTGGCCCAGGAAGCCGTACCCACACAGTGACGTCACTGGGAAAGTCCCGGATCGATGGAAGCGCCCAAGGTTATTAGGCGCGTATTTCAAAAAAATAAATTCGTATCTCGATCGTTTACATTGGAAATAGACTAGATAAATACATTTCCTAATGGGAATATTGTCGCATGGAAAGCAGTTTGAAAAGTGTTTCCATTTCCCTTTAATCAGTTAACAGTGATGGCGGCGGCGCCGTCTCACTTCTGGAGATGAGTTTCGTCTTTATGTCATGATAGAGAGATACAAATACTGAATAGTTTAGATGAGAAAAGGCATCGAAATGCCAGGTTACTAGTATTTATCATGTAAACAGGGAACATGAATAACCCGATCTCTCTGTGCTCATGTGAACACCATGATGTCCATAGAGACGCAGTCAGTGTGTTTTACTGGAGCCTCAGTTCGATAAGAGATTATTTTCTGAGTTCTTTAACTTACTCTCTCTCAAAATGGTAATGTGCATTATGTTTTAATTATACTTCCTATCATTCAGAAGCTTTTGGTGTGTGTTTATGTTTTACTGAGTGCTTATAGGCAATTTCCATCCCAGTAGGCTATTCAGTTAACTATTTATTTTCTGTCCACATTACATAGACTAGCTAATATTCTACCTTCTGCTTGGGACATTGAGTCTTCAAAATGTCCAATGTCACAGGCTGGGACTTACTTTAGAGTCAGTTGTATCTACATTCAGTATGACTTGTTATGATTCAATGTGAAAGAGTATACTGCTCAATAAATAATTATCACTCCACCACCTCTCTTGACATCTAGGCGCTTGAGAGTGAGTCAGAGGCAGAACACAGGGACAGTGGAGAGAGGTTCATTGCTGAGGTGAGTGATGAAAGGGAAATGACAGTTTAGAGTAAATTGTGATGTGGACTCTCATCCCAGAATCTTTAGGAAATCAGTGGGGATATTGAACAGGAAACATTTCAGTCAAAGGGCATCATATGACCAATATAGACAGAAGAGCAGGGCCGCCCCTCCCTACAGGCCAATCACGCAGGCTGCATGGGGCCCCGCCCAGAGGGCCTCAGCTGCTGTGCGCAGTTCTCCGCTCAGTTCTCCGCGCACCCCATGCGAGAGTGAGAGTGATGACAAGGGGAGCATGTCTGTAACCCGACACCGTTGCAATGAATCGGCATCTGACCAATCACGGCTTTGATACGGCCACTAGTGCAGGTGAAGAGATGTTGGTGAAAAGACAGTTTCAGTCCGGCGTAAAAAACAAAACATGAAGAAACTAGAGCATCACTCGAAGGTGGGTTATTGTATGAGTCAAATGTACAACTTGCAAATGTTGTATAAGTCAAATTGCCAATTGCCATATTAAAACATCAGCTGCAATTCACGACATGAAGAAGGCAGTCTCTGCATAGCATATAGGCTAATGGAGATGCAGTTATTTCCAGCATTCTTTATTTAACATTCATTCAAGTATGTTATGCCTTTCATCTGCTAATGTAATGAAATGTAATGGAATGCTAAGGAAGAGTGATAAACTGTCTGTCTAGTTGGCGTACATAACAGTTAAAGTTTACAGCCTAAAAAACATGGAGCATTTTTTCCCCTTTTATTCATTTTTATGTCAATTTGCACATTTCATGGTGATGCTCAGCCTCTCCCCTTAACTCCTAACAGTCATCATCATGTCAACCACAACACAGAGAAATACTGATAGAAATGTGTGTGTAGTTGTTGATACATTGCTGACAGAGGGAACTAGAATACAGATTTAAAAAATATCAGTTTTTGAGCATGTAATAAGCATGTTTTGTCTTGACTATATTACAACTATATTATAATAAAATAATATAGTATTTATATTATTGAAATGATTATTTGTAGAAGTAGTTTATTTGCATTAATTATATTTTAATCTTTTTGAGGCTAGTATTTGGCAGTAAATGCAGACGTATCCACCTGTAAACGCATACTGAACAACATACATGCACATTTACCATTTACCTCACTGTATAAAAAAGTAACTGTTGATAATAATAATAATAAACAGGAATTATATTTGCAAACATTTTTTCACTCCTGTCGGTTGGGGGGGGGGGGGGGGCTCATCTCACAATGTCGCTTGGGGCCCCAAGTTGGCAAGGGGCGGCCCTGCAGAAGAGCAACATTTATTTGAACATTTAAGTCAATGATACTAGGTGAACTTAACATCGGTATGGAGTCAGATCAGTCTCAATATTAATAAATGCTCACAGAAGGATTCACAAATGTATTTTGCGATTTATATGTAAATGACTCTCCACACCAATATCTCTCAATGCACTCACAAATATTTATTGTTGTATATAAATGTACAACAAATGGGCATTTAAACTGCTTTTTATTAATTCAAAGACAGCTCTCAATTAATAATCAAATATGTTTCCTTTCTTTACTACTGGATGAAATTACAAAATGTACCCATCATTTTCCTCATGCTAGTATAGCCACATAAAAGTATCAAACCACCATCTACTATTTTTTTTTTCGTTAGGGGGGGACCCCCATACCCCCCCTTAAAAATGTCCCCCTCACATTCAGGATGCTTCCTACGCCCATGCTAATGCCGCACCAACTGGTTCTCTGAGGTCCACCAGACGTTGCAGCATGTGATATGTGCTGTTCCAGCGGGTCTCCACCTCTTGCAGGAGCTTCAGTGTGGGCCTTCCCAATTGTTTTTGCACCGATACAAGCTTCTCCTTTAAAAAAAAATTAAAGATGTATTTAATTGTCAAAGTAGCAGTAACATAGCATTATTATTATTCATTACTAACCAATGTAAGAAAGGTCAAATCACATACCTCCAGTTTTCTTGCCTTGGCTCGAATATCACACAGCACAGGGGTCACGTCACGGGGGGGGGAGCTGTGTTAAGAATGAGTATCTTGTAACTTTCTTTTATTTGCATGATAAAGTGAAGTTAACATGGTTAAATTATAAAGTATATTATTCCAAAATATTAAATGACAAACCTTGAGCAGGTCCAACTCCATGTCCCTCCTTGATCTCATGTATGGCACGATAATGCCTTAGCATGGATGAAGTATTGTTATTGTAACCCAGTTCCCTGGAGCACAATAAACACTTCACCTTTGAATAAAATAGAAAAAGTAAAAAAATGAACCATACAAAATCTAACATAATACATCTGTTGTAATAGACTATGTATGCAACCTACCTTATTGGGAGAAATCAGATCAAAGTGTTCCCACTTCTTTGCTGGCTCCATTCTAACGAGTACAAAAATATCATACAACCAAAACTGGCAAACGACAAGCGTTCTCCTCTCACAAGGTTCACACATCTTGAATCGAATCCCATGGGGTTTTATCTGTCAGAAGCTCACGCCAAGATCTGAAGCGCTTCCTGAAGCAGTCACGTGGTATCGACAGGCAGCGAGGCTTCGTTTGTCATCGATGACATCACTGGCCCAAAACGATACAAGCCTCGATACAAGCTTCACAAAAAGCTTCGGGGATTACTCAACACGCGCTCCGAAGCCTCTGCGCAATACGTAACATCACTAGAGGAAACTGCAGCCTTCTTCAGGCCTTTATGGAGGCCCTGATTGGGGATTGGGAGCACCTGAGTGAGTGGCTGCACCTGGAGGAGGACAATCAGGGGGGGGAGAGACACAAACACACATGAGGCTAGGGGGCCTGAAGTGGAATCTTCATGAGTGGACATATTTGCGGAAAGTGTTTAAAATAGTGTGTGGGGCTCTGACTAATGACTTGAGAGTCTCTGAGGAGCTTCTCTGTGAGGCAGAGGGATGAAACACATTTATACACAGTTAGCAAAGCTGTAATCACCAGCACAGAAACATGAGTCATCATCGCCACTTCACTCAGGCTCATCCACTCTTACAAGTCCTTACATTAGGTATTTTAGTCACCGAATCATAAAGATAATCGTTTGTACTGTTCAGAGTCATGTTGTGTTGATGTGGTTTGGTCATCTACTCTGAGTAATATTTTATTTAGCAGTTACTACTGGTGCAGTGTTGTGAAGAGGTTGGATGATCTAAATGGCCAACATGTGTTGTGGGTGAGCAGGAAAGGAGACAAAAACCTTTTTTATTGGCTGTTACTGCTATTAGCATTATCTGTTCTTACTGTTAGCTAACATATACACTACTGTATGTGTGTACTGTTTATGGAGGTTACTGTTCTATTGGGACTATGAGGAGATGTTTTTCCTGTTAGAGCAAACGTGGATTAGGAAATAGGAGTGGCCTTTATCGTGACATAGCCAAGAGAAATTAATTTTGTTTCTTATTCTGATAAGAAAATGCTATTTCACAAGGGAACTGGATATGTAGGGGAGCCTTTTTAGGTGTTTCAGTTCTGGGGCATATTGTTTACAATGTATTAATAATAATAATAATTTCAATGTATTTAGCGCCTTTCATAAACCCAATGACGCATATACTCATGGAAAACCACAATTGTGCCTGCAGATCAGTTACCACCATATACAAAGTCAACCTTTTTTTGTATGGTTAGCATGAGAATGAAAAAGTACACCATGTACTTCATCCATTAATGAAACATTGAGACCTTTGATAATGAAAAGTTACCTTTCTCCTATATGTGTTGTTTGACTGACAAAAACATTTCGTTGTTCATCTTGACTCCTAACCCTAACCCTTTCCCAAAAGAGCATAGTTTGAAAACTAATGTTCTTTCTTTTTGTCTCCAGGTTCATCGGTCATCCCATCCTCTGACCTGTTCTCCAACACCTCCTGCAACACCTCCTCCAATGATTCCACCTTCTGCTCTCCTGTGGATGAAGGACAGGGGGCAGGAAGTCCATATAAGGCTCTGGAGATGTTCTTCATCGCCTTAGTTACAGGATCTCTGAGCTTTGTGACTGTAACAGGAAATATATTAGTCATGCTTTCCATCAAAGTAAACCGCCACCTACAAACTGTCAACAACTATTTCCTATTCTCATTAGCATGCGCTGACCTGATCATAGGGGCTTTCAGCATGAATCTGTACACAGTCTACATCATCGTGGGCTACTGGCCGCTGGGCCCGGTGGTCTGTGACTTATGGCTAGCTTTAGATTATGTTGTCTCCAACGCCTCCGTGATGAATTTATTGATCATCAGCTTCGATCGCTATTTTTGCGTGACCAAACCCCTCAGTTACCCATCAAGAAGGACGACCAAGATGGCGGGGCTGATGATCGCAGCGGCGTGGATCCTGTCCTTCATCCTGTGGGCACCTGCCATCTTGTTCTGGCAGTTCATCGTTGGACAGCGAACAGTGCCCCCTGGAGAGTGTTACATTCAGGTACAGTGCAGCAAACTCAACAGATCCTTCAGGAGAGGTGGGAAGTAGTGGAGTACACATACTTCGTTACTGTACTTAAGTACATTTTTCTGGTATCAGTACTTTACCCCACTACTTATTTTTCTGATGACTTTTTACTTTTACTTCTTACATGTTGAACACAAATACCTGTACTTTCTACTTCTTACATGTTGAACACAAATACCTGTACTTTCTACTTCTCTCATTTTCCAAACAGCTGGTTCCTTTAGTCTGAATGTGTGTTTGATGCGTGATCATTATTCTTTAGAGTCATTGCGTGCCTTTTGATTTGAACACGATCCGTGTATCCATAATTTCCTGGTCTTCTCTAAAGAAGAGGGACCAATGGAAACGTTGTCATGTTGCCGTTGTTCAGCATGGAAACATTAATTAGCTAACAATGGCCTTATTGTTCTATTAATATAAAGGGAGGTCAGGTACTCTTTAAAACAGCTGCTAGTTATGGGTACTTTTTACTGAAGTATATTTCAAAGCCCATACTTCTTTACTTTTACTTGAATAAAAAAGTTTAGTCAGTACTTCTACTTTTACCAGAGTATTTTTTAAACACGAGTATCTGTACTTCTACTTGAGTAAAGGATGTGTGTACTTTTGCCATCTCTGTCCTTCAGGAATAAGGCTCACATCTAAAACAACCTGTTCATGTGTGATTAAAGTACTCCTAACTCCTATCCTTATTATCTTTAGCTATCGATGTCTTCATACAGTGAATAAATCCGGCTCAGATGGAATATCATGTGACATATATAGTGTAAAATATAGTGTATAATACATGTATATAGAGAGGCAAAGTCCCTCCCCTTCCGGGGGACCTCCGTGGGACCTTATTTTGGAAAAATTATGTATTGAAGTCAATGGAGAGAGAAAGATTTTCTTTCGATCCCGTTTGAATTGTGCCACAAATTACACATATGATGTTTGTCAATTTAAAAGATAATTTTGCAAGTAAAAAAAATAAAAATGTGTCGTAAAACTGTGAAGAAACCATTTTCTTGTGTGAACCGCTCAATGAACTACAACTCTGGTCACGTCACCAACACCAAGATGGCCGTCACGTTAGCACATTTCACCTCTTTCTTTCAGAATGAGGCGAAAAGTATTAATAGAGGTGAAAATCACTACAAGTCTGGGCATGTTGAGAGCTGTACATACACAAAAGGGGAGTTAGTCGGTTCCGTAAGAGCCAGCATGTGGGACCGGCTTTACAAGGTTTCGGTAAGTAACACAAGTGTAATTTGTAATGTTAATGACATCACTTACTTGCTGGGATTTGTAGTCTTTCTAGTTGTGTATTTTTCATAGTCTTATATTTCAACAGTTTTACGACAAACTGTGACTTTTTTGACATGGAAATGATTTTTTAAGATTGACAAACATCATATGTGTAATTCGTGGCACAATTCAAACGGGTTCGAAAGATAATCTTTCTCTCTCCATTGACTTCAATACATACTTTTTCCGAAATAAGGTCCCATGGGGTGGAAGTAGAAGGGCGGGACTTCGCCTCTCTATTGAGCGATGTTAACCTCAGTCTCTGGTGTCAGGTTTACATTGCTATATTGATCTTTCTCTGGTAATCAGCTGGCTCCTACTCCATGACCTTTGACCTCTTCGCAGTGGATGCCGTGGAAAAACTCTTGTATCACTACAACCTGCAAGGGGAGTGTCATGAGCCTGATGGAGAAGCCAAAGACCTCATCACCTCTGTTTACCATTTGTACAGAAATAGGGCCAAAGGTTACTGAGATGTCTCAAAACACATTTGCGGTCATATCTCAATATGTCATAGGCTAATTATAATATTCATGGGTGCACACATGTTCAAATAATAATAAGTGATGATATTCAACCCAGTCTCACGGCATTTCGTGTTATAGTCACGACATTTAATCTATTGATTCGTGTCACACAGAACGATTCCAGTTTTCGATAGTCTGGCGGGATTTCGTTCCATTTCAAAATATTTAAAATAGCTGTTCTCGGTGCAACCTTGGCGCAATGCCACTCCAACATCCAATCCCAGAGCTTGAAGATTAATCACGGAGACAGTAGTCCTAAACGATAGCTGGGGATTATGGGTAGTGTAGTGTCTTCGGTCATCCTAAACTCCAAAATATTTTTCGGATTTCATATCGCATTAACACCATATCCCAACCTGCATTGCGGCTAAAACATCCAATCAGCGAGCTTAAACCATAGCTGAGGATCTTGGGTAATCAGCTCAGTGGCTGTGTATCGCAATGATGCTCGAAATGTCCCTTATAGGCCTACGTCTGTTTCCGGTTATTTTTATTTTGAAATTCAGTTCTTGACGGACGCCAAAAAAGCCTGAGATTATGGAATTAAACAAATAAATAAAAACAAGGATAATTGTGTGTTATTGTTGAGTACATTTAGAAAAGAATAACAAATTAGAAGGAAAAAAAGATTTTAAAAAATACAGATTTCAGTATTCTGAGGCTCTGAGCCCCATTTCTTTTCCTCACAGACGACAAAAAAAGTCAGACATTATACGATTTAAAATAAAAACAATAATCGTGGCTTGATATTGAGTAAGGAGATGTTTTTATCAAACCCACAGATTCCTGTCTTCCAAGACCCGAACGGACAAAAAGACGTGTTGCAGGCACGAAACATACTATCAATAGAATTACATTGCTTTTAAAATCGTTCTGTGTGACACGAAAAATAACACGAAATGCCGTGAGACTGGGTTGTGATATTTGTGGACAGACATGGACTGGTTGGAGGAGTAATTCAACTGCTAGCTACCCATTAGCGTCGTGGCCCTCAACCTGCCTGTTGCAGCGGTCCTCATGGAGCATCCAAGAGACTGTATGGTTCTGGTCCAGTGTTCACAGACAGCTGCTGTTGGGTTCTCACTCAGTCTCCAGGCTCTTTGCTGTTTCACTCGTGTACTGTTCCCCAAAATAGACAGGTGGAGTCACACACACACACACACACACACACACACACACACACACACACACCACACACACACACACACACACACACACACACACACACACACACACACACACACACACACACACACACACACACACACACCCACATACACATACACATACACATACACATACACATACACATACACATACACACACACACACAGCTAGTCACTCATAAACACTGAAGTCTATGAAGACTACTGTGAAAGACTACATTTTAAGGCATTTAGATTAAGTCTTCACACTTTCATTGCTCTATGCTCCCATTTCTAACTATAATACCCCCAATGTGAGTACAAATACTATCATTTTAATATAATACAGTGCAGTAACACAACAGTTTAAGTAACAGTTTTTACAAATATTCAATTTTTAGATATGTTGTATTTGATTGTATTATACTGTACAAGTATACCTAAAAATCTCTCTTTCTTTCTGTCCTTTTTCTTTCTTTTTTTTCTTTCTTTCTTCCTACAGTTCCTTTCAAACCCTGCGGCGACGTTTGGTACGGCCATAGCAGCTTTCTATCTTCCTGTCATCATAATGACGGTCCTGTACATCCACATTTCCCTTGCCTCCAGGAGCAGGGTCTCCAAACACAAGCCAGAGAAAAAAGAGAAGAAGGGAATAAAGTAAGAGCATCTAAGGAATCAAGTGCACTTCATGCGTGACAAATCATTTCCTGAGTGAAAAGGAAAAATGCCAAACTCATCTTTTCTTGATTGACAGTTATGACTTTAACCATGCATCTATGACACTGATTGACAACCACACACTTCACTGTGAACGATGTCATACTTCCTCTTACCCTGGAAACTTTTTATCAATAAAGTCTGACCTTTAAAGGTTGGCTCTCCGTCTTCACAGCATTCTGCCGGTTTGAACATCAAGAGACTCTTGTTATTCACTTTATAGATCCAAAGATAAAATATAAATCTTCTTTAACATCACTCAGATTCATATTTACATATATAGATTTCATATTTGTGTATACTGTGTGTTTATACATTTATATACACATCGTAGTTGAGCACTATATTTGGTGATGTGCAACTAGTTTGTGTAGTGTACTTCTTTTTGTACATTCTTATAATACATAGACTACATGAATATTTCTCTACATATTCTGAATATGTAGCGGTTCCTACTAGCATTATCCAATTATCATATATTCTCATCTTAAATTGAACAACTTCCAGAGAAGGGGAATTGTTTGTTTAACCAAAAGAGTGTTTAACCAAAAGAAATGGGTCAATAAATCACAAATTGGCACTAGATGCCTCTCACCCAGGCTCTTCACATTAATTAATCATACACACAATTTTCTGCAGAATGAATTACCATAATATGTTCACAATTAATCACTCATATCCATTTGTTTATTTAAAAAACGGCAGAGATGTTCTAACGGTGTATGCTTTGTAAAGATAATCATTGTTGTGTTAATCAGAACTCCCAGCCTGCTGAAGAGTCACCTGTTGAAGCAGAACAACAACAACGAGACCAGTCCTCAGGCCAGCCCCCGTTCCACCCCCAAACTCAATCTGGACTCCACCACCACAGCACTGGAGGCGGTGAAGAACGGCAGGACGGAGGAACCCAAACCTGCTCAGCCACTGCCTGAAGCTCAGCCCAGCCCGGGCCTCACCCAGGTATTGACCCAGGTACTCACCCAGTACTGACCCAGGTAATGACCCGGGGACTGACCCAGGCACTGACCCAGTACTGACCCAGGGACTGACCCAGGTAATGACCCGGGGACTGACCCAGGCACTGACCCAGGTACTGACCCAGGTACTCACCCAGTACTGACCCAGGTAATGACCCGGGGACTGACCCAGGCACTGACCCAGGTACTGACCCAGGTACTGACCCGGGTACTGACCCAGGTACCGACCCGGGTACTGACCCAGGGAATGACCCAGGCACTGACCCAGGTACTGACCCAGGTACTGACCCGGGTACTGACCCAGGTACCGACCCGGGTACCAAGCCGGGTACTGACCCAGGGACTGACCTAGGTAATGACTCAGATACCGACCCGGGTACTGACCCAGGCACTGTGGTGCTGACCCAGTACTGACTCAGGTACTGACTCAGGTACCAACCCAGGTACCGACCCAGGGACTGACCCAGGTACCAACTAGAATACCAATTAGAATTCCTTTATTTGTCCCGCAATGGGGACATGTACAGATGTACAGTGTTACAACAGCAGAAGTACAGTGCAGATGAGTACAAATTATATAAATAACAAAAGGTTATTAATACAAAAAACACAATAAGTAAAACAAATAGCACCATGGTAGAGTAGCAGTATATATATTTTTAAAAGGTGACCATATCAAATTATAGAAGTAGCTTGTACTGTTTACAGATTGTAAATAAATTGAAAGCTAAATTGCACTAGGGACAGTGTCTTCCTTAGAGGTTTGTGTTCATTTGGAAACCTAACTCCATAAAAATAATTTTAAATGTTTTTAAATATTGCAAATGAATTACATTACGAAGGCTGACCAAAACTTCCTGCCGTAATTCCATCACATGGCAGTGGAAATGCAAAGAAATTGCTACAAGAGACTTGTATTGCGCTGACTGGAGACCACCCACATCAGTAAGAACCATCAGTATCTTGCTGTAGCAGAACACCTGATCCATGACTAATGCTTTGTACTCAATTCTCTAGATGTGGTGAAAACAGAGGAAAGGCATTTTGCTGAACCATGCTTCAGCTTCCTAAAGTTGTATAGGAGTGGGAGATAGCGGACAGGGTCACAAATGTAGGAACAGAAAGACCACCCAAAATGATAGCGGAAGCAAGTATATGTCCTATGTAGCACACATTATATGGAGGGGGATCACGTGTCCAAGTGTTATTTGGCAAGAAACTGAAACCCAGATGTCTCCCATAGTCTAAGGCTAAGCCATGTCTGCTTAGGATAAAAGGGTCCTTTAAATGAAATGTAACAATGTATCTGTCCAACTGTTCAGGAGGAAAAGGAGAGCTCCAACGACTCTTCCACAGCTTTCATTCCCCCCACAAAGCCAAAGGACAGCACCAAGAACGAGGTCATATCTGAGGTTAGTATTCAATGACTGACAACTTTCTTTTTTTTAGTCCATGCTCTATTTTTAACATTCTGAAAAAAATTACACGGATGAAAGACAGAAGTTGAAAAAGTTGTGAATGAAGTCAAAAGGGTTAGGGTTAGTCAAAATATCTGAAGAAATATTGTGACCTTTCTCAACACAGCCTCTTGGTTTTGTTACAGGATGCAAGCAATCCAGACCCAGTTGCCACGACAACCACCAATGTTGAATTGGCCAAGGCCGGAGCCAGCTCGAGATGGTCCAAGATAAAGATCGTAACGAAGAAGGCGGGGGACGAGTGCATCACAGCTCTGGAGATCTGCCCTCCTGTAGAGGGCACAGAGAGGCGTTCAATCCCCATCAGCCGTCCCAGGACTGTGGCCAGGAAGTTTGCAAGCATTGCCAGAAGCCAAGTGAAGAGGAAACGACAGATGGAAGCCAGGGAAAAGAAGGTATGGAATACTGCGCACACATCAGCCATACATGCATCAACAACAGGTGTGCTGACGTACAGATTTACATTACTATAACACTGCTGTTGGATGGTAGTGAAACAAAGGCATGAGTCAATGTTTACAGTGTGCCAGAGGCGGGAAGTAGTGGAGTACAAATACTTCGTTACTGTACTTAAGTACATTTTGGTATCAGTATTTTACTCCACTTATTTTTCTGACGACTTTTTACTTCTACTTCTTACATGTTGAACACAAATACCTGTACTTTCTACTTCTTACATGTTGAACTCAAATACCTGTACTTTCTACTTCTTACATGTTGAACACAAATACCTGTACGTTCTACTTCTTACATGTTGAACACAAATATCTGCACTTTCTACTTCTTACATGTTGAACACAAATACCTGTACTTTCTACTTCTTACATGTTGAACTCAAATACCTGTACTTTCTACTTCTTACATGTTGAACACAAATACCTGTACTTTCTACTTCTTACATGTTGAACACAAATACCTGTACTTTCTACTTCTTACATGTTGAACACAAATACCTGTACTTTCTACTTCTTACATGTTGAACTCAAATACCTGTACTTTCTACTTCTTACATGTTGAACTCAAATACCTGTACTTTCTACTTCTTACATGTTGAACACAAATACCTGTACTTTCTACTTCTCACATGTTGAACACAAATACCTGTACTTTCTACTTCTCTCATTTTCCAAACAGCTGGTTCCTTTAGTCTGAATGTGTGTTTGATGCGTGATCATTATTCTTTAGAGTCATTGCGTGCCTATTGATTAGAACACGATCCGTGTATCCATCATTTCCTGGTCTTCTCTAAAGAAGAGGGACCAATGGAAACGTTGTCATGTTGCCGTTGTTCAGCATGGAAACATTCATTAGCTAACAATGACGTTAGTGTTCTATTAATATAAAGGGAGGTCAGGTACTCTTTAAAACAGCTGCTAGTTATGGGTACTTTTTACTGAATTACATTTCGAAGCCCATACTTTTACTTGAGTAAAGAAGTTTAGTCAGTACTTCTACTTTTACCAGAGTATTTTTAAACACAAGTATCTGTACTTCTATTTGAGTAAAGGATGTGTGTACTTTTGCCATCTCTGCCGTTTGCATTACAATGGTGTGCCTGGTTGGTAATTACAAACACTATAGAGTGATACAAAATGTACCATGATGCAGGTTACCTCCTAAAAATAACAGTATATTTGATCATGAAAACACAAGCGTTTTGCATGGCAGCGTACAGTATGCTGCTGGTTTGCAGGGGGGAGTACCAGGTTTACCTGTGTGTGAACAGTAAGGAACAGCTGTTAACTGCTGCTGCAGTCACTTCACTTCATTAGTGTTCACGATGACAGATGCTATTTGTCCTCTGAGCTTTTAAAATGACAAAGCATACTACGATATATTTCCCATTTTGATACAGCCTTCCAAAATCACTTCAGACATCAACAGTGATAGATAGGAATGTATCTTTAACTTAATCCAAGACCAGTGTTTCTGACCCCATGACTGTGATCATTGCATTGTGGGTAATGGCAGCCTCTAATGACAAAAGCAAGGTGACAATATGATGGTGACGGAAACAAATCAGTCAGGTGATATAAAATAAGCAGCCATTGTGGTGCTATTGAATCATTTGATAATTGTTTTTTTGTGTGTTTCATCAAGTCTTAATGACTTAAAGCGTTTGAAACACGTAGTATTGTGTCCTTTGACAAGTTATGGAGCTTCTACAGAGGGTCTTAAGGTGTTTCAGACAGTCATTTTTAACCTTGTGTCATTACTGATGCACAGGCACCTTGTGAACTCTTTTGTGCCGTACCAGGCTATAAGCTACAGCTTTTAACAGACCTGTGTGTGTTGGAGTGTGTGTGTTATTGCCCTCCTTCTCCACCTCCATCTTTATACTTTCTTTTATAGGCACGGTTCATAAAGCCCCAGGACACATGTGCATTTTCCATCCAAGCTGAAACATTGTTACCGTATTCCTCAGTTCTTACCTCCTCGAGCAAATGTGATCCCCCAACACAAAGGGCTCTGGCAAAAAAACATGTTTCTACACTGTCAGACCTTTAAAAGGTTTTACAGTAGGGGCAGTTATTCAAGTTGTGGTATTGAGTGACGGCAGAGCTGGTCAGTTCTTATCACTCAAAGCGAAACTGATGCTGAGGCTTTATAAGAATGGAACCATTGAGCCAACGGTGACATTAAATACAGTAATTACATACATTTTCCCTTAAGCCCCGCCTCCGATCTCCCACTCTCCTCAGTCAGATGAATGTAGAGGGAAAATAACTGTGGATTTAGCTTTTTATTGCATTTTCCAACTTTTAGACCCTAATGATTTTAATATGAGCTATAAAAGTGTTCATATTTAGCTCCAAAAAAATATAAACCCTGATTTACAGACTTTTCTTTCTGAATGTAAACAACATATTTTTAAAAACCTCTTTACATACGATGCTTTAGAAAAACATTTCTTTATGAGTATATTATGGTTAAACTAGGCCACTATAGAAAGTACGGAGATGGAAACAGGAGATGACTTTACAGATGTGGGTTTCCTGAATGATACGCCTCTAAACAGACATATGATTAAGGGAAGATGGTCTAGAAGCAACATCAGCTTCTACTCTTATTTTCCAGTCCTGGGCAAAAATGTTCTCTATAATATTACTTAATAAAATGTGCTTAATTAATTGTGTGATATTCAGTGATGACATTATAGTACAGTGCATGTGATGTCTGTCAGAATTGGAGGTAATCAGTAGCTGCAACCAGTCTGTCTGAAAGGTCCTTTAAGCTCAATAAGGTTCATAACAACTCAAGATGCTTTTGGAAACAGGGATCATTTTGTCCCTGTCTACATCTAATGACTGACCCTCTAAGCTTCTACTATCTAAATGTAAGAGAGCTGAAATTAGTGTACAAAATGAGAAATTGTGGTACAAAAAAAAGCACAGAAACAGTGCTTTAACCCTGGTATTAAAGCAAATGTATCTGAACATAGAGCCATACTAAACCATAGTGTGTAACAATCAACCTGCAGATGTCTGGTTATTAAAACCGTCAGAGTGAACACATTTTCTTTTAACAAAAACATGATGTAACTAACAAAAACAAAGCAGATCTTCTCTGACTGCCAAAAAACACAATGTTCGCTCTGATGGATATAGCTCAAACCAGTTCCAATCCTGAGCCAGGATTCTGTATTCTGGTGATACTCGGTTAACTCTCTTTCCTTCCTGTTCTCTGCAGGTGACCAAGACTATCTTTGCCATCCTGCTGGCCTTCATCATCACGTGGACGCCGTATAACGTCATGGTGCTGATCTCCACCTTCTGCCAGTCCTGTGTCCCTGACACCGTGTGGGTTATCGGCTACTGGCTGTGCTACGTCAACTCCACCATCAACCCGGCATGTTACGCTCTGTGCAACGCCACGTTCAAAAAGACCTTCAAGAACCTGCTGCTGTGCCAGTATAAAAACATAGGTACAAGATGAGAGGGGAGCAGAGGTCTGAGGATGGGGGATGGGGTCAGGAAATATTGTTCAGAGGTGAGTGGAAGGAGGGGGTGTGGTTCATTCTGAAACAAAAATCAGAGCAACATTTGAGTGTAAACCTTCAGGTGGACGTCATCACCACGCTTCTAACATGAGATACATTTCCATTATACACTGCAGGAATTCAGGAATATCTTTATTGAAAATGTGTCACAGACAATGCTACACCAACTTGTTAACCCTAGTTATCAAATGTGCGATAAAGTCATTCGGCAACACATAATTGTAACTAAAACATGATATATATTTGTTATATTACGCCATGACATATAGCCATGCTGTATGCATAGACCATCATACAGTTGTGAGGGGACACAAAAGAAGGTCAGAAACCCCCCCACCACCCTCACAATGACATGTTGGTGGTCACTGTCATATCAATGGACAAAATCGATAGCCCCAAATAATATTCCATGGAACTGAAGTAAGGTGACAGAGGAGAGGAGGGATGACTGGGAGGGGGGGGGGGATGAATGAAGACAAGGTGGGGGAGAACAGTTAGTTGAGGAGAGAGGAGAACGTAGCAGCAGAGGGGAAATGGAAGGATTTTATGTAGCATACACTGTGGCAGCCATGTTGGAAGTCTTTAGCTCATGAGCAACAATAGCAGCCAATCGTAAATAAGCTATTTGTAATTTGATTTCATGCTGTAATTCATTAGATTGCGTATCGGTGTTGTCATCAGCAGGTTAGCTTTCGGTTGCGTCGTTGTAGCCCCCTTTTTGCGATAGGAAGACGACATATTCCAATGAGACCATCGGGGGTAGGCAAGGAAGAAAAGTTTAATTTGAATTAGTTTAATACAGTTCAGGACAGGGACGTGCACAGGTACGGGCTAATGTTGCCCAGGCAACAGCCCGTTTGCCATTTTTGTCTGACCTGCCCCTCTGGAGAGAGCGAGAGTTTGTTTTTGTTTTTTCTATTGTGGCCGAATCAACATGATAAGCCCACAATTAGTATTGTAGCGTCTCACTGCGGGAAACACACCTTGCCAGCGCTGTCATCTGTCCCCAGTCACGTGACTTTGTTTACAATCTGACAGCTGGAAGCAAAGGAAAGCCCTCCGGCCTCATATGGCTATGGTGATCACACCAAAGGCCTGCCTGGCGTTAGAGTATAGGGGACAAACCAGGGGACTTAAAAAAAACACCTAAATATACCTATTATTGTGATTCTGTCTTTCTGTGTCTTTTACTCTGTAAACTCCCTCAACGGGGCCGCTCGCTCTCTTTTCTTGATCGCCCTCTCACATACGGGAGAACACTTCACTGTCCTGCTTCATTGTAGGATTTCTGCCATTTCTCTACTTCAGTTTGACCATCTCTGTTATTAAGTGATGGAATACTAAATAAATAAGTAATTAGATACCTTACCGTTACTGCGCTCATAAAGAATGATAAGAATAAGAATAATGCGTATTGAACTGGTTTAATTAATTAGTGATTTTATTTAAGGAAATTAGTTAGAAGCCCTATTTTATCAGTAGCCTATGTCTGCACAGCAGTTACAATGGTCAAACTACATTAAAACAGGATTGTCCCCATTTTTTCTTTGATAGTTACTAACATTAGATATTTTAATGAGATATGGACCCCACAACAAACAATGTGCCTGAATAACGAATTTAGCAGTGGACATAAAAGTCAACTGAGTGCCACTTGCAATGACAGTGTTGTGTTTTTATTTTACATTAAAAACAAGTTAGAATTTTCAAAAGGTCTTATGTTTTTTTTCAGGGGGGGGGGGGGCTTTTTCCAGTTTAGAGCAATAGCCCCTCCAAATGTCTGTGCACGTCCCTGGTTCAGGAGGTAGTTACTTAATTCAAATAAATCTGATTCTGGCGAGGAGCTCGAAAAATGCAACCTCACATGGCTGCTCTCAAACCAGAAGTGGCTATTTTAAACATAAAGCTTTAATATAAATGCCTCTCAATATTCAAGAGATGTGATTTTCATTAGTTGCCTGTAGTTTTTAGCTAAAAGTTATTTTTTAAAGTGTAAATGATTATAATAAAACAAGATAAAAGGTTATTTACTTGAAAAACTAAACTACCAACTAACCCTCTGCAACACATCATCAAACACATTATCTTTGACTTCATTCATAACGGTTCAGATACAGGGTTATTGTGTGTGCCATTTTTATTCCTCTAATGTTTGCACACATGACAAGTTAAATACAGGGAACACAGCTGCAGCTCGATGCTCTCTAACTATAGTACACATTCTGGTTTATCAGGGGTTAAACTCAAAGCACAAAGTGTTTCAAAAACACCTCCCCGGGGGTGTGTTGATTTTAATTTTGGTTGACATACGAGATTAGTTCAAAAGTTATATTGGCGTTTTGAGGCAGAGTGAGAGGAAACATGAATGAAATGCTCGCTGATAATGAACTGGTGAAGAATCATGCAGCTGTCTGTGTTGCTGTTCTATTTGGGTCAGCTCCATTGTGCTTTTTTTATTTATTTATTTCCATCAGATTCCATAAACCCTTTTAAATTCAGATCTGTAAAGGCCTGTACTGTATCATGATATTTAGTACAGTATTAAATGAGGGCAGGTTCATCGATCACAGTCACTCAGCTGAGACAATCCATTATTCAACAGTTTGATCGGGTGAGTCAAACTGCTGTCCTTTGATATCTTAGCATTAGTTATTTAATCATTTGATGAGGTAATACCATGTCAGAACAAGGTTTAAGTTAGGTCAGACATCAGGCCCTTTTTAAATGCAGCTGATCTGAGAAGTGAAACGTCTCCTAAACGAAGTCCTCCGTGGCAGGGTGTGTGTCTTCTTATAATGTGACTGTCACAAACTTGACAGGACCTTGTCAATCACCTATTGCCCACACTCAAGAAAAAAGATTAGGAAAGGAAGATCATGACATCCTGTTCCTCCACAGGAAGCAAAACATCACATTTCTCACAATATGGACGCTCACAAAGTCTTCAATGTGAGAGACTAGTACAGTAAGGACTACGAGGTGCAGTTGAGCATAATTCTCTTCTTCAAAGCCTCTTACAATAAGTGCAAAAACCATAGGGATTCAAACTCTGAACAACAAGGAAAGTGCAGATATATTCACTTCAAGCAAGTCCTACCTTTGTAGGTGCTGGTGAATTAGTTAAAAAGCCTAAATTCAGTGCTTTTGTTTCAAGAATTGTATTGACAAGGTACAATTGAAACAGCTGGATGTTCAGTTTGTGAGGAAAGATAAGCAGAGTTGTATGACCAACACTGGCTCTGTGGACATGTTGGACAATAGGCTTAGTCTGGTCTCAAAACTCCAATATAATTATATGTTTTCCACATTTTCTCCGTCTTTCTTTTTGGATTGGCCTTACAGTATCTCCAGTTCCTCTCTCTGGACTGCAGGTGCTTTATTGTGTGTTTTCAGAGAGGCTGCTCTGCTGTCAGTTTGATGTCAGTTCCCATTGAGTTCCCCATTCATGTAGTCACATTTCTGTTCAGCCTATCCACATTCAAACAGCATGAGGTGATGTTTGCGAAGACGTTTGCTGTATCACAACATGCTTTATTACCCAACACTGAAATGATCACTTGGAACAGGGCTATGATTTGGAATATAATTGCATGACTGTCACAACCCATGAATTCCAAAGAGACATGAAGTGAGAACATTTCCTTTAACAGTCTGCTCGTGTTCTCAGTGAGAGACACTGGAGGAACATTTCAGGAGCGTTTCTAAATCATGTGTTCCTTTTCTCTTTCAGTTTGTAATGATCCTTTATGATCCTTTCTCCTCTCAATTATTTTTAATCTGACATTCCCTCTTGGTGTATCTATTTATTTAGCTGAGTTATGCTATGCACATTCGCTAAAATATATTGGAAAAATACATTTAAGGATAAAATACAACAAGGTATTGTGCTGGAATTCTAACATTTCATTGTCAAACACATTTCCAGATAATAAAGTAAGATTTATTCTAGCTGTCAGGGTCGTGATGAAACTGTTAGCACATCCTATTGCAGCATGTGTGTGTGTGTTCATCCATTGTTCACCTGGGTGGAAACTGTTACACTCCTCTATATCATCTGCAGCCCCTCACATTTCCTTTTTATTAACACTTTTTTATGATTTAAGTTGTATGACTCTATAATACATAACAGAGTTAGTGACAGTATTTTTGAAAATGCTCTTTGTCGTTTTCTCACAATGAGAATAAAGAGTGTATTGAGATTCTAACAAAGACAACTTGAGAATGGCTGCTCGGTGTAACATGAAAATCAGGATTAGTGCAAAGAAGAGACAAAACAGAGGAGTGTGAGGGAGGAAGTGTACACAGACAAACATCAGCAACACTCAAGATTTGCAGAATGAATGGATGAGACAGAGTTTAGGAAAATCTGAATTACTGACTGAGAGGCTTGACTGGGCTGCAACATAAAATTGTTCTAAACATTAACAAAACCTGTTTAAATCAAATCATTTTACTCTGGGGTACTACTGATAACCTTTATCTAATATGCAGTGCCTTTCAGACAAAAACCCTTCAAAATGAACACGATGTTTCGTATTAATGATATTAATAACATTTTTTATTAGAGCGCTTTTGCAGGTGCTCAAAGCGCTTTACAATGACACATTACACATATTAGACATGTAAGAGTCATTACCCACAGGAGCAAATTCGGGTGAAGTGTCTTGCCCAAGGACACATCGGCCTGACGCAGTGGCGGATTTCGAACTGAAGTTCGCCACCGCCCCTTGATCTGATGATCAACGCTCTAACCCACTGCGCCAAAATCACCTTTACAAAGAGCCATTAACACAGTGGTGAACTTATAATGTATTTTAGATATATCTCCACATATTAAAACCACTTTATGATGTTTTTGTAAAAAAAAAAAGTAAAAAATCGAACTTTAACAAACTACATAGTAGTTTAGTCGACACTTGTTAGCAACCATAAGACAGGTAAAAGCTTCAGATATTCCACAGTGGGGTATTTAATTACGTATTTTATGTTGTAGAGTAGAACAAAAAATCTCTTCAGCTTTTGTTAACCACAGACCTTATTTCAGACTTCTATCCAAATTCAAAATGCCATTGACTTTGAGACAAGTGAACAGGAAGTGGTCATCTTAGATAAATATCACTGATTATTAGCCACCAATAAAGTCAGGTGTGTAAGGGTTAGGGGAAGATGATAGGAACCTTCATCACCAGGGTTAAAGAAGAGTTGTCTGCTTATGGTTCAGGAATTATTATTGTCATGGTAATTCTGGTTGTGTAGGGTCTGGCCAGCGAGTGTGTCACATGTCATCCCCTCTTCTCTCCGACCTCATTTCCTGTCAGTGGTTTGCTCCATTCAGAACAGTTTTAACATGAGGTTATTTCTGGTGTAGGTTAGATTGTCAGTGGAGGACAGAGCATAGATGTGTAATGGAGCAGTGAGATGGATCACGGGGGGGGGGGGAGGCTATGGGCAAACAGCAGCTCTGACAGGTCTGATGGCCTCAAATTACAAGGGAACACATTTGGTCCCACATCCAAAAAACAATCTCCAACTCTACATCAAGTCCATCACACATCTCCAACTGGAGTTGTTGCTCAGTTCTGGTTGAGGAACCTGTTGAATTTCCCCCTTGTACAATCAGTGTCATTTTCAAATAGGTTTTGTAGAACCTCAGCTACAATGGTGTAAGCTTTGGCCAAAGGTTGAATAATTACTCAAATGACTAGTTTTATCTGATGATTTGATCTTATCAGATTTCACACAGAATGTATTTCCTGATGAAACAGAACATAGTGAACAGATGTAGTTTGTGTATAATATTTCCACATGAACACCAAACTGAAGCAATTGTCTAGAGAGAGACATTCATTTTGCTAAACAACTGGAAAATATGTGTCTTTTGGTGGTTTACTGTAAAACGCTGACCACATGTACAGTATAATTCAAAGGGTTGTACATTGTAATATGTTTAAAATACCCCATTCTATGTTGACATCTGTAAATACATCACATATGCACATATGGATCATTCCAAAGAGGGGAGACATCTTGTGTTCTTTCAGACTTGATCAAACATATGTACCTCCCACTGTACAGAGCATGAGCGTTATAGTGATATAAAGACATTGTGAATTGTAGTCTTATATTTTGTCAGAGTATTGCTATTATATCTTTAGCCAAATGGCATCAGTTAAGTGAAAAGAAAACATTTTTACTATATGGAAGAGCAACTGATTGATCATTTTTATATCAAGAGTATGTCCCTGCATTAAAATGAAAAGCTGTATGTAATATATTGAGAGCTGGAAATCTGTAATATAAATGTCATGTTATATTTCCTCTATGTTAATATCAATCTGTGTATGTATTGTATCATTTTTAAAAATGAATCTTTTCCTCACCAGAGCTGGGTTCTCAGCGGCACACATGGGACAGAATGACTCTTTAAAGGGTAAATCAACTCCATTGGAATTAAGTGTTGGAATTTGGGGAGTACACAGAAGTAATATCAAACATTTCCGCCCCTAAACTCACAAGAAAGATTCTTAGTCAGCACAAATCGTTTTTTTTCCTCACTCAAACTGATCTTTCTATTACCAAAGCACAGATAAACAAACTCAAAGGGGCCCTAATATACTCTTTGTGGTTCTCCCTCTCCTGTAGCGTTCTATAGGTGTTAGTGCATGTAAATGGTCTGCAGAGGCTACAATCCCCCCAGAGCGAGTTTCTCTCCCCCACACTCAAACATGTAAGTACAGTACACAGTAATCTGTTATTTATTATATTTAATGAAGTTAAAAGAACACAGTTGATTTACCCTTTAAAATCATAGTCATAATATTCTGGTCCTGAGTTTAAAAAAAACCCTCTGGTGATTTTATTCTGTATAATAATTGATGGCTGTTTGTACTTTCTCTTATACTTTTTCATGTACATTTCAATAGACGCATCATTTTCATGGAGCATCGCCTGGCACACTTCTCAGCTAGTATTACTTTTTAAACAAACATGTATTAAAGATATATTAGAACTTGGGTTGATACCAAACAATCATGCTAATAAACACCTGCTGTTGAAAAGTTGTGTAATGTGTGTTGTCTCAAACAATTTGAATAATGTCTGTTACCCCTTTTACACCAAAGCGGTTCCAGGGCCAGTTTTTCCTGTTTCCACCGCGAGAACTAGTTTTGGAACCCAGAACCAGATACGTCGAAGGCTGGGTCAGATTAAGCTGAGTGAGTACAGCCAATACAGTTGTTACAAGAACCAACCACAGATTGCAAAGGGACTAGAAAGCGACCACAAAAATACACGTATATAAAGTCAGCCAATTTGGTGAGCACGTGTTTTACTTGGTGTATCTCTGAACTATTACAGCATATTTGACTTCTGTTAAACACAGACTTTTCTGAAAAAGAGTTTTCAGAGTGGATTTTCTTTTTCCTCACACCAAAAGGTCTCCCAAATTGACAATAGAGTTTTAATCAAATCAGGGTCAGAGAGGAATGGGGAACCGCATTAATTGCTCCTCTTAATGCTGGACCTTTATTCCTCAGCGGTTTCCACAAAGTTAACTTAAACCAAATATTTTAATCCCAAGCGTATAATTCTAAAGATCTTTCTCTTAATAACTTATTTCTGCTACTACATGTTCATTTTCTGATTGAAAACCAAACATTTTATCACCAAATTCAAGTTTCTCCTTTAGGTTTACATTAGAAAATAGTTGTTTTATATGTTAATTCAAGCCTAAAGGACATTTGTTGTGACGATCTTTTTTTAACCGAAACATAACCAGCTGGGCGCCTGATAAAGAGTAAATGAATCAACTATTCCCTCTTTGAAGGCATTCCTCTGATGATCCTGTTCCTCACAGTGATGAAGGTCTGATCCTCGGCTTCCTCACAGCAGGGGGTCCGCAACAGTGTGAGCGAGGGCTGCATATCGGAGAAGAATTGGCTCCAAATTACTTGTGATCACAGGTTTCCTGTGGGCACGTCCTTGTGTTGAACTGAAATGAAACTTCTCACTTTGGCAGATAAAAAATGCAAAAACATCTGCGCAGACATCATTGTGTACAGAGTGGGAACAAAAAGAGTGTTTATGTCACCAAAACATGCATTAAAAACACAATATTCAGAGAAATACACCAGAAAAATATAGAATTGTATTTTCTTAATCTGTCATTATATTTTAGTACAATATTCGCCTTCCATCTGATAGCCTGATTTCTAGCTAGCCCCTCCCACTGGTAATGCCGACGTCACACCGTGTAACCAAGGCAACACAGATAAAAACTACACAGATCATTTATTCCAGCGCTGATTCCGATGCAAAAGAACACAGAGATCAGAAGATCAGAGCTGACCTAGATTGGCAGGAGCAAGTTGCTAAGAGCCAGAAACAGAACAATTACACGGAAACAATCTCACAGCTAATACAAAAAATGGAAATGATTCTTTCAGAAAGCATTCAGGAAAACATTTGTTGTCCTGAAATGGTGATAACTCTGTGCTGTGGTTCCAACAGATGGTATGACTCACACCTGTCTTAAACATATTCAGAGAAACACTCAGTTACTACAGTATAACAATGGAAGTCAATGATGTTTAGCAGCCACTCAGAAGAGGAAGAGGCGGTGTGTTGCCATGGTGAAAATGTGATCACCATTGTTAGCTGAACAACTCTTTTGTCTTTTTATGGAAATCATCACGACTCACGAGGAATGTGAAACGGTAATTTAAACAGGGTATCGTTCTCATAAACAAACGATTTAGAGTATTGTACCAACATACATATGAACATGGTTTGAATTTAGTGATACACACATTTCCTCATCAGATTGACAAAATCTCAGGAGGTGTCCAGTGAGACACAGACACAGTATGTTGTCTGATTCTAAATGTCTCTTGCTGTTCTTGTATCCTCTCCTTGCAATTATAAACCTGTTGTTTTGAGGCAGCTTTCAATGGATTTTTCCTGTCATTTCACATATTTCAAATAACGATTGACTATTTTTTCCAAAGGTTTAGGATCTCTGGGCTAATGAGCCGACAGCAGCAGGGGTAAGTGAAAGATTCTATTCTCCTAACACAACGGTGTACTAATTGCTCATTACAGATATGTTGCATGCATAGACATGGAGGATTGATTTTTCACACAGTTTGTTTGCAAAGTCAAACCATCTGCATGAGCTTTTTGTAGAGTAGTTTGGATAGTGGTTATGAACAGAGGGAAGTCTCTAACACATGTATCTAATATATTGTTTCTTTGTTGGGTCCTTTTTTGCTGTGCTTCGAAAAGTTTTGTTCTGTTCCCGTTGTTTACAAGTTCATGTCCACTACAGCTGTAGAAAGTTACTTTTCCAAGTTGGAAAGAGGCTGTAATGCGCCCAGGTGCCCGAACGACTCCTCATCTGAAAAGCAAGATATGAAGTAATAAACGAACATCCGGTGTATAGAGTTCAAATAAAGCAGCTAATTCTGTAAGAATCCCCCCAACATTCAGTCGTATGAAGACTGGTTTACAGTGGTTACATTACATTTGAAACCAGACACAACCGCATGTCTTTATTGTTTTGAGCTGGGCTGGGTCTATTTGTGAAGGACTGCTAACTGCTCACTAATGAAATGATTTATATATTTGCAGTATAAACAAGGTGTCTGTTGCCATTCCTAGGAAAATATTCTGTAAGTCTTCTGTGTTTGGTCTTCTTCTTCTTGTGTAGCATTAATGGACTACAACTGCATTCTGTTTGGCAACCTTGGAAGGACAATAAATGCCCTTATTGTATTTCAGTATCTGAGTATATGTTTTTAATGGGCTGGGAAAATAGTTCAGAGATATCAGATAATGTGTGTCACACACCTGAATGTGCTCAGCTTCTGTGCCAAAAAACACAATAAAAGTGTTAAGACAATAGGGGCACCACCTTGCTTGAGTATTGTGAAAAAGTGTCATTGAGTCACCATCAGGGCCTGTGGCCAAAATCTTCTATTGTTTGATAGCCAGCATATTTTTTCTATTGTTTGTAATGAGGGGAGAGCGCATTGCATCATACGCCACCGCCTCATTAAAAGGCCCTGTATCCAGCACCTTTTTTATAGCCCTCGCTCCACGCGCTGATCATATTGAAACCTTGCAGAAAAGCGTAGGTGACGTCCCTGTAAAAAGCAGAATCAGCTATTAACTATGGCCTGATCCTGTCCCACTATCTCCTTCCTGGCACTCCTTACTGTACCCATTTCGCCTGGTTTCCACTTGAAGTAAACCAAGTTTTTTTTTTAACCAGCTTTGCTCTACCTGTGCCTGTACTCGGTCATGTGACCCGTCTGTTGTGAATTCAGCGCTGTCGCCTCTAGCGAGAACATCAAACAATAGGAAGTGGCACAAATGGATAATAAAAAGCAAATGGGGCGATGCTAGTTTGTCATACAGGAGCAGTAAAACGTTGTCAGGATATTGTTTAACAAGTGCTTGGAGGGCCTTACCCCCGAACAATTTCAGTTTGTGGTATGAAGGTTTAACATTATTGGTATTACATTACATTACATTACATTGCATTTAGCTGACGCTTTTATCCAAAGCGACTTACAATAAGTACATTCGACCAGGAAGACACAACCTTGAAGAAAACAGAATCATATAAGTACATCAGGTTTCATAGAGCCAAACATTTCAAGTGCTACTCAACTGGCTTTAGGTAAGCCAGTCCTTTATTAGTATAAAAGTGCTTCGTTAATAGTTCTAACGCTCGAAGTGGAGTCGAAAGAGATGAGTTTTCAGTTTGCGCCGGAAGATGTGCAAGCTATCTGCCGTCCTGATGTCAATGGGGAGCTCATTCCACCATCTTGGAGCCAGGACAGCAAACCCACGTGTTTTCGCCGATGGGAACTTGGGTCCCCTTCGCAGCGAGGGCGCAACGAGTCGTTTGGCTGATGCAGAGCGTAGTGCACGCGCTGGGGTGTACGGTTTAACCATGTCCTGGATGTAGGAAGGGCCAGATCCATTCGCAGCATGGTAAGCAAGTACCAGTATCTTGAAGTGGATTCTAGCAGTTACCGGAAGCCAGTGAAGGAGGAGCGGAGTGGTGTGGGAGAATTTAGGAAGGTTGAAGACCAGACGAGCCACTGCATTCTGGATGAGCTGCAGAGGTCGGATGGCACATGCAGTTAGACCAGCCAGGAGGGAGTTGCAGTAGTCTAGGCGTGAGATGACGAGAGCCTGGACCAGAACCTGAGTCGCTTTCTGAGTCAGCTGGGGACGTATCTTCCTGATGTTGTAAAGCGTGTATCTGCAGCAACGGGTTGTAGCAGCGATGTTTGCAGTGGTATGGCAACATTTTATTATATTTAGGGTCCTTGTTACGAGTCAGGTGATAATGTAGGACCAATATTTGTATGATAATTGGCCCATTTTCCCGAACAATGAGCATTACTGAAATCTCCAGCTAACACACTTCAGGCCCCCGAGGCTGCCCGCTGCTCTGCCTGGTTATTAACCAGCCTGCAGGGTCCGACTGACATGTTTGCCCTTTAGGCCTGACTCTGACAAACAATAACAATACTTAAAATCCATACCAGCCTTCAGTCTATGACTATATGTTCCACAGCAAAATAGGATTTCTTCATGGCCTGCCACAATTTAGTTTCCTCCCCCGAGGATTGTAAGACTCTGGGATAAGGCAGCATATCGGGGGGGGGGGCATTGAATTCAGGATCAGCACATCAACAATGCATATTGGCCTTCTGCCGTGGTTACAGAACGCGGTTGTCAATAATACATATAGGTATAAAGCAGAAGTGTTTTACTTAAGGAAATGTTTGGAGTACTTGTAATTAACTGAAGTATTTCCATATCATGCTACTTTATACTTCTACTCCACTATATTTTGAAAGCCAATATTGTACTTTTTATTTGAGAAAATTAGTTAGTAGTTACTTTACATGTTCAGATTATTGGCAACAGTATAACAAAATATAAGTGAACTAAAACATAAACTATCATATAAAAGGTTAGGTTCAGATATCCAACAGCAGTACATAAAGTCATTAAAATGATCTCCACTTTAACCAGCTGTGATGAACACATGCTTTTTTGTTTAAAGAAAAATAATCCAGTAATTTTATATATATATGACTATATTTTACTTTTGACTTCACAATCTTTTTTTTCTTCAGATTTAGTTGGGAATAACCAACGTGAAAAATACGATGCTTTTCCTTTAGAATATTTTAATATTTTTTAGTTTTCTGCAATGAGAACATCTATTCCACCTTCCTTTGATCATACTTAAAGAGCAACTTGCAGGTTAGAGACCCCAGTGAATAAATGTGTAGGAAAATGATGTATACACTAGATTTTCCTAAAAATATACACTGACTAGAGTGACATCTGGCATCGTTTTTGTAAGACATTTTTACTTCCGCCTAAAAAAAGACCACCCGCGTGTGACGTCACATCAGGGAGAGCGGCCGGTCTAAGGTATTAATAAACATGGATCACAATGCTAGTTTTGACACAGAAGAGGTTGAAAATGTATGCTATGCATATGATGGACCACAACCTTATAATTATGAGCCTGCTATAGGCGTCCAAGAGACCAGGAGCAGCCAAGGATTAGAAGCAGTGGCGGCCGGCCCATAGGGGCGCCGCCCCCCTCTTCCCACATGTTTGATTGTCATTAAAAATAAATTAAAAAATATTTTTTTTAAATATAATCTTTTTTATTATTATTTTTATTTTTAATGAACAAGGTAAATATTATATAGTTGGTATCAGTAAAATGTATAATCTACAATAAAATCTCGTTTAAAATTGTTTTACGATGTCTAAAGTTACTGATAAGTCACGTGTTTCCTGCCTGGCCGCAGCGTGTATCATTACCCTCTCTCGTCTGGGCGGTAAATGGGAATTCAATAATTTGAGTGTTCCCAAAGCACCAGTGTTTGCAGTTTGTGTGGGCCTACTGTACTGTTGCACAGTTTTGGAAGATTCATAGCTAACCACACTGAAGATTATGGATTATCTCATATTTTTAAGCCTCAATGTGTGTGTGTGTCCCCCCCCCCAGAAGTCATAATTTAAGGGGTCATTTCTCAAAAAAATCTTCCGGGCGAGGATCCCCCCCCGGACCGCCCTAGTATGGTTTGGTCACCATTTCCATAGCCCCACCAAAAATATTTTCCACCAGCCGCCACTGATTAGAAGAAATAACGGCCATCGGAGAGAAATGGAGCTGTGATGTGAGGAGAACCAGTGGAGAACAGGGCAGCTGTCTTGGTGAGTGACCGGCATTAGCTACAGTTAATGTTAGCTAACGTCGGTCACATCACAACATTGTAAAGTTAGCTATCATATAACTAAAGTAACTAATAACTAAAGTAGTATTGATAATATAGTTATGTTGCTGGCAGGACTGTTGATACTTGATACTGATCCATAACAGAAACTAATGCGCAAGTATCAGCCGTGTCTCACGTTAACTAATGCAACTCCACACTACGTGTGTACCGGAGGGGAGAGAGAGAGGAGCGAAGGGGGAGAGAGAGATGAACGAATGGGGGGGAGATAGATGTAATACGGTTTCCTGATAAAAGTTTTGCACCTGGCGTGCTCCACATATATGCTTGCCGTAAGGGGGATGTTGCCTGGTCGCGGGTGTCCCTCCCACGGCTTGAGTCCAGCCGTCGGGTGAAACGGGCCAAAACTGAAAAAAAAGAACCAGGCAAAAGGGGGGAAATGAAAAAAGTGCCTCAAATGCGGGTAGAGTCCCCTGTCAACTCCCCTGTCATTCCTCCAGAGGCAAAATAGTCAGATTAAAGTTTTTTGAGAACCAGGGAAAATGGGTGAAAATAAAAAAAAATATCCGAAAATAGTGCCTCGTAATGTGGGTAGAGTCCCCTGTCAACTCCCTTTAGATTCCACCTGAGTCACATGTGTGTTAGAGCTCAGGCACTTAGGAGGTAGGACCCAATTGCACGACTCGGGAGACAGAGGTAAAGTATTGGTAGGATACTTTATTTTCCAAAATACAGCAACAAATGGTCAATAACTAATCTCAGGATGAGATGACAAAAATTGAGAACAAAATGATAATCGCTCACGTGGTGAGGAACATAACTTTTCTAGAGCACAAAAGAGCATAGACCTAACCAAGGCAAAAGACAAGGAGCATAGACCCGACCATGACCATAGAAAAAACGAACTGACACTGAACACAGGGGAATTTAAACACAGGGTAACAAGACACAGGTGGGAACAATCAGGGGCGGGGCTGACACTGATGAGCACAGGAAACACAGAAGGGGTGACAGGTGAAAACAATCAGGAAATTAGACACACCAGGGAAACTAACCACAGACATAAAAACACAGGGGAAAAGACCAGACAATACACAGGGAGGAAAACATGACAAGGAGACAAGCAAAACTGAGGTTACCTACTGTAACCCAGCTTCTATGAGTATTGGCGCAGCCCTCTAAGGCTATCGCTATTGGGTTTACCCTTCTGCGCCCCCGCGCAGTACTGAAAACACTTGTAGTCCACGCCCACCCGCTAGGTGGGCCCCACCCTCGGGCCTCCTTCCGGTATAAATAGGGAGGTTGCCCGGCGATCTGCTCCCATACAATATAACTTTTCTTCAGCTATTCGTAGAGCCAGTGGGGCCCAGCGCTTAGAGGGCTGCGCCAATACTCATAGAAGCTGGGTTACAGTAGGTAACCTCAGTTCTATTTCGTATATGGCTTCGCCCTCTAAGGCTATCGCTATTGGGTTAAGGGCGAAGCATGATGTAGTCTGCGCCCCACTGGGTCCGTCCAGCACTAGAAGCACAGACATACCTGCTTAATAACACCCCCCTGCCTGTTGTGCCATGCGTAATGGCACATCCCCGTCCCTGGAGCAAACATACCTGTTTTCCTGACGGGGTGAAGGCTGGGAACAATACATACCGACCGCTGTGAGAAAGTAGAGACGAAGGTCCCACCTTGTCCTGCGATCATAGAGGGGGAACAGCCGCTCTCTCCGTGTCAGCCAGGTAGGAGAGCTCTCAGCTGGATCCCTGACGTCACTCACTCTGACCAGGCACTCCCTACGAAGTGTGTCAGAGGAAGGGGAACGTCCCTCTCCTACAAGGGGAAAAAGGGCCGCTCTCTGTGTGCTGCGAGGCAGGAGAGAGGCGCACAGCTGGATCCCTGACGTCACTCACTCTGACAGGACACCCAGTACAGGGCGTGTCAGAGAGGAAAGGGAGACATCCCTCAAATAAAATTGTAAATGAACAGGGGGAAGACCAAGATGCAGCCGTGCAAATATCTTCCACTGACATTCCTCCGTGCAACACAGAGGAGGAGGAAATTCCTCTGGTTGAGTGCGCTTTGATATTCTCCGGGGGCTCCACCCCAGAGGAGACATATGCCTGTGACACAGCCTCACACAGCCAGTGTGACAGCCGTTGTGTAGACAGAGGTTGCCCGATCGAGCGCTCTCTGTAATGCACAAACAGGCGCTGAGAACGGCGCAATGCCGCCGTGCGCGCTACATAGCAGACAGCGCGCGCCCCGGCCAGAGGAGATGAGATGTTTCTTCTTCCTCCGACCTCTTGCATCCCATGGAACTGCTGGGGGGAGAGGCTTCTCTGTGATGTGCCGTAATGGTCGTCATGGTGACGTGCCACGCCCTCGCCGCTGCTGCCCGTGAAGCAAAAAAGCTGCGAGGGAGTTTCCACACGCTGCATTCCACTCTGTCTCTCATCATGAGGCGCGTACACGCCCAGAGGATGAGAGGTGTGTGTATGCTGTCCTCACGAGGCATTATAACAGTGCTCGTGGATTTATTATGACCGTGTGTAAGGCATATCTGGGACAGAGGAATGCCTCGAGCTCTGCAGTTTATAAACCAATAGGTTAAAACAGCAGGCTTCTGCAGTGAATGAAGCACCTCTGGAGACTCCCCCTGTGGGGGAGACCCAGGGGAATCCCCCCGTGACCAGCTGACGCTAATGCCGAGCAGCTGCGTTACGGAGAGGGCTGTGTGGTTTGTGACACGCCGGAGGAGAGCTGTCAGTTTCTCACTCGCTGCCAGAGAGCGCTCTGCTGCTGGCTGAGTTTTTAATTCCACTCCAGATAACGTTTGTCTGAGAGGGAAGGGAACATCTCTTCTTCCAACTTGTTATGAAACCCAGGCTTTGACAGATGCGATATGAGATGTACCGTCTGTAAAGCGACTTCCTCCCTGGAGCGAGCCAGCAAAGCAGGTCGTCCAAAGGAAACCACCCTCTCATCCCTCCTCTGTGTAGCGGCTCCAGCCTTCTCTACACAAAAATGGGAGGAGCCAGGAAATATCCAAACGGCAGACGATTGTCTGGTCTGATATTCCCTGAAATGAGAAACCGCAGGAATTCCCTGTGTTTCGGGATGATGGGTACGTGGAAGTATGCATCCTTCAGGTGGAAGTGAACCAGTCGTCCTGGTGAACACATTCCAGCCCCTGTTTGATCGTCAGCATGTGGAATACTGACAGATCGAGGATGTCTCATTGCCCCAGTCTTTTTCGGGATTAGAAAATAACGGGAGTGAAAACCCCTGATTTTCCTCCCTTTGAGGAACCCTGGAAATATCCTCTTTCAACAGGAGTTCCAGCAGCTCGGATTTGGAGCGCAAGACATAGCTTCTGGGAGGACAGGAGTGTTTCCTGTATCCCATTGAACTGTGGGGGGCTTTTTCGTCACCACGCTGCGGGGTGTGACACGTCGAAGGAGAGCTGTCAGCGTGTCCACTCCACTCTCTGCCGTGAGAGTCGTGCTCTCATGCGGGCTGAGTTCAATTCCACCCAGGTAAACAATACTCTGGGCTGGAATAGGACAGCTCTTTTCCCAATTTATCATGAAACCCAGCTTTGACAGATACGATATGAGTTGTACCGTCTGTAAAGCCGCTTCCTCCCTGGAGCGAGCCATGCAGCAGCAGGTCGTCCAGGTAAAAATAGTACTCTCATCCCTCCTCTGTGTAGCGGCTGCAACGCCGTCTCTACACACTTTGAAAAAGTACGAGGAGCCAGGGAATAGCCGAACGGCAGACGGTTGTACTGGTACGCTATTCCCTGGAATGAAAACTGCAGGAATTTCCTGTGTTGCGGAATGATGGGTACATGGAAGTATGCATCCTTTAGGTCTATAGAGGTGAACCAATCTCCCTGGTGAACACACTCTAGCACCTTTTTGACCGTCAGCATGTGAAACAGGTCGAGGATGGGTCTCATTCCCCCTGTCTTTTTCGGGATAAGAAAATAGAGGGAGTAATACCCCTGATTTTCTTCCTCCTGGGGAACCCTTGAAATAGCCTCTTTCAACAGGAGTTCCCGTAGCTCTGCTTGGAGCGCAAGACACTGTTCACGGGATGTTAGGCATGTCACCTGTATCCCGTTGAACTGTGGGGGGGAGAGGCGAACTGCAGGGTGTACCCTCTGCTGATCAGCCTGTTCATCCATCTGTCCATCAAACACATGCGCTGCCACGCCGAGAAACACTCTGACAGCGGGCGCGCATGCTCGAGATGTGTTGTGGTTGTCATGACGACGAGCCACGCCAGAGCCCTCGCCGCCGCTGCCCGTGAGGCAACCCAAGGTGGGCCTAGAGCGAAAGGGCTGTGCGGAGGCCTCCACACGCTGCGTATCACTCCGCCTCGCATCATGAGGCGTGTACACGCTCAGAGGATGGGTGGAGGTGTGTGCAGTAATATCCACATGAGGCGTTAACACTGCTCATGGGCTTATTATGACCGTGTATAGGTGGCGTATCTCGGACAGAAGAATGCCGCGAGGTCTGTGGTTTAATAACCGAAGAGTCATAACCATCAGATCCCTGCAGCGAACCATGCTGCCTACTAATCACCAGATTGAAGGCAGCTGGTATAATTACTGTGCTCCGCAGCTTATTAATCGATAGATTAAATAGCGCAGGCTTTTGTACCGAACCCGGCTGGCTATTAACCGATAGGTCATGGCAGCTGGCTCACCGGCCAGAGTGGGGGATATGTGAAACACATTTGAAACTGATGACTCAGCCAACATGTTGGGAAATAATCTTCTTTTATTTTTCTCACACTGCCTCCCCAACCGTCAAGGCCGCTCCGCTTCCTCGGCGGCTCTCATGGAGCAGACGCCGAACGGGAGTACCTCACTCCCTTTTTACCCCCCCTCTCCTGGTGAGGGGGCGGAGGCCCCGTGAGGCAACCCAAGGTGGGCCTAGCGAAAAGGCTGTGAGGAGGCCTCCACACGTTGCATTCACTCCGCCTCTCATCATGATGCGCGTACATGCTCAGAGGATGGGTGGAGGTGTGTGCAGTGATAACATGAGGCGTTACCACGGCGCTCATGGGCTTATTGTCACCGTGTGTAGGTGGCGTATCTCGGATAGAGGAATGCCGCGAGGTCTGTGGTTTATAAAACCGAAAGTTATAACCACCAGAACCCTGCAGCGAACCATGCTGCCTACTAATCACCAGATTGAAGGCAGCTGGTGTAGTTACTGTGCTCCGCAGCTTATTAATCGATAGATTAAAATGCGCAGGCTTTTGTAACGAATCCTGCTGGCTATTAACCGATAGGTCATAGGCAGTTGGTTTACCCAGAGTGGGGGATATGTGAAACACATTTGAAACTGATGACTCAGCCAACATGTTGGAAAATAAGCTTATTTTTATTTTCCTCACACTCCCTCCCAAACCGTCAAGGCCGCTCTGTCTCCTCGGCGGCTCTCATGGAGCAGACGCCGAACGGGAGTACCTCACTCCCTTTTTGTACCCCCCTTCTCCTGGTGGGGGGGGGGTGGAGGCCCCGCGAGGCAACCCAAGGTGGGCCTAGCGAAAAGGCTGTGAGGAGGCCTTCACACGTTGCATTCACTCCGCCTCTCATCATGATGCGCGTACACGCTCAGAGGATGGGTGGAGGTGTGTGCAGTGATAACCACATGAGGCGTTACCACGGCACTCATGGGCTTAATCACCGTGTGTAGGTGGCGTATCTCGGATAGAGGAATGCCGCGAGGTCTGTGGTTTAATAACCGAAAGTTATAACCACCAGAACCCTGCAGCGAACCATGCTGCCTACTAATCACCAGATTGAAGGCAGCTGGTGTAGTTACTGTGCTCCGCAGCTTATTAATCGATAGATTAAAATGCGCAGGCTTTTGTAACGAATCCTGCTGGCTATTAACCGATAGGTCATAGGCAGCTGGTTTACCCAGCGTGGGGGATATGTGAAACACATTTGAAACTGATGACTCAGCCAACATGTTGGAAAATAAGCTTCTTTTTATTTTCCTCACACTCCCCTGGTGCCCCGGCCGCCGCTGACGGACGCTGCTGCTGCTGCCGCTGGTGTCACTGCTGCTTCACCGCTGGCTGTCCTCGCCTGGGACACCGCCACGGCTGCGCACAGCGACGGTGGTGTGTTCTGGATGGGCTCCTGCCCACCCCAGACGTCTTCCTCACCCGCAGCAGCTAGAGCGTCCGCCCTTCGCTTCCTGTCGGATGAAGGAAGACGCACATAGTGAGGACATGCGACCTGCTGGCTGAGAGCCGCGTCCGCGTGCTCTGGCCCCAGACAGGCTGCGCATATCGGATGCAAATCGTAGCTCATAATGTAGCCCGTATTGCACGAAGGGCACATACGGACACACTCTTTATAGCTTATGATGTTGCTTTTCTCGTGCTTCAGTAAACTGCTGGTTGCTGAAGAAAAGAGGGAGCAGATCGCCGGGCAACCTCCCTATTTATACCGGAAGGAGGCCCGAGGGTGGGGCCCACCTAGCGGGTGGGCGTGGACTACAAGTGTTTTCAGTACTGCGCGGGGGCGCAGAAGGGTAAACCCAATAGCGATAGCCTTAGAGGGCGAAGCCATATACGAAATAGAACACCCACTACCAGACACACAAAACTAAAAACGTGTCACAACACAAGAATCGTGACAATTTGTCAGATTAAAGTTTTTTGATAACCAGGGAAAATGGGTGAAAATGAAAAAAAGTACCCGAAAATAGTGCCTCATAATGTGAGTAGAGTCCCCTGTCAACTCCCCGTCATTCCTCCAGAGGCAAAATAGTCAGATTAAAGTTTTTTGAGAACCAGGGAAAATGGGTGAAAATTAAAAAAAGTATCCGAAAATAGTGCCTCATAATGTGGATAGAGTCCTCTGTCAACTCCCCGTACATTCCTCCAGAGTCACATTTGTCATATTAAAGTTTTTTGAGAACCAGGGAAAATGGGTGAAATAAAAAAAGTATCCGAAAATAGTGCCTCATAATGCGGATAGAGTCCCCTGTCAACTCCCCTGTCATTCCTCCAGAGGCAAAATAGTCAGATTAAAGTTTTTTGAGAACCAGGCTGGGGGTCTTGAGGCACAAAATAAGGCTGACCCAGAGTGCATGGTGAGCGGACACTTCACCTCCGTGTTTAAAGACAGCCGTTTTTTTCCTGAGTGTTCTCAAAAACCGGGTTTCTGATTTCGTGCAGACTGTAGTCCAAAAGGTATGGATGCATTTTTCGACGGAGAAGGGGAAATGAAGCCCCGGACACTTTTCCACTTCTATGTTGCAACTTACAACGGAGAAGGGGGCAAAAAAGCCCCGAAGCGCCAAAGGGTTGAGCTTTTTCGAGCCCCTTCTCCGTTGGCACTCAGTAATTTTTTCGACAATTTTTTAAAACTTCATTTTTGATTATTTTATGATATAATTAACCGTTTTCTTCTTTCCACGGGTGGGTGCGCATAGCAGGCCGCCGATGAGCACCCAAACTCGGCCTGGAACCTCCAGGATTTGTGGGCAAAGCTCCATAAACTGACAAAATCACCCAGAAATGTCACTTTTCTAGCCCAACAATACACAAAGACATTTAAATAGTAAAAGGTACAATTGTGCTCCGAATTACCCGGAATTGGATTTATATAGCCCCATGATAGTGATTAAAAATCATTTTCATGGAAGTGTTAAAACGCCTGATTAAAGCATATGCAGGACCCCAGTGAGCTCCAGACTAGGTGCATTGTTTTAGGGAACCATATTAATGATAAAATAAATCATTTAAATGCAAAAATAATTAAAACTGCGGTCGCACATGTGCGCGCAGTGATGAGCGGGCCCTCGCGTCCGTGCGCCTGTCGGGGAGGGCGGCCGGTGGTCCCGGCGTCAAGCAGACGCGCGCGAGTCCTCGGAAATGAGCCGTTTGTAATTTCTCTAATTTTCGCGTCCCGGAGTTCCAGGTCCTCCGGCAGCGACCCGGAAACGGATGTCGGCGCGCCGTCTTGAAGGAAAACAAATTTCTCTAAAGGCTCGTCGAGGATCGATTATCGAGGAGGCTGTCTGGAGGAGCCGTAACCGAGGATATACTGATTTAGAGAAGAGAGGAGTGTCTCGAGAGCAGTGGTTCCCAACCGGTGAGCACTGTCCAAGTGTGCCGCAAAAAAACGTTTTCTCACTTAATAAACTTCACTTCATATACACTTTATTTTATTACATGCACAATGGAGTTCATAAGCTAATAAAACATATATTGCTCAGATTTAGAAATATTAAACTGCTTAAATTCTCATGATTTACGTCAGCCGTCATTGTTTACGGTGTGCAGAGCAGCTTTTTATCCTTGCGCCAAATAATTACAAGATGGATGACAATAAATAAAGAAGCACCCCAGCCCTCAACAACACAGGCAGGGATGACAGAACATGATGGAACAGCAGTGCAAAAGAAGTCTAAACGCAGACAGTACAGCGAAAGCTACCTTTGGTATGGTTTCTCCTGGACTGGGGATGCTGACTGCCCGATGCCAGAATGCAAAGAGTTACACACACATGCAACCGGAGAGGACATTTACAAGACCACAGCTGATTACCTGACAGAACAGGGTCTAAACTGGGGGATGTGCCACATCATTTGCACCGACGGGGCTGCCTCAATGACGGGGAGGGTGAAAGGCTTTGTAAATAAAGTGAGACAGGTAAATCCTGATGTACAGATAACCCACTGCATGTTACACCGAGAAACCCTTGTCGCCAAAGCTATGCCACCAGACCTCACTGCAGTATTAGAACAAGCTGTGAAAATAGTGAACTACATCAAGTCCCGTCCGCTGAAGTCGCGGTTGTTCAGCATATTCTGCAATGAGATGGGGGCTGAGCACCATGGCCTTTTACTGCACACGGAGGTCCGCTGGCTGTCACGGGGCAAGGTACTGTCCCATGTCTACGAGCTCCGCAACGAACTTGTTGCATTTGCAAATGAACACGACTTACCCTACAAAGAACACATAGATGATGAATCGTGGTGGGTTAAGCTTGCATATCTGGCAGATATTTTTAGCCACCTCAATGACCTCAACATCAGAATGTAAGGGAAGAATGAGAATATCCTGACAGCCACAGACAAACTCAATGGTTTCCGATCCAAGTTAAGACTGTGGCAAAATAAAGTCGCCAAGAAAAACATTGAAATGTTTCCGCTGACATCCATTGACCCAGCGCACAAGACAGCATTTTTTCTACAAGTTGTAGCTGCTCACCTGAGAGTACTGGAGGAGAGGTTTGAGTCATATTTCCCTCCTATGAATGAAGACTTCGATTGGCTCCGGGATCCGTTTAATCCTCTGTCATTAATATCAGCCACAAGTTTAAACAGCAGAGCTCAGGATGAACTCGCAGAGCTATCTATGGACCGCTCCCTGAAACTGAAGCACGGGGAACTACGTCTGGATATATTTTGGCTGCTTGTGGGACACGAGTATCCATCCCTCTCAGGGAGTGCCATCAAGGTGCTTTTACAGTTTCCAACCTCCTACTTGTGTGAGCTGGCGTTTTCCTCACTCGCATATGTCAAAAACAAGACCCGCACCCGGCTGTCAGTGGAGCAGGACCTCCGCGTTGCGCTGTCCACTATCCACTATCCCCCCACGCATCAAGAGACTCTGCTCACAAAAGCAGGCACAAGTGTCGCACTAGCACCGTGTAACGGTCTGAGAAATGTTTATGTTTGGATGTTAATTTGTGTGCCTTTCTTGTATAATTTATGATTTTGTCAATCAGTATTATCTGGATAGCGAAATGCAGAATGTTTCATATTTGGGATGTGGTTGATGAGTCACATGACCAAAGTCAGGTCAGAGGGCATTGTTTCATCCCTCCAATTCTATTAAGTTATTATTTATATAAGTATAAGCATATATAAGTGATCATAGGCCTTTCTCTTTTGAAATCCAAATGTAAAATAATAACTGTATTGATATGTATTCGTGTTTTTACACAGGTCGGCCTACTATTTTCAGCCAAAACAAAAGAGCCTACTTAGTAGGCCTGTTTATAATATTGAATTCATCATAGAAATGGTGTTGACATTTTTAGTCTGGTTCTTGTTATTATGTGTGAATACATTATTTGATCTATAAAATGTTCTATTCAATTAAATACACATTTGAAAACCAATTTATGGTGTATTTATTGTTTTTAGTTTAAGCTCTGAAGTGGTTTTTAAATCTACAAAAAGTTGGGGTGCCTTGGGGTCAAGAAATATTTTCAGGGGTGCCTTGGTAAAAAAAAAAGGTTGGGAACCACTGCTCTAGAGGAACTATAACCGAGGGTACACTGAAGTATTCTCCTGAGACGATTTCACCCAACAGTGATGTTTAAAAGAGGCGTGACGCATGGCTGGACTTATGTCAACGAAGCATGACTGATGTGCCAGGCAGGACTCAGTAGCTTATCCGACATATAAATGGTCCAAAAAGGTATATTCTCCGTTAGCTTACGAGCTCCTCATTTCAGCTAGCAACTATTTTCTTCACAATTTAGCATCACATTGGATATGGGCTGAATTTGTGCTGGATTGGATTTTTCCGATCATTTCTCCAGGAGGAGTTTGCAAAAATGTGCTTAAAATGCATGAAAAATGCACATTTCTGAAAATGGCCAACTTTCTGGGGGGCAGGGCTAATGGAAAGCAATTTGAAATATGTGTGCAATCATAATAACAATATGTATACAGCGTTTCGTGAATATCGGAATAACTATATGCGAGTACTTTGGAGTAATTTGTGACGTGTAAATCGTCAAAAATGGTGTATTCGCTGTTAGCTTACGACCTCCACGATTGAGCTATCAAAAATGTTCTTCTCAATTTAGCATCATATTGGATAGGGGCTGAACGTGTCCTGGATTGGAATTTTTCCGATCATTCCCCTAGGAGGTGTTCGCAAGAATGTGCTTAAAATGGCTGGAAAACGCACATTTTTCAAAATGGTCAACTTTGTCGGGGGTGGGGCTAATGGAAGCCAATGACAAATATGTCCGCAATTTTAGGAGGAATGTCTGTGCCAAAATTCGTGAAGTTCTGAGAAACTATATGTGACTACCACACAATAGGGGGCGCTAGTGAGCAGTTTTTTTGAAAAATGAAAAAAAATTACATTCTCGAAAAAGTGATGGGCTGTGACGCGTGTCCCAAGTTTTGCGTCCGAAGCTCATTTTATGCTATCACAATTTTTTTTTAAATATATAGGCCACGCCCACATTATGCATTTGTTGTGACACTTTAAATCTCAGTTGGTAGTTTTTGAAGATTATGCTAATAGAAACAAAATTATATAGGCGGAGTTTAGGGTTCCAAGAGGATTATTTGTAGAACAGGTCCACCCGGATATGTGTGCAAAATGTCAGGTCATTCGGAGTTACGGTGCGACTTTGTAAATTTATTCCGAAATGGGATTTTGATAGGTGGCGCTAGTGAGCAGGTTGGAATATTCAACCCATTGACTCCAGAATATAATATTTTTTACCGGTCCTGGTGCCCACCCACCCTGCCAGGTACAGTAGCTTACGCTGTCATTGGAGGCAGTCGCAATTTCTACAGGCTCGCACTTACCTGTTAGCATCTGGCATCTGTTAGCATCTAGCAGCATCTAGCAGCATCTAGCTCTCCTGCTTACACACTTTTAGCCATCCCTGCTTATACAAGTAGTAGTTTTAGTTGTCTGCGAACTGTGGAGGCCTACTCCCACCTGTCGAGTGCGGCTGTACTGAGGTGTTTTTCCTCCGGAGACGTTGCGAAGAGACGGAGCGGCTCCACCTGTTTGCTGCCTGCGATCTGCGATCTACGGAGGCCTGCTCCCACCTGTAGAATACGGCTGTACTGGAGAGGTTTTTACCCCGGAGTCGTCGCGGAGAGACGGAGTGGATCCACGCTTCGGGCTTGGCCTGCTTCCACCGGGCGTGTGCTGCTGTGCAGAGGAGGATTTTACCACCGCTGGGGCCTGCTTTCCACCTGTCCTGGTTCTGCTGTTGCAGAGGCCTGCTTTCACCCCGGGGATACCACGGAGGGACCGGAGCGCTTCCACGCTGCTGTTTTCGCCTGTCCTTTGCTGCTGTGCTGATTTTGCTCCAGGAACATCGCGGATACTGTGTGCTGGTCTGGGAAAATGGCCCATATCGGGATTCTGCTGTGCCTGTTAACTGTTTTGGACTATGAGAAGATCTCTAGTCATTCTGAGAAGACTACTGGATTCAGGTCTGTTCTGCCACCCGCAGTGGGCATCCCCTGCAAAGGTTCGGATGTGTTGCTCAAACAATTACCGGTTGCCTTGTCACAGTCAATCTGCTCGACAAAATATGTTTGTCTTTTTTATTTTCCTGCGATGATGGTTCTTTAGGACTGCTTCTTAAGCTCTAATCACACTCTCGCAGACTTTTCCGGTGTTTCTAAATTAGATGACAATGTATTTGTGTCGTTTAAGAGGAAAAGATGCCTGTTTTTGTTGTTGTTATTACTGTCAGGAAATGTACAACCTAACCTTGGTCCGCCCAGTAGTAGTAGTCAGATCGCTACTCCTGCTGATTTTAAAGCTAGGTCTGGGTTGGGTTTCATCCACTTGAATGTGCGCAGTCTGTTAGGTAAACTAGATTTTGTCCGTATCTGGGCAAAATCGACTGACGCTGACGTCATTGTCTTATCAGAAACATGGCTAAACAAATCTATTTTGGCCTCTGACATTGCCTTAAATGGTTTTAATGTGTATCGTACCGACCGGCCTAATAAAGGTGGTGGCGTTGCCATTTATGTTAAGAATAAGTTCAGTGTAACCACATTAGTTTCCAAATCGATCAGTAAGCAATTTGAATTTTTAGCCATAAATATAGAAGTGGCAAAGGGTCAACAGGTCATGGTAGTGAGTTGTTACAGACCCCCCTCAGCTGTCAAAGACTCCTTGTCTTCACTAGCAAATCTTTTATCACAACTAGACTACAAGGAAATAGTGCTACTTGGAGATTTTAACTGGGACTGGTTAACTGCAGTGTCAGAGGATTTAAAAAACCTTTGTATCTCTTTGAATGTTACTCAGATTGTTGACAGTCCTACTCGCCCAAATATTAAGTCCCCTAATAAATCCTCCCTAATTGATCTCATTTTAACTAATGTTCCACATAAATATTCATCTGTGGGAGTATTTGCAAATGATCTGAGCGATCACTGTGTTGTAGCCACAATTAGGGACACTAAGGTCCAAAAGGTTAAACCTTGCATTATCATTAAGAGAGACAAAAAACATTTTGTTGAGCAGGGTTTTGTGCATGATCTGTTTGATTTTGATTGGGGTAAAATCGATCTGTGTGCTAATGTGGAAACCGCATGGTCTTATTTTTATCTTGGTTTTATGGAGATCATTGATAGACATGCACCCCTGAGTAAATTTAGAGTAAAGGGACGAGACAATCCTTGGTTTTCTGCTGAGCTGTCCTGTCTCCTTCATGAGAGAAACAAGGCCTGGGCAAAGGCTAGGCAATCAGGCTCAGAGGTAGAGTTGCTGCGTTTTAGGCAGGTGAAAGCCCCTTGAGATCAAAAGATCTCTTTTTCAAGGGTGACCTGCAGGACATTAGTTACACATGTAACATAAAAACAACAGAACAACAATAAGGATGACATACAACATAATGTACAGGGTACAGTTTATAAACAGACAGGTACCATGAGTATCAAACAGCATGTCACCCAGCTGAGTTTTAAAATGATGCAGGGGAACCAAAGTGCTCAGTTTTAAACATGTTTGCAGACTGTTCCAATTTAGTGGAGCTGCACAACTAAAAGCTTTCTTCCCTAAGACAGTCCTAGCACTTGGCACATTTAATAAAACAACATCATGAGATCTCAGGCAATATGTACTTTCAATTCGTCGAGAGATCAGAGAGCAGATATAAAAAGGTAGCTTACCCAACATGGCTTTGTAAATGAACATGTACCAATGACTGAGCCTCCGTACAGTAAGTGAAGGCAGACCTGCCTTGACATATAGTGTACAGTGATGAGTAAGTGCTTTACAGTTAGTAACAAATCTCAGGGCACTGTGATAGGCGGCATCTAACTTTTCCAGGCAATGGGCAGGTGCATTCATATAGATCAAATCACCATAGTCCAGCACAGGTAAAAAGGTCACAGTGACTAGCCTTTTCCTGGCTTCAAAAGAGAAACAGGACTTGTTTCTGAAAAAGAAACCTAGTCTAACCCTCAGCTTTTTAAGCAGGTTATTGACATGAAGTTTAAAAGTAAGACAATCATCAAGCCAGATACCTAGGTATTTATAACTGGTAACCACTTCAAGTACTTGTCCTTGCATAGTAATAATATCCAAAACAGGCTCTGGTGTCTTTTTAGCTTTTGAAAATAGCATTACCTTGGTTTTATCAACATTTAAAATAAGCTTAAGTTCAGCAAGCTGAGTCTGAATAATGTTAAAAACAGCCTGTAATTTAACACCAGCCTCCTTAATGGAGGGACCTGCACAATACATCACGGTATCATCAGCATAAAAATGTAAAGTAGCTTCATCCACATTTTCACCTAAACTGTTGATATATATGGAGAATAAAAGTGGACCTAAAACAGAACCTTGAGGAACACCATTAGCAATGTTTAACCACTCAGAAGACAGCCCATCAAAGTGAACACATTGGGACCTTTCAGAGAGGTAGTTCACAAACCAACCCACTGCATGGCTGGATATGCCGATACTGAGTAGCCTCTGCTTTAAGATGCGATGATCGACGGTATCAAACGCTTTGGAAAGGTCAATAAATAGAGCTGCACAACTCTGCTTATTGTCTAAAATACTCGTAATGTCATTCACCACTTTCATTGTGGCAGTGATGGTGCTGTGTTGCTTTCTGAAGCCTGACTGATGTTTAGACAGGATATAATTTTTACATAAAAACTCCTTTACCTGTTCACTCACTAGGCGTTCGAGCACCTTCGCCAGAACTGACAATTTAGAGATTGGCCTATAGTTATTTAAAATAGTTGCCTCCCCTCCTTTTAGTAAAGGCAAGACATAAGCTGACTTCCATACTTTTGGAATTGCATTTGTGCTGAGGGAGAGGTTAAAAAGAGTAGTAAGAGGAAGAGCAATACAATCTGCAGCTATCTTTAAAAAGAAAGGTTCTACGTTGTCCGGGCCAGCCGGTTTCTTAGGATCTAGCTTAGATAAGGCTTCATGAACAACATTGACAGTAAAAGGAGTAAAACTGAAAGGGTTTTCCAGACCACATTGTTCAGAGTCACGGATTGGGGTGTTCACAGAAGCAGAGTTAGTCACAGAATCAAACATAGAACCGCAGGACACAAAATGCTCATTAAAGCAATTTAACATAGTGGCCCTGTCCGATATAGTGCCAGATGCTGTGGTAAGGCACGGAGGTAGCTCATTACGGATCTCACCGGTGGATATCGATTTTATTGCTTTCCAAAATTTCCTAGGATTATTTAGGTTTTCTGTGGTAACTGACAAATAGTACTTCGACTTTGCACTTTTGACATTTGAAGTGAAGCTATTCCTTAGATGCCTAAAACGCAGCCACTCTACCTCTGAGCCTGATTGCCTAGCCCAGGCCTTGTTTCTCTCATGAAGGAGACTAGACAGCTCAGCAGAAAACCAAGGATTGTCTCGTCCCTTTACTCTAAATGTACGCAGGGGTGCATGTCTATCAATGATCTCCATAAAACCAAGATAAAAATAAGACCATGCAGTTTCTACATCAGCACACAGATCAATTTTACCCCAATCAAAATCAAACAGATCATGCACAAAACCCTGCTCGACAAAATGTTTTTTGTCTCTCTTAATGATAATGCGAGGTTTAACCTTTTGGACCTTAGTGTCCCTAATTGTGGCTACAACACAGTGATCGCTCAGATCATTTGCAAATACTCCCACAGATGAATATTTATGGGGAACATTAGTTAAAATGAGATCAATTAGGGAGGATTTATTAGGGGACTTAATATTTGGGCGAGTAGGACTGTCAACAATCTGAGTAACATTCAAAGAGATACAAAGGTTTTTAAAATCCTCTGACACTGCAGTTAACCAGTCCCAGTTAAAATCTCCAAGTAGCACTATTTCCTTGTAGTCTAGTTGTGATAAAAGATTTGCTAGTGAAGACAAGGAGTCTTTGACAGCTGAGGGGGGTCTGTAACAACTCACTACTATGACCTGTTGACCCTTTGCCACTTCTATATTTATGACTAAAAATTCAAATTGCTTACTGATCGATTTGGAAACTAATGTGTACACTGAACTTATTCTTAACATAAATGGCAACGCCACCACCTTTATTAGGCCGGTCGGTACGATACACATTAAAACCATTTAAGGCAATGTCAGAGGCCAAAATAGATTTGTTTAGCCATGTTTCTGATAAGACAATGATATCAGCGTCAGTCGATTTTGCCCAGATACGGACAAAATCTAGTTTACCTAACAGACTGCGCACATTCAAGTGGATGAAACCCAACCTAGACCTAGCTTTAAAATCAGCAGGAGTAGCGATCTGACTACTACTACTGGGCAGACCAGGGTTAGGTTGTACATTTCCTGAGAGTAATAACAACAACAAAAACAGGCATCTTTTTCTCTTAAACGACATAAATACATTGTCATCTAATTTAGAAACACCGGAAAAGTCTGCGAGAGTGTGATTAGAGCTTAAGAAGCAGTCCTGAAGAACCATCATCGCAACCATCTGTCTTCAGGGCCATTTTCGTTCCTACCCTCACCTATGGTCATGAAGGATTGGTCATGACCGAAAGAACGAGATCGCGGATACAAGCGGCCGAGATGGGTTTTCTCCGCAGGGTGGCTGGTGTCTCCCTTAGGGATAAGGTGAGAAGTTCAGTAATCCGGGAGGGACTCAGAGTTGAACCGCTCCTCCTTCGCGTCGAAAGGAGCCAGTTGAGGTGGTTCGGGCACCTAGTAAGGATGCCACCTGGGCGCCTCCCTAGGAAGGTGTTCCAGGCACGTCCAGCTGGGAGGAGACCGAAGGGTAGACCTAGGACCAGGTGGAGGGATTATATCTCTTCGCTGGCCTGGGAGCGCCTTGGAATCCCCCAGTTGGTTGATGTGGCCAGGGAAAGGAAAGTTTGGGGCTTTTTTTTTTTAAGTCCAGTTATGATACTTATGGCGCATTTCCACTGCAGCGGGTAGCCCAGTTTAAGCGTCCTTAACCGTCCTCAAGCGGCCAGGCCAGTTTTTGGTGGCCTTTCCATATAGCCTAGCACCGGCTAGCAGGTACTTTTTCCCTCTTTTTCCGGCCCCATAAAATCGTGGTTCTATCAGGCCAGGCCAGGGCTGAACTAGTGACGTCAACACTCTCGACTGCTGATTGGTCAGAGAGAATCGTCACAAGATCGCGCGCGAGATCATCCCTAGCGTCGCATATATATCTAGAAGCAAGCTTGCAGCATTTTTATAAACAGCATTTTGTAAACGGAGGAGCTACAAAAATGGCAACGTCGAAGAAAAGCACACCGTGGTCGACCGAGGAGGTGACGACGCTCCTTAATCTCATTGGGGATGATAAAATCCAGCGGGAGCTCGACGGAACAACGCGAAATGTGAAAGTGTTCCAGGATGTCTCTGCACAGATGTCCGAACGCGGATTTTCGAGGACTTTCCTGCAGTGTAGGGGAAAACTCAAAAAGATGAAGAGTGAATATCGCCCAGTAAAGGACAACAATAACACGAGTGGTGCGGGACTGCGGGTAGGAAACAATGGAAGTGGTTCGACTTGTTGGACCAGATTTACGGCCATAGACTGGCCAACGTTGGGAGGGAGGGAGGCCTGGACTCTGCAACGGCTTTACTGGAGTCCCTGCAAGGTACGCTCACTTCTAACAAAGAAGTCTATTTTATCCTTACATTAATGTTCGACAACCCATGCTTTTATGGAGCCCCGAAGAGCTACATAGCTAGCTAAGGCAGATAGCCTAGGCAGATAGCCTTAGCTAGAGCTATTGTTTGCTAACACCATATGTGCCATTGTTTACGTTCAGTTTTTCTTTTCTATAGTTGTTGTTGCTATTTAGTATTGTGCTGCAGTAGTTTGTGGAATTAACAAGTCATTTTGCTGTTCTAGATGATTACATTGGGACTCCTGAGGAGGAACATTCCCGAACAACGGGTGATGGCAGTGTTCCGTCCACAACATCGTCATCGAATCCAGAACGGACCACAGACACCAGCCGAAGAATCGACACCAACTCAACCACCAACGCCGAGTGCCATCACGACACCGCAGCGTGTGGTTCTAGGTAAGAAATAGAAATGGCAAAACGACTGGAATTGTGTTTTGTTTTTTTAAACCTTGGATCATCCATCGTCAGTAATTAAAATAAGCTATACCACTGTGTGGAAATGCTCTGTTACAAGTAAAGTCTTAGCTAGTAAGCAGCTAGTACAGTTGTGTGTGACATCCTATCATATACATATATTTATATTCATTATCAACAGGCTGGACATTCACATTCACAATCATTGTAAACATCTAGGGCCAGAACTTTCTTTCGTTCACCTTACTGTTGTTCTGTTTATACATGTTATTGTGTGACCTGTACCTGTCCTGTGTTTTTTCCTTATTGCTAATTATTATCTTATTGTCACCCAGGCAAGAGGAAACGAGGAGGAGAGGATCGGGCCCAGCAGGAACGGCACCATGAACAGCACATGGCCCAGCAGGAACGGCACTTGGACTGGGCCAAAGCGTCTGCTGAGCGGAGATGGGAGTTGGATGCGGTCTTGAGAAGGGAGGAGGCCGCTCAAGCAGAGACCTTCAACCTAGCCTTCCTGCGCACTCTTGGCGAGGTGCTAGGGGGACTGGGCAGCCGACGTGTCAGCCGACGTGGCCCGTCTCCTCCGTGATACTTAAAATAACCTTAATAGTTATTATATATGTTTTATCTAGTTAATTTTTAAATGCAACATTTGTACTTTCTTGTTTATTTATTTTCTTTAAAATGTTCATTTTATTTTAATTTTTACAATGCCATGTATATTTATGCTGGCTGCAATACAGTTTTACATTTTTTATTTGTATTGTTTAATGGCATGCCTTTTTGATACAACATTTTTTTTGTATTTTTATACTGCCATCAATAAAGTACTTATTTTACTTATCTTATCTCTTGTTGATAATGAATTGCACCCAACAGAAAAAAATCAGATTCACATAATCTTGATTTAGAGAAGATATAAACATACATGAATTTATAAAGCAATAACAAACACCATCAGTTAGGTAAAAGCCCCTTAGTTTTAAGAGATTTAAAGCAAGAAATTGAGTTTGCTAGCTTGAGGTCCTCCTCTAAAACATTATTACATGTTTATTTTGTAATAGTATTAAGAATACATGATAAATACATAATACATGTAGAAATTGCTCAATTGTAATACCCTTGTTCTACTAGACTCAAACAACACATTCCTTATATATTTCAAAGACGAGAGAACAAAAGAAACCTATAACCCATTCAAGCAAGCTTTTAACATGTCTAGAAGAAAGATTGAGGTTATATTTTAATATATTATTTTATGTTGTGGATACTTTAGCCTCCATCCATGTTTACAATTGTCCACACTATTTTACACTTGCATTTATGAATATAGTTTTGCTGTGTTTTACACTTTAGTATTTATGTTTATAGTTAGCTTTGATATTCGCTTAATTTATTAGAAAGATTTTCTTTTCATGATCTGATATTTCCTCAAATGTTCTTATTATGGGGCAGTACTTACTGGTGCTTGAAATTCAAATATTTACTAAATATTCAATTCAGATAACAACATTTGTTTAAAACATTTGACAAACACATGTATATGAAAAAAAAAAGATGTATTTATGTTCAATACAATGAATACAATATGCATATTTAGGTATTCAGGTAGCCATCAAACCCTCTCTGATGTCAGTGCCCTCCTCCTCTGCACCTTGAGCCACTGCTACCCCGGGCTCTGCTGCTGCTGGTGCATTCCACCCATCATCATAGTCCTCTCCATGACTCTCGCAGAGGTTATGCAGAGCACAGCATGTCAGCACCATGGATTTCACAAGTTTCACATTACATCACGTACATTACGTCATTTCTTTTCATGAGGCAACGCCACCTTCCCTTCAGTCTACCAAATGCGTTTTCAACCCAGGTGTGTGTGTGTGTGTGTGTGTGTGTGTGTGTGTGTGTGTGTGTGTGTGTGTGTGTGTGTGTGTGTGTGTGTGTGTGTGTGTGTGTGTGTGTGTGTGTGTGTGTGTGTGTGTGTGTGTGTGTGTGTGTGTGTGTGTGTGTGTGTGTGTGTGTGTGTGTGTGTGTGTGTGTGTGTGTGTGTGTGTGTGTGTGTGTGTGTGTGTGTGTGTGTGTGTGTGTGTGTGTGTGTGTGTGTGTGTGTGTGTGTGTGTGTGTGTGTGTGTGTGTGTGTGTGTGTGTGTGTGTTGCAAATTTTCTTGTTATATACCACATGTTCTGCTGTCACCCGTCCAGTGTCTGGGAAGGGTTTTAAGAGCCAGCTTTGCAAGGGATAGTTTTGTGAGTTGTGTCGCATTGAAGATGACGCCACTGCAGTTTTACCCAGCGTCGCTCCGCCCAAAAAGCCCGCCAAAAAGCCGATTGCCCCGCCTACACTGCGTTGCTACCCCAGGTCCTAAACTGTAATGGAAATGCGCGACGGCCTCGGACGGCCAGCGAGGCAGCCCGAGGCCTGAGCGAGGAAGCTTAGGGACGCTTAAACGGGGCTACCCCGCTGCAGTGGAAATGCGCCATTAGAGTACTTTACGGTGAAGTATTGGTAGTTTTACTGAATTGAAGGGTCTCAGTACTATTTCCACCACTGGTCATTTGCTGCAATGGTAAAGTACTTTGAATGTAGTATTGTTACACTCTAGTTTAAGTCCTTTTACTTAAGTAAAGGATCTGAATACTTGTTCGACCATTGGCGCTGATACAGCAGCAATGTATTTAGGAGGTAGACGACTCTTTACTTTGGATTAAACATGTTAAGAACACACTGTAAATGGCTGTCTTATTAAAACACCATCCTCTGACCAGTGTTCCTGTTATAGTGCTGCGGCTGGCTGACTCCAGTGAGGGAGAATGGATATAATTGACTCTACTTTATAAATAGTGGTCGATATTTGTCAGCGTGATGTGGAGCGCAGTCTCTTATTTCCTTCTGTATTATTATAAAACGGTAGCTAAAATGTAGTATTGAGATGATCACAAGAAGCAGATGTCAGCCTGGCACGAAATGAAAAATAAAAAACTGATTGTTGATGTGTTTATTGCTCAACACATCTCATTGCCATGCTGAGCCGCGTTGAACCCACGTTGCTGATTTTCTGTTTCTTTGTCATCACCCCCACTGCGCTGAAACCATGGTCTTGTTTTTAAATAAACACGCCTGTCCCCCACTGCTTCAGCTGTCTTCCAGTGAATACACAGAAAACCCTTAACTAGGGATGGGAATTTGAAAGCAAATGTATATTATAATATTCGACCCCCAAAAAAAACGGTTAACCGGTTAACCGAAATGTACATATCCTATAAAAAAAAATGTTTGGGGGGGAAAATGTTTCCAAAAAAAAAAAAAATTCTAATTTATTTTTAATAATTTTTATAAATAAATAAATACATGTTTAAATAAGAATAGTACGGAGCCCCCTAGGGGACATGGAGAAAGAAAAAAAAATTATTTGAATAAAAATAAAATGTTTTGCGAGATTTCGCAAAACCCCGTTGCAGTTTGTAGACGGTCCCTAAGCACTCCTCTCCCTCCTCCAGCTGCAGATTGTGACCAATTCTTGATGTTTAGCTCGGATGACGGCGCGTATCAAACTGTTCTGATAAAAACGACTCTGTAGCTCGTTGTCTACCTTGCTATGATGATTCACTTATGTGAAACCCTTTTACAGTATATATACAGTCTATGTGTGAAACCCGTGCCTATTGCCAAGCACTGATGTTATATCTTTATATTTAAGGCCAAGCACAAAGTAAAATCGATTAACCACTCCATTGTTGTGGTTTCTGTGTTGCCGTAGCAGCCGAACTGACCAGGAAGTACTAAATGAAAAGTATTGCGAGATCTCGCACATGTTTTCTTTATATATTTTTTCTTCTCCATGTTCCCTAGGGGGCTCCCTAGAATAGTAACCAAGTCGAATTTGTGAAATGTATTGAACTGGTGATCACAGTTTGACAGCTATAGGCCTACAGCTTTCATGCTTAAAACATCAAAAACCTATAACAGGGCCTATGCACAGCATGCAGCTATTCAATAGGCTACTCATTCTTGTTTAAGAATATGAGCATGTCTACATGCTCAGGGGAGAGGCGGGTGCGGAGCCGATCCACAATCAGGCCAGCTGTAGAGAAGACCCTCTCAGCTGGAATGGAGGTTGTGGGTATAGCAAGGTATTCCTTCGCCAGGACACTGAGTTTTCTGTACCGTCCTTCATTTTTCCTCCACCACTGTAGTGCGATGCCCGGCTCATTGAAATAGAGTTCCACGTCATTATGGTCTGGGTCTTCAGTGAAGTAGTCCTCCCCAAACGGGGTGTTTAACGACACGGCCCGTGTGTCGGCGGTCGTTGCTGCAGCTCGGCGGGTTGGTTCAGCTGGCTGGTTCTCGCTGTCTGACTCTGTGGCTGTGCTGGTGCCCTCAGCCTCATGGCCACCAACTCTGGTATCATTGGTGGCAGCGCTGGTCCTCCTGTCGGGCACTCGCCTAAACATTTCAGACAGGTTTTTCACGATCTCCGAGCAGAGAGTAGGGCTGCTCAATTAATCGTATTTTAATCGCAATTACGATTTTGGCTTGCAACGATTATGAAAACAGCATAATCGAAATAAAACGATTCTTTATTTTCATTATTATTTATTTTAAAAAAAAATAATAATAATAATACTTCAATTGAATTATACTTAAAGTTCAGGGTAATCAACTGTTGAAAACATACTACACATTTTTCTTTTCAATAAATGGATGTTTTCAAAGTAAATGGATAATCGTTTTTAATAATCGTGATCTCAATTATTGACCCAAATAATCGAGATTATGATTTTTGCCATAATCCAGCAGCCCTAGCGGAGAGTCTGCGCTACAAAACGCAGGTGTTTGTGTCGGGGATCCAGCGCACTTGCTATATACACTCATTAAAATATCTAATGTTAGTAACTATCAAAGAAAAAATGGGGACAATCCTGTTTTAATGTAGTTTGACCATTGTAACTGCTGTGCAGACATAGGCTGATAAAATAGGGCTTCTAACTAATTACCTTAAATAAAATCACTAATGAATTAAACCAGTTCAATACGCATTATTCTTATTCTTATCATTCTTTATGAGCGCAGTAACGGTAAGGTATCTAATTACTTATTTATTTAGTATTCCATCACTTAATAACAGAGATGGTCAAACTAAAGTAGAGAAATGGCAGAAATCCTACAATGAAGCAGGACAGTGAAGTCCCCTATACTCTAACGCCAGGCAGGCCTTTGGTGTGATCACCATAGCCAGATGAGGCCGGAGGGCTTTCCTTTGCTTCCAGCTGTCAGATTGTAAACAAAGTCACGTGACTGGGGGCAGATGACAGCGCTGACAAGGTGTGTTTCCCGCAGGGAGACGCTACAATACTAATTGTGGGCTTATCATGTTGATTCGGCCACAATAGAAAAAACAAACTCTCGCTCTCTCCAGAGGGGCAGGTCAGATAAAAATGACAGTGAACAGTGAAGTGTCATTTATAGAGTTATTCTGGTTACTGCAGACTTTAAGGGTCCATGCTGGTGTGTTTGAGTGTTCAGGGGCAGTCTACAGAGCAGCCATCTTGCTGGCCTCTCTGACCCCGTTCAGGTACGCTCTGGTCACGTGTCTGTTGGTGGCCTGGAAACAAAACGAAGAAATCAAATAAACTAAAAACAATATTAAAATCTCCAGAAGCCAGACAGTGACCAAATATCTGACATAAATAAGACCAATGTTATCCAGTTAAGCCCCATGCCCCCGATACCGGGGGCAAAACGCAACATCTTGCAAGAAACAGCATCTGAGGGCTTCTTAACATTTAACAAACTATGAATGTGTCATACTCACTTAACGGGAAGAAACTCAGCTATCAGACAATATTAGCCATTTTTAGCTAAACGAAACACAAGGGTAATAACAAAGACTCTGAGTTAGCCCTGAGCGGAAAAATGCTAACGCAATAGGCTTTTATTCTGTACTGTGAATATAACATATCCACACTAAGGTGATGTAAGGAACATCAGCAGGAGAGGACTCTTTAAAGTAGAGACACTACATACATAAAAGATGGCTGCCTAGCTGGTACGGAGGTGAAACACGCTGCAAACAATTGAGTTATTTTGTAGGAATCCGGGAACTGAGAGTATAACAAAAGGGCGGGTTGACTGCGCAAATACTTTTTTCTTACAGAAGGTAAAGAAAAAGGAAAGGGAAATGTCAACACGTTTCAGCCAGAAAGAAAAACAGAAACAGGCCGGCACAATGAATCCGCCTGAGGTAAATATACCTGAGGAGGGAGGGGAAGGCCTCTCTGAAATATTAAAAGAAATCAGAGAATTCCGCATGGAAACTGCTGGGAATTTTGGAGTATTGAAGGAGAAAATAAACGACTTGAGAGAAGGCTTCGGAGAGCTGAAAATAAGAGCGGATGCAGCAGAATTAAGAATCGCAGAAAATGAAGACCGTGAAATCGGTATAACAAAAGTACTCCTTCACAGTTTACACATGCAAAAGCAACTGGAAAATAAATGTGAGGAACTTGAAGGCCGGGAACGACGGAACAACCTGAGGATTTATTCAGTGCCCGAAAAATATGAGGGAAATAGCATGATGGACTTCGTGGAAAATATACGCGAGAAACTGGATGTGAGCGGCGAAATTCCCATTGAGAGAGCGCACCGGGCAACGGGGCATCTCACTGGGCACAGCGACCGTCCCCGATCAATAATAGTCCGCTTCCAAAACTACAACGTGAGGCAAAGGGTGCTACAAGCCGCCTGGGCAAAGAAGGACATTAGGGTGAAAGATTGCAGGATTTTCTTTGATGAGGACTTCACCACCCGAGTGTTGAAGGAGAGCGCAAAATACAGACAAGTAAGGAAGCAGCTCCAGGAAAGAAACATAAAATCCCGCATTCTGTTCCCTGCAAAACTGAAATTATTCGAGAAAAACGGAAAAGTCAGGGTGTTTAACAACCCACAAGATGCGGCACAGGGTCTACTGGAGTATGGTGTCAACATGGAGAGTCCAGCAGGAGAACCGGACTTGGAGTCTACTCTTCAGGCTTCAGGATGGCAGACACACCGCTCCAGGAACCGGAGAACCCCAGGATGTGAGCTGATGTCGGACGTAAAGACATTAATTGACTCGCTTGATCGGCATGAAAGAGCAAAGGAATGAACAGGTATGTGTGGAGGGAGTTAACTCCTTGCAGACGTACATGGAAAACAAAAACAACACATAAATTACTGAGCCACTCGGAATCTTTTCCAGATTTGACAACACATAGTATAACATGTACAATTTTGATTATGATGTCGATGACTCGTGTAAATATTATACCGATGATCAATTTAATGACAATGTTGGACTTGAAAATACATTTTCTTTAATACATTTCAACTGCAGGAGTCTGTATGCAAACTTTAATAAGATCACTGAATACCTACATACATTTAAAAGTAAATTCAAAGTAATTGCCATATCGGAGACTTGGCTAAATAAAGACGAAGTCACTGATTTCCAAATTGAGGATTAGTGCTACACCATATCAACAGAACCAATAAGAGAGGAGGGGGTGTGGCTCTTTATGTGGACAGCGTCCTAAAATGCACACTGGTTGAAAAAATGTCAATTGTGACTGATGATTTAATGGAATGCATAACTATTGAAATGGAAAGGAAGAGAAATGTTGTTGTGACTTGTGCATATAGAGCACCAGGATCAAATGTAGAGCTTTTTAAAGATAGTTTAGGAGTATTAATGGATGGCCTAAATGAAAATAAAACATGTATTATTTGTGGGGATTTTAACATCGACCTTCTAAATGTATCTAAACACAAAACAACTTCTGATTTCCTGGATGCATTGTACAGCAGGGGGCTTTATCCCCTAATCACTAAGCCCAGTAGAGTAACATCAACTAGTGCAACATTGATCGACAATATCTTTACAAATGTCATGGAAAACAGTGCTAAGAGTGGGCTAATAAAAAATGACATAAGCGACCATTTACCTGTAATTAAAGAAAAAGAAGGAAGAGACTCGCAGTAGATATGTCAGGGTAAGGACTGCTGAAGCAAAAGACACATTTAGGAGTGACCTCTTAAAGCAGTGGTTCTCAAACTTTTTCTGTCAGGCCCCCCCTTTGGAGAAAAAAAAAAGTCGGGCCCCCCCAACACAAATAGTCAGGCTCAGTGGCGGCGCTAGAGATTTCTTTTGGGGGTGCTGTGGGGTAGCTTGACGTTTCATAGAGGGTGCTCAAACATTTAGGGTTTCCCATTAATGTACCGGGCGCTACAGTGGAATTTTCTACTGCAACACTCCCCACGCAAATACACAATGGTCCCGCGACTGTTACAATGAAGGCTCGATAATCAGCTCACGGCATATAGGTGTAAGCAGGGGTAAAGTGCTATTTGTATAGGTGGTGTGTGCATGGACCTCACATAGGGGGGTCCGGGGGCAAGCTCCCCCGGGAAGATTTATTTTTAAATATTGAAGTTAAAAGCATCAATCTGGTGCACTTTGAGAGCAACATGGAGAGATCTATGGATACATCTCTCACCACCCATTTGAAACAGAACTGTAAACAGATTTACTTTTTCTTTATGGATATTTTACAAATCACCCTTTTAAACTTTATTCTTTTTTTACTGTCATATAGTATTTCATACCTGTTTTTCATTTATTCTCTTATTTTTGTATAACTATAATGATCATATAAACGTGTGCCTCGGAAATAATTGTTTACATTAATGGTGACCAAAACGTTTGAGACCCACTGAGATAACACTGACAGAGTCCTTTAGCTCACTGAGTCTCTCAATCTGACAGGAGAGGACTCTCCTCCACTTTGTTGTTGAAAAAGCTCCTTATATTCGTTAGCGTAGCTCGCTAGCACCAGAAGCTAACAACAACGATCTCCAGTAGGCTACCGGTGCGCTCTCTCTCTCTCGTGCACACAAAATGGCTCGTTTCACACACACACACACACACAGTCGAGCTTTAATGAAACACAGAGACCCAGACGTAATAGTACTGTACTGCATTATATTATTTTCGAATCAATAATTTTTTTTTTATGATTTTTTATTTTTTTTTTTATAACCATTTTTCCTCCTGGTCTCTCGCTCCCCCCCTGGCATGCCTCTGCGCCCCCCAGGGGGGGCGCGCCCCCCACTTTGAGAACCACTGTCTTAAAGGAAGAGTGGAGAGGGGTTTATGTAGAAGATGTAAATGCTGCATATGAGTCCTTCCTGAAAATCTACATATCACTGTATGACAAACATTGTCCCACTGTACTCCGTACATATAAAGGTACTTATCATCAAAAGCCTTGGATAACCAAGGGCTTACAAAATGCTTGCAAGAAGAAAAATAACCTTTATAAAGACTTCATAAAATTTAGGACAAAGGCAATTGAAAAGCAATACAAGGCATATCAAAATAAGTTGACAGTTATAATGAGACAAGCAAAAAGAGAATATTATAATAATATGTTAAAAGAAAAGAAAAATGATATCAAGGGCACATGGAAAATCTTAAATAATGTTATTGGAAATAAATCTGTATCCACTGGCCTGCCCAGTCACTTCATTGATGACAAAAATAAGGTTGTAAAAAACATGAATGAAGTGGTACATGAATTCAACTCTTTTTTTGTAAATGTCGGACCTAATCTTGCAAAGACTATTCCAAAACAACACGATGGGCAAAAAGAGGATGGCGGAATTGGGGGAAGTAAAGTGTTGCAGTCAATGTTTCTGGGAGAGATAAACGAAATTGAAATTAGATCCATTGTAGACAAATACAAAAATAAGACTTCGACAGATAGTGATGGGATCGACATGACAATAGTGAAAACGACTATTGACTGCATAATTAAACCGCTAAGCTACATTTTTAATCTTTCATTTCAGACAGGTATTTTCCCAGATAGCATGAAAATAGCTAAAGTTATCCCACTTTTTAAAACAGGGGACAAAAGCCAATTTACCAACTACAGACCAGTATCCTTGCTTTCATAATTTTCAAAGGTCCTTGAGAAATTGTTTGTCCAAAAATTTGATAATTTTATTGAAAAAAATGAGTTATTGAGTGAGAGTCAGTATGGATTTAGGAAGAATCGATCTACAGCTTTAGCTTTAATGAAAATAACAGAAGAAATTACAACAGCTATAGAAATAAAGAAATACACAATAGGTGTATTTATTGACTTAAAAAAGGCATTTGACACCATAGACCATTACCTATTAATTTCGAAATTACATAGATACGGAGTGAGAGGAGTAGTTCTAGATTGGTTAAAAAGTTATTTAGATAACAGACAACAATATGTAGAATTTGCTGGTAGTACATCGGAGTGTATGAATATAGAATGTGGTGTCCCGCAGGGCTCAGTTTTAGGGCCTAAACTTTTTATTTTGTACATCAATGACATATGTGAAACGTCAACATTATTGCAATTTGTGTTGTTTGCAGACGACACAAATTTATTTTGTTCAGGAGATGATTTAAACATTTTAGCAAAGTGTATTGGACATGAAATGGTCAAACTTAAAAGATGGTTTGATGAAAATAAGTTAACCCTAAATTTGAATAAAACGAAGTTTATGGTTTTTGCTAATAGAAAAAAAGATGAAAACATTTCACTGTCCATTGATGGAGTTTTTATTGAAAGGGTTTCTGAATTTCGATTCTTAGGTGTGACGTTGGATGAAAACCTGACATGGAAATCACACATAGCACATGTTAAAACGAAAGTGTCTAGGAATATTTCTGTTCTAAACAAGGCAAAGTATTTGCTAGATTACAAGGCATTGAGGATGTTGTACTGTTCACTCATTTAGCCATTTTTCATTTATTGTATAGAAGTGTGGGGCAACACGTATATGAGCAACATAAAGCCATTGTCAATATTACAGAAAAGGGCAGTAAGAATAATTCATAAAGCTGACTCAAGAGAACACACCAACAGACTGTTTTTTAAGTCAGGACTCTTGAAACTCAAAGACAGCTGAGCTGCAGACATTATCAGTAATGCACAAAGCAGAATGTTACCAGCATGTTTACAACAGTTGTTTGTTTTTGGATCAGACAAGGAAGACCACAGAAGGAAATTAAATTTGAAGCATCCATATGCAAGGACTACTCTTAAACAAATGTGTATTTCGGTAGTTGGTGTACAATTGTGGAATTCTCAACACAAGGATCTAAAGAATTGTATATGTCTTTTTCAGTTAAAGAAGTTGTATAAATTAAGAAAGATGGGACTATATGAAGCAGAATGTGAATAAGTCTATGTACTCTGGTCCTTCATGTTTTTGATGTCTTTGATGTGATGTCTCCTCTGTATTTGTGGGTCCCATTGCCATTGTTATTGTTGTTATTAATATCATCATGCGTCGCTTTCCACCTTCTTCTCCAGTAGGACTCAGATGAGGGTGTTGCACTTTTCTTTTCCTTATACATATGATGTTTTGGTGTTGTTTTGTTTCTTTCCGTTAACCGTCAAGTGGGAAATAAGTATTTTTTTTGGTGTGTTTCTCTTAGTATCCTAAGATACTGTTATCTTCTGTGAAAAAAAAAATTATTATTATGAAGGGCAGACCATCTATTTGTATTAATTTGTTTTTAAAACAATAAGGTCACATAAGATTTTATTCTTCTCCCTGCTCCTTTTCGCTCAATGGTAGAGTCATGTTTTGTGGCAATTATTGTACATTTGATTTTGCGTACCATGAGCGGGACAAATAAAAATGAAATGAAATGAAAATGAAATGTATCCACATCACCTTAGAACACGTTAGATGCATTCTTCATCACCATCATCATCATGTTATAGTGATACAGTTAGTTTGTGTTATTGATTCAATATAGCATATATCGAGCCCTTTCGTTGATGTTGAAGTGCAGGCTATACGGGGTCCCGGGGGAGCAGCTGGCAGCGAAACAGCTGTTTCGCTGCCAGCTGCTCAGACGATCTTGGAGGTGAACATGCTGGATGCAGTGGTGCCAGCAGGGGGGGGAGTCAGGGGGGGCCATGGCCACCCTGATATATTTGTTGGCCCCCCCACCACACACACCGCCTCGCCAGTCACGTATGCATAGTAGTTTATCTGATATTTAACAACAAATACACAGCCAGCGAGTCGCTTCATTTGAGCTTCCAACGCTCATACTGCAGCCCCTCCCTCTCCCTCTGCTACCATGGTAACACTCTGATACTCAGCGCACCACTCTGATACTCGCGCACACCACTCTGATACTTGAGCACACCACTCTGAGATTCGCACAGACAGCAGCAGGTTGCAGCAAAACGTTTCTTTCTACTGACTCGACAAAAATCCACCAGACTTCGAGAAGGTAAGTCGTATACGTTCGTTGCCTGTTAAGCCCCACAACACTTTAGGCTTTAGTAGGGATGGGTATCGTTTGAAATTTATCGATTCCGATTTCGATTCCGGTTCTGCTTATCGATTCCGGTTCTTATCGATTCCCCGTTTCGATTCCAAAATTGTAAAATAAAGAGGTCAAACGTTTAGATAACAAAAATATATTTATTCTTAAAAGCTTTAACTGAAATTGTTACTAAAAAATATACATGCAATACAAATGTATTGCACAATAGCTGTGCTTTATTTTAACTGAGCTATGCCTGTGGCAAGCTATTAACAGGCATTACACTTTGCCTTTTCTTTTTCAGTGTAGTGGAGCCTCACTTCAGAGTGTTTACCGCGACCTATCTTTGGTGTTATGAAGTGACTGAGCTCGTGAAATGTCTACGGGAGGGCGGGGGAGCATCGCTGCGGGGCAACTGTGGACCTCTGTCGCCTGTCAGCGCAATTTATATGATGCCGTTTAAAAAAATTAAGGGCGGTGCCGGCCGTCAGCGTACCGAGCCGGCCGTCAACGGCCCGCTGACGACCGGCCGTTCTGTGATTCTCCAGGTCCGCCCTGTATTCCACCGGGTCACCGCAGCACCGCGGTGCAGACGGACCCGCTGGAATACAGGGTCTACCGCGTTTAGGAACCGTTAAGCAGAACCGAAATTGTGTATTTTGTATGGGTACCCGGTACCCGGCATTTTCTTATCGGTTCTCATCTGGAACCGAGTTTCGGTTCCCAACCCTAGGCTTTAGTGTGTTAGCTTTAGCAGCATAGGGCTAGTGAGGAGATGGCCATACATGCTAGAAAGTACACGTGGAACTCTGTTTTGTAAAAGTGAAACTAAAACCTAAATACAGTTTTATTAATGTGATTGTGACCTTTGTAATCATTTAAGTCTTCTACACACTTTAGGTCTGCAGCTCCTTCAAAATGAAACGAGAATCTATGCAGTTTTTCCTCTTCTGTGTTCTGAGGTTATGAGCCGACCATTAGTCAAGTTTGTTTTCATAATGTTCTGTATGCTAATTTAACAAAAGGGTAACCAGTTTGTTTATAAAGCATAAATATACATTTTCAAAACAAATGGAATACAAGCTATATGTATTACTCTCACCACAGTGGCCTAATCTAAAAAAATAGAATGTCTCGTCACCTATTTTCTGTCTAATACTAAAAGGTGGTGTTTTGTATCATTTATAATGTTTTGAATTTGCTATAAAGGTCAATAATAGATGGTGTTTTTGTGTTCAATCACCGTATGTATTTACCATTTTATACCCCTTGTGTTTTTGGGTCCTGTTGAAATAAAATAGTCATGTTTTAAAACTTGATTTAATAAAGTCATGTCAATCATCTTTGATCCCAGTGTGACACAAACAGCTTTGTTCAGTCTAAAACAATTTATAACCTCGAGACATAATGTAACTGAAGAACATGTTGTGCATGTTGTGTATTGTATGTGTTGAGAATGCTGAACATTTTGTGCCTTACAATAAAGGAACTTATTTAAATTAAGCTGTATTTGTCTTTTTAAAAGGAAAGAACAACTAGCAAATATAAAAAACAAAACAATAAATCACCAACACATGTATACATAACACAAAACAAGGTTCTTTTAAATGTTGTTTGAAGTAAAATGTTAACTATCCATCCATCCATCTTCTCCCGCTTATCCGTGGTCGGGTCGCGGGGGTAGCAGTTCCAGCAGAGAGCCCCAAAGTTTCTTTTCCCTGGCCACATCAACCAGCTCTGACTGGGGGATCCCAAGGCTCTCCCAGGCCAGCGAAGATATATAATCCCTCCACCTGGTCCTAGGTCTACCCCTTGGTCTCTTCCCAGCTGGACGTGCCTGGAACACCTCCCTAGGGAGGCGCCCAGGTGGCATCCTAACTAGGTGCCCGAACCACCTCAACTGGCTCCTTTCGACGCGAAGGAGGAGCGGTTCAACTCCGAGTCCCTCCCGGATGACCGAACTTCTCACCTTATCCCTAAGGGAGACACCAGCCACCCTGCGGAGAAAACCCATCTCGGCCGCTTGTATCCGCGATCTCGTTCTTTCGGTCATGACCCATCCTTCATGACCATAGGTGAGGGTAGGAACAAAAATGGCCCGGTAGACCGAGAGCTTTGCCTTCTGGCTCAGCCCCCTTTTTGTCACAACGGTGCGGTAAAGCGACTGCAGTACCGCTCCCGCTGGTCCGATTCTCCGGCCCATCTCACGCTCCATTGTTCCCTCACTCGAGAACAAGACCCCGAGATACTTGAACTCCTTCACTTGCGGTAAAATGTTAAAGGTGGGGTAGGTAAGTTTCAGAAACCGGCTCGAGTGCACTAAAATTTGAAAGTACACAGCCGAAAATAATCCGCCCCTTCCTTCAGACTTCCTTACAGAGCACCTCCTCCAACACACATGAACGCGCACATGACGTCAGCAGACTGGTGAAAGTGGCCGCCTGTCGCTGGCGAGTCATTGAAGTACTGCTGCAATGCACGCCCAATGACGGCACGCCCAATGAGGACACGAGATACATTTGTGCGTGCACGAGATGGAAGGCTGACAGACAGGGCAGCAATCCTGTAAAAAGTACAACCAATCTGTTTAGCCGGGCCGGCTAAACAGATTGGTTGTACTTTTTACAGTATTACGGCTTCCACAGATGACATTTTTGTATGGATTTTTTGTCAAAGCACTTAAGATATTCATTGCTATCGGGATGTTAAGAGCATTCCATGGAATATAACAAAAAGTGTATCTCGAGCCGATTTCTGAAACTTACCTACCCCGCCTTTAACTATCCGTATTATATTCACTTCAGATTAATAGTATCAGAAAATGTAAAATAAGAAACCAAAGTACAGTATATCAGTAGGTGATTCTCTTTGCCATTGTTTTCATCTAGTCTATACTTTTACAACAATTAAATGCTTGGTTTTGGTGGGCCACCCCAGATTTTCAGTGGCCCCATTTGGCCACCCCTATGAACAATTTCTGGAGGCGCCACTGGCTGGATGTGGAGGTCCTGGGCTGGTGTGGTTACACGTGGTCTGCGGTTGTGAGGCCGGTTGGATGTACTGCCAAATTCTCTGAAACGCCTTTGGAGACGGCTTATGGTAGAGAAATGAACATTCAATTCACGGGCAACAGCTCTGGTGGACATTCCTGCTGTCAGCATGCCAATTGCACGCTCCCTCAAAACTTGCGACATCTGTGGCATTGTGCTGTGTGATAAAACTGCACGTTTCAGAGTGGCCTTTTATTGTCGCCAGCCTAAGGCACACCTGTGCAATAATCATGCTGTCTAATCAGCATCTTGATATGCCACACCTGTGAGGTGGGATGGATTATCTCGGCAAAGGAGAATTGCTCACTATCACAGATTTTTTTCAGATTTGTGAACAATATTTGAGATAAATGGTTATTTTGTGTATATAGAAAATGTTTTAGATCTTTGAGTTCATCTCATGAAAAATGGGAGCAAAAACAAAAGTGTTGCATTTATATTTTTGTTCAGTGTACTTCCAGGTTTTAGGATGCGTCACTATGGTACTCTACTGTCTCAGTTTATCTCAACATGAATGAATCTAATAAATGTGAAGTTGTTGCGATTCACGCAAACCATACATGTTTTCATCACGTTCATATTGGAATCATGAAATTATTACGTTGAAAATACATGTTACATTTTATTTGATGTAACAGCCAGCCAAAGTCATTTTAGTGTACCTCTTCAACAGCTGGACATTACATGTTTCTAAATGATCTTTGTATTGGCCCCTCAAAAACATTTTCTAATCAAGTGATGTATTTTTCTTACGTTTAGATATTTTTGTCATTTAAATTATTAGCCAATCAGCTCTAGTTCTTTATCATCTGACCTGACCTTACTAACCTGCTGTCAGAACTAGCTCTGAACTTTTCTCTGTTTAACTCAAACTCAGGCTGTAAAAACTGTAAAACGTATCCTAGGAATGTCTAGATATCATGACAAATCATCCAGGAAGCAGGTCCAACACAGTGACAATGAGAGATGTTTTGATGGTTTTCTCATTAAAAAGGATAACAATACAGCCTTCACAAACGTCAGGATGAAGAACACATGTGGAAACACAATGAAATGTGAACAGTGGTTGAGACGGCAGGAATAAATCATTGCTGCGGGGAGCTGCTCATTTATTGATGAAGGCTTTCTTCTATCACCCACTTCAAAGGTAGAGTGACACTAGGTGTGTAGATCTGAGAGACTCAGACAGTGAGAGAGTGTGTTAACAGAGGCAACAAACACACACAGGATGAAGACCTACACATCTGGAGTCAGACCCTGACTGAAGTGTTTATACAGATCTTAAATGTCTTAATAACTATTGTTGGAGCCATTTTACTTCAAGATATATACAACGATCTCTGCATTTGTCGAGGGTCAATGTGGCATTTTATTTTAGAAACTGACTAAAACGTCATGACAACTATTTAGAAAAGGAGAATAATCGTCATGAAACGGCATGGGGGTTTGGTGTGTGGGGGCCACAGTGAAAGGACAGCTGCTAGTTTTATTTCTATTTATTCTTTGACTCTTTGTCTGTCCTTGGAAGTGTTTCTCTGTTGTTAGATTCCCATGGCTTTTTTCTCCTCTCCTGGAAAACGACCCTAACATAAGAAAAAGTCACAATTACAATTACTCCATTATTTATAATGATGCTTGTCTGTTATTGAACATGCAATAGAATATGACATTCAGTTTAAAATGACATGTTGATGGTTGTCAGGAGAGCCAGTAAGTGAAAGGATTCGACCGGCAGGCAGCCGGCATTAGCAACATCTGTACAGTATGTGACTCTTCTAAAAACTGACTTCCTCTAAACATTACGGGCCACTTTTGCATTTCAAGAAAAATCAAGGAGAAGTGTTCTGGCTTTAGTGAATGGTTTCTGTACAGGGTCCTTTCCAGCAGCCTCCCTTTAAAATAGAAAATATTTAGTGATGTTTTTGTGTATCCTTGCATGGATGTCAGAAACTCAGGCAAGGTTGGAAACACAGCACTCAGGAAGCTAACAATGAAAGCTGTGAGGTCAAACTTCCTTGTTGTTTCACTGGTAGAGTTTCACGCATGCCCTCAAATTCAGAGGCAGTCCTTAGTTTAGCTTTATGTGGACTCGAAAGCGTGTAGCATTATTAAACAAATCCACAATGATCTTGTTCTTCTGGGTAAATGTTTTAATGTAAAATGTTTTTTTTCGACCTCCCAAAAAATACACCCAGACATACAGTACATACTATACATATATACTTACGTATGTGTGTATATTTGGTACTGTATGTCTGTATATTTGGACAATATATTTAAAACCATTTTTACAAAAAGCTGCACAGAAAAAACGTGGGTCAGTTTAGATGCTGTCCCTTGTAGGTAAAATAAATTACTAGTATAGATGATAGTGTAAAGCAATATGATCTTCTTCTTTCCTGGTTTGAGTTGTAAAAGTTTGTAGTTGGAAGCATCTTGCAGTAGTAGGTGTATGACACTAAAAATCTTACTGATATTTGGAACCAAGAAATCTATTGTTCATCAGGAAGAGGTGGATGCAGTGCATCATCGTGCAGGAGGCGGGGCCTGTGCTGAGCAGCGAATCCGAGGAGGTGCACATCCTGTGGAAGTCCAATCCACAGAGTTATAGAACACACCAGTACTTGTTGAAATACACGAGATTCATTATCTACTATTTTCTGCCAGGTATATTGACGAATGTAAACCTGTTTTATCATCTTCAAATCACTAAAACCAGTGGTGGAGGATGTGTTTTTGGACCCTTTATTTGAAGGACTACTCTGATTAGGTAAAGTATGGCATTTAAAAGTAGTAAGTGCACACCTTTAAATGTCTTCAGAACGTCATAGGAAAGTTAAAGCTTTAGAAATGCCATAATAGTTTACTATGCCATAAGTAATAGTAGATAGAATAATATAAAGTCATAGTATATAGCATATAGCAACACATTATAAAAAGTAAATAAAGGTCACAGGAATTTCATTACAATGTTTGCCAAAGAGAAGTCAAAAAACTATTGAATTTTTCATAAAAAGTCATTTAAAAAGTCAGAGCTTATCGCAGAAAATCATTAAACATCCACGGTAAATGATGACCTAAAGTAAATAAAATTGACAATAATTAGCAAATAATGTCCTTAAAATGAGAAATGCCTTTAGAAAATGATAAATAGTTTCATTAATAATGACGTATAAAATAAACTTTTATTTTTTTATTTTTTTAAAGGTGATAATTACTTGTTAATAAATAGAACTAGAAAAATGTCTCTCTTTATAATAATATTACATTACATTACATTACATTGCATTTAGCTGACGCTTTTATCCAAAGCGACTTACAATAAGTGCGTTCGACCAACAAAATACAACTTGAAGAAAACAGAATCATATAAGTACATCAGGCTTCATAGAGCAAAAACATTTCAAGTGCTACTCAACTGGCTTTAGATAAGCCAGTCCTTTATTAGTATAAAAGTGCTTCGTTAATAGTTCTATCGCTCGAAGTGGAGTCGAAAGAGATGAGTTTTCAGTTTGCGCCGGAAGATGTGCAAGCTATCTGCCGTCCTGATGTCAATGGGGAGCTCATTCCACCATCCTGGAGCCAGGACAGCAAACCCACGTGTTTTCGCCGATGGGAACTTGGGTCCCCCTCGCAGCGAGGGCGCAGCGAGTCGTTTGGCTGATGCAGAGCGTAGTGCACGCGCTGGGGTGTACGGTTTAACCATGTCCTGGATGTACGAAGGGCCAGATCCATTCGCAGCATGGTAAGCAAGTACCAGTGTCTTGAAGTGGATTCTAGCAGTTACCGGAAGCCAGTGAAGGGAGCGGAGTAGTGTGGGAAAATTTAGGAAGGTTGAAGACCAGACGAGCCGCTGCATTCTGGATGAGCTGCAGAGGTCGGATGGCACATGCAGGTAGACCAGCCAGGAGGGAGTTGCAGTAGTCTAGGCGTGAGATGACGAGAGCCTGGACCAGAACCTGAGTCGCTTTCTGTGTCAGCTGGGGACGTATCTTCCTGATGTTGTAAAGCGTGTATCTGCAGCAACGGGTTGTAGCAGCGATGTTTGCAGTGAAGGACAGGTTGTTATCTAGGGTCACACCCAGATTCCTTGCAGTCTGAGTCGGGGAAACAACTGAGGTGCCGATGTTGATTGTTAGGTCAAGAGTGGGACAATCTTTTCCCGGAAGGAAGAGCAGCTCAGTCTTGTCAAGGTTGAGCTTGAGGTGATGAGCAGACATCCACTGAGAGATGTCAGCTAGACAAGCAGAGATGCGTGCGACGACCTGGGTCTCTGAGCGGGGAAAGGACAGAATTAATTGGGTGTCATCAGCGTAGCAGTGGTAAGAAAAACCATGCGGGCTAATGACTGATCCGAGCGAGTTTGTGTACAGGGAGAAGAGGAGGGGACCAAGAACAGAGCCCTGAGGGACCCCTGTAGTTAATTGACAAGGGTCGGACTCAGACCCTCTCCAAGTCACCCTGTAGGTACGGTCTTTCAGGTATGAGGTGAGGAGGGAAAGTGCTGAGCCTGAAACTCCAAGTTTTTGGAGAGTGCGAAGGAGGATCTGATGATTCACCGTGTCGAATGCAGCAGACAGGTCCAACAGGATGATGACAGAGGAGAGGGATGCAGTTTTGGCAGTGTGCAGTTCTTCCGTGACAGCAATGAGAGCAGTTTCTGTGGAGTGACCTGCCTTGAAACCAGACTGGTGCGGATCCAGAAGGTTGTTCTGATTGAGATAACAGGAGAGTTGTTTAAAGACAGCGCGTTCAAGTGATTTAGACAGGAACGGGAGGAGAGAGACAGGCCTGTAGTTTATAACATCAGACGGGTTGAGAGTGGGTTTCTTTAGGAGAGGGTTTACTCTTGCCTCCTTGAGACTGTTTGGAAAGTGACCAGAAGTTAGAGAAGTGTTGATGAAGTGGGTGAGAAACGGTAGAATATCAGGAGCGATAGTCTGAAGGAGGTTTGAAGGGATAGGGTCCAGAGGACAGGTGGTAGGGTGGGCAGAGGTAATGAGGGTAAGAACCTCACCTAATAATAATGCATTTTATTTATATAGCGCTTTTCACAACTCAAAGACGCTTTACAGTAGGGAGGGTAGACAAACAAGGACAGGCAAACGACGGACCCGCTGGAATACAGGGTCTACCGCGTTTAGGAACCGTTAAGCAGAACCGAAATTGTGTATTTTGTATGTGTACCCGGTACCCGGCATTTTCTTATCGGTTCTCATCTGGAACCGAGTTTCGGTTCCCAACCGTAGGGTTGTGACATGCTCAAAAACTGATATTTCTTAAATCTGTATTCAAATGTAGTTCCCTCTGTCAGCAATGTATCAACAACTACACACACATTTCTATCAGTATTTCTCTGTGTTGTGGTTGACATGATGATGACTGTTAGGAGTTAAGGGGAGAGGCTGAGCATCACCATGAAATGTGCAAATTGAAATAAAAATGAATAAAAGGGGAAGAAATGCTCCATGTTTTTTAGGCTGTAAACTTGAACTGTTATGTAAGCCAACTAGACAGACAGTTTATCACTCTTCCTCCTGTACATTAGCAGATAAAAGGCATAACTTGAATGAATGTTAAATAAAGAATGCTGGAAATAACTGTATCTCCATTAGCCTATATGCTATGCAGAGACTGCCTTCTTCATGTCGTGAATTGCAGCTGATGTTTTAATATGGCAATTGGCAATTTGACTTATACAACATTCGCAAGTTGTACATTTGACTCATAAAATAACCCACCTTCGAGTGATGCTCTAGTTTCTTCATGTTTTTTTTTTTTTTCCCTCTTGCTTGCGCCGGACTGAAACTGTCTTTTCACCGACATCTCTTCACCTGCACTAGTGGCCGTATCAAAGCCGTGATTGGTCATATGTCGATTAATTGCAACGGTGTCGGGTTACAGACGTGCTCCCCTTGTCACCTCTCACCCCCTAATCCCACCAGGAGCGTCTGCGCTGCGCTGCGTCTGCGCCGCGCTGCGGCTGCGGTGTTTTTAGCGATCGCGGCCACTCTAGTCAATGGGTGCTATTCCACCAGACCCGCCGCGGCTCGAAGCGTCCCAGAAGCTCCTCGCCGCAAGGAATTTCTAAAATATAGGATGAATCCTATTTTTGACGCGGCGCGACGCAGCGGGTCTGGTGGAATACTGCGAGGCTGCACACACGACGCTCCGCTTCCGCAACGTTTTGAAACGTGCCTGGTGGGTTATGACGCAGGAGGAGGTCGCAGGAGGAGGTCGCAGCGCGGCGCAGTCGCGGCGCATTCGCGGCGCATTCGCAGCGCGGCGCAGCCGCAGCGCAGACGCTTCCGGTGGGATCAGGGGGTCACTCTCACTCTCGCGGGGGGTGCGTGGAGAACTGAGCGTAGAACTGCGCACAGCAGCTGAGGCCCTCTGGGCGGGGCCTCCTACGCAAGGCGGGGCCATGCAGCCTGCGTGATTGGCCTGTAGGGAGGGGCGGCCCTGTTTACAGCTCTATAGTCTATCTACTGTTTGCTATTACAATAGACTGTTTCACTTCACTCCTACATACTTTATTTCTCACTTTACTGCACTATTGGATTAAGATTATGCATATTAATTAAAGTATTAGCTAGAAATGATATCCATTTTAGATTCCATTGTGTATTAAAATTTAAATTCTTTTCATATTTGGTAGTTATTTTTTCTGCTAGATCCCCTTGATGGACTCCTAAATTGCCCTTATGGTGTGATGCGGGAGACAATAAAAGGCTTATCTTAAAGTAAACCAACATTCCTCTGTGGTGTTCATGGTATAATTAAGGTGAATGATCAAATGCTTTATTGATAAACAAAACAAAGCAAAACACACAAAAACTGACAAAGTGTTCCAACTTCCTGAACATTGCCCTATATTCAAACAACAGAAATGCATTCGCAGAATGCCAGATACCCTCTTTTGTCTCTGATCTTGTTTAAGAAGGTCCACATGTCTTCCATATGTTCAAACCTAAACTTGAATGGCTCCAAGATTGCCTCCATCTCATCCTCGTCACATTCGTCAGGTTTTTCCTCCCAAAGCTTGACAGCCTCTCTTAGTTGTGCTTCCCCCATGCTCACTGCATCGGGCAAATGCACCCTGGTGCACAAATGTGTGTGTGCCACCACCCATTCACGATCTTAGATGTTGGCTACGGAAAAGAGAGAGAAAATATACCCACTGATACATATTAAGCATTAAGTAGCTTTTTTGGCAGACTAACCCAAGGAAAGAGCGTCCTCCTTGGATATGATGCATATAACTAGTAAACAAGCCTACCGCTTCCATTGTTTTCTCCACATCTTTTCCAACTGAGACATCAGCTGGATGAGGCTGAAGTTGCTCCTCTTTCTAAAAAACTAAAACACTTTAAATGTTCAAAATACAAGGGACTATTGCCATGAACCAACATACTTTTAGTAAAGTATGATATTTCCAACATATTCTTTAGTTTAAGGACTGTCCTCCAACATCGTCTAAATACTGATACCATGAGGAAGAATAAATGCAGTAAATATTGACAAAATACATATATTTTTAAAGACAGAGTAGTGAAACAAATAATGAAATTGAAACTTTAGTGAAGAGTAGATACAAACACAACTTAAGTGAAATAGATTGCAATACAAATCTGACCTCAGTGATGTCATCCAACTTCCTCTTCCTCACTCTGAACACTGGAGGCACCTCACCTCGCAGGAGGGCTTTAGATGCCTCCGTCCAGTGGGCAAACATTTTGCCATGACTAAAACAAAGAAAAAAACAAAGGTACTGTAATATAACATTGTGTTTTTTAACCATTTCAAAGTTAATCTAACGTCAACATTTTAGTGGTCTCACCTTCCGAGGTCGAAATTCTCCATTAGCATGACACACCACCATTTTCGCAAAGCTGGCATGTCAATCTAAAAAAGGAAAGAAATATATTATCACTGTAAATCAGATTAAACCAGATCAACTTACAATAGTGAAATCTAGTATGGTGTAAAGGGCATACTATGAAAGAAAATATATTATTTAATGTTATTATCTTAAAAACAACAGAGAATGAAATCAGACCAATAATGTAGCCTACCATCAACATGAAGATGCCACAGTCATTCCCATATAGTTGCCTGGGGAAACCCTAGCATGTCAGAAAGCATTTAGTTGTTTTGTTATGGTTTGACATTTCTGTTGAATATAAATGATACAAATTGTATACTATTACCTCTATTTCCAAACCAGTCGTCTCTTTCCACGGTCCAGGATTTATTCTAGAATGAAAAACACAGCTGTATGAAGATCTAAACAGGTAGCTATCAAAATGATAAATATGGTCCTCTTTCATGCACAACGCACACCATCAGAGGTGGCAAAAGTACACACTCTTTACTTAAGTAGAAGTACAGATACTTGTGTAAAAAAAATTGATTTGGTAAAAGTAGAAGTACTGATACAACATTTTACTTTAAAAAGTACAGGCTTTGTAATCACACTACAATGTAACTTTAAATGCCTCTTTTTCGTGGTTTGTGTGTATGGTGCATGATGTGCACACCAAGGGCTCGCCACTTTTGCAATCAAGCCGGGAGTGGGGGACACTGTTGTTGTTGTTGTTGGAAGCAGGAGAGAGAGCACAGCTGATGTGTTGGGTTGCGGTGAGGAAGAGGATGGACCAGGGCAATGTTCAGAAGCTGATGTGGATGGCAACTTGTGGCAAGCCTCCAGGTGTACCTCCATATCTCCTCTTCTTGAAATAGTTTTTGCACATTGAGGGCAATGGAAGTGAGCCAAGTCTCTGCAGGTTAAATGGCACTTGTAGATTGCCATATCTAAGAGAAAGTCAAGAAAAATAAGTTTGCCAATGACAGACACGAAACAAGAACAAAAACAAGCACAAACATGTATCAGTATATGTGTGTGTTACCTTTAAACATTATGCCATTTTTTAAGTGCACTTCCAAGTGCTTCTCGAGTCGGGATGGTGCGCAGGGTTTGAATTTGGGGCACAAAGGACGTTTGCAACATGTTGTGCAGCGTTTCACTGCAGGCTTTGCAGTGCCACAGAGGGCAAAAAACAGGAACAAATGTTACAAAATGTATGGTTATAGACTAAAACTTCAATTAAAACAATACTTCATACGGCCAGTCTTTGCACGCTGTTTAAGTTTGAAAACAGCTTATTTCACTATACATTACATTCTACAACTAACGGCCAGAAACGATAGAAACACTTTTAATCTGTATTATCTCTTCTTTTAAAATACATCAGTGTCATTGCCAACAACAACAAATGCAGACCTAACCTTGCTAACCTCTTTACACAAACGTTTAATAAAGCCGAACTGACAAACACTTAGCTAACAACGTAAAAAGACTATATAAATATATATTTTTCACATTACACAATTGCCTCTGCATTCGATTATTATTGGTTTTTAGTAATAACGTAATTAATACCTATAGCTGTGAAAGCAGAAAGCTATAAAAAAGAATTGCAAGCAGACATTCAAGTCTACAACTATTGCACAATATATTAAAGAAATTAGTTCAGTAACCAAAACACATGCTTGTACATCAGCATGTATGTAGACACGGAAATACTGTATGTGGGTGTGCACACACACACACACACACACACACACACACACACACACACACACACACACACACACACACACACACACACACACACACAAGGTTACTTAAGGTTTCTCACGCAATGCCACTGCCTCGTAGCAAATAAGACATACCGGCTTGTCTCCATTAATCACAAACTTGTGCTCAGTTTCCCATGTCTCGGTAAATTAGTGCATTCAATTGCCTTCCATCTGCATCAACTTTTTTTTTTACCGCTGATGATATTGGGACGCATCAGAGCATAGCGGCATAGCGGTATGATAAGCAAATGATATGCTCTGCAAGTATATATATATTATATCAATAAATCTAATTTTGTCTGCGAAACAATACATTTAGACTGCATTCATTGTTTTGGATAGTGCAAACAGGTCACGCACCTTACCTTAAACCTTAAAACTGAACTAACTGACTGCTAGGGTTAACTTTGATTTAAACATTTGTAGAATACTAAGAGCTTTATTGAGTAGGTGTAACTGTATTAAGGGTTAAACTCATAACTTTATAACTTAGGGTTTAATGTAATTGTAAAACCATTGTGCCACTGAAAAGACAATAACAACTCAGGAGGGAGCCAGTCTCAATTTCCTTTTGAGGGCCACCAGCTGCAGAGAGTTAACTAATTAAAGGGGCGTGGCCCCACAGCTGTGAGAACTCAGCAATCAGGTGTCCATTTTAGGTAGCACTTTCCTGGAGCGTCAGACGTAGACTGACAAAGACAAAGGAGTCCTGTTGGAGTCATGAGGGAGGCAAAGAGGAGGTAAATCCTACTTTGATTGAGCTAAAGTATCGCTGGTGTTTTATTTTCTTTGGTTGTTTAGTAGTGATGGCGAGATGAAGCCTTATGAAGCTTTCCAGCCAATTGGTTCGCAAAAGGGTTCATCTCATGAGGCTTCATCATGGGCTTCATTTGAACACAAACCCCCCTGTTGGTCAAAGTGTGTAAAACAGGCAGATTGGACATCTCAACAGTGTGCTCCATCATCTCATACCTAGTTCCCATTGAGTCAAGCCTTAGAATAACTCTAAACAACGAACATTAAATCATATTTTCATGTTAACAATATTGTATTTATTCCAGTTGAATGATTGTGATTGAAAAGCCTAAGGAGGCTGGTAAACATTGCAAAGAGGGATTTGTATTTCTTAATAATATTCATAAACTTAACCATGTTGTAGCCTGAGAAAGGCTAAACCATATCAAAGAATACATTTATTAACTACATTCTCATTTAGCTGTAGCTTTTATAAACAACAAAAAATACGTATTGTTCAGTCGTTGAACCAGGGACCCTGCGGTCATGAGTCAACTGCTTTCCAGCTGAGCCACAGCACACACACTAAAGCTCCCTGAAAACACTGCAAGATATGTATTCCTGTATTTATTGATGTTTTTATTCCTACATTTATTTATGCTTGTATCTATTTATACTTATGACATGTTCCGACCTCTATAAGTGATGGTCTGAGCTCTCTTAATTCCATCATGTCACCGGGCCCGGGTACAGGAGGGGTAATATGGTTCTTATTATACATCCATGGGTATTATGAGCGTTGTGGTTCAACCGATCTGAATCGCTTTCTGAAGCAGTCACGTGGTATCGACGGGCAGCGAGGCTTCGTTTGTCATCGATGACGTCACTGGCCCAAAACGATACAAGCCTCGATACATGCTTCACAAAAAGCTTCGGGGATTACTCGACACACGCTCCGAAGCCTCGGCGCAATACGTAACATCACTATTGTTTAGCCCCTCATGCTATAATCATGTGTATTTTCTCCATTCCTGTTCATGTGTCTTCTCGCAATTATCACTGGCCCCGTGTATCTCGTAATCGATATAACCGGCCTGCTCTCGTCTATCCCACATGCTCCACTGAGATCCAACATCTAGTTTCAGGTGGCCTGTGGAACTGCCAGTCAGCTGTTCCTAAGGCTGACTTCATCTCTGGCTATGCTTCCCTGCAGTCTCTGGATTTCCTTGCTCTCACTGAGACCTGGATTACTCCATCCAACACATCCACCCCAGCAGCTCTCTCCACAGCATATTCCTTCTCCCATACACCCAGACCCACTGGCAGAGGAGGTGGCACTGGTCTCCTGCTCTCTCCCAAATGGAGCTTTTCCCTCTTCAAGCTACCTAACTTCACTCCTTCCACCTTTGAATTCCATGCCGTCACAGTAACCCATCCTATACAATTAACCCTCCCTTCCTCTGACTCGTTCCAACTCCTGCCTCCAAACTCTGCTGCAGAAACTCTCCTCTCTACTCTCTCATCCTCTCTGGACTCTCTCTGTCCTCTCACATCTCGGCAGGCTCGTCAGTCCCCTCCTGCTCCCTGGCTAAATGACACACTGCGTGCTAATAGAACCGTCCTTAGGGCAGCAGAGCGGAAACGGTGGAAATCCAAATATACCGTGACGACCTCCTAACCTATCAGGCTCTCCTCTCCTCTTTCTCTGCTTCGATCTCTCAGGCAAAAAGCACTTTCTTTCAAGATAAGATCCAATCTTCCTATTCCAATCCCAAAAAACTATTTTCCATCTTCTCCACCCTCTTGGACCCTCCCAAAGCCCCTTCCCCCTCCTCCCTTCTGTCAAGCGACTTTGTTGCCCACTTTGAAAATAAGGTTGATGATATTCGCTCTTCTTTTTCTGACTCACCTTTACTCACCGCTGGGTCACCAGACCCTCCTTCCACCAACACACTTACCTCCTTTTCCCCTCTCTCTCCAAGTGAGGTTCTTACCCTCATTACCTCTGCCCGCCCTACCACCTGTCCTCTGAACCCATCCCTTCAAACCCCCTTCAGACTATCGCTCCTGATATTCTACTGTTTCTCACCCATTTCATCAACACTTGTTGTGTTATATGTAAATGAGCTGTGCGGTTGCCCTGACGTCATTGGCTGCCAATCCGTCCCCGAATATTGTGATTGGAGCACGCCGGGCCGACGCGCCCCAATCCCAGCGCACATCCGGCGCACACCATCCGGAGACGACTACAAAGCCTGGGGACAACGATCAGTGGATCGTTGCTCTGTGTGAACAGACGCCTCTCGCTATTTTGCTTCTTGACTGTAAACAAAACCGTTAACTGTGGTTAACTCTTGTGATCTGTGATTAGTAGTGTGGTTATGATTGAAGGTGTCTAGATTAGTTTAGCATCACTTTGACTGTTGTTCTGTAGTATCGCTGTGTCTGCTTACAGCTCCTTTGTTAGTTGTACCACTTTGATAGTGAGGGTTGTTATTTTGTTGATTAGTGTATATTCCTTTGTATTTACGTAGGCTCCCTTATTAGAGTCCTCCCTTTGTTGATTGCCCATTTAAACCTGCGCCCTTTTGGCCACTTTGTTTGTTCCAGGCTGCTTGCCTGCCATTTTTGTTAATCTGCTATATAATAAACTCCTTTTATAATTATTACCAATTCCAACTGGTGTGTTGCATTTCTTCATCGCCTAGTGGGGACATAACAGGACCTTAAAGATTACTGCACCTGAAAAGCCTCGAACAACAACCTTCAGTCTCACAGTCCATATGTTCATCTCAATACCTCTCCTCAATTCCTCTCTTCCCCTCCTCCGGGACTTGACCCGGAAATCGATCAAGACACGCCATGTTGAAGGACGTCCCAATACTTGAAATAGACACGGAGGAGTTGAGGAGGGGTGAGGGAGGAGACGAAAGGGAGGATACACGAGAGCAGACTACGCGGAAGTGTTTTCACTACTCGCATATAAAAACCCCGCCCCCACCGTCACAGCTGGTCGATTTCAACAGAGGAAAACGGAGAACTGGAAGAATGAGTGGAAAATGTGTGCATTATGGAAAAGCGTGCTCACAGCTCCGTGGGAATTATTATGTGCAATTCATTTCTTAAGGTTAAACAATTTAAGTCATGTTTAATGTTCTTGAACATCACTAAAACATAGCTATTAAGAAAGCTATTTCATAAATGACTAGATCTTGATAAATAATAATATTTGTATTGTTTTGTGTTAAGATATTCAGGAGTTCAATGATTTAAAATTCACAGTCCTGAATGTGGGTTTGTGGTGAATGTGGGGATCTACAGGACATTTTCAGAGTAAGGCTTTCACATTATTATAATTATATTGTTATTTAAATGTAGGCTACATTTTACACCAAAACGGAACACAAAAGCAGGACCAACCATCATACATTGAATTCCTTGACTAACAAGAGAAAGATTCATTCATTTAAATAAATATTTAACAACAAATGGGCCGGTTCTAAAGGGTCAGTTAAGCCCGATGAGAGGGGATACAGCTGTGCACATGTCCTCATTAACAGACGTCGTTTAAAAGTGACGTTTGAGTGAACGAGCACATCCCAATTAATACCTGAGGACTCCTCTGTCCTCGCGTCTCCTCCTCGTGTCTCTCACTCACATTTTACGGAGGCGGAGCTAAGACGCAAGGAAGGGACGCGAGTGAGGGAAAGGAGGAGGTGAAATATTCAATTGAGATGAGCCTTATTTTCTATCCCTCTGAGCCATTTGACTTGTGACAGTTACGTCTCCTTTGGTCAATTTATTGTCTACTTTGGGTAGTTAGACATGGAAAATGCATGGACCTCATGAGGATCTAACCCAAGACTCCTGCTCACCTGAGCAGTGTTGTATCCTACAGAGCTAATTCATTTTTGACAGTTTTAGGTTGTTTGGTAGATTATGTCACAATGAAAATGTAAAAAAGGAAATAGAACAATTTATTGTGCAGTGCATCCAATAAAACTATCCTCAAAATAAAGAGGATAGAGCCAAGAATCTCCAGTCTTCAAGGCAGCGTTTTATCCCAGTGAGCCAACCTGGGATCTGGGCCAATTCTGTTTCGTTTGGTAATCTAATAGTACGTCATACAATTGAGGCACGAACACATGTAATTGAAAAATTCTTCTCTTTGCTTATTTGAGTTTATAATTTTAAATGTTTTACCTGAAAAACCAGTGCAAATAAAGAGGATTGAAAACACAAGCTCCAGTCTTCAAGACAGTGTTTGATCCCTGTGAGCCATTTGACCTGAGCGTCAACCACTTCGTTTGGTAAACATATCTACATTTTGGGTATTGAACTTAAAAAAAACTCAAGTTTATCAATAAGCTGTGCCTAGATGGACACATGTAAACGTAAAACTGCTCTTCTTTAACCTCGAGGTTTAAAATCACTGCTCCTTCTAAGAATCAAACTCACAACCTCTGGTCTTCTGATACGTCTCATATCACTCGGAGCTAAATGACCTACAGTAAGCAGTCTGTCAGTTTTCTGGTAGAGACTTTCTCTTGGTATGGGTTGTGAAACAAATCAGAAGAAAGTCATAGTATAGCACCACTACCAGATGTTAATGTAGAACTGATCTCTTTGCTTATATGAATTCATTATTTCTGGCTGCTGGACCTTAAAGGTCATTGCAAGTGATAAGCATTGAACCCTCAACCTCCAATCTTCAAGGCAGTGTTTTATCCCTGTGAGCCACTTGACCTGGGAAATTTCTGTTTCGTTTGGTAGACTTATTCTACACTGGGTGTTGGACTTGGAAAAATCACTGCACTTCATGAGGATCGAACCTAAGACTTCAGTTCTTCAGAATAGTCTTGTCTATGCCATGAGATCTGAGTAGAGTTTGTGTCACAACCTCTACATGTTTGACTCTGATTTATTATGGGTGTTGGACTTTAAAACCGAAGTATCGAACACTCAACATCAGCTCTACTGAGCTTCCTCATAAGTCCATGATCTATATGACATCTCAAAGAAACGTCTAAATATAATAACCTTTCAAAGTAATTGTCTTTAAGGTCCGACCCAAGATAGGAATTTAACACACAACCTCAGCTCTACAGACCACACATCTTCCACTCTGAGCTATATGACTGAACACACACACACAACCTCAGCTCTACAGACCACACATCTTCCACTCTGAGCTATATGACTGAACACACACACAACCTCAGCTCTACAGACCACACATCTTCCACTCTGAGCTATATGACTGAACACACACACACAACCTCAGCTCTACAGACCACACATCTTCCACTCTGAGCTATATGACTGAACACACACACAACCTCAGCTCTACAGACCACACATCTTCCACTCTGAGCTATATGACTGAACACACACACACAACCTCAGCTCTACAGACCACACATCTTCCACTCTGAGCTATATGACTGAACACACACACAACCTCAGCTCTACAGACCACACATCTTCCACTCTGAGCTATATGACTGAACACACACACACAACCTCAGCTCTACAGACCACACATCTTCCACTCTGAGCTATATGACTGAACACGCACAACCTCAGCTCTACAGACCACATATCTTCCACTCTGAGCTATATGACTGAACACACACACACAACCTCAGCTCTACAGACCACACATCTTCCACTCTGAGCTATATGACTGAACACACACACAACCTCAGCTCTACAGACCACATATCTTCCACTCTGAGCTATATGACTGAACACACACACACAACCTCAGCTCTACAGACCCCACATCTTCCACTCTGAGCTATATGACTGAACACACACACACAACCTCAGCTCTACAGACCACATATCTTCCACTCTGAGCTATATGACTGAACACACACACAACCTCAGCTCTACAGACCACATATCTTCCACTCTGAGCTATATGACTGAACACACACACAACCTCAGCTCTACAGACCACACATCTTCCACTCTGAGCTATATGACTGAACACACACACAACCTCAGCTCTACAGACCACACATCTTCCACTCTGAGCTATATGACTGAACACACACACAACCTCAGCTCTACAGACCACACATCTTCCACTCTGAGCTACTGTATATGACTGAACACACTTCACAGTTGTTTGGGACACATTTGTACTTCTACTGTGGGGAAATGGACTTATAAAGTTGCTGCACCTAATAAGAATAACAATCACCTCTTAAACTTTATTGCACGTCATTTTATTTCCAAATGCAGGTTTTTAGGGCTTGTTAACATAGCATGACATTAAAGTCACTAATGTGTCCGCAGGGGCGTTATAAACTTTGAGTCTAACAGAATCAAAAGCTCCACACAGTGAGAAAAGATCCATCCCATCTCCACACATGTTTGACATTTCACAGTGTAATATCATTGATTTAGCAAGGGTCACACGGTGGTGAGAGTATTAGATTATAATACACATTGTTCATGACTGTAATGCATTATACGGCAATCTAAAATGACTATGTAAACAACCATAAAAACTATAATACACTATGGGAAAAAGCCATTATTAAATGCTTTATAATGTGGAATGATTGAATTCTGATTGTGCAGTGTCATGCCTAAAATAACAAGTTGATAAAACCTAACTTTTAATATAAGACACTTAATAGATGCTTATAATGCACTAACATTAAGTAAGATTGTTTATGGTTGTTATTTGTTATTATGTACATCATCATCCTAAGGACTACTTCACTCATGGAGGCATATGACATAACGTGATAAAAACCATAGTCTTGAGTTTATTCTCAACTTCACTTTATTCAAACCTTGGAAAGCAGTGTCAACATTTGTGCAGTTAGTCAGACCTTTCTTTATCTTTCACTTGCTGTCTGTGTATTGTATTATTATTATAAAATAACTTGGGGCTTGTGTGGTCCCTAGGCAAATGTATAACGCTTATATTCTACATTCCCTTTCATCTACAAGTCACTATGGTGAGAGATTAAAATAAGAATGTGTTGGCTTGAGAAAGAGAATACCTTAACAGAATACATTTTTTGAAATATCTCAAGGAATTTCTAGCTTGGTGGTCTTAAAAATGCAGTCTGAAAAATGCAGTTTGAACACTGGCTGATACAGGTCATGATCACTTTATTAGTCCTAATCTAGAGATGAATGCACATTTACAATTTGTAAAAAGTCCAGAAGGATACGTAATGTCAGATGAAGTGTGCATTCAAAATGGTGTATAATACTCAGGCTATAAGTGTAGAAGTGTTGGGGCCACAGTGAGAGGACAGCTGCTTCAGACTAGTTTCCCTTGGCTTTTCTCTTCTTTCCTGAAAAGAAAAAAAATGATACCATTATTTCACCAAATGCTGGTCTGTTATTGAACATGGAATAGCATATTCAATTCAAACAGCTGTCTATCATTGGGAAAGTATTTATCGTGTACAAGTGCTGCTAGGTTTCATCAAAGTTATTAGAAAAAAAAATGTGAGGACTGTAAATGACTTTTCATCTGCGCTGACTATGATATTTTAAGTGAAATGTCTTGATGGCCTCAGTGACATCTGGCATTCATCACTGTCAGTATGATATGATTTATGCCATCAAATCAACTAAACAAAAGTCATTATTATTAGCCTCAGCAATACTTGACTGTTTCCTGTTAATGAACACATTTTGCAAGATGACACGCCAAATTAAGATGACGACCAGGTCAAACGTTTACCTGCAGAATCACTTTACAAATATGTTACTAATGCAACGATCTTCAATCACCCAAATACAATGTTTTTCATTATGACGGTGAGTGTCAGTCTTACCTTTGGTTTTCGTCTTGGTTTTTCCAGAGCAGGGTTTAGAGACAGAGATAGTCTGTTCACACTGTGAATCATGCAGAGCCTTCTTCAATGTCCCTGTTCTGGTCCGCGAGCCAGAGCTTGGATTACACTCTCCCCAGCTGCCGAACCGATACTTACAGTCAGCTAGAAGGGAGAGAAGATTTGTGAACACAGAAATTAAGGCAGTACAAACAGACATATCACATATTTAGAATATACATTTCATTCGTATTGCTCATTAAACAGATCTCACCGTTGGCATATATGCAACAGCTGATCTCAAAGTACAACCTGACCTATATAGCACTACATGGGTCTGCACTGATTCATGATTAATTATTATTTATTAACCTCCAGAATTCACAGAAAATATGTTTTATTTAGCTGTTGATCATGCCAATTTGGATTGACAATGTCTTACACTGATTTTCCTTCAAGGTATAATTCTGTTTTGTTGAAAAATGCATGAAGGCATGATAGCATTGCAGCAATGGTAGCTTTGTTTATGCTCTATTTTTTAAACATCCCTCCATATTTACAAAGTGTAACCTGCACAGAATATCATTAAAGGCATATATAATTGTTAAAGGTGGGGTAGGTAATTTTGGAGAAACCAGCTCGAGTGCGCTAGAATTTGAAAATACACAGCCGGAAAAAATCTGCCACTTCCTTACAGAGCCCCTCCTCCAACACACACGAACGCGCACATGACCAATGAGGGCACGAGATAAGATGGAAGGCTGACAGGCCATCCAGTTATTTTAGCCAGGCCGGCTCAGATGATTGGTCGTGCTTTTTACAGCGCCACGGCTTCCACAGATGATATTTTTTAATGTATTTATTGTCAACGCATTTAATGTATTCATTGCTATCGGGATGTTAAGAGCATTCCATTGAATATAACAAAGTGTTTCTGAAATAAATTACATACCCCACCTTTAAGTTTAGTTTTCCACTAACAAGTCCTTAGTTTTATTATCATAAGAAGGAGGCAACACAATTTGACCTTAAATTCTAATGCTGCAAATGGACACAGTCTAAATGTCCCTTAAGATGCATTTAACATCATATTGATCTGATGAGAACAGATAGCTTTAGATATGTCAACTCCACATGAATAACAACAAAACAAATATTTAACAAACTTTCTAAAGTATAGTATAGTACAGTAAAGTATAGTGTATGGTATGTTATGCGTATGGTATGTTATGGTAATGTATGCTTTGGTATAGTATAATATTGTATAGTACTGTATAGTATGGTACGTTTTGGTATGGTATGGTATAGTATAGTATCGATTTGTATAGTAAAGTATAGTATAGTATAGCATAGTATAGCATAGCATAGCATACCATAGCATAGTATAGTATTATAGTATGGTATATTATAGTATAGTATAGCTATAGCAATGGAGATTCTGAACCCCACTATACTATATTATAATATACTATACTTAAATATACTATACTATGTTATACTAGCATAACATAGTATAGTATTATAGTATAGTATATTATAGTATAGTATATTCAAGTATAGTATATTATAATATAGTATAGTGGGGTTCATAATCTCCATTGTGTGACCAGTCTCTGGATAAGGTGATTTGATGATTAGTTTTACTTCTATGGAACTTCTCCCAAAAATTGCCTCCGGCCCCTCCCATGCAGGATTTATTTTGCCTGAGGGCCAGGGACATTTTATTCAGAGAACCACAAATCACTGCTACATGTGCCTTTATCCTTTACCCAAAGGTCTGACTAAATCTAGTCTTCTGTGTCGTACAGCAGCAAGGATGACACCATGTGACCTGGACCTGTATGTGTCTGGAGAGAAAGCTTCTGAAGGAGCTTACACTTCTTCAGCTTGGAGGGGGGGGGGGGATCAAAAGTTGACTGACCTCAACCAGGCCAATCAATGCTCCACCCCTGCAACACCCACATGTGACCCCTGTCAAAACGCTGCTGCAAAAAAATATGCATTGTCCGTGCACAGAATGTAGATGCAGGGATTATATAGTTTCATACTCAATGCTGACCATCCTGGATATCCTGAAATCCTTGAAATCCTTGTGTCCAACTTACACAAAAGGTGAATTCTGAATTCCTTACTCAAAATGTTTAAAACATAAAACCTACCACCACCTATAATACTAAGTTTTCATTTTCACTTCCTTGTAGTACTTTTCGTTATGTCTTGTAAATTGTGTTGAGGCGCTTTCATGTGAAAATGCACTAATTTAAGTTCATCTTGACTTGAGTACAAGCCACTTTGCTTTAGGCAACCACTGATCCAGTTTGTTCCATCTGAAAAAACCCTGTACAGTACAAATTGTTGTGGGAAAAATAAGACATAAGCAGTGCAGGTCTCCTCCAATTAAAGGAGAAAATCAACCTCCATAGCAATGCAACACCCATGGTCATCCTCTGAGCTGTCTGAGACACAAAGTATGTCATGAACATTTGAGGCTGAATCTTGAGAGTTGAATCATCCCAGACACAGTGTCAACACAAATGGTATGGTTATAGCCAGACAGAGGTATGTGTTTATGAAAGGGGACTGCTGCAATGTGTTGCATCATATGTTACAGGTGCTTGCAGCTACTGTTTCTGGACTGACATGCTGGGGATCATTCAGGTAATGAGGTGGTTTGTCTTAAAGGGGCCATATTCTGCTGATGTTCAGGTTCATTTCAGTATGTAGTGTCTCTACTTTAAAGAGTCCTCTCCTGCTGATGTTCAGGTGTATATCAGTATGTAGTGTCTCTACTTTAAAGAGTCCTCTCCTGCTGATGTTCAGGTGTATATCAGTATGTAGTGTCTCTACTTTAAAGAGTCCTCTTCTCCTGATGTTCAGGTGTATATCAGTATGTAGTGTCTCTACTTTAAAGAGTCCTCTCCTGCTGATGTTCAGGTGTATATCAGTATGTAGTGTCTCTACTTTAAAGAGTCCTCTCCTGCTGATGTTCAGGTGTATATCAGTATGTAGTGTCTCTACTTTAAAGAGTCCTCTCCTGCTGATGTTCAGGTGTATATCAGTATGTAGTGTCTCTACTTTAAAGAGTCCTCTCCTGCTGATGTTCAGGTATATATCAGTATGTAGTGTCTCTACTTTAAAGAGTCCTCTCCTGCTGATGTTCAGGTGTATATCAGTATGTAGTGTCTCTACTTCAAAGAGTCCTCTCCTGCTGATGTTCAGGTGTATATCAGTATGTAGTGTCTCTACTTTAAAGAGTCCTCTCCTGCTGATGTTCAGGTATATATCAGTATGTAGTGTCTCTACTTTAAAGAGTCCTCTCCTGCTGATGTTCAGGTGTATATCAGTATGTAGTGTCTCTACTTTAAAGAGTCCTCTCCTGCTGATGTTCAGGTGTATATCAGTATGTAGTGTCTCTACTTTAAAGAGTCCTCTCCTGCTGATGTTCAGGTGTATATCAGTATGTAGTGTCTCTACTTTAAAGAGTCCTCTCCTGCTGATGTTCAGGTGTATATCAGTATGTAGTGTCTCTACTTTAAAGAGTCCTCTCCTGCTGATGTTCAGGTGTATATCAGTATGTAGTGTCTCTACTTTAAAGAGTCCTCTCCTGCTGATGTTCAGGTGTATATCAGTATGTAGTGTCTCTACTTTAAAGAGTCCTCTCCTGCTGATGTTCAGGTATATATCAGTATGTAGTGTCTCTACTTTAAAGAGTCCTCTCCTGCTGATGTTCAGGTGTATATCAGTATGTAGTGTCTCTACTTCAAAGAGTCCTCTCCTGCTGATGTTCAGGTATATATCAGTATGTAGTGTCTCTACTTTAAAGAGTCCTCTCCTGCTGATGTTCAGGTGTATATCAGAATGTAGTGTCTCTACTTTAAAGAGTCCTCTCCTGCTGATGTCCAGGTGTATATCAGTATGTAGTGTCTCTACTTTAAAGAGTCCTCTCCGGCTGATGTTCAGGTGTATATCAGTATGTAGTGTCTCTACTTTAAAGAGTCCTCTCCTGCTGATGTTCAGGTGTATATCAGTATGTAGTGTCTCTACTTTAAAGAGTCCTCTCCTGCTGATGTTCAGGTGTATATCAGTATGTAGTGTCTCTACTTTAAAGAGTCCTCTCCTGCTGATGTTCAGGTGTATATCAGTATGTAGTGTCTCTACTTTAAAGAGTCCTCTCTTGCTGATGTTCAGGTGTGTATAGAACACACTACCCACGTAAAAGAGTTAATTTAACTGAACTAATTCTAGTTGCAGATTAATTTGCACAGAAATAATCACCATTTAAACTCTCACATGTTGTGTGTGTGTGTGTGTGTGTGTGTGTGTGTGTGTGTGTGTGTGTGTGTGTGTGTGTGTGTGTGTGTGTGTGTGTGTGTATGTGTGTGTGTGTGTGTGTGTGTGTGTGTGTGTGTGTGTGTTTTACCTCCAAACTCTTTTTTCCAGTTGCATGGTACCCTACATTTCATCTTCTTGTTCTGCTGGTCACATGACCCGTCCCTAAACCCTGCTCCACAGTCCCCGTTGCTAGGGACACAGTTGCCATAGCGCCAGTCAGTGCATTCTGACCCGGACTGTGAGGGTTTATTTTTCTCTGAGGATGGAATAAAATGCATAACCAGTTATTACCTAAATGTGTAGCAAAGGTTGTATATTATTAGACATGTGTTTGTGTTGATTTCTATAGGGTGTTCTCTCTTTAGCCAATAGAAAACATGCTATTAGCAGCTTGGAAAACATCCCAATTAATGAGCTGTGTGGCCATGTAGCAGCTGAGTGCATCACAGTGTAAGGGTTCTGTGTCTGTCTACAAACATAATGTGCACTGAAACTTATGGAAATGGAATGGGAACAGGTAAGAGTGGGTGTTTGTACTTTAAAGTGCTAAAATCTTCATCATATCACTCTCTACGCTAGTTAGTTAGCTTATATGCTGAAAAAAACATGACAATACAATACATTTCAGAAGATATTTATGCAAAACAATACATAAATGTCTGTGACATATCGTCGTAACTGTGACTCTTCAGTGTTAAAAACGATTTACTTATGTTAGTTACTTTTTTTGATGCCATATGCAAAGGAGAATCAAAAGCAACTCATTTGTTTTTCTTTTACTTCAGCCATTAAACAACTGTTCATTGCATGTTCTCTTAATGAACAACAGCCAGGCTACCTATTTTACCCTACCCTGATTCCAGCTTTTATGCCAAGCTATTGACTATGCTAGGCTAACCATATTGTGAAAATAATTCTGTACTTAACACACAGTCAAAAACAAGGCAAATACACATAGTATTTTCCAAAATGTTCTTTACTTTATTATTGATATCACTGTCAGCTGCTATTCACAGGGTCCTCATTCACATGTAAATGGGAAAAATATGAATTCATAACAAGTTTGGGATACTAAATATTAAAAAAGGCAATTTTTAGATGAAGAATCGTACCTTTTTTGTTTTTTCCCCCAGCAGCGCTGACAGAGATGACAGTGAGAAACAGCAGCAGCAGCAGCAGCGCAGCCCTCATCCTGTAAAAAAACACACAGCAGAGGCAAAATCAACATTCAAAGGTTCACCATTAAGTGTTGACCCCCACCCCGGGGTGAAATCATTATCTGCTCCTCGAACAAAATCACAGCTCATTACAATCCGACAGGGGACTGCTGAACAACACCTACATTATATTATATATCCTTTCAGACATCCTATGTGCACCATCAGGTTTGCTTTAAACACTTTAACTTCTGCTTGTCCATTATCCAAGACACAGCTCATGTTGTTGCAATTAAGAAATATCCGTGCTGTGACATGTTCAAGGTATAAAGCTGTGTTTCAATGTATATAGCTCAATACCTTAATAAAAACACCTACACTTCCACTATATTTGCTATCATGTAAGGGATTTCTTTCTGTTTCAGCCTGCTTTTTGTTGACATTTAACTCCTTGTGTTGGCCGGGTTCACTGCACTGTATATTCTCTTACACCATGCTTTCCACCACCATCTTCTCACACCACTTGCATATCATTCTGATCAAGACATGAGCCATAAGCACAGTGATCATGAAAGCGAATCAAAGCTTAAGATCAGCCAATCACTAACAGTTGCTCCTGCATGTTGTTCCCTGCTGCCTATTGCAGGGAACAACATGCAGGAACAACATGCAGGAGCAACTGTTAGTTCATTACTAGAAAGCTTTGTCTCGCTGCACACCAAAGTTCCCGACATGATTCTGAGTTTAGACATGAGATGAAAAGGCCAGCAGAAGATGTGTTTGACATTTTCTCTCTCCATGAAACTCTTTTATCTTCAGGCTTGCCAACAGACATCATTAACTATCTCCAGCTTTGGCTCAGCACCCTGCAGGATCCACTCACTCAACCTAAGGTGATCTGTACAGAAAACTATTCTAATGAGTGAGAAATTAATACAGTCTAACTTTCACATTGTGTGAAACTCATCATGGAGGGCTCCAGATAAAGATGAATAACTGTTCCTTTTACTGTTGAGCGTTAACCCTCAAGTTCTAAATGTAGGGGATAATGTGCAATGAGACGGTCACTAAAGAAAAAATAACCCCCGGCAGATATATTATATATCCACTAACAAGTCCTTAAACACTGCAGAGCTCAAACTGTTTGTTTATTCCTGTCTGTCTTCTTCTGTTGTTCCTGTTAGTGTTTAAATAATGTGTAATAAACTGTCATAATCTGTGTTTCACTGTGCTCAACATCCTCCAAAGTCAAATTAAATTCCTAGCGAAGCTACGGTGGCCCTGAAGTGCAAGACACCACAGCATTTCACAAAACACAACAGCATTTCAGAAAACACAACAGCATTTCAGAAAACACTACAGCATTTCACAAAACGCCGCAGCATTTCACAAAACGCCGCAGCATTTCACAAAACGCCGCAGCATTTCACAAAACGCCGCAGCATTTCACAAAACGCCGCAGCATTTCACAAAACACAACAGCATTTCACAAAACGCCGCAGCATTTCACAAAACGCTGCAGCATTTCACAAAACGCCTCAGCATTTCACAAAACGCTGCAGCATTTCACAAAACGCCGCAGCATTTCACAAAACGCTGCAGCATTTCACAAAACGCCACAACATTTCACAAAACGCCACAACATTTCACAAAACACAACAGCATTTCACATTGGACGGAAAGGGTATTCCTTAGGGAGAACACTTCTTGTTTGTGATTGGACAGAGCCATAGAAGCACTGCTGTGATTGGTTGTTTTTGCTGCCCGTCAAGAAATGACGCTTCGTGATTGGCCCAACACATCAGCCGTTAGCTGTTAGCACACACTCAGAGCTCACAGCTCCTCATATCGGTTCAGAAACTGGACAAAAGTTAAAGATATGCAAAACACAGACTGTCTATGTCATGGCGAATACAGTCGCTGCTTTATTTATGTCTGTATGATGTTGTTGTGAGTGTGGACGGAGCAGCTACAGGTTAGTTTAGCCTGATCGATCCGATTCCGATAGGATTTACATGGAGATACGCCCCGCCCCCTCTCCAGCGTCTTTTTTGAATGACAGGAGTAAACACAGAATTAATGCTTTATTAATTCATGGTTTTTAAGGGGCTTATCTCCATGTAAATACTATGGTAGACCACCCAATATTCGCATCGCTCTAATCGCTCGAATTTCACCGCGGCTGTCAGCTGTGTTTGCTCCTGTCATTCAAACAAGAGGCGCTGGAGAGGGGGCGGGGCGTATCTCCATGTAAATGCTATGGGAGACAACTACAACAAAATGAACATTTTTGACCGTGATTTATTGTAATACACGTTTCAAAGTGATGCCGAAGTAACTACATACTGATAACGGTTAGTAAAAACCATGAATTAACGCTTTGACAAGTCTGCAGATAAGACGGAGACCGAGGAATTAACGGAGACTTCGACATTCCCCCGGGGACGCCTCGGCAGACAGACACGCATGAGGCAGTGACGAGAGGAAGAGAACCGAGATCCGAGGGAACAAATATCCGCCATGTTGTTAGCCACCCTGCTAGCATATCAACGGCTAAAGCTACAACGGAGCCTCCCTCCCCCCACCACCACTCCACCTCTCCAAACACCACGGCAGGCCGCAAGCCGGTTGCTGTAACGGACAAAGACAAATATCTGCAAGCTGACGACATTGTGCATTTAAGCAACAAAAATGGACTACATATTTTTCATCTGAACACTAACAGCCTGAGACACAAACTGGCTGAACTCAGGCAGCTATTCATGAACGGTAAGGCAAGCATATTATGCTTTTCTGAGACCAAATTGGACAATTCCATTACAGATTCAGAGATTGAAATTGAAGATTATCTTGTAGTGAGAAGGGACAGGAACGTGAATGGAGGTGGTGTCTGCATGTACATACATAAAGACACCAATTTCAAAAACCGTACTGACCTGCATCATGAAAATATTGAATCTGTGTGGGTTGAAATTCTTTTTGACAATGCTAAATCTGTAATAGTCGGGACAATCTATAGACCACCGGAACAGAGTGACTTTTATGATACATTAGATGGGTGTTTGGCTGATGTGGGGGATGTAGAGACAATTATTATTGGAGACTGGAACACGGATATGCAACGTAAAGACACGTCCGTCTTCAAGTCCTTCAGTAGGATTTGTGATCTGCACGGCTTCAGCCAGCTAATCACCCAACCCACCCGGGTATGTGAAACAACACAAACTACCATTGATCTCATTCTGACCTCTGACAAGTCCAGGATCTCCAGTAAAGGGGTTATAGCATGCGGTTTAAGTGATCATTATATGATATTCTGTACCCGCAAAAAGCTAAAACAAAGGGCCGGCTGTCACAAAACAGTCATATCTAGAGACCTCAAAAACTACTCTAGCGAGGCCTTTAACCTAGAACTGGAGAGCCTGGACTGGTCAGATGAGCTCAGTGGTACACAAGTTGAAGAAACATGGCTTGGTTTCAAAAACAAATTCTCTGCAATACTCGATGATTTGGCCCCCCTAAGAACAACCAGGGTAAAAAATCGCGCTGAGCCGTGGATGCACTCCGGCATACTGACCGCCATGAAAACCAGAGACAAAAAATGCTCTGAGTTTCATAAAAGTCAGTCAATGCTTTCCAAAAGCACGAGCTGTGAACTCCAGGCCCACGTGACTGAACTCAAAATGGAAAGAAACAGACTAACCCCAAAAACACACCAGGAGCGTCTGCGTCGCGTTACGGCTGCGCCGCGGCGGTCGTAAGGATCGCGGCCACTCTAGTCAATGGGTGCTATTACACCACACGCGCCGTGTTACGGCTCAGACGCGTCCCAGAAGCGGCTCGGCGCAGCGCTTCTCTAAAATTAGGATGAATCCTATTTTTGCCGCGGCGCAGCCGTAAGGTAAAGTCGGGCAGCCCCCCCCTCGCAGGAAGTGGAAAGGTGAGCATCCGGGCCAGGCCCATCCCCCACATATACTAATTTAGCAGACCCCACAACACCTCCACTACGAAACGCACCATGGACGACGAGGTGTTCATAATGGAAGTGGAGAAACACACAATTTGATATGATGTAACCAATGCTTTTTACAAGGACAACATCAGAAAGGACAAGGCCTGGTTTTTAGTCGCTGCAGTTTGTGGAGTGGAAGGTAACAACTACATATTAATGTTTTAAAGTTAATTAATACTTGTAGGTACAGTACAGAGCCATTCAGTAGTTTAACATCTTGTGAAAGTCATTAAAAAACTGTTCAGTAAACTTGCATTTCACAATAAAGTAAGATCTTATTTCCTATATCAAGATTATTATATTATTATTATTTTGTATTTATATTTTTATAAATATTGTTTTTTTAACTATACTTTATCTTGTGAATTTCGCCCAGGGATCAATACAGTTGTGTTTAACTCTTTATAATGATATTATATTTTTGTATTATAATTTGTTTTTATTCATGTCTTATAACAACTACCCAAAATACTCTCAATAATGTTTAAATACAGTATGCTGTGGTGGAAAACCTTGCATTTATAATGGAAATATTCCAAAATCAACAACAACTGCGAGGCTGCACACACGACGCTCCGCTTCCGCAACGTTTTGAAACGCGTCTGGTGTGTGTTGTCGCAGGAGGAGGTCGCAGCGTGGCGCAGCCGCTACGTAACACGGCGCAGACGCTCCTGATGTGTTTTGGGGGTAAGAAATGACGTAAGCTCCATGATCAAAACTGCCAAAAAGAATTTCATCAATGTCAAAACTGAGGAAAACAAAAATAAACCCTGTGAACTTTGGAAATTACTCAATAACCAGCTTGGCTGCAGTAAAAAACTCAAAACGAGATTTTCTAACTTAAACATAAAGACAGATAACAGGCTCATCACAGACAAACTGGATGTGGCCAAGTACTTGAACATTTTTTTCACAAACATAGCCACAACTCTTGTAAATAAATTACCCTCCCACTCAGGGCTTTTTGGAGTAGATCACATCATGACCTACTACAAAAACCTAGGGGTACGCAAAGATGATTTCAGTCTAGCAAGGGTAACAACAGCAGAGGTACTCATTAAACTGAGCACCCTCCAACCTAACAAGGCCACTGGCCACGACAATATCCCCTCCAAATTCCTCAGAGACACAGCAACCGCCATCTCACCAGTCATAGCTCACATAATTAACCTCTCCATAAAACAGGGAAAAGTACCCAAAGACTTCAAAATTGCAAGAGTAACCCCCCTGCACAAAAAGGGCAGCAAATTGGACCCAGGCAACGACCGCCCTGTTTCTATACTTACCTCCATCTCGAAAGTCATGGAAAAAATAGTATATGAACAGGTCGAAAAGTACCTCGCGGAAAATAAACTAATCTATGAATTTCAATCTGGCTTTAGAACATCCCACTCCACTGACACATGCCTTCTTTATTTGAGCGACCACATCAAACAAGAGGTGGACGAGGGCAAATACTGCGGCATGGTGATGCTGGACCTACAAAAGGCTTTCGACACTGTCAATCATCCCATTCTGATTGACAAGCTAAAAGCAATTGGTTTTGATAGACTATCGGTGAGCTGGATGCAATCCTACCTGGAGGGGAGAGAACAGATGGTGGAGGTAAACGGTACTCTGTCCCCCCCCCCTCCCAGTGAGCTGTGGTGTTCCACAAGGAAGCATATTAGGTCCGTTACTGTTCCTAATTTATGCAAATGACATGTCATCAGCATGTGACTGCAACTTGTTCCTGTTCGCGGACGACTCAGCCCTGCTGGTCTCTGACAGGAACAGATTGCAGGTTGAAAAAACCCTCAGCTCCGAGCTCGGCAGAATCTGCACCTGGCTCGCCGATAATAAATTATCATTACACCTGGGTAAGTCCATTCTCTTCGGTTCGAAACATAATCTCAGCAAATCCGACGACTTCTCAGTTGCAGTGGGTGACATTATTGTCACAAGTAAGAAGGAAATTACATACCTAGGATCTATTCTTGAGGCAAACCTCTCCTGTGACAAAATGGCATCCAATGTAATAAAAAAAGTCAATCAAAGAACTAGATTCCTATACCGGATCACCTCTCTGGTAAACAAAAATACCCTGAAAACTCTGGCAGGAGCACTCATTCAAGGGTACTATGACTATGCTTGCACGTCATGTTACCATAGCACCTCCAAGGCGCTAAAAATAAAACTTCAAACATCGCAAAATAAACTGGTCAGACTACTGCTTGACCTTTCATCTAGAACCCACCTCACCTCTGCCCACTTTGACAACCTAGGATGGCTTAGAGTAGACGACAGAGTACAGCTACTTGCAATGGGCCTGGTCTACAAGATCCACTACACCTCTATGGTACTCATGTACATGTCAAAATTCTTCCCAAAGGTCAAGGAATACCATGATCATAACACCAGAGGGAGCTCCACAAATCATGTGAAACCCAGATTTGGCACAAAAAAAGGGGGAATACACGTTTCGCAATTATGCCACATCAAGGTGGAACGCTCTTCCCACAATTGTAAAGGAAAGTAAAACTATACTTACCTTCAAAACCTCTCTTAAAGAGCACCTTCGGGGGAGAGCATTGCAAAACTGGCCCCGGTAATGGTACAAATCTCAACCTGTCGTTCAATGGACAGCTTCCCCCCCCCCCCCCATCTATGTATATACTCGCATTTTAGACTCTGTTACTAACTGTATATCTGTAGACTTGGTATGTCTTAAATGTCCGGTTAGGATGTATTAGAACGAAATCTAAAATGAAAATTGTAAACAAGCAATCTGTATGTAAAAAAACCACCTGTATGTAAATTGTAAATAAGCCATCTGTATGTCAAATATGTCTTATATGTCTTAAATGACATGATGAATTGGAAATGGCGGACCCTGATGTAAACAAGACGAAAGTCTTTCTCTGGTCTGCATCCCCTTAACAATTGTATGTTTTGAGCTGTACATATACAAGCTGTTAATAAACTTTTCAATCAATCAATCAATCAACGGCAGGCGAAAAGCTTTTAAAATGCGTGTTTTCTGAATGGAATCGGATCCATCAGACTAAACTAACCTGTTGCTGCTCCGTCCACACTCACAATAACGTCATACAGACATAAATAAAGCAGCGACTGTATTCGCCATGACATAGACAGTCTGTGGTTTGTACATGTTTAACTTTTGTCCAGTTTCTTTTTTTTTTTGATATATGATTTCTTTTTGCGATTTTCAATACACAAAGACAGCAGCAATACAATGCATTACCCCTGCGATTTCTAACAAAACAACCCCAAGACACAATACATCAGTTACAATTAGACAATAATGTAATAATGAAATAAATAATAATAATTATAAAAACAATTTTTTTTAAATAAACCGAAAAGAACAAGAAAAAAAAAAAAAAACCTGCGAGACATTTTGTGAGCATTCCTGTGAGCTGTTGTGGTACAGGGGGGCGACTCAGCCAATGGGGACAGACTCAGCCAATGGGACAGACTCCAGATGTTCTAAGAAGGGTAGCCATATTTTTGTGAACTTCAAGTCTGAGCCCCTAATACAGTGTTTAATTTTTTCCAATTTCACAAAGTATAGGGCATCCTAGGGCTGTGCGATTATGGCAATAATCACGATTATTTGGGTCAATAATTGATATCACGATTATTTTGACGATTATTCATTGACCATTTATTGAACTTTAAAACAAATAATATTTTACCAATAAACAAGATCAACAAATATGTTGGAGCGCACTTCCAAAACCATACTAAACATAGATTATTAATATGATAAATAAAAATAAATTAGACCAAAATAAATGAAATCAAATATGTTGCAGTGCACTGTCACAACCTACTGAAAACTCCTTAACATATAGCCAACATTTTGGTAAAACATATTCATCATATTCCACTCAGTTAAACGTTGAAGGCTGGCCAACCGTCATGGTCCAGAAGTAACAGGAAATAAATGTTGAACTACAATTTAAGACCAAATAAAACTGTGTAGGCCACCATGGCAAATGCTGGTAGGGCTGCTCGTGTCATCTCTTAAAGATTGTTTGCAAGAAACAACAACCCGTTTACATGGTCTGGTTTCAGAGATGAGCGCAGGCAGGTGACAATATTGCCACCTGTACTGAAGACCCTCAGCCACGCCCCGACACATGGGGTGACGCCGGCCAATCACAAAGCTTTGATGCGTTCAAGTGCATTATTCTGGCACAGGAAGATTATGTTACAGGACATTAACGATAAAACAGAATATTGTTGTTCTATTTTTAGACACATCTCGCGATCGACTGGTTGGGCACCCCTGGGCTAGACCATAGGTCTGTTGTGGTCGCAAAGTAGTCAGCTGAAGCCACATCTCTCTCAACTTCCCCACGGCATTTGTCATATAGTGCAGGCAGCGCAGACCTGCTGAAATAAGGGAGTGGCTATATACAGGACCGTCCTGTACACAACGCCAAATGGCTATATACAGGACCGTCCTGTACACAACGCCAAATGACTATATACAGGACCGTCCTGTAAACAGCTCTCTGAAATGGCTATATACAGGACGGTCCTGTATATAGCCATTTCGGAGCTTGTATACAGGACGGTCCTGTATATAGCCATTTCAGAGACCTTATATACAGGACCGTCCTGTATATAGCCATTTCAGGGCTTCTGTGCAGGACCGTCCTGTATACTGTATAGCCATTTGGCGTTGTGTACAGGACCGTCCTGTATATAGCCTCGGCCCTGAAATAATACCGAGACGGCATCGCGTAACGCTTGTCCAACGTGTTGACAAGTTGCTTAAAGCCCTGGTTGCTAACAGTGCTAACTGGGCACATATCTTTAGCGATGTGAAATGTAATGGCAAAGTACTTGCAAATAGTGGAAATAGTTTTACCCTTCTTTTTAACGAGTTGCTGCTCTTGTTCTGACATCTTCGCTCGCGCTGAACACTCACAACACATGTCACTCCCACGTGGCCGAGTGGGCTTTTAGGGAGGGGCGAAAGCGCACCCAGCAGAATAATCGTATTTTGTCAATTATGCTGTTTTCATAATCGTCGCAAGCCATAATCGTAATCGCGATTAAAATACGATTAATTGCACAGCCCTAGGGCATCCTTTATCCAATGTGTATGAGAGGGGGGACGAGGACTCTTCAAATGCATCAAAAATAACGAGTCTAGCCAGCAATTTGAGGAAAGCTACAAGTTCAGCTAAATAAGATGGCAGTAAATTTTTAACGGGTAAGACACCAAACAGGCCAATTAAGGGTGAGGGATGGATGGTAACAGACGTGATAGCTGAGAGTGAGTCAAAGACAGACTTCCAAAACTGAGATAGGGTGGGGTAAGTCCAAAACATGTGGGCGAGATTAGCTGGTCCTAGGTGACATTTATCACAGTTAGGATCAGTACCAGGATAGATGCGAGCTAGTTTACTTTTGGACCAGTGCACTCTATGGACCACTTTACATTGTAAAACCCCATGGCGGGCACAAATGGATGATGTGTGGACACGTTTCAAAATAGATCACCTAGTCCCTATCTCTATATTGAGGTCCTCTGACCAATTAGTTTGAAAGTTATGAGAGGGCAGAGGGTGGCATGTGAAAAGAGTATTGTATAGCTTTAAAATGGTACCCTTGAGGTTAGGGTTAATACTTAAGATAGTGTCAACCTAGAAGGAGGAATAGCAGGGAAACTTGGAAAATGATTACGAATAAAATCTCGGACTTGTAAATATCTAAAGAAGTGGGACTTGGGTAGATTGAATTTACGGGCCAGCTGATCAAAAGATGCAAATGTTCCATCAATGTAAAGTTGTTTTACAGACACAATCCCATTGATCTCCCATATTGAAAAGGCAGCATCAGTGATGGAGGGAGTGAACAGCGGATTGGAATGCACAGGGGACAGTAGAGGTATTCCCTGGAACCCAAAGTGCCGTTTAAGTTGAGTCCAGATCTTGAGACAGTTTTTAACTACAATATTTTTGGAGTATTTTGAGGATGGTAACGTCAGGGGGAGGCACAAGAGGGACGTCAGAGAAGAAGAGCCACATGAGGCATCCTCAATCTGCAGCCACGGTGGAGGTTGTTTGTTAATACAACGCCAGGACAATAAAGTTTGAATGTTAGCGGCCCAATAGTAAAATAAAAAGTTAGGCAATGCTAAGCCATCCATTTCCTTGGTTTTTTGAAGAATGTTTTTTCGAATTCTGGGTGTTTTCTTGTTCCATATGAACTGAGAAATTGAGCGATCGAGTGAATGGAAGAAATGTCTCGGAATGAAAACTGGTATACACTGAAAAAGATAGACATTTGGGGAGCACATTCATTTTAATGCAATTTATTCTGCCAGCCAGAGATAGAGGTAGGAGAGACCAACGTTGGAGGTCTTGAGTCAGTCGAACCAACAGAGTGGAGAAATTGCACCTAAACAAATCTGAGAAGCTCTTGGTCACACAAACGCCCAGATACTTAAAACTTGCCAGAGATGTCTTAAACGGTAACTTTGAAAGGGGGTGTAGCTGAAGCGTTAATGGGAAGCAGTTCACTTTTGTTAAAATGTAACTTATAACCCGAAATCTGCCCAAACTCCCTCAGCACAGCCGATACTGGAGGAATAGATTTGTCTGGTTCCGAGATGAATAGCAGAAGGTCGTCAGCATACAAGGAGAGTTTATGCTCAACTCCCCCCCTTGAGATGCCCTGCATCTGACTGGACCTGAGGGCCACCGCCAGTGGCTCAATGGCAATGGCAAACAAAAGAGGAGAAAGTGGACAACCCTGCCGAGTTCCACGCTTGAGGGGAAAATAATCAGAATAATCATTATTTGTGCGGACGCAAGCTAGGGGGGATGTATATAGAAGCCTAATCCATGAAATAAATGTGTCGCCAAACCCAAATCTTCTCAATGTGTGAAATAAATAAGGCCATTCTACCCGGTCAAAAGCTTTCTCAGCGTCCATTGAAATAATAATTTCCGGAGAATCAGGACAAGAGGGTGAATATAATATGTCAAATAGCCGTCTGACATTGTGAAAAGAGTGTCTGTCTTTAACAAACCCTGTTTGATCTGTGGAGATGATAGTAGTCAGAACAGATTCTAAAGGTTTTGCTAGCACCTTAGCTAAAAGCTTGACGTCAGCACAAAGCAAAGATATAGGGCGGAAATTACCACAAAGAAGAGGATCCTTGTCCTTTTTCAGTATAACAGAAATAGTAGCCTGACGTAGCGTAGGGGGAAGTGTGCCAGATTGAAACGATTCATTAAACATGTTAAGCAATTGAGGGGTTAACTTATCAGAAAACATTTTTTAAAATTCAGCAGGGAAGCCATCAGGGCCCGGACATTTCCCCCTCTGCATCGACATTAGAGCAGCTTTGATTTCATTAACTGTGAAGGGTTCATCTAACCCAGACGATGTTTCAGGGTCAATGGAGGGGATGTTTAGGGACATAAAGAAGTTGTCATATTGTGTCTCATCAGATGAGCTCTCAGGTATATAATGAACTATAAAAGTCCTTGAATTGGTCATTAATGGTTTGAGGATTAATAGATATTCCATCAGCAGTATTAATTTGAGTGATGTGCTGAGAGGAAGAGGATTGTCGAATTTGGTGGGCAAGTATTTTGCTCGGTTTATCTCCGAATTCATAGTAATTGTGGCTTGTTTTTAAAAGTGATTTTGTTGCCTCTTCTGAGGCCAAAATGTCAAATTCAGCCTTTTTTGTCAGTAATTCTTTGAGAATATCTGCACTGGGGGAGTCTCCACATCAGTCTGCAGATAAAGCCCTGGAAAGGCAGATACTCTTCTCAGTGTTGATTTTTCTTTGGTAAGCGCAATAGGATATTATTTCTCCTCTTAGATAGGCCTTGCACGCTTCCCAAACTGTTGCTGCAGATACAGCTGGGTTAACATTAGTGGAAATAAAAAGGTCAATGCGATTCCTAATAGTTTTGATAAAATCCGGGTCAGAAAGTAGTAGTGAATTGAAGCGCCAGGGGGAACGTGACAAGGACCTACCGGGAAGAGAGATGTCAACAATGACAGTTGCGTGGTCCGATATAACTATAGGGCTGTATGAGCATGAGCTAACAGAGGGGAGCAATTTGTTATCAATAAGAAAGAAATCAATTCGGGAGAAAGTACCATGAACAGGAGAAAAGAAGGAGAACGGCTTGCTTGGAACTTTTGTCCAGTTTCTGAACAGATATGAGTGTGTGGACTCCTAACGGCTGATGCGTTGGGACCATAACTCTCCTTGCCACTCACGCATGCGCAGTTCGTACGTGCTCGGCTGAAGTCTTTGCGGTGTGTTCCACTCTGGTGACTGCTTGGTGTGTCAGGGCCTTAATAACCCGTCCAGGGAGCGGGCGGAGCAGCAGCATCCCAGGAGGGAACCATTCCAAACTTTCCCAGGATCAACCCAAGCAGCAGCGGGGGGGATGAATATATTCATCTCATTCACAATAAAGGCCTTGGTCGACCAGAGCCTCATCTACGTTTGATATTCTGTAAAAGATGTCGCTGATTACGATATGAAGATGAATAATGTGATGAGACAGAATGAGGTGGAGGATTCACTTCTGAGTTTGGCTTTAAATTGCATTATTAAGACATTTTTGATTCACAGACTGAAACAAAGAAGGTCAGGGTGAAGGTCAGAGGTCAGTCATGTTGTTTCCAGTCAGAGTTTAAGGTGAGAGGTTAATGACTGTGCTCAGGATGCATCCCATAATAAGGCACACAACAGAGAGCTACTACACATGTTTCCATTAACAACATTAGATATGATGATAGGGTGCAGAGAATACGTTTTTTGCAATAAATATTGTGCATTTATTAAATAAGTATTTCTTTCTTTCTTCTCTCCGAGTCTGTAGCTTCATGATAAAAACACTTTTTTGGAACCAATAGGACACTTTAACAGTTATATTATCTGCACTGGCAGACGATATGGGACCTGAGAGCTGCCAGCAGCGGCATGAACATTTGATACAGCTATTGTGCCATGACAATAATACAAACAGAGTTTAAAGTGCAGCAGAGACAGGGACAGAGGAGGGTGAGGGTCTGTCAGCTGGGCTCCTATAGTGTGTATAAGTACAGCTAGAGTACTGTGACGGCATTATATAAAACACTGGTGACAGTGAGAGTCACCGAGCAAATCACTGTAATAGATTCACGGTAAATGCACTCTGTAAGGGGTCCCTTACCATATCATTACACTCTTTGTTCCTGTCTGTGTGTGAAATAAAGCAGCTGTATGTTTGTCACGACAATCCAACTCACAAGTCAGAGCACAGAAAACAAGTGATATTTCTCTTATGAGCCAAATCGACTGTATTCATTTACATTTCTGACCCTGTACCTTCCTTCTGATAGAGAGTATAGCATGTGGCTATGAAATAATCTACGTTACTGTTCTGCCGTTATTCTCCTTGTCTCTATGCCTGGCAGTTTGGCTAAAGCTACTTCCCCTCACAGTGGGAATAACAACCTTTTTTGAGACCAATTTAGCCTTAATTTGGATGGGGGAGATAGAGGGGCGTGTTAAGGGGCTGGGGGCCGGATTTCAAACCTGCGTCAGCAACATCATGGACTGTCAAGTCAAGTATGCTGTGCTTTGGCCCCTTCACATCGAATTAGCATTGAAAAGAAAGCCACAAAAGGTGCATTTTAGGGATGCACGATAATTATCGGTCCGATATTAGGAATTATGACGTCATCCCGATAAACCCGATACCAGTATTAATAGCCCCGATAATATACAATATATTTTTTGGGTAAAAAAAAAGAAAAAATACTGCGGTGTGGGTGGATTGGGATGAGGGGCGCTTGTTTTTCACTCGGCTCCTCCCGTTTTGCCAGTACTGTGGTATTAGTGGTTTAGGAAGAGGGGAGTTCTTCACAAATCCAGCGCTCCCTAACTCATGCCTGGCTGTGACGTAAATGGTGTGCGGGCCGTGAAGCCAGGACAGTAAACAAACATGTCGTCGGTGGTATGGGCGTTGGAGCTATGTGCAACTCAAGGCATATGCTCGAACCGGAGCTGCCTGGACGCTGCAATCATGTTGCGCACTATCCGTGCTGAGTGTGCTGACTTTTCGTACAATGCCCCACTGTCTGGCTTCCTGCATAAAGTCAAGTGCTCGGCGCAGTTGTGGCGAAATGTCGCTCCTCTGTTTTCATTTAAACAGCTCCTTATATCCGTTAGCGCAGCTAGCTAGCACCAGATGCTAACAACAACAATGCACGTAAGGTCTCTCTCTCGCTCGCTCGGGCCACACATACACACACCCTCCCGGTCCTCCAGATGGCCAGTCGGTGCCTGCCGGTGAGCGTGGAAGTGTGGTCTGCCACAAGCGGGCGGCAGGAGCGGGGCTGTCAGCATTGCTTGTAGATGGTATTTTAAACTCGATGCGCTCTGAAACTACGGGGCGGCCAAGGAAAAAAAATACACATGCGTTAATCGCGTTAGAATAATTAGTGGCGTAACATTTTTTTTATTATCAGTTATCGGTATCGGTCTTGAGAAGCAGGAAGTTATCGGTATCGGTATCGGTTTCAAAAAACCAATATCGTGCATCCCTAGTGCATTTAGGAATTATCAACTGCCCACACTGTGAAGCTCGATTCCTTAAATATGCATAAGTATTTGTCTTTGGGGGGGACTTAAAGAAGTGTCTCTTGTTGATAGTAGTTAGCTGGCTTGCTGCAGTGCATGTATGGTTAAATCACGATTAATACAAACAATATCTTGCATATTGGGTTTTTAGGTTCACAAATGCACTCCGACATGTTTGAATGTGAAACAACACCACACATCCCCTGGGACCAGAGAACAGAGGAGTAGACCAGAGACTCAGAGCAGACTCCAGTTCTGTGGGCATTGCTGTCTGGGACAGTATTAGCATCATTATTGTGTGGTTCTGTAGCTCCTTTTTATTTGGTGGCATGGTGTGGGAGCGTGTGACAGAGCTAGTTTCACAAATCAGTCGCTGACGGTTCGCTGTGGCTGGGTCAGAAGCCTTCGCCTTGTTGTAACAACTAGATGACAAGAGAAAAAAGTTTCTGTGCACACTGTGCTGCTGTCGGTCTGCCAGCTACAGCAGAGTGCTCCATGAGTTATATGACCAATAGGAGGCAAGAGATAGAGTTAAGCAAGTGGCCATTATAAGTTATTATAAGTCAGTTTTTACATATTGTAAAGAGAAAGAATGAACTAGATGTTCAATATGATTTATTACGTTCTGGTTGATTTTCCAGAGAAAACTCATTGTCCAAAATCCAAATACCATCAAGCAAACTTCATACTTCATAAATAATGTGATTACAATAATGTGATTAAAAGAATGTGATTAAAATAATGTGATTAAAATAATGCGCTAAATGGCTTGCCAAAAGTACTTAAAACAAAGTGCCAAATAATGTCATCAACTATAGAAGAATGCGTCAATAAGGTGTCTAATAATGCTGTCGGAAAACTGTAGGCCTTCCGCCATCCAACCCAAAACATCACAAGTGTCTGGTCCATTTAATATACACCTGAACATCAGCAGGAGAGGACTCTGTAAAGTAGAGACACTACCTACTGATATACACCTGAACATCAGCAGGAGAGGACTCTTTAAAGTAGAGACACTACCTACTGATATACACCTGAACATCAGCAGGAGAGGACTCTGTAAAGTAGAGACACTACCTACTGATATACACCTGAACATCAGCAGGAGAGGACTCTGTAAAGTAGAGACACTACCTACTGATATACACCTGAACATCAGCAGGAGAGGACTCTTTAAAGTAGAGACACTACATACTGATATACACCTGAACATCAGCAGGAGAGGACTCTGTAAAGTAGAGACACTACCTACTGATATACACCTGAACATCAGCAGGAGAGGACTCTTTAAAGTAGAGACACTGCATACTGATATAGACCTGAACATCAGCAGGAGAGGACTCTTTAAAGTAGAGACACTACATACTGATATACACCTGAACATCAGCAGGAGAGGACTCTTTAAAGTAGAGACACTACATTCTGATATACACCTGAACATCAGCAGGAGAGGACTCTTTAAAGTAGAGACACTACATACTGATATACACCTGAACATCAGCAGGAGAGGACTCTTTAAAGTAGAGACACTACATACTGATATACACCTGAACATCAGCAGGAGAGGACTCTTTAAAGTAGAGACACTACATACTGATATACACCTGAACATCAGCAGGAGAGGACTCTTTAAAGTAGAGACACTACATACTGATATACACCTGAACATCAGCAGGAGAGGACTCTTTAAAGTAGAGACACTACATACTGATATACACCTGAACATCAGCAGGAGAGGACTCTTTAAAGTAGAGACACTACATACTGATATACACCTGAACATCAGCAGGAGAGGACTCTTTAAAGTAGAGAAACTACATACTGATATACACCTGAACATCAGCAGGAGAGGACTCTTTAAAGTAGAGAAACTACATACTGATATACACCTGAACATCAGCAGGAGAGGACTCTTTAAAGTAGAGACACTACATACTGATATACACCTGAACATCAGTAGGAGAGGACTTTAAAGTAGAGACACTACATACTGATACACACCTGAACATCAGCAGGAGAGGACTCTTTAAAGCAGAGACACTACATACTGATACACACCTGAACATCAGCAGGAGAGGACTCTTTAAAGTAGAGACACTACATACTGATATACACCTGAACATCAGTAGGAGAGGACTTTAAAGTAGAGACACTACATACTGATACACACCTGAACATCAGCAGGAGAGGACTCTTTAAAGCAGAGACACTACATACTGATACACACCTGAACATCAGCAGGAGAGGACTCTTTAAAGTAGAGACACTACATACTGATATACACCTGAACATCAGCAGGAGAGGACTCTTTAAAGTAGAGACAATATATTCTGATATACACCTGAACATCAGCAGGAGAGGACTCTTTAAAGTAGAGACACTACATTCTGATATACACCTGAACATCAGCAGGAGAGGACTCTTTAAAGTAGAGACACTACATACTGATATACACCTGAACATCAGCAGGAGAGGACTCTTTAAAGTAGAGACACTACATACTGATATACACCTGAACATCAACAGGAGAGGACTCTTTAAAGTAGAGACACTACATACTGATATACACCTGAACACCAGCAGGAGAGGACTCTTTAAAGTAGAGACACTACATACTGATATACACCTGAACATCAGCAGGAGAGGACTCTTTAAAATAGATACACTACAGACTGATATACACCTGAACATCAGCAGGAGAGGACTCTTTAAAGTAGAGACACTATATTCTGATATACACCTGAACATCAGCAGGAGAGGACTCTTTAAAGTAGAGACACTACATACTGATATACACCTGAACATCAGCAGGAGAGGACTCTTTAAAGTAGAGACACTATATTCTGATATACACCTGAACATCAGCAGGAGAGGACTCTTTAAAGTAGAGACACTATATTCTGATATACACCTGAACATCAGTAGGAGAGGACTTTAAAGTAGAGACACTACATACTGATACACACCTGAACATCAGCAGGAGAGGACTCTTTAAAGCAGAGACACTACATACTGATACACACCTAAACATCAGCAGGAGAGGACTCTTTAAAGTAGAGACACTACATACTGATATACACCTGAACATCAGCAGGAGAGGACTCTTTAAAGTAGAGACACTATATTCTGATATACACCTGAACATCAGCAGGAGAGGACTCTTTAAAGTAGAGACACTACATACTGATATACACCTGAACATCAGCAGGAGAGGACTCTTTAAAGTAGATACACTACATTCTGATATACACCTGAACATCAGCAGGAGAGGACTCTTTAAAGTAGAGACACTACATACTGATATACACCTGAACATCAGCAGGAGAGGACTCTTTAAAGTAGAGACACTACATACTGATATACACCTGAACATCAGCAGGAGAGGACTCTGTAAAGTAGAGACACTACATACTGATATACACCTGAACATCAGCAGGAGAGGACTCTTTAAAGTAGAGACACTGCATACTGATATAGACCTGAACATCAGCAGGAGAGGACTCTTTAAAGTAGAGACACTACATACTGATATACACCTGAACATCAGCAGGAGAGGACTCTTTAAAGTAGAGACACTACATTCTGATATACACCTGAACATCAGCAGGAGAGGACTCTTTAAAGTAGAGACACTACATACTGATATACACCTGAACATCAGCAGGAGAGGACTCTTTAAAGTAGAGACACTACATACTGATATACACCTGAACATCAGCAGGAGAGGACTCTTTAAAGTAGAGACACTACATACTGATATACACCTGAACATCAGCAGGAGAGGACTCTTTAAAGTAGAGAAACTACATACTGATATACACCTGAACATCAGCAGGAGAGGACTCTTTAAAGTAGAGACACTACATACTGATATACACCTGAACATCAGCAGGAGAGGACTCTTTAAAGTAGAGACACTACATACTGATATACACCTGAACATCAGCAGGAGAGGACTCTTTAAAGTAGATACACTACATTCTGATATACACCTGAACATCAGCAGGAGAGGACTCTTTAAAGTAGAGACACTACATACTGATATACACCTGAACATCAGCAGGAGAGGACTCTTTAAAGTAGAGACACTACATACTGATATACACCTGAACATCAGCAGGAGAGGACTCTGTAAAGTAGAGACACTACCTACTGATATACACCTGAACATCAGCAGGAGAGGACTCTTTAAAGTAGAGACACTGCATACTGATATAGACCTGAACATCAGCAGGAGAGGACTCTTTAAAGTAGAGACACTACATACTGATATACACCTGAACATCAGCAGGAGAGGACTCTTTAAAGTAGAGACACTACATTCTGATATACACCTGAACATCAGCAGGAGAGGACTCTTTAAAGTAGAGACACTACATACTGATATACACCTGAACATCAGCAGGAGAGGACTCTTTAAAGTAGAGACACTACATACTGATATACACCTGAACATCAGCAGGAGAGGACTCTTTAAAGTAGAGACACTACATACTGATATACACCTGAACATCAGCAGGAGAGGACTCTTTAAAGTAGAGAAACTACATACTGATATACACCTGAACATCAGCAGGAGAGGACTCTTTAAAGTAGAGACACTACATACTGATATACACCTGAACATCAGCAGGAGAGGACTCTTTAAAGTAGAGACAATATATTCTGATATACACCTGAACATCAGCAGGAGAGGACTCTTTAAAGTAGAGACACTACATTCTGATATACACCTGAACATCAGCAGGAGAGGACTCTTTAAAGTAGAGACACTACATACTGATATATACCTGAACATCAGCAGGAGAGGACTCTTTAAAGTAGAGACACTACATACTGATATACACCTGAACATCAACAGGAGAGGACTCTTTAAAGTAGAGACACTACATACTGATATACACCTGAACACCAGCAGGAGAGGACTCTTTAAAGTAGAGACACTACATACTGATATACACCTGAACATCAGCAGGAGAGGACTCTTTAAAGTAGATACACTACAGACTGATATACACCTGAACATCAGCAGGAGAGGACTCTTTAAAGTAGAGACACTACATACTGATATACACCTGAACACCAGCAGGAGAGGACTCTTTAAAGTAGAGACACTACATACTGATATACACCTGAACATCAGCAGGAGAGGACTCTTTAAAGTAGAGACACTATATTCTGATATACACCTGAACATCAGCAGGAGAGGACTCTTTAAAGTAGAGACACTATATTCTGATATACACCTGAACATCAGCAGGAGAGGACTCTTTAAAGTAGAGAAACTACATACTGATATACACCTGAACATCAGCAGGAGAGGACTCTTTAAAGTAGAGAAACTACATACTGATATACACCTGAACATCAGCAGGAGAGGACTCTTTAAAGTAGAGACACTACATACTGATATACACCTGAACATCAGCAGGAGAGGACTCTTTAAAGTAGAGACAATATATTCTGATATACACCTGAACATCAGCAGGAGAGGGACTCTTTAAAGTAGAGACACTACATTCTGATATACACCTGAACATCAGCAGGAGAGGACTCTTTAAAGTAGAGACACTACATACTGATATATACCTGAACATCAGCAGGAGAGGACTCTTTAAAGTAGAGACACTACATACTGATATACACCTGAACATCAACAGGAGAGGACTCTTTAAAGTAGAGACACTACATACTGATATACACCTGAACACCAGCAGGAGAGGACTCTTTAAAGTAGAGACACTACATACTGATATACACCTGAACATCAGCAGGAGAGGACTCTTTAAAGTAGATACACTACAGACTGATATACACCTGAACATCAGCAGGAGAGGACTCTTTAAAGTAGAGACACTACATACTGATATACACCTGAACACCAGCAGGAGAGGACTCTTTAAAGTAGAGACACTACATACTGATATACACCTGAACATCAGCAGGAGAGGACTCTTTAAAGTAGAGACACTATATTCTGATATACACCTGAACATCAGCAGGAGAGGACTCTTTAAAGTAGAGACACTATATTCTGATATACACCTGAACATCAGTAGGAGAGGACTTTAAAGTAGAGACACTACATACTGATACACACCTGAACATCAGCAGGAGAGGACTCTTTAAAGCAGAGACACTACATACTGATACACACCTGAACATCAGCAGGAGAGGACTCTTTAAAGTAGAGACACTACATACTGATATACACCTGAACATCAGCAGGAGAGGACTCTTTAAAGTAGAGACACTATATTCTGATATACACCTGAACATCAGCAGGAGAGGACTCTTTAAAGTAGAGACACTACATACTGATATACATCTGAACATCAGCAGGAGAGGACTCTTTAAAGTAGATACACTACATACTGATATACACCTGAACATCAGCAGGAGAGGACTCTTTAAAGTAGAGACACTACATACTGATATACACCTGAACATCAGCAGGAGAGGACTCTTTAAAGTAGAGACACTACATACTGATATACACCTGAACATCAGCAGGAGAGGACTCTTTAAAGTAGAGACACTACATACTGATATACACCTGAACATCGGCAGGGGAGGACTCTTTAAAGTAGAGACACTACATACTGATATACACCTGAACATCAGCAGGAGAGGACTCTTTAAAGTAGAGACACTACATACTGATATACACCTGAACATCAGCAGGGGAGGACTCTTTAAAGTAGAGACACTACATACTGATATACACCTGACCATCAGCAGGAGAGGACTCTTTAAAGTAGAGACACTACATACTGATATACACCTGAACATCAGCAGGGGAGGACTCTTTAAACTCTAAACTCAAGAATTGTATTGAACCTGCCCTTATCAGGAAAAGCATACGTGAGAATCACTTACATTTGTAGACTTATCAAATAAATTAAATTAATTGAATAAATAGGATCTGTTCTATTGGCAGTGCAAAGCGGACTTCAGGAAAACAGGACAACTCCCAATTATGCCTCTGATTGTCATTTATTGTTGCTTTATTGTGTGTATGAGCATTGTTGTGTTTATAGCTAACAGAGAGAGTGAACATGGAGAAACTCCCCGAGTGACTTTCCTCTCTGCTCTGATTATCTGTCAGCGCCTGGAGGTCCAGCTTCCATTAGACACAACAGGAAGACAAAAAAGTAGTCCTGAAACCACATGGCGTGTTTTTATGAACATGAAAGTAGACAAAGACAATATCTCTTCAGGGTCATGATGGTAGGAGAGGTTATTTCCGGTGGAATGAGTGTGTCAGAGAAAGGAAGAACTACAGTGTGCAGTGCATGGAGTCCTCCCCCATGACTGAGATTACATTGGCATATAACCAAAGGCCATTTAATATCCTTTTACTCTGTCATTTCATTCTGTAAATGAAACATACATTTACAAAGCTATCTCCACTGGAAGCCCTGTTTTCATTGAGGCCGCTCTCTATCGCAGTCAATGTAAGAATAATGAGTCGCCCCATTCAGTGTTAAACAAGGCAAACCTTCTTATCTGCTCAGCCTTTCTATGGGTATTAACCTCGCATTAACGCGTGTATTGTGGGAAAATAGACTTGTAGTGTGAATAAATGCGAGAGACGTGCGAGAAAAATGTGTCTGATACGCTTGTGCAGATGATGTGTGAAGTAGAATAATTTAACCAGACTTTAAAAAGGATTTACACAATCATGTTCAACAATTGAGCCACTATTCAGAATCCTTTTGTGTTGAGTTATCTGGCTTAACTAACCCTAACAAACAAACCTCGGTAAGTCAACCAAGTCCGGCTACGAGCGCATTGAAAGGGGCGCTATAGCGACAGCAGGAAACAAACAAAGTCGCTGAGAGGCTGAGGGCCTGTTTGATATTGTGTGACACGCTACAAAAAAGTACTTGCTGAGATCAAAAACTCTGTTGCAAAATAATGTGGTTTAATGAAAACTGGGATGATCAACTTATTCTCCTTGGACATTGTTATATTAATCAAAGCAATCATTTCAATTTGCAGTCAACAAAAAGTCACCCTCTCTTCACACACACCTCACGCAGGTGAACAGGATTATAATGAGTGCCGCCCATATCCATGTGACCCAAGCCAACCAATCAATAGTGCTTAAACAAATATCTTATATTAAAACAAAACTCAATACTATACATGTTTCATGGCTCCTACAGGCGGGGCTAGCAACATTTGACCAATCACAAACATGGACAAGAGTACTGACAGCGGAGCGTGATTCAAAGTAAACTATAACATCAGATAAACATGAAGTTATACGTCCATTACCTCAACACATAATCCAGGATCAAAGCAATTTAGTTAAAGCTGCAAAGGTCAGGAAGAACAGCAAAAACAGAACTAAGACTGTGAATCTGTCATTAAAAGATTTGGGTTAGAGCCTAATAACCTAATAATCATGTAACGCACGAGTGGATCTGACTTTAATTACATTTGAGTTCTTCACCAACTCAATGTGTTGTTTAATTGGGTTTTTCATGGAATAGACAATATTAATCATCCCCACAAATGAATAGCTTATAAAAACTTGATTTAACGAAGTAATGAGTTTTATTTTAATAACTTTTTGGCCATTTTTAATATGTTTTGCATCCTGCTCATCATTGGTGGAATCATTTCATGTCTTTGCAGAATTAAAAGCATTTCACCTTTCATCTCCTGCAGAGCATGCATTTAGCAGACAGTGTTTTCTGACCTTGGACTAAGAGTCAACGAAGCAAAACACACTCACCTTATTATAAAAGGCTGACAGTATATATTTCTGTTGCATGGTCACTGTTTAATCTAAAGCCAAGTGTGCTGGTGATAGACACATTCTGCTTTCCAGTGTAGAGTTGGTATTCTGAGCAAATGATTCCAAGTGAGGGAGGTTAGAGATAAGGGCTTGAGAGCTGGTGTGTGTGTGTGTGTGTGTGTGTGTGTGTGTGTGTGTGTGTGTGTGTGTGTGTGTGTGTGTGTGTGTGTGTGTGTGTGTGTGTGTGTGTGTGTGTGTGTGTGTGTGTGTGTGTGTGTGTGTGTGTGTGTGTGTGTGTGTGTGTGTGTGTGAGACAGAGGATGGCACACACACACACAGACTTTCTGTTTTGCAGTCTGATGGGAAAATATGCTTCAGTTTTAATCAGCACTCATTACTGCGACTCAAAGCTTCAATCTGCACAGAGCTACTGTAGCACAATGCATCAGTGTGGACAATGACTGCAGTCCACTATGAGCTGGGAGTTATATAATGCACAGCTACAATAGACAATCTATCAATCTATTCAATGGTCGCAACACTACTCATGGAAATCAAATTCAGTCCACAGAGAGTACAAATATGTCCACTTTCTGGTTGAAACTGCCATTATGGATCCTGAAAATATCAGAAATGGACTCAATACATGTGATGTTTTTTTTAAGGAGCTTTTTCAACAACAAGGTGGAGGAGAGTCCTAACTTTAGTCTAAGTTGTCTCAGTGGGACTCAAACAGTTTGGTCACAATTAGTGTAAACAATTATTTCCGAGGCACACCTTCATATGATCATTATAGGTATACAAAAATAAGAGAATAAATTAAAAACAGGTATACTATATGACAGTATAACAAGAATAAAACTTAAAAGGGGAGTGATTTGTAAAATATCCATAAAGAAAAAGTAAATCTGTTTACAATTCTGTTTCATATGGGTGCTGAGAGATGAATCCATCTCTTAATGTTGCTCTCAAAGTGCACCAGACTGATGAATTTAACTTCAATATTTTTTTTAATCTTCCTGGGGGAGCTTGCCCCCGGACCCCCCTGGAGGATGTTAGGTCCACATAAAAAAAAATATACCTATAAAAATAGCACTTGACCCCTGCTTACACCTATATGCCGTGAGCTGATTATCGAGCCTTCATTGTAACAGTCGCGGGTACAGTGTGTGGGAGTGTAGCAGTAGAACATTCCATTGTAGCGCCCGGTACATTAATGGGAAACCCTACATGTTTGAGCCCCCTCTATGAAACGTCAAGCTACCCCACAGCACCCCCAAAAGAAATCTCTGGCGCCGCCACTGAGCCTGCAACCCCGTTTTGAAGAAATGTGCAGTGCCAAACCGGCTCATTGCAGCCACTCATGTGAGAAGACACACGTTTTGGCCAAATATCAGCATTTTCTTTTTTTGCACAGATTGCAAAGTGGCAAAGTATTATAACTTATTGTTCTAGCAAAGGGCACAATGAGCACACAGACTTATGGAGCATTGTTTTATTATCACTGTTCTAGCAAAGGAATGCTCACGTTCATATTGATGTATTTTAATAAATGTTAACTTGGCCCATTACGTGACTATTTGTGTCACTATTTGGGGGGGGGGCCCCGACTTTTATTTTTTTTGACAGAAAAAGTTTGAGAACCACTGCTCTACAGGAACAATCCAGAATCTTCCATGAGTCAGCTCTTCCTGCAGATGTCTCACATTAAACACGCCAGGAGAGGCACAGATTACAGCCTTTGATTCTTTAAGACGTTTAATGTGAAACATCTGTGATTCAGCAGGAGTGCGGAAGAACGGCAGACACTTTCATTCAACTTGGTGGTAGCAAATGCAAATAAAGAACACATTAAAAGAACCAATAAGGTGGACTTTCCCATTATGGAATGAGGCATTTGCACTGCATTCATGAGATGTCAAAATGAGCAAAAGAAACGACTTCCCAATCAGGAAATTAGACCTTTGGAAGAACGTGTGAATGAACCTGTGTTCATCAATTCATTGAACAACACACCCAGCTGGGGGCTACGTAACACTCCAGCAGAGGAATACTTTACATAATGCACAGACACTGGGAGGAACAGAGAATATAAATGGATGTGACACGTTGGAATTTAAATATAGACCTTCAAACATAAACCTGTTTCCCAAATAAAGACCTGGTTGTCTCTCACTAGCTGGTATTTACAGGACTGCACTCAAATGTGTGTGTCGGTAATATTCACTGCAGTAATGGTTTTAGACAATCAGGTTTTTATTGAGCTGCCTCTCTCTAATCACCGTTTGGTTGCTGCTCTCCACTCTGTTAGAGGGCCAGTATGTCAGCATAAAAAGCCAAGTTAATAATATGTAATTCTCCTAAAACTGCTCCCATCTGCCACACACACACACACACACACACACACACACACACACACACACACACACACACACACACACACACACACACACACACACACACACACACACACACACACACACACACACACACACACACACACACACACACACACACACACACACACACACACACACCACACACCACACACACACACACACACACACACACACACACACACACACACACACACACACACACACACACACACACACACACACACACACACACACACACACACACACACACACACACACACACACACACACACACACACACACACACACACACACACACACACAGGGGATGTGCCAACACAACAAAGCTACTTAAAGCTGCAGGAAGCGAAAGCATGCGTTTTTAATATTTGTATTCAAACCCTAAAAATATGCTACAATAGCTTGACTTCTTTCCTCTCACACACACCAGCTAAAGTGTGTAAAGAAGAGCTTGCACTATTTTAAAGTTGAGGATTGGGGGAAATGCAGAAAATGGGATAAAAAGACTAATAAACCCAGCAGGCAGATAATCAGCTCTGAACAAAAGGCTTAGAGAAGAAGACAGAGCAGAGAACAGATTTCACAGAACAGACGTTCATTCGCCAGCACAGGAAACACACTATATAATAATACAACTTGAGAGCTAATAACAAAACGTATGTCAGAGGTGGAAAGTAACTGAAGTACACACTTGAGGTACTATTTACCTGAGTATTTTCATTTATACAACTTCAAATGTTGTGATTTTTACTCCACTACTATTATTTTACAGATGTATTCACTATCAAATTCAGATTTTGACACACAATACTTGTATAATAGGATTATTTTGTATAGATTAAACCATCTAACATTATGTATAAATACCTTAAACCATGAGAGGGTTAACAGAAAAAAAATTGTCAGAAGTTTTTTGTTCAAATATATAAAACAGTTCCAGCTTCTTAAATGTGAAGATTTGCTGCTTTTGCTTTGAAATATTTGAATATATGTTTCTGCAGAAGTACTTTCACTCCTAGTTATAATTCATAAAATGCAGTACTTTTACTTGAAATTGACAAACTTTACAGTGTGTTAGTACTTATACTCAAGTAAATAATCTGAATACTTCTTCTACCAAGTATTATCATGCTTTTAAAGTAGAGAACACTAGAGGAACTGTCCTTTGCTAAATGTTAGTATCACAGCTGAGAAAGTGATGGAGGAGCTGAGACTCACTTACGTGTCTACCAGGCGGCTGCAGGAACACTGTGGAGTTTAGTCGCTCTCTCAGCACCCCCCCCCCACCACCACCCCCCCCCTGCTTTGTCTCCCTAAACCAGTTCATTCTGGTTGCATTGGCCCCATTCTCACACACACACACACACACACACACACACACACACACACACACACACACACACACACACACACACACACACACACACACACACACACACACACACACACACACACACACACACACACACACACACACACACACACACACACACACACACACACCTTTGGGAGATTATGTAATCAGGATACAAAAAGGTAACTGTATTCTATTACAATTACATTATAAAAAGAAGTAATCAGATTACTGTTACATTTTATTGTGGATTTTTCTTGGATAAAGAAAAAAAAAAGGATTTTCTTTATGGTTTATATTTCATTCTTCTTTATTTTAAATACAAAAATACAGTCTATGCTTTTGATTTGTGAATTTAGCTTAAACAGCATTTGGAAACTATGACTGTTACTACATATTAAGGTTACATAGTTACATACACTTGACTTAAGTAAAACACATATTTTTGTTATTAATTTTCTCTTGTTTTAATTTGAACTGCATTTGATATTGAGGTAATCCAAAGAAAGTAATCAGGTTACTTGTATATCTTCCTAGTCAGATTAGGTTACTGAATACACTTTTTGACATGTATAGTTTCTGTAACGGATTACATTTCTAAAGTTACCCTCCTGGTTGTCACGAGCAAATCAAATGTTTTCTGATTGTACAGATCCCCATCAGCGGCTGACAGAGCCCCCAGCCCCTGCGAGGATAATCTTTCTTTAGCTTTTGTTGTTTCTTTGATCCTCGTGTATCTTATCTTATCAGACACCACTGAATCAATTCATGTCTTTCTTACATCTTAAACCCATGATGTGGAATTGATCTTCATCAGGGGAGAACAAGACATCAAAAAATAGAAGAGAAATATATTTTTACGCCGTAATGTTTCACAGAAGCTTTGATGGAGTCAGAGAGTGAAAATAAAACAGTCTGAAAGTGCTTAGTGACATCACTGAAAGCCATCAGAAGAGGAAAAGGTGATTCCTGAAATAACCCTGGCTACAGTAGGAGAGAGAGGAGAAGTAGGTCAAGAACTCGTTGTATTAAGACGCTCCGTGGGATAATGTTTGATTAAGCTTTGTGGAGGAGCGTAAGAGCAGTTGGCAGCATGTCATCGTCCTGATCAAAGACCCCATAACAACGTCGGAACTCAGGCTTTCATTATTCATGAGGAATTAGCCTGCACTTGTCAATGGGAAAATGAATAGAGATTTCACAGGGATTCATGCAGCAGCACACGTCCGGATGCTTTTCTCTGAGACTCACTCAGGGCAAGTAACGATGTTTATTCCATCGCAGAGCATTATTAGACTCAAACACCAAACATGAGCACAAAGAGCATATTCTAACTCTTCTCTTACATATGCTTATCGTTACCGGTGGAATGTAACTAAGTACATTTACTCAAACAGCAATATAAGTATTATTTTTGACAAACCTGTACTTTACTCTACTTCCATTGTATGCTACGTTATACTTCTACTCTGCTACAATTCAGAGCTTAAATTCTACTTTTTACTCCATAACACTTGTTAACTATAAGATTAAAATGCTTGTACAAGTGAAACATTTTTATATTTATATAATATTCTTTATAAATACTTTGAAAGAGCTTCTGCATACTTTTAGTTGTGATACTTTAACTACATTTGGCTCCTGTAATTAATGTAAATGATATTGATAATTGTGCCGACAATACAGGGACAGAACAAAAATATTCCTCCTTAATATATAACACCACCTATTTTTTTTTAGATATACATATATATTCTAATTGAGTGTGTATTTGAGTGTGTGTCATGCATGTCGCTTTATTAAAAGTGAATTAGTTATGAATCGCGCTCACAGATGAATAAAACATCAGTATGGCATACTTTTAGGTATAATCCGTGATGAAAAAGACACGTGTGGTTAAAATATCATATTGTCAATATTTTAGAGACCACCAAAGGATTTTACCAATGTGTTATAGAGTGGATCCAGCCCCCCCGTCTCTCCTGCAGTCAGCATCCTGGGTATTATAATACACGTGTGGTCTTTATAGAGAGTGCTCCCGAAGATCTTAAACTATGGGCTGTTTAGGGTTGCTTTTCCTAACACTGATGAGGCGAGAAAGTGAGTCGCTCTGGTAGAACAGTAAAAAAAGACTTTCCCAACCTCTGTTACGTTAAGGGAAAAACATCACGTGGTAAAGGAAAGATGTGAAGGAGAATCAGAGTCTGACTGCATTCACACTGGGCGACGTAACCATGATGCTAGGCGGATGTTTAGAAGCGGTGGGGACAGTATAGTTTATCAACATAATCTATCTGCGTCTTCCAAATGATGGTGTTGCATAAATGTGGACAACGATGACAAATTCATACTAAAATTGGAATTGAGAAAAAAGTTAAGTGAAAGGAAATGGGGTTGCTAACACTCACCTGCACCTTCCAGTAGACTCATGATGACATCAGGGGCCTCATTTATAAACGGTGCGTACGCTCAAAAGATGACGTACGCCAGTTTCTACGCACTGTTTGCGATTTATAAAAAACTTGAAGGGAAAATGTGCGGTCCTCCACGCAAACTCTGACCCACGCACTAAGGACAAACACGGGAGAGACGAGAAACTGCGACACCGTTGGCAGAAGGAGGAATGGAGAGAAATATGTGGAAATAATACCATAAATAAAATGTTACCTCTCATTTATCATAATGAAGAATTACTTTGCAAACATTGATTAAAGCCAATCTTAAAATGATTAAAGCCAATCTTAAAATGATTAAACAAACGCCTGTTTGAGACTCCTCAGTGCACACAAAAACATAACTTGGAGGAATAAATATATACGGATATGTTATTGAAAACCACCTCGAATATGTTGTCTTCTTAATGTTATGACATGTATTCTCATAAATGATGCGGTAAACAGAAGGACAGAATTACGTGTACCGTTACTGAGGCCGTTTTGTATTTCTATACTGTAGGTTGTAGCCTATAGATACGAGCATGGTTTTATACTATCATGTTTAATCATGTTTTATGCCGTTTGCTAAGACTTGATAAGTCGCTCATAAAACACAGGAGGTATGGAAACTAAGAACACCATATATTTGGTAGATTTGGCAGCTGATATAACTCAACACAATAGATTTATTGTTATTTAAGTGGTGGATATAGAGTTGCTGCGGGGGGGGGGGGGGGGGTTGGCACAGGCTGCAGTGGAGACGCTGGGGGGGGGTCTCCTGTCCCCGGCACAAACACACTGACACACTGCCTGAGGAAAGCATGTGTATTTTGTCATTAACTTTTTTCGGACCACTTATTTATTTATTTTGGTGACGATCCGACCTCCATGCTGCTGCTCTGGTTCAAACTGCATCTACCAAACAATGTGATTTGTCTCCACCTCCCCAAAAGAACCAACATCTGACACGGTGTGAAATGTCTTTTTTAGCTGTTCTGTCCTCATTTCCTGCGATCTTCTTCATGCAGTCAGTCAAAATGAATATTAATACGGTGCGTTTCTTTGACTATTTCGAGGCAAATATGGGCGTTACGGGAAGTCCGCAAAAGCTGCTCCGCATTTCGAGTCGATTGTGATTTATAAAGGGAAACCGGCGTAGGACGTGCCGCAGGACGTACGCACTGTTTTATGAATCGGAAAATGTCTGTGCGTATTTATTTGCTTTGTCTTACGTAAGCAACCTTCCCACGTCAATCCTACGCAAGACTTTATAAATGAGGCCCCAGGACTCAATCTGTCTCCCCAGGCTCCTGTTGTGAACCAGGAAATGTTGAGTAACCCAAAGTATTGTGTTAGAAATTGTACAGTACATGTCAGCACATAACACCTTTCAAGCTGATCAAGGTCCCCCGGTAGTTATTTTCCTCATAATGACCGCCTCGCTGCACAATGTCCCTTACATAGCATATGTATATCAGGTAAGAGAAAGTCATAGAAATTTAAAAATAAAAAAGGTTAATTGTAAACTATTTGACAAAATATGCTGTGGGAAACATTTTTAAAACTCATAAAAGCATCACAACTGACAGTTAAGGTACATAAATACACAAGTCCTTCTCAAATAAACTGCCTTCTTTTATTATCTTCATATTCATCTCAAAAACAAATTAGAAAATTATATTTTTTAACAATTACACCAATGTGTTTAACAAAAACTGCCATAAACATGAGAGATCAACTGGATTGGCCACAGTTGTTAATAACATAAAAGCAATGCTAGCAGTACAAGCAAGAGCCAATGCTAAACTAATCTGAAGACACATGTCAATGCTAAAACTCACAGGCCGAACAAAACAGCTCAACTAGTACAGGAGAGGATTAGGGCCAGGGGCAGAAATGTTGGGATGTGGGATTCTGAAATGAAAGTTAAAAAAAAAGGCTTTTTTCCCCTCAGAATCCTGAGATTAAGGTCATACCTCAAAAACATGTTTTACTTTTGGTCAGGTGTGGCCCCTAATCCTCTTCCGTAAACTAGATATTTTTGTTTGCTTTTTATTCCAGAGTTTATTCTATTAAGTGATCACAAAATCTTTAACAACCTCATTACACACAAAGTTAGGACGTTCAAAAATCCCACGATCCTGACAGTGTTGAACTCATCACTATTTCAAATGTCAATGATCTTTATGTAAACAAGCGTTGAAGTTTGGCACGTGGAATAATCAAAATGATCTGATTCTAATACAACGATCTTAATATACATTAACAATATATGTTTTCCTTTTAATCATACACACACTTGATGTCATTTGACATTCTCAGATATCAAATTCTTCAGCACAGGCACCAAAAAAACATGACATTGATTATTATAAATAATAGTTATCTCTATTAGAAGTTGAGATAAGTCAACATCATATATGTACAATATCTTAAAAAGGTCATGCGGGTAAGGTAAGCAGGTTCACAACATAAGGAATAATCACACAGCCATCAGCCATGATGGAGCTCAGCGTCAGGGTGTGAGTGAATCATGAAACCTGATGTTCATGAAGCATTCTGATTGGCTCTGAGCTGAACGCCATCATGCACACATCTTTGGTCCACGGCAAGGTATTTCAAAAGCCAGTGATCGGATTTCTATGAAGTGTTTTGACCCCTTGACCTTTGTCTTTGGCCCTTTAACCACCGGGACAACACTCAATTAACATGTTCAATTAACTTTCGTCTGGCGCCACATTCCCTACACCCGGGATATTTCAGAATCTCACCTTCCTTTTGGTCAGGAATGTGATGCAGCCTCCATGGTTGTGTGGAATAAATGGCATTTCCTGAGTGTTGTTCCACCATGACATCACCTCATCCACTCCTCAGAACTCCACACTATGACTCACATATGGCAGATGATCACTTCTGGTTTCAGGAAGGAGTCTTTTGAATGTGTTTGATATGAAAGAACTTTAAAGAACGAGTCTTTCAAATTGAATCACTGAGTCAGGAAAATTGTCTCTTTTTTTCTCGACTTCACAAACACTTTTGATTACTGAGCGCCTCAAAATGAAAAGGAATGACTTCATTTACATCTCCTCTGGTTACCTGCATCACCCCGCTGCGATCGCGTTTGGCACAGCTTCCCTCGCAGTCTGCCGACGAGTCATTTCCTGGAAAGCAGAATGGTATCCCGCCATCAGCGAGCGGCTGTCAGTCTCATGAGGAAGTGTCTTCATCCTGCTCATAAAGGGTCCGTCAGACGGCCGTCTCCTGGTCCTCTCTCTGGATCATCTGGTAGTGCTGTCTGTTCTCCAGGTAGGCGGCCAGTTCAGAGTCCTGAGCTTTCTCAGCCCGGTTCTTCGGAGTCTCACCCTGACAGAGACAGAATACACATTATTTGTCTCAGTGCTACTTCCTTCTGTTCTTAACTCCATCAGCAGACACACATTTACAGTCTAAGCTCACTCAACAGAGAGAGGCTAGCTTGTCATCAAATGCATCTTCAACTTCTATTATTAAACACTGACAAAACCATAGTTATTATACAGCACTTGGCCACCAACACATTCTGAATGAAGTATCAAATGACTTAATGACTCTTGATGGCCTCGAGATCTGCAGTAAAACATATTGGCATTATCTTTGACTAACTCAGAAAAACTCACTGGCCACGCCCCTCTGAGAAGTGATTGGATAAAAAAACACAATGGTGCTCTAGGAGGAGATTCAGGTGATAAGGTGGGGGGGGGGGGTTACCTTGGTTGGTTATTGGCTAATCGTTGCACAACCCATAAAACATTGTGACATCACAAAGTGGCCAAAATCTGATTTTCAGACAGGTTTTTATAGAAATGGATCAAGAGAGAGGGTCTTTGTTCCTGAAACTTTCAGAATCTCTTTACACAGAGGGGACACAGGACAAAGTGGATTTTGTGTAATAGGTGCCCTTTAAAGCTAATGAACAAAGTCGTAGCTGAAAAATCTGAGCCCAGCAGGAAACACCCCCACAACACATGCTATGCTGCACCCGAGCAAGCCTTTCTCCACCGCAACAGTTGGAGTGGTGTGTGTGTCTTAACACAGTCAGACCTGCTCCGACTGTGGACTGATGAACAACATGCTGGTGGCTAACACGTTAGCTGCAGTGTGAGCTGGGATGAACACTGAGTCTCGTTAACAACAAAACAGGCTTTTGTTCCAGACTTATTCCCACGATCCTCCGCTCCCCTCTGTGCCGGAGAGATGGTGCCGTTTCATTAGGCTGCGTGTCTGAAACGTGTGTGATAGAGAGTTTACACACCAGCTGGCTTTTTAATGTCACATTTCTCCATCAATGGAAAAGTGCTGCTGTTAACATAGCATTGTCTCCAACTAATAAACACGAGACAATGAGAAAGACTGAATTACAAAAGCTATAAACAATGTGTCCTTGAGAGAGGACACCCACACACAATCACACTCAGTAAGTGCTGAATCTCATCACAGAGTTTAGAAACACTCTAGTGTGTGTGTGTGTGTGTGTGTGTGTGTGTGTGTGTGTGTGTGTGTGTGTGTGTGTGTGTGTGTGTGTGTGTGTGTGTGTGTGTGTGTGTGTGTGTGTGTGTGTGTGTGTGTGTGTGTGTGTGTGTGTGTGTGTGTGTGTGTGTGTGTGTGTGTGTGTGTGTGTGTGTGTGTGTGTGTGTGTGTGTGTGTGTGTGTGTGTGTGTGAATATATCTTTGGGGTTCTACCAAATTTGGAAACATTACCAGGGACATAGACGTAGAGATGGAACAGATTTGTTAACGGACATGTCGATAGTCGTCTCGTCTAAAGTCATTTCTGTCTCCCTCTCTCTTACTCTCTGTCTCTGTCTCACACTCTCTGCACCCCCCACCCCCCTTTTCTGTGTATCTAGGTCATTGCTGAGTCCAGTCAGTTAGGAACTTTTCTACACTGTTGAAACATCCTGCAAAAACTGCACCAAAATGAAAGATGATGCATGTTTGAGTCCGGTGATTCCTGACCATCACACCTGTATGAGCTTGTTGGACATCCCATAATAGAGCAATGGCCATTAAATGGAGGTCTTATTGTGGCTCTGAAAGCTGCTACCCTTCTGGGAAGGCGTGTGTCTGTCAGAGTGGGTTCCATTAGTCCTGAGGAGCATCTAAGGGAGGATACTGACATTGGACCAGAAGCCCTGGTTCCAATCTGCGTCCTCACTCCCAAAGGGGTTCAGTAGGGACCAGTGCAGGGTTCTGTAGACCACTCAAGCTCCTCCACAAAGGGCCTACCCCAAGCATTTGTCAAAAAATGTGAAGTGTCCGTCTGGCTTACATGTCTTTGTCTCCTGTAGCATGAAGAAGACCCTTCCCCAGGACTTATAGGCTTAAAGCAAAACCCCAAAACAGCCCCAGTGGCTCAGTCTGTAGGGACTTGGCTTGAGAAATGGAGGGTCGCCAGTTAAAGTCCCAGGACAGAGCATGTTGGGAGAGTGGACTGGTGCTTTGAGAGCCAAAGCCTACAGGTGCTGTAACATTCTCCTGGCATATGAAAAACCCAGATACTAATAACATAATGAAGCATTGTTCAACTCTCCGAAGCATTTGTTTCTACTGCTCCAGATTTTAGTATGCACAAACACGTAATGGGTTAGAATCAAGCGGTTCAAAACAACATGGTAGCACATATGAAGAGAGAGCTCTGTACTGCAGATTGACTATGTATTTAAAAACAGTTGAAAGTCTGATGTGCATTGAGTGCAGCTGGTAAATGGCGTACTTTCCACACAGAGGAGCACAGAACCTACCTGCAGGTCTGTCTTCATCAGCGAGGCTCCTGCTTCCACCAGGTAATGGCAGATGGTCCTGTGGCACAGAGAGGCAGCACGATGCAGAACCGTCTCCCCACTGGTGGTTCAGAGAGGGGGAGAGCGAGCATGAGAGAACAGCAGCATCTTCTGAGAGTCAAGCCTCCTTGATGATCAGTACCCAGAGCACTGTGTTTGGTTTGTATGTTTATTTATTCTCTTTAAGGTCCACTTGTTGGGATGCCCTGCACATATAGACAGCCAGTGGAACATCTTCAAAGCTACAGCTACAGTACAAGCTTCACAACATTTTCTCAGCAAAAATAATAATTGTGATCACATTTCAAACTCTTTATCATTGGTTTAAAGGCGATAAAGGTTTCCATGACTGTACTCACTGCTGATTTTCTGTGACATCGAGCAGATCACTGGGAGCTGGAAGAGACAGATGCAAGGAGATTAGACCACAGCATCACCACTGACAATCTGTTATACACATCATAATGTTTAAACCACTTTATTTAATGCATTTTGTATCTAACAGTGGCATAACACTAATACTCAGTGAAATGGTGGTGAGCAATCAAAGGAAAATTAATTGAATACTATTTTCTACATAACACCCATGTTTCACTTTTATTAAACCCATATTGCATTGTTATGAGACCCATATAACACCAATATTGCACCCATATTACACTATTATCACCCCACTAATATACCCAAATTACAGTTATTACACCCACATTTATACACCCCTATTAAACCCATGTTTCAATATTATTTCACTTTTTTTTAGACCCCTGTTAAACAAATATTGCACCCACATTTCACAAAAAGTCTTCTGTTATTACACCCATTTTAAAAATGGACACAGCCTGTCAAATGACTGTATCCCCCAGGATGCAGAAACCATTTTAAAGTGAACTAAAAACAATGAGACGCATAAGAAGTGGATACTTTAATGCTGTCAAAAGTGAGTAACCTGCCATGTTATTCATCATGACCTACGCTTGACTTTAAATGCAGAAAAACACATGTTCTCAAAGTAAAGCTGAATGCAACAGTTAGTGGATAAGAATAACTATGTTGTCAAATGTAATCCGATTACAACATAAAGTACATTATACCGCACCATTGTCCAGGATGTAGCGGACCATCTCCTTGCTTCCTGCAGAGACGGCGTGGTGCAGCAGACTGCAGCCTGACGCGTCAATCACCGTAAGCTCCGCCCCCTTCAGGTGCAGCTCCTGCAGCTGTGGGTGGAAGAGCAGCTGGATTAGCTTCAAAATGGAAAACAACGTGCAACATTCTGATACAGGGAGGAAGTATAAAAGTATCAATATAAAAGTCCTTCAATCAAAATGTTACTCAAGTAAAAATTGAAAAGTATTGGCATCAAAACATACTTAAAGTACTTATTATGAAGATTGGCCCATTCCAGAATAATGCAGTGGCAAGAAAAAGTATGTGAACCCTTCTCTGACACTATCCTGCAAGACATCATGATACAGTTGAGAATTCATTTTTCTTTTGACAATGGCAAACTGTCCAGGCCCCGAGTCGGCAAAGCAGCCCAAAATCATGATTTGACTGAACATCGCCTCTGGGATGATGTTATCATTTGATATGCAGTGCTTTATTTCTGCCATACGTACAGTAGTGCTGCGAGTTCTGCCCCTATACTTCAACATTAGTTTAATCACACTACTTAACAGTTTCCCAGCAGCAAAGTGCAAATCAACAATTCTTGATCGTAGGTCTATTGAGGACAGATTGTGTTCGTTCATTTTTGTTACTTAGGTGAAGACCATATTTTGGAACAAATGTATACATAAATGCAGGTTGTTCCAAAGGGTTCACTTGCTTTCCTTGCTACTGTATATATATGATATGTTTTGATTATAACTAGGGCCGGGACTCGATTAAAAAAATTAATCTAATTAATTAGAGGCTTTGTAATTAATTAATCGAAATTAATCGCATTTTTAATCACATATAAATATTTGACCTGAGAACAGTGAGAAGCAATTTTTTTTCACATGGATTTTAGTATACCATTAGGCACATTCACACCGCAGTACTTTTCCCACAAAGGTTCATGAGAACTTAGTTCATGAGAACTCTTTGAACCTGGGGGTGGATTAGGCAAATGAAGCCGCTGACGTCACTTCTTCTTCTTCTGCTTTGGGTTTACTGGCAGGCCGCAAACCACTTCACGGCGTATACTGCCGCCCAAAGTCCCCGGAGTTGGGGACTGGCTTCAGTAGAAGCTGCTGGGAGTCCCAGCAGCCTTCCGAGTAAATCGCCAGAACGCCGACACCTCCTCATCTCCACCGCTCCCATGTTTTATTTTGTGTTGCCATAAATTAGTCTCTCTGCGTTTCTGCGCTGGGCTAATGCTAATAATGCTAATGCGAGGATAATAAAATTCACAAAACTTTTTGGGAGTTTTACGGGGCGTGGTTTGCAATCCGCCCAGCCAATCAGAAATATAGCTCTTTTCTCACAAGAGAGCCGTACGAAAGTCCCTGCTCTCTAGCAGCTCTCTGCTCTCTAGCAGGGACTTTCGTGGGGGTAAAAAGGTTCTCATGAACTAATTTTAGTACCGGCTCTTTTTGGTGTGAACGCGATAAAAGAGGCTAACGTCCACGCTAGCTTCCACGCCAGCTGCTATATGTTTTGCATTGAGGTGATACTTGAGGCTTGATGTGCTGCGGTGATATGCGAATTCCTTTTTGCATAATTTGCACACAACCGTGCTCTTATCGACGCTTCCATCCGTCCTTTTTTTAAAACAACATATCCCACTGTTGTTCACTGTGGTTTGTTGTTGTCTGAAGTCATGAACGTTAGTTGGTGCTCCAGTATAATCGGTACGCATGAAACTCATCCAGTGAGAAAAGTTCCGCGGTGCAAAAATAAGTGCGATTAAAATGCGTTAATTTTTTTAACGCGTTAATTTTTGTGTAATTAATTAATCTTAATTAACGCGTTAAAGTCCCGGCCCTAATTATAACTATTGATCATGAAAGTGTTATCAAAGCGGGTAAAGGTGCAGCTGCTTTTAATGACTTTGTATACTGCAGGGTAGCTTGTGAATGTACTCTTATTTAGCCGATACCACCTTGTTCGGAAGTAGTATCATTTCAAGAAGCTACAGACATGGAGTTATATGTTAAGTGATAGCAAACACTGTTTTGAGAGAAACATTGTTTCATTCCAGTGGAGTTGCTCATAAACTCACCTTCTTCTCATCCTTGTTCTTCACACACTGGATCAACATCTCTGACAGAGAGACAGACAGAGACAAGATAGTCAATATAAACTCATGTAAATGAAAATGCTAAATACCCAACCAATCTGCAGGCAGAGGTGAATGGAGTAAATCATCTCTCTGGCAAAAAGCTCAGTCAGAATCCAGCACATGTGAATGAGCATCTGATGACAGTTGGTATGTTGTTTGGTCACAGCCAATAGAATCTAATCAGAGCTCACAGTCCGGATGCTGCAGATTAGCTGCAAGTCGTGCAACATGAATATGTGCTTCTTTAGATTATGTGGTGCAACATTATTATTATTTTTTACAAAAGTTTGATAAATAAATTGTAGCTTACGGGAAACGATGATGGTGTTATACAACAGTCTTGCATGAACCCTATCTCTAAAGCTCAGGTTCATATTGTGTTCATATTTCTATCAATCTCCACATTCTAATAAACACAGGTAAATATGTGGCCTTCGCATACAGTTCCAGCTAGTGAATTGGACAAAGGTAATACATGGTGATAATGGAAACTATGTGAAACACAGACTGCAGCCTTATGAGGTGAATGTTTATTAGGTTGACCTCAATACTCGCTCTCACTCCTCTCTCTAAATAGCTGAGTCCTAATCCAGTTATGTGAGGCTTAGAGGGGTGGGGGGTGGGGGAGAAAGAGAGAGAGAGAGAGACTTCAGAAATCTCTAATAGCGTTTGTGCCTGTAAGACAAACCAAAAACAACACACAAAGCACAAACAGCCAACACACACACACTGTTGGATGCAGGAATTAAAGTCATTTAGCCCAGGGAAGGAATTAAAATAAAGCAGAGAAAATGAGGGGTCGGTCTAAAGACACGAGGAAGGGAGATTTATGGAAGCAGAGAGGATATGCAAGACCTGCCCCCCCCCCCCTTTCTTTCTGTCTCTTCAAAGAGCCCCTACACACACACAGCTCCCATAAGGGTCAGACAGGTTGACTGCATCAAACTGAGGGTTCAATGGAGCAAGTGACACAAGTGTGTGCGTGTGTGTGTGTGTGTGTGTGTGTGTGTGTGTGTGTGTGTGTGTGTGTGTGTGTGTGTGTGTGTGTGTGTGTGTGTGTGTGTGTGTATGTGAATGTGAGAGAGAGAGAGAGAGAGAGAGAGAGAGAGAGAGAGAGAGAGAGAGAGAGAGAGAGAGAGAGAGAGAGAGAGAGAGAGAGAGAGAGAGAGAGGAACCATGTCTGCATTAGAATAAGAATATTCTAGAAGAGGTATGCACAAACTGGTATCAGACATGGCTTCAGCTGAAATCAAGTTTATCGAAAATCAACATTCACACGTGTAAGACATCTAAATCAAATAGGTACTGCTTCATATGAACAATCTTTTAAAACCTAAAAGAAAACATCTGTCAGTACATTCACACTGAAGGGCTTTCAGTGTAGAGGCTCATTCATCATAGCAGTACAATGTCTTTCAATAAACATGTGAGTACTGTGTAAGGAAATAACTGAACCTATATCAACTGAAATATTGTTTTTAGAACTGTTAAGAGATGTATGTTATATAATATTTTATGATTGAATGATTGAAAGTAAAAAAACGTATAACCTGTGGATTATTTGTGTCTCATACCCAGAGTTTATAACAAAGATACTGTATTAACATCATAGAAGGTGTGTGTGTCAAACACAGATGTTCTTTGTGCCTCCAGGGGCCACACCCTACTCATTTCGTCTAATATTTGAACTTTGTGAACAACTAATCCATGTGAAAACCTGGCAGGAGGAGAGCTAGTTAGCATTAGCTGTTGACTGTTAACCTCCTTCATTGTTAATCGTTCAGGAGGTTTCTACCAGGAGCCAAATTATTTCCAGAGGTCTCCTGCTCCTGATAACAAATGGACCAAGTTATTAAAACACTGAAAACACTGACAAAAGCAGTTTCACTTTATAAATACGTGTTGTTGTTCGTTGTACTGAAACTGATGAAACTTGAGCTTGTTTCACGGATATCTTGAGATGCAGATTTTGACCAGGTGTCAAATTATCTAGAAAGAGAGCTCAAAAAACAAAATGTCTGATGAGTAAAAGCTTTAAAAGATAATGAATAAATCCGTTTTATGTTAAAAATGTGTTTTTACAAAGCTGTCGGGCGTCATTTGTTTGTTTCCCTGATAAGGAAAGATCTAGATGTGTCATGACTCAAATCCTTCATCTTGTTAAAAGTCAAAATAGCTATAGTTGTTGACACAAGACAAGTTATATTGAATTCTCCCAAGATTTTGTACAAATGCACAGAGTTTGATATCCAGGTTTAAAGCCTTTTATATTCAAATGTGAAAACTTGTTGAAACTTACTCAAGATAGAATTATCTTTAAAGATGTCGTTGAATGCATGTGTATCTTAAGTAGCTGGGATTACTTGCTGGCTCAACATGTGTCTTTGAGAAATAACAGCCTTTCTGTATCAGTGGCTGCTGTTGCATCATGGGACAGATTCCAGACACTTCTTAATCACTGACTGCGAGAACTGGGTTGTGTTCAGCTTAAAAAACACCAAAACTGGAATCCAAAATAAACTGCTGGCAAACTCGGCGCCGAGAGAGAAACAAAAGTGAGGCGGATCACAGAGAGAGAGAAACCACGGAGACGCTGACAGACACACAGACAACTCCCAGCATGCAACGAGAGCGCCCAGAGACACAGGTGGAGGAAATATATGTGTCGGAGAACAAAAACTGACTGTCTGGAGACACAGGAGCTGTCCCACTTTTCTTTATCACACACACACAGCAGAGGTGGAAGAAGTATTCAGGTTCTTTGTTTGAGTACAAGTACCAATGCATTATTGTCAATATACTTCATTACAAATACATTTGAAATCCTACTTGCAAGTACACACATTTTGCGTGCGTGCGTGTGTGTGTTTATTACCTGTTTCTCGCTCCCTCTCAGCCTCACTTGTCTTCTGGATCTTCTCCTGTCTGGACAAAGAACAGCTGATCAACCACTTCCTGTTCATTGATACATTTGCAGTGCTCAAAAATCATGAACACAGGTGTCTTTTTGACACCTATGTGTTGTCAGTTTTCATACACTGGTCCTAAACAAACAAGATTTTTTTCAACTGCATCTTTTTCCGTCTGGATTAATAATTAAAGGAACTAATCTGGCGTAAATAAATACAGAAAAATCATGTTAAACACATGTTTTTCTAACTAAACAAAAGATGTGATCCATGCGTAGCCCCACACACACATATTGGACTTTTCAGGGTGCAGGCATCACTGCATGTACTTCCTTTGACGGTGGCACAGTGTTTTAATGAGTGGAGGACTGTTTTGCTTTAATGAGTACCGGTATGTTTTAATGAGCAGCGTCATGTGACAGAAACTCAACTCAAACTGACAAAATCACAGAGCTGTGAGAACGGGTTGGTGGTGAATGAAAAGTCCACACAGTCACACAGACAGTAAAGTAATGTCCTCTCTCTGTGTGTTAGCTTTACAGGTGAGGTTAGTGCTGAGACATTATTCCATGTCCTATGTTAAGAGGTTCATTGTGATTTGTTGATTTAAATGTGTTTGCAGGTGTTCTTACCTCAGTCTTGGTTTGAAATCAGCAGCAGTGGTGTTGGAACGATGGATGCAACCCGCCCTGCAAAACACAAATCAGACACAGAACATATAAGAACATAACGATACATTTACATGTATGAATGTGTCATAAAAGGCTCCTTTGTTTTGCACTTAAAAAAACAGTAGTAGTGTAGAGCCGGCCTTTGCAAAGTGAAATTAGTGCAAACTTTGGGTTACTTCCTGTTGGGTTTGCCAGAGTAAATAATACTTGAATCTGTACCTATGTTCGGAGACCACGCCTCCACACCAGTGACTATCCCCTGTCTTTTTCATGAAGAATTAAAGGTCACCTATCGTGCTATTTTTAGGCAATAGAATAGGCCTCAGATATATAAAAAAATATAAAAAACATGTCTATGAAGTGTTTTGGTCAAACAGCACACCCATTCTAGCCATGCCTCATATCCCTCTATTTCACTTCCTGTTACAAAAGTGCTGATTCTGGGTATAAATAGGTCTCTCTTCAGAATGAGACCCTGTGTCTCAATTAGATTTTCACATGTGAACTATTCATATCTTAAACTGCACTGTAACTTTTTATTCATGTACTTTTTTATTCATGTATTTTCTCTTTTAATGTTTCTTTTATTAACTTTTATTTTTAATGACTGTTTTTAAATGCCTTTGTCTGAATGTCTTTCATTTTTGTAAAGCACCTTGTGTTGAAAGGTGCTACAATGGGGCAAAAAAGTATTTAGTCAGCCACCAATTGTGCAAGTTCTCCCATTTAAAAAGATGAGAGAGGCCTGTAATTTTCATCCTAGGTACACTTCAACTATGAGAGACAGAATGGGGGGAAAGAATCCAAGAAATCACATTGTAGGATTTTTAATGAATTAATTGGTAAATTCCTCGGTAAAATAAGTATTTGGTCACCTACAAACAAACAAGATTTCTGGCTCTCACAGACCTGTAACTTCTTCTTTAAGAGCCTCCTCTGTCCTCCACTTGTTAACTGTATTAATGGCACTTGTTTGAACTCGTTATCAGTATAAAAGACACCTGTCCACAACCTCAAAGAGTCACACTCCAAACTCCACTATGGCCAAGACCAAAGAGCTGTCAAAGGACACCAGAAACAAAATTGTAGACCTGCACCAGGCTGGGAAGACTGAATCTGCAATAGGTAAGCAGCTTGGTGTGAAGAAATCAACTGTGGGAGCAATTATTAGAAAATGGAAGACATACAAGACCACTGATAATCTCCCTCGATCTGGGGCTCCACGCAAGATCTCACCCCGTGGGGTCAAAATGATCACAAGAACGGTTAGCAAAAATCCCAGAACCAGACGGGGGGACCTAGTCAATGACCTGCAGAGAGCTGGGACCAAAGTAACAAAGGCTACCATCAGTAACACACTACGCCGCCAGGGACTCAAATCCTGCAGTGCCAGACGTGTCCCCCTGCTTAAGCCAGTACATGTCCAGGCCCGTCTGAAGTTTGCTAGAGAGCATTTAGATGATCCAGAAGAGGATTGGGAGAATGTTATATGGTCAGATGAAACCAAAATAGAACTTTTTGGTAAAAACTCAACTAGATGTGTTTGGAGGAGAAAGAATGCGGAGTTGCATCCAAAGAACACCATACCTACTGTGAAACATGGGGGTGGAAACATCATGCTTTGGGGCTGTTTTTCTGCAAAGGGACCAGGACGACTGATCCGTGTAAAGGAAAGAATGAATGGGGCCATGTATCGTGAGATTTTGAGTGACAACCTCCTTCCATCAGCAAGGGCATTGAAGATGAAACGTGGCTGGGTCTTTCAGCATGACAATGATCCCAAACACACCGCCCGGGCAACGAAGGAGTGGCTTCGTAAGAAGCATTTCAAGGTCCTGGAGTGGCCTAGCCAGTCTCCAGATCTCAACCCCATAGAAAATCTTTGGAGGGAGTTGAAAGTCCGTGTTGACAGCCCCAAAACATCACTGCTCTAGAGGAGATCTGCATGGAGGAATGGGCCAAAATACCAGCAACAGTGTGTGAAAACCTTGTGAAGACTTACAGAAAACGTTTGACCTCTGTCATTGCCAACAAAGGGTATATAACAAAGTATTGAGATGAACTTTTGTTATCGACCAAATACTTATTTTCCACCATAATTTGCAAATAAATTCTTTAAAAATCAGACAATGTGATTTTCTGGATTTTTTTTCTCATTTTGTCTCTCATAGTTGAAGTGTACCTAGGATGAAAATTACAGGCCTCTCTCATCTTTTTAAGTGGGAGAACTTGCACAATTGGTGGCTGACTAAATACTTTTTTGCCCCACTGTATATAAATAAACTTGCCTTGCCTTGCCTGTATAAATAAAGGCCAAAAAAAAATAAAGCTTTTTTTTTTTTTAAACTGAACAAAATTAAAATAAGAGGGGGCGGAGCTTATAGCGGCTCATGCGGGACCTGGCAGATACTGTCTAAAATGCTGCAGTGATGAAACGCAAAGGATTATTAGATCAAGGATTATTAGATCAAGGATTATTTATGAAACAGTATGGAGCTCAAAGGCTTTTCCTCTTGCCGGTTATACCACAAGGTGAGTTCCTTTTTATTTCCTGCTTCTTCACACACATGCTTTCTCCAGTACAGGTTAGCTCTGATAATGTAACACCTAATGTAACACCGACCATATTACGTCCAAAACAGTCGGGCATTGTTTCTGATAGCAACGTTTCTCATAGTGCTGTGGGTCCGCCGCCGATATTACGTCATATCGGACGCAAATCTGGATCAGCTCCGTTGTACCCCCGTTTTTAGAGATTTGGGTACGGAGGAAAAGAGAGAGGGTTTTATTTATGTATAAAAAACGTCAAAAAGTGCATTTTGCATGATAGGAGTCCTTTAAAGAGTAAAACATTTGAGAGAAGTCTCAAGATGCACAAGGCTTCAGTGCTCTAACTGGAAGTGACGATCGCCACATTAGCTTTCTGTGGTAACAAATCAATCGACTGCTCTTTAACCAAATGAACAGCAGTAAAGTGGTACGTTACTTAAATAGTGAAATGTATAACTTTTATTTGTATATTGCTGTGTTTACTGTACCAACTGCAGCTGGTCTCATAACTTCTGTTGTGTAGCAAGATGGCGATTGTTGAGAGTGAGAAGGGTTCAATGGTGAAGAGGTTTCTTCATCTGCATGTGTTTTGGCACATTTGTAATTTTATATTTGCATTGTTTCCTGATGGAAGATTTCTGGGCTGTTGCGCTTTTGCAGTCCGCCATCGTACTCAACAGCAAGTGCAAGCGAGAGAGACAGCATCTGTTTGCTCACCTTTGTTCGCATTAATGCAGGCTTTTTCTTTTCTGGTTAACTTGTCAAATCACCAATTATGTAACCGTTGTTGTACTTGGAGCGTCTTCTTTGCCAACAAAAACGATAAAGTGTGTGTGTCTGAGTGAACTCACCTGCTGAGCTTGCTGGCCACAGGTGCAGCGCTGTGTGTCAGAGCTTCAGCTGCAGAGCTGTCACTGTTCACTCGCTGCCTCTGGGAAGAGCTGCTGCAGAACACAGAGAACAACAAAACAAGCTCCTTCAGAAGTAGTTACGACATATTGTCCCTAAAGACATTTCTTTTAGGGAACTTTTTAGGGTATTTAACATCCCTGTCAGGTCATTCAAAGGAAAACACTCTCAACTGCAATGCAATTGAGCACTTCACATGATGAATAAAACGCTCATCATTTTAAATTTGAGACCCTATGTCAGTTAGTGATGACTTTAAAAACTCTGAGCCACAAGCTTTACTGCAGTCAGGGTATCTGAGGAACGTGGATCCTGTCTTGATAAAGAGTTGAGCATTGAGATAATGAGCATGAGTGACATAACACCAGAAGAAAAGTGTTTTAAGCAGAAGTTATGTGACATTGCTCAGGGTGTTCAATACGTGAGAAAGAAAAAGCACCCTATAGCAGTATTTCCTTTTGTAGTTCTACTCCACTACAGTTCAGAGGTACATGGTGTACTTTTACTCCACTACATGTATTTAATACCTTTAGTTACTTCACAGATGTGGATGAATGATGTGAAACATAATCAAGTGTTAAATCAGACTTTAGTTCCACCTGAAGTAAATCCACAAGCTACCCTGCAGTATACAAAGTCATTCAAACTAGCTGCACCTTCACCAGCTTTGAGAACACTTTCATGATCAATCATTATAAAACATATCATATATATTATTCTGAAATGGACATATTTTTGGTACTTTAACTTTATTTCGATGATAATACTTTTGTACTTTTACTTGAGTAAAATGTTGAATGCAGGACTTTTACTGTAACAGAGTATTCCTACACTGTGGTACTTCAACTGTTACTCAAGTACAATATCTGGGTACTTCTCCCACCTATGCATGGCTCAGGACAGGAGGGCTCTGCTTAAACTGCCCAGAATATCATCTGTACCAAACTACCAAGAATCATCCGAACATCTACCAACAATCTACCCATCGTCCGTGATACCTGTGAGAGGAGGAGCCTAAAGGATATTAAAATGCAATCCCCCTCCCACCACCGCCGCCTGCTCGCCCTGCTGCAGTTGTAAAAGCGTTACAGAAGTTTCCGGTGCCGTACCAGCAGACAGCAGATCCGTCCTCAGGCTCCTGAACTCATCCTCCACACTCCACCACAACACAGTGTGAGGACAGTGGACGCCTACAGACTGGCTCTGTCCTGGAGGGGAGCGTCAGGAGCTCAATGACTCTCACCCTTTACATGATGTAAAAGTCCTTAAGCAGTGGCACAATGCACCACGACACGCCACAGGAAACACTTTCTCTCTGTGGCTATTATCTTCATATATTATCCACGTCACATGGAATGACTGACAGCCAGGGTTCGAGTTATAAACTGAGCTCTATGGGGGTCTTTGAAAACTAACGCGCACACACACACCAGCTCTCAAGGTTCAACTACGCGCGCACACACACCTTCTCGGCTCGCGCAGCACGCTCACAGGCATAGATTGTCTAATAATGTATTGCGCACCTTGGAGGTGCAGCGCAAGCATATTGTCATTCAAGAGATGCGTAGTTCTTTTGGAAAACATGTTTTTCTTTTAGCCTATTTACCTCGTTAACGTAAATAATACTCATTACATTGACACATGCATTATTTGTGATTAAAATAATGGTTGTTGGTAATGTATTAGCGACCCCCACAGATGTATGATTTCACTGCGTCCGTGGGAGCTCAGATCCTCCTTAAGGGAGCTCAGCTCCCATTGGCTCCCACATAACTCGAACCCTGCTGACAGCTCATGGACACTATTCCTGGTATATTTCCACTCGATCTACTGCTACTGCTGAATAGCCAGGATACACAAAGTTCTATCTTAGCTTAATTTGAGATTAAGGACCACAGTTTGCATCCGGCCGCTTATTTACAATGTTTCTCTAAACAGTTTTCCAGTATGAGCACCACCTTCTTCCGACACGTAGTTTTATAGCCAAACTTTAGGCACGGATGGTAAAGAAGACCCTCAGGCTTTATTCAGACTTCATGCAGAAGTTACGCTGTTCCTACGTCAGCTACATGCATCTACTGTACATACAAATTCATTGGGAAGTAATGTATGCCACAAACTGAGATATCACCCAGAATTAGTGGAGTTCAAGTTGTTTCTCTGGAATATCCCTCACTACACTCTTAAAAACCCTGAGCTGATAGTCTTGTGTCTGCTTAAACAGCTTTGCACCTGATGCTGAAGAGTAAAGTGTGAAGCTATCAGCTCAGAAATCATTTCAAAACAAAATGTTTGGTGTGTGGGAGTCGTTCAGTGTGTTTGTCAGAGAGACAGAGGGATAGGGGGCAGAAGAGAGAGAGGTAATTATAGTGGGAGGAATAACGTTCACCTCTGGCCCTGCGTGGGCAAACTGTGAGTGTGTGTGTGTGTGTGTGTGTGTGTGTGTGTGTGTGTGTGTGTGTGTGTGTGTGTGTGTGTGTGTGTGTGTGTGTGTGTGTGTGTGTGTGTGTGTGTGTGTGTGTGTGTGTGTGTGTGTGTGTGTGTGTGTGTGTGTGTGTGTGTGTGTGTGTGTGTGTGTGTGTGTGTGTGTGTGTGTGTGTGTCTAAGTACAGCAGATTGGACTGCATTTCTCTCTCCATCCGCTGTTTTTCTGACTCTATCTTCTTCATAAACCCTCTCGGTCTCCTCTCTCCTCCTCATCCTCCCACTCAGTGCACTCAGCATTGCAAATCAGCCCGCCAACACACATGCATACACACGTGCAAGCGCACTCATGCATAGCCGGGGGGGAAGTGGTGTAAGGATCAGCAGGTTGTGTTGCTCTGCCTGTACTCACATTGTACCTATTACTTTATTTAGTCCCTCTTTCTGTTCTCTATGCTAATCTTCATTTTGCTTCTTTTTTTTTATCCAGTTCAAATTCCTTATCCTTCAAAGTGTTTATAACAGCAGGTTTTCATAGTCTGATACAGCAGCTGATAATCACAGTGTTCATGCTCGATTAATCAGATAATTACACTCAGATGACAAAGAGTAAATAGAGTTCCCGGCTGTAATCCAAACACCCGCTGTTCACGGGGTCATTGACATTATCCACGCTGTCACTGCCTCGTGTTTACACTAACAACTAGCACTCGTTATGGAAACAGTACAGAAGAGCACAGATATGAATGAGTAAACACATCACATTATGCTATCAGGAGAACAGATGACATTAGATCATATGTCATTCATCATGATACCTAACCCCACACACACACACACACACTCCTACAGTAGTGTGTGGGTGTTTCTCAATCTCGAGTACGCTTGCTTGGTAGCACATGTCTTCCGATTCGTCTTGCTTCAGAAGCGAGGCAAGAATACTTCCTGGCATTCGGAAAACAAAGAGTGGAACAGGCTAGCAAGTGTGCGTCATATGAGAGGCCCCGCCTTACATTTTCCGCCACAAATTTGGGGAAATAGGTCCGTGCGCAAAGCATTGTGGGGATTTTAAGACCGCAGAGTCTACACATGTGCAGCCTCGAAATTTCTCCAAACGAAGTACGCCGGGCTCGGTAGATTTCCAAGTATGCTGGACATTGGAACAGTACTTCGGCGGCACTCGATGTTTGAAATAGTGGCTCTGGAGCAGCTTTACTCGCGATTGAGAAACACCCCGTGTGTGTGGAGTTAGGTATCATGATGACCCTGACTAAAGGGGGTGGGATCAAACCATGGACCGTCTGATTGGTAGGACCTATTAATGCCTGAGCCATAGATTAACATGTACCCAATTAACATGTTTTTATTAATTAAATTACTCGTACATATTATGTTTATGGTAAATCCATAAAATAAGACATTCTGGAGTAAAGATTAGTTTGTTTACGTTCACCAAAAATATAATTTCCACAGTTCTACCTATCATACCACAACCTCCAAGGTATTCATTCAGGTTGTAATGTACTGTAGTTGGCTATTTTTTGTATTGTCAGAATTATGTATCTTTGTAATATATTGTAGTTATAATTCAAATCCAAGTTCATTCAAAAATAATTGTGGTGTAGAAAAATGTGCACAGTGGCACAGTTTTGATATTCTTGGTGAAACAAACAGTGTTAAAAGTTATTGAATGGCAGCCATTTTTATAAAAGGACCTTAGTGACTAGTGATTAGTGATGATTTTAGTTTTTACTTCTGTTCCTTCCCACAGCCTCACGTGCAAATCCATTTGTTAGGAGGCCTGCAAATTGTGGTATGGGGTTCTTCTTAAACTACTCCATATGCCGTTTGTTTAGAGACTTCGGCCAGTAAAGGTCTCTTAAAAAAAATGGAGCAAGCCCAAATGTGCAGACATACTTTCTCTCACCACGGGCAAATCTTGCTGCAATCTGGCTGTCCGGAAAACATAGCTGCGAAAAGACAACTGGTGTCCTCGAATGACATGAATGAGTGCCAATTCATGATTTAACAGTATCTCTGCTTTAAGGATGTTGTAAAGTCATAATTGGTAATTGTCCTTATACCGTAAAGCCATAAGTTATAGGAGCTGCATCTTGGCGGCATGGTGAGCTTGCTAATGCTACAGAAGTCTGAGCTGGTGGGCCGTCTCACCACCAAAACACTGCAACGGTTACAGGCCAATTAACGTTATAATCTATACATACTATTTCGGTGCTTGGATACATTTGTTCTTTTATTTGATGTAACTAAAGCCACTTTTCAAAAATTATCCAGGCCAAGGAAATTGCATTTAAAATTTCAATGGCTTCTCCAGCTTTTTCATGACCGTACAAAACCCAGCACTAACATACATAGATACACCGCCCCCCCCCCCCTTCATCCCTATTAGTCCACCACTGAAAGTAGTCCCCAATAAATGCACTATTTTGCCCTTCTGTTTATATTTACATAAAACAGCAGTTGTTTTGGACTTGTTTTAACAAATGAAAGCATACAGTCTTTAAAGATCCATGCAGTGTAAACCAGTGGGCTTGTAGTGGGTCTTTTGATGGGATTTGTTGACATAAAAAAAACCCACATCTTCTTATTCTGCAGAGAGCGTGTAAAGAGCTTCAGGTTTCTGTAGGTGAGTATTTAATCTGTGAATGTAAATATGTTTTAAAGGATTTCATACAGAGACAGGGCAAGCAGAATAATGTGTTAACCAAGGACACACACACACACTTACACCAAATATGATAGTAACACTTGGCAGGAGAAGACACTGGAGAAATGCAGATGGAAATATTATTCATGCATTTTTATAAACACAGAGAATTATGCAGTTGTTGCTCATGCAGGCTTTGCCCTCTAACAGGCTTTAACAGATAAACCTGTAGAGCAGCACAGCTACATTAGCATGTACCTGATCAACCAATCAGAGAGAACCTTCCACACATAGGCGGCGCGTGAAGCTCAGGTTTGGGAAGGCTAAATAACTTCTTTTTTTTCATCTTACGCTGCCCGCCTCCGGAGTCTATAGAAAAGAGATCAACTCAGTGAAAGCACCGCCTGCTGACCGATCAGAGCTCAGTGTGCGGAGTTTAAATCTATCAAATCATATTACAGGAAAAAGGAAATGCAGTTTAAACTGCCGTATGCAGAGAAGACGCCGACGTGTCGCACTTATCATTCATATCACACTGACATCACATCATCAATCAGATCATCGATCTCACATCGATATCACAATATTTCCTTATCTGAGTCAGCTTCTCGAGCCGTATCTGGCCGTGCAACACTTAGTTACATTGTCACACATACTGTATGCAGACGTATTATTTTAAGCAACACATTAAGTTGACGAAACACTCAACTCAAATGTAATAAAGTCAGACCCCCTCGTGTTTTAGATGGGGCAGTATCATAAAACTGTTGTACGCTTTCAAACACTCGGTAGTTTATTTTTTAACGAGTTGTTCTGTATTCTCCTTGCAGGTGCAACTCTGTGGCTTGTATCCTGGATTATATGTTTAAGTCATCATGGATGTTTAAAGTTCATATTTGTCTAATATTAGTTTACTTTTCATTAATGAAGTATGACGCTGTGCTGTCAGTACACTTGTCCCTGTTTGTGATTGGTCAAATGTAGCTAACCCCGCCCCTTTCACGTGAACGCGTTCTCAGCTGGAGAGAGCAACCCTGGCTTGATTTACCGAGTTGAAAACCAGCGCCGTAGGACCGTTTAGCGAGATCGCGTTTGTTAGGGATAGTTAAGATAACTCAAGCATATCCAGGGTCTGTTGAACTGGCTTCGTGGTACAGGGCACAGGTGGCTGCATAGCAGCGCTAATGTCAAAGACATTATATTTTTATTTTACCAGGATGCAGTTACACAAATATTTGGGAAGGCTTAGCCTTCCCTAGCCTACAGCACCCGCCGCCCCTGGGCATTCAGATATACTGTATATGGGTGTCATGATGCAACCTGACATCCATTCTGACTGAAACAAACACAATATTGCCTTTCGAGGGTTATGATGCTTCTCAGTTTTACGTTGAATCAACTTTAGAACAATTAAAATGAAGCAAAAATGTGTGAAAATGGGATTAAAAAATGTGTTTATTTCAGTATATACTGGTGTTTTAGTATTAATAAAGACACTAATGATTAAAACCACCGGATTGCACCAGATTCTGCTACACACACACACACACACACACACACACACACACACACACACACACACACACACACACACACACACCCACACACACACACAACACACACACACACACACACACACACACACACACACACACACCACACACACACACACACACACAACACACACACACACACACACACACACACACACACCACACACACACACACACACACCACACACACACACACACACACACACACACACACACACCACACACACACACACACACCACACACACACACACCACACACACACACACACACACACGGGAAGCTGCTCTCAGAGGACGTGTTAGTGTACAGCAGTTTGAGTGTTATGTGTTTTACCTGGGAGCAGAGGGTGAAGGGGGGGTTGAGGTGGAGGTGATGGGGTACACAAACACCTGGTTGGAGGACTGACTAGAGGTGCTTTCTCTAAAAAAACAAAAATCAGCAGAAAAGAACATATTAAATATTCAGCACAGCCATGGTCAGACAGGAGACTAAGCCAATGGACCCACATCAACACACCTGTGTCATGATCCAAATTCACATTAAGAAATATTATAGATATTTTCTTTATGAATGCTAAGGACAGTGCCGGTTTAGCTGTTTTCAAACATATTTTAATATACTGTATAATGTGTCATTTAATACCAACCTACAAATAGGTTTTTGAAATGGAAACTGTCTATATTGGCTGTTTTTTATATTTCACTTTTTTACTGATATTTCGTTTTTATTACATTGATATCCACCAGGGAACTTTAAGTCCTTGTATGCTCTGATATTGATAATATAATAACTCACATAACTACAATTACTCAATCAATACAAAAATATATATCATTTTTTTATAACAACTATATCATAGGGAGGTTAGTTAATGACAAGTCTATGTTGGTTGGTCATCAGATAAATGACCTGTGGTGTATTCTGGGTAACGATGGACTGACACACGTCCTGTCATGGACCCAACACACACTCTGGAATAAATCGTCTTCAACTTAACATTTGTAAAGTCGTGGTGTCTGTAGTATCATACTTATGAAGATAACACACACATTTTAAAAACAATATCAGCAGTTCACTATTGGTCGATACAAGCCCACAATGCACTGCATTGGTTTCTTTGTGTGTGTGTGTGTGTGTGTGTGTGTGTGTGTGTGTGTGTGTGTGTGTGTGTGTGTGTGTGTGTGTGTGTGTGTGTGTGTGTGTGTGTGTGTGTGTGTGTGTGTGTGTGTGTGTGTATTGAATGAGGTGTGTCAAGTAAAAAGGAAAAATGTAAATCTTCAGAAGGCTTTTTAAAAAACTGTCAAACATAGGTGGACATGTTTGGCTAGAAGAGAACAAAGATGGAGAGTCTTTGTTTTTATACAAATGACTGACTGCTTGATGGACAGCTACCACAGCAGCAGCTCACACAATGGCAACATGAAGAGAAGCGAGGCGGTGCCGGGACTTCACTGGGGAGAGGAAAAGGTGAGTCTACTGCATTTATATCACACACACACATTCCTCCTCACACACACACTTTCTGAAAGGATTTTATCAGACTCTTCAGAATTCTGAGATTAAATTCAGAAACGTAATACTCTACATTTTCCCCATGTGGCCCCTAATCCTATTCCGTAAAATATATACTAAAATGATCATGGAGTAACTTTATTTGTACCCAAATATGATGCTTACTGAGATTAGCATTTTGGATTAGTCCATATTGCGATTTCAATAGGATTTAGATTAATTGTGCTGCTCTAATTAAAGTTATTCCAGTAACAGTTTTAATTCCTCCTGGTGGGTGCACATGTGTGTAGTATGCTTCATCACATAATGCTGCACTAGGCCATGAAAAAGTAGATTCATGATCCGCTGCTGCAGGGCACATTTCACTGATTCATCAGTGACATGAAATGCTTTTTGCCCGGGGGTCCCAGTTACACTAAATGGCCCCCCGGCAGGTCATTAGCCTGCATGTTTCAAACAGCCATGATTGAGATACACTGAGATTTATTTTGTAGTGAATGAATATAACTCAGCTCCGCTGTCACAATGACAGATACAGGAAATAATTCCTGCAAACTGCCATAACACTTTACAACAGCTCACCTCTGGCTGTCAGATAACTCGCTATATATCCATCTATATATCTATCCATCTATATATCTATCCATCTATATATCCATCTATCTATCTATCTATCTATCTATCCCTCTTGAAAGCTGGTGATCCCATTGCATTGAGTTGAATAACTAGCGTCCTATCTCAAATCTTTCTGTGTTATCAAAGATTCTTGAGTCCCTAGTTTCTACTCAGCTAAAACTTTTTTAAATTCACACAACATCCTTAACCCTATGCAATCTGGATTCAGATCAAAGCACAGTACTGTGACTGCCAGTCTGAAAGTCTTAGACGATATTAAGGCTGCGTTGGATAAAAAAATATGTTTGTGTTGCATTGTTTATTGACTTAGCCAAAGCATTTGACACTGTAGATCACCACATGCTGTCTAATGCAGTGCTTCGCAAAGTGTGGTCCGCGGACCACTGGTGGTCCGTGAGCACCCCCTAGTGGTCCGTGAGTATATTGGTACAATTTCACATTTGAAATAAATAAATACATTTGAGTTTTGCAGAAATATCTCCGCAATGGAGCGAGCTTAAGTTTCACTTTGAATTGCATGATATAGCCCAGTGCAACACCTTCAACGCACATGTTGGCACTCGTTTGTACCATTTTCAGGCAATTTGTAATCTGTTCTAGAAAAACGATGTGATATTCGATATTTGTGGAGTTAGGTGGTCCGCGAGTGTTTTTTTATTGGTTAAGTGGTCCTTGGTATGAAAAAGTTTGAGAAACACTGGTCTAATGTTATGTTGATGTCTCGTTTCGGTCATAATGCCATTTGCTGGTTTCAAAGTTATCTAAATAACCGTACTCAATGTGTCAGGTTGGGTAGTACTGTCTCTGACCCTGTCACCTTGGAGAAGGGAGTTCTACAGGGCTCTATTTTGGGGCCCTTGCTCTTTTTATTATATGTAAACAATATTTGTAATCAGATGCAATTTTCTACCTATCATATGTATGCTGGTGACACTATTGTATATTCATGTGCTCCTTCTCTGGATATGGCCATTTCAAATTTAAAAACTGATTTTATCACGCCACAGCATGCACTTATTGATTCAAAACTGCTATTGAACAGTAAGAAAACCAAAGCAATGCTCTTTGCTCCCAAGTCAGCGTCCTCTTGCCTCTCCGTTGACACCCTTGATGGCGTCTCCGTTGAGTTTGTCGATACATACAAATATTTGGGCTTTTGGTTGAACAGAAATCTAAACTTTAAACACCACATTGAAGTTCTAACTAAGAAACTGAAATTCACTCTTGGCTTCCTTTACAGACTTAAAGGTGGGGTAGGTAAGTTTGAGAAACCGTCTCGAGATACACTTTTTGTTATATTCCATGGAATGCTCTTAACATCCCGATAGCAATGAATATCTTAAGTGCTTTGACAAAAAATCCATAAAAAAATGTCATCTGTGGAAGCCGACCAATCATTTTAGCCGGCCCGGCTAAAATAACTGGATGGCCTACCTGCCTGTCAGCTTTCCATCTGTTCACAAACTTATCTCGTGCCCTCATTGGTCATGTGAGCATTCGTGTGTGTTGGAGGAGGGGCTCTGTAAGGAAGTGGCAGATTTTTTCCGGCTGTGTATTTTCAAATTCTAGCGCACTCGAGCTGGTTTCTCCAAAATTACCTACCCCACCTTTAAATATTATTTTTCAACTTCTTCCCGTAAAAGGTTGGTCTCTGGCTTATTCCTGTCCCAGCTTGACTACGGTGATACAATCTATAGATTTGCCTGTCCCATTGTTTTGGCCAAACTTGACCCACTCTACCATGCTGCACTGCGATATATATCAAATGCACCCTATAGGACTCATCATTGCAAACTGTATAGCATTGGTTTTTATTAATGTATAAAGCCATTTTAGGTAAGCTTCCACTGTACATATGTGCCAGATTTGCTCCAGTTTGTGACTCTTACAACCTCAGATCCAGTGCCTGAATACGGTTCCAGGTTCTTGCTGTGCGGACTGAGGCTGGAAAAAGGAGTCTTTTTCATTATGGTCCTTGGTCTTGGAATGACCTTCAATCAAGCCTTAAACTGACGGCTCTTGTCCCTATAGCCTGTTTTAAATTGAAGTTGTCTGAGGTCCTTACCACCAGCTGCTCTTGCAGTAATAAGTAGTACCTTTCAAATCAAATCAAATCAAACCTTTCTTACTGTCCAAAATGTGCACAATGTAGTGAATGCTTTTCGTCTTTTGTTTACTTAGTGGTGTTCTCTGTATTTTATATGTCTGTGTTATGTGTAAAAATGTGTAACGTTGCTGCCTTCTTGGCCAGGTCAGCATTGTCAATTAGATTTTGTCTCAATGCTTTTTATCTGGTTAAATAAAGGTTAAATTAAATATTAGGTTAAATCTGTCTGTCCGTCCGTCCGTCCGTCCGTCCGTCCGTCTAACTCTTAACTTATAATCAGTCCCCATGTTCCCATATGTTTCTAAATGATTCCGCAGTAAATGGACGGCAATGTTTTTCTTGACTGTTTCTTTATGTAATGGATATTTCCCTAAAAAACATGTTTTACTTTTAAGGTAAAGTTTTGAGTTTGAGATAAAAGGTATGTTAAGACTGTTTAGAACTGTCCTGGAGGGAATTAGTGGGAGATGTGTGACAGAGAGACTGGATTTTCAGTGTGTCAGTGTGTTTTTAAACTGACACCACAGCTCTGTAAGTGAGGTCAGGGTTTAACCAGCGGCTCTGATGACCAACCTGCTGTTCACCAGGCCGGAGGCGGGGGTAACCAGGTCCGGCATGGCTGAGGGTGAGGTGCCCACCGTTGTCATGACTACCAGTTCAGGGTCCAGGATGAAGATCTCTTCTTGGGAGATTTCTGATACGTAGTTCAGATGTTCCTAACGGAGCACAGGACAGGGAGGTCACACAGGTGTGATCAGTAGCACATAATAACAGAAATCTGATAAAAAAAGAGTCAGAACTCCTTTTTTTTTAAAACTTTTGTTAACAATGGGACTGAAAACGGACTATTACTCTAGGTGAGCTAATGCTAGCTGGCTGCTTTTATTCAAAAGCTATGGTCGAAATTCCCTACTAACTACAACTTGACTTTTGATTGGTGAGTTAGTGTGGCTTTTATATAACTGTTGGCTTCATAGTGAGCTGAGAGATATCTATAGAGATGAGTTGATCTATAACCCAGAGAGGAGAGGAAGCTGCCATCACTCTTTGAGAGGATTCAACGTCTCTCCACTTAGTTACACATGGATCCTGTGGCGGTGAGGAGGCTTTTCTCCGCACCTGCCTACCTTCTTTCACTGATCACATTTTTTGATGATCTTTGAGAGGCTTCAAAGTGGAGCACCTGCTCTCTGAACAATGTTCCCACAGCCACATAAAAAACAGGGAGCTGTGTGGAGATGTCGAACGGCAGTGGAATATATATCTCACCCTGGCTGAAAAAGTGAAACTCTGACTTTGAAATAAGAAAGAGCTAAATATATTAAGCAGACACAGCATCACACGCTGCAGGAGAAGCTGTGTACCTGTGGTGAAGGAGCCACTTCTTAGAGAAATGGACCAATTATGCCTTCACCACCCAAACAAGGTGACGAGTTAAGCCGCTGGAAAGAAACCAAATGATGGTGAGGCTCATGGACCAGTGGACATCTGCTCCATCTGCTTCAATGTCAATCCACCACAGCCAGAAGGGTCTTTTTGCCCCTCATATTCACACTTTAAGATTCAGTTTTCAATAAGTAAAGAGGCAAATGCATTTATTTAGATTTAGAGAAATAACAACCAGTGATGTGAGAGACCTACCTGTGCTCTGTCTATCCTGTAGAAGCGATCTGCTGTTGTAGCTTAGAAGACAAACAGAAAGACAGCGTTAAACAATCAAATATTATGAGTGGTGATGGAAAACTTGCAAAATTCAGCTGGTGTATCGCACCTTTTTTGATAGTAATGAAATCTCTTGACATAATACATTTAATTAAAGACAGCGTTTCAGTTTTTCATTGTAAGATACTAAGTTAACAAGCTAAAAACCTGCTCAGAAAATCAAGTTGAAGTTGGGTTGGACAGTTACATCCTGCAGGTTTATCGATGTCACTATAAGAGGTTATTATTGAGTGAGATGTCCCTCTGCATCGTGCTATACAATGATTAGCTGCTTCTCACACACACACATTCCCTCTGTCCTCTTCACACACTCTCTCTTTCAACAAGCAAGTCGTATTTTTGTTTGTTTTCGGCTGAATTCCACCAGGACCCTACACAAGCTGAGGTGTGTGTGTGTGTGTGTGTGTGTGTGTGTGTGTGTGTGTGTGTGTGTGTGTGTGTGTGTGTGTGTGTGTGTGTGTGTGTGTGTGTGTGTGTGTGTGTGTGTGTGTGTGTGTGTGTGACATTGTGTAATATGAATGTTTTTTTTCTGTGATATTTTTGGCAAGCCGCTGCTGCCGAATGAGATTAATATTCATGACATTCACCAATAAACAGAATCTGACAGAACCATGCTTTATGTTATTTTAAGAAAAGACCAACTCAGAAATCTGTTCATCTGTTGTGTTTGCACGCATTTCAATAACCTGTTTATATTCTTTACACTTCCCTAAAAAGAAGATGCCCTCGCCACACCCCTCTGATAAAGCCTTTTCTTTTTCAGGTAGTGCAACAGTTGATCGAGCAAATAGTAAATAATAACCAGATTCCTGCTTATTTCTCATAATGAGAATAGCAATTATTGAACAATTTACAGGGAATCGGTTAAAAGATCATTAATTATCTCACAATGGAAGAATTGAATAAGATGACAATTAATGTACATATGATTATTAATGTGGTACCCATTCTGTGTTAGCTATACCTTATGATCTAAGTTGTGTTCCCTTCTTCTTCTCTTATGTAGTTATTTTATGTATTTAAGAGATTCATTTTTAATGTATGCCTTGTAATCAAAAACATTTTTTTTAATTCAAATCAAAAATCTAACACTTACAGTCAAGGAAACACCACTTTGGAGATAGTCTCTGCGAAGATACACTCTTTGGCTTGGCGGCCTCCTCCTGAAGGACAGACAGACACATCAGTTAGACTACAAAGCAGGAAACATCATCCATAGTGATCCATCTATTAAACAGAAAACCCAACAGAGTAGCTCCTAAGGTGGGAGAGAACAACAAATTAGATCCATTTTGAGATATGATTTGTGTTATTCGCCTTTTTTTGTACTGGATTTCCTTATAACTTCAAAGGTCCCCTATTATACTTTTTTTCAACAGTATATTATCGGTCTCAGATATATACAGAACATGTCTCTGATTGGCTGAAACACCAACCAGATCATTGTAGCATCCCATAAACCCCTCTGTTTCAGCCCTGTTCCAAAAGTGCTGATTCTGTGTCTGTAGCTTTAAATGCTAATGAGCTGCTGAAGAAAGATACACATAACCCAGTTACAGTGTGACCCATGATCAGACCAGAAGTGTTATGAATACTCGATTCTGATTGGTCGATTTGGACATTTCAGAGGTTGTTAATACTCGCGAACACACACCTGCTTAGCAAACTTAATGACAGTTGATAAGGAGGATCAAGGGAGAGAAGGAAAGAGGGTGTTCTTTTTAGTTGTTTATCCACATCTCCATCATTACCAACTTATTTCCAAATATGTGCAAAACATTGATTTCTGTTTGGTTCGGGACTGAAGTTGGATAAACCAATGTTTGAGAAGCCAGTAGAGTTGTGTTTGTGACCTGAGGAAATTTCTCCGTACCTTCCCATCCACGCGCCTCATTACTGAAACTTTTTGTATGGAGGTATCACGCAGACGGCTAACATCCAGTCTCCAATTAGCTCAGAAAGCTGCAGCAGGATTTTTAACAAGATCAAAAAACAGACCGCACATAACTGAGCTTCCTGCCCCCCCCCCCACACTCGCTCCCTGTTAGCTGCAGGCCCAGTTTAAACCGTCTTCTTTTTTTACTCAGCTTCTATGTGTGGACTCCTGCTGCTCTAAAACACTGTCTGCCCCTCAGATCACTGTCTGTCCGCTGATCAATCTCTAAATGTTGCTGGGAGAGCTTTCTCACTCCACTGATGTTCCCAAATTAAAATACATTCTTACTTTAACTGTTCTCTGTGCCTGCCGTACCCTTAACGGAGCATTTCTCTGAGCCCAAAACTTGTATTGAGCGCGTTCCTGTGTTCTCTTTACCAGCTGGGACACACTGCTATTGTTTCACCTTGAGATACTGTGTGTGTGTCTGGAGATTGTTTTGCCAGATTTTTGTATTTCTGATTGTGTCACCTTGATAGTGTCCAACTGTTTAAGATGCAGACTTATGTATGAAGTTAACTTGCAGATGGAAAGCGGTATTATTCCTTCAAACCATCATTTCTGAATATGTTTCACTCGTCCGCATACAAAGCTGATCATAATATCGATGAATCTATTGGTCTGTATCACAGATCAAATTCAATCAATACATTTCACCTTGATTTAACACGGACTCTTTTCCTACAATGACTGGGATACAATGTTCAACTTTTAGAAACTAATCACATTTACAGCTAATCACTCTGTGTTGGCAGCTCCCAGGCCATACCAAACATTCTCAGTTGAGCACTGAAATGTAAAGTCACCTTCCACTCGATGTGACGGGAGGAAAACACGCCAAAGAAAGTAAAGTTGTTTTCCTAAACTGCAAAGCTTTGCTGCAGACTTTGACAGAAGCTGGCTGGAGTAAACACTCCTCCTCTCCTCTGAGTGTGTGTGTGTACTTATCTAATCCTTCAGCAGCACTCTCTTACAGTCAAACGCCTGCAGGCTTCTACAGCAAAACCTACAAAACGGCATCAAAAGCTGAACGCGTCGGACTGAATGAGTCCTCTCCTCACCTTCTTTCTTCTCCTGTCTCCTCCCGCTCACTCCTGTTTGTCTTTTCACACATCAAGCTGCAAAGTTCTCTCTCTGTTTGGGTCAGATTTGGTTTTTGATTCATTCAGCTCCTGGAGTGTGTGTGTGTTGTAACAAACAGGCGCCTGGAAGAGCAGTTCAGGAAGCACCTCTGTTCTTCTCAAATCTGACTGAGTTACCACTTTCATCAATCATAGATATTGTGTTTATATTTGATTGCTTCAAGGCCTTATGATATCCTCCACAGTAGGCATTTCCACAGTGGTATAGTCAACCTTGCAACACCTAGGAAGTCAAAAATGACCTCCATATGAAATGAATGGCTAACCCTAGATTATGTTCATCCATCAGATACACCCAAATCATCAACACTCGATAATAAGTAGTCTGAGACATTGTAACAGCTAAAAGGGTGTTCAATAAAATACAATTTGGTGATAATTAATGGTTTTTGTGTTAATATTAGAGTAGGTCAAACAGACCGGTCAAATATGTCCAGGAACACCGAAGTTAGGGGGGGAGAAACGAACACAAAGTCTAGTTGGGACATTTGTTTGGTCAACATTAACAACAGACACACACATTAACTAAATATATTCTGCGATAACTCCAACTAACGTTTTTTTCTCTCCTACACAGTAACAAAGTGCAACAGACAGCATCAGCGGAGATCAACCGTTGCAACGGGTGTTACATCATCGGGGTTGCTAGGCAACACAAAGTCTGACAACAACTCATGAGCTGTCTCCTCAGCGTTAGTGATCTAACCTATATAAAAACAAGATAGCGTTGTTAAAAAATATCACTTATAGAGTCAGTGTTGCTCTGCTTGCTCCCAGAGTGGAAGATGAAAGCTTGTTGTGGGATGAAGGATGCGGGTACGTGATATCTACATCAGATTCCTCTCAGCCACCTAAATAAGTTCAAGAGCTACTTCACATCCTGTGTATGAAGCATGGGGGGGGGCACAAACACTGTTTCAGGTTCAGGAGTTAGGACAGCCTCAGTGGACAAAGCCCTGCTAGATGAACCTGGTTCTGAATGGACTATTCCCTAACTACCTGCATCCATTCACCTATTCACAAACACTCCCCTGCCGATCTACAGCAGCTCAAGGACTAGAGTGACTAAGAGTCCCACATATTTAGCTAATGTATCGCATTTGATTGACAGTCGCTCTTCTAAAACTTGGCTTTAATCCAATGGATGTTTAGAAAGAGAGGGCTGTCACCATTAGCTGTGTCAGATGTCAATCAATTAACAAAGACATTTATTTACTGCTGGGTATTTGTCGTTTTATTTTTTAAATCACGCACCGAGGTGAATATGATTTAAAGCGACACTACATGCGTACAAATGTAATACCAATGTAATGACATCTTGTAAGACTGCCGGTGTGGTTAAAATGGCAGAGATGTCTCACCCTCTCTACGGTGACCATGAGACATCAGGACAAATGTCTGAGGTACACCTCTAACTAGAGACCCCCGTACCTTCCAGATGAGACTGTCAAACAAATCCTGGTGATATGATAGTGTCCCCTGCATGTTATTGTATTTCATTTTAATTATAGTGATGTAGCACTCTGCTGTTTGATGTCAGTCTTAAAACAGTGACTGTATTAGTCTCCCCAGATGTCTGCCTGTTGTCAATGTGGTGGGAAGCCTTCTATCCCAGCTTTAATGAATGGAGAAAAATGGATGAGCAGATGTATGTTGTTGCCACAATAATAACATCATAAAGCCATTGCTCGCAGCAGAGCTTACGGTTGGACGGTCTTGATCTTCATGCTTACTAACTCAAAATAGTTTTTTGTAAATGTTGTCCAATTGAAACTAAGGTCATGAGACCAAATGTCATCTATGAGTTGTTTCAAACCCCATATGACAGTTTTGATTGAAGTACAGGATAAGTGATGATGGTGGAGAGAGGACACAGCTATTATTTGTTTTACTGTGCTTTGTGATTTATTAAAGGATGTAAACACATCCTCAGTGTTATTGTGATATCAAAAAGGATCTGTACTGCTATAACAACGAGAAAGCATTATTTGCAAGTAAGGTAACTTTGCTTGGTTAATGCGATTGAATTATACTCCTATAAACCAGATAAATGGAACAGACTGCAGGGGTCTGTCTGTGCTGTAGGATGCCCAGCAAAATATAACATCTCAATTCAAATAGCTATTGGCATTCTAGACATTATTTTACTTGTAACAAAAGTGCAAAAGAAAGCGTAGTAGTACAAGGGTTTAAAGCGACTGTATTGTGTAGTTAAAATCCCATTTGAAAAGCAAGGCTCTTTGAGTTTCATTTACAACACTTTTAATGAGCTTTTCTGTCTGATCCTTTCTTCTTTTGTGGTAAGTGTTTGTTGAACAAAGGAGGTACCATGAATACACACCAAATATACTCCAAACATTGGAGCTGTTTGTCACCTCACTGTTTGTGTTTCTTCTGAGGAGGTCAGAGAAAGTACCTTATACCCGCATCTAAGTAAACATGTCAATAACAAGTCAAACTTTTCATCACAATAGACTCACAAAAATTATATATAGATACGAGAGGCACACAAGAACAGGTAACAAAGGTCATAAACACACATCTGAAAACAAAAACAATAGTCCATGCATCATGCTGTAACATGCTGAGAAACACAGCGGAAACTAATCTCTATGGAAACAAATCTGTGTGTGTGTGTGTGTGTGTGTGTGTGTGTGTGTGTGTGTGTGTGTGTGTGTGTGTGTGTGTGTGTGTGTCTATCAGGGGTCAAGGTGTGTCCCTAACAGGTGTGAAAAGGCCTCTAAATCAGAGTGGGTGTTCATTGTTCGTTTAAACCTGCCTCTTATCCATCAAAAATATTTGCAAATGACCACAGAAGCTGATAAAAAGGGAAGGGGAGTGTAAACTAATGCATCATCTGACTGATCCTGTATTCTGTGCCCCCCCCCTCATCATTAATGCCTATAGGGGTATAAAAACACTACTCTTGCTTCTTTCTTAAGGGCTTTCAGTTAAAGATATTCCCGACTGAAAGCCTGGGCAGAGTGTTTGGCTGCACCCTTATGTTCCACCTGACAGGAAAATAAATGTCTGGATATTGCACACAATTTCTACGGCTCCTGAAGTATTATTTAGGTTAGTATACGTCCCTTTGTTATCTGCAATATTCCATTTTCAACTCAGAATGTATTGGGCTGTAAATTAAAATGTGCATACTGCATTTCTATAGAATGCTTGTGGACGGATATCCTACAACTTTTAACTGAGTTGAAGTTAACCGATCATCAAAAATCAGCTCACAGGGTAGAGCTGCACGATATATCGTGTCGTGACAATATTCGCGATATGCGCATGCGCAATATTTACATCACGTGGATTATTTATTTTTTTGTAGGACTTGCGATATTAAGTAGGCAAATTAACTCAAACACGTCATGTTACAATTATTTTTGCTGCTTGCTACAAAAGGAAAAGTTGCGCGGCTCTCATGTCAGGGGTACTTGAGTGAGTGACATGCAGGCTCTGCATGCACAGCAAACCACAATCAAATCTCCAAAGCAAACGGACCCCGTGATTAAAGGTAAAAACACTGAATAAAGTAGTGTCATGTGTTTCTCCAGGGCAGTTTGGCGCTGCTAACCAAGCTAGCTCAGCTTGTTGCTCTTAAAAGTGGGGTAGGTCATTTTGGAGAAACCAGCTCGAGTGCGCTAGATTTTGAAAATACACAACCGGAACAAATCTGCCACTTCCTTACAGAGCCCCTCCTCCAACACACACGAACGCGCACATGACCAATGAGGGCACGAGATAAGTTTGTGCACACATGGAAGGCTGACAGGCAGGTAGTCCATCCAGTTACTTTAGCCGGGCCGGCTCAGATGATTGGTCGTGCTTTTTACAGAGCCACGGCTTACACAGATGATATTTTTTTATGGATTTTTTGTCAAAGCACTTCAGATATTCATTGCTATCGGGATGTTAAGAGCATTCCATGGAATATAACAAAAAGTGTATCTCGAGCCGGTTTCTCAAACGTACCTAGCCCACCTTTAAGATCCAGACGTCCTTCATCCGGTTAAATATAGTTTAAAAAATACCAATTGTATAGCATTAAAGTTCAAGAAAGGATGGTTTGCGGAAAAAAACCCGGTATTTTCTTCAATTCCAGTATGTTTTCATATCGCAATATATATCGCAGGGGGGGGGGGGGGGGAATCGTAATGTCAGTTTTTTTCCAATATCGTGCAGCCCTATCACAAAAAATATCCACTTTCTGGTTAAAACTGCCATTTTTTATCCTGAAAATGTTTTAGAACTATCGTCCACATAGGCTATAATGGTAATAAATGCTAACTAACATAACTTTTGCAAATTGTGCAAATTGCCCAACATATGCAAGTTAGCATACGGCACGAATGGAATGGTCCCCTGGGTGTATCTGCAGGTAAGGCAGCTTTGGAATCGGGCTGACAAGGTCCTTCTGGAACTAACTTGGGAAGAAGGTCCCTGAAACAGGAGAGCCGAGCTTTAAAGCTTCATATCAAAATCATGACCACAACAGTCAGACATGAAGAGGGCCTGAGGACGGCAGTTTGATCCTGACAGACCTAACAGTCTTTGTGCATCACAGTATGTGTAAAAGTACACGTTGAGAACACACAATATGTCAGTAGAAACGGATCATTTTACTCCCCTACCAGACATGCAGTCTGCTTAATTCATCTGTAATGGTCTTTATGCCTATCAAACACATGGCTCCATTAGGGAGGTGTTCCATTAGGATGTCAGAACATGAAAGAACCATAATGGATAGAGCTGCATGTGATAGAGCATCTGACACACAAGACAAAGGGCAAAACCACTCTTTCTTCCACAGTAGCAGTGGACACTAATGATATCAGGAAAGTGTTCTCTCACATAATACATAGTGTGACTTGTCAAAAGAACTTTGAAGTCACATTAAATCATTTACTCTGCTGTATCTTCACTGAGTGCATTTCTGGGATTTATGAGACTTTGTCAACTTTGGGGAAGTTTATATTTTCATCTCTCTCTCTCGATTTGTTCTAATGATGACTTAGAGGTTATGCTTTCTACTTTCGATGTTGATTTTTCCTGAGCTTGTTTATTTATTACATCTGTATGTGTGTTTGCGTATGGTGTTGTGTAATGTATGACTGGCCACATGCCTTACTTTGTATCCCTAGAGTACAGAATGAGCTCTGTTGATGTGTGTGGGAGTTTGTTTGTTCAGAATTGTATTGTGTGTGTGTGTGTGTGTGTGTGTGTGTGTGTGTGTGTGTGTGTGTGTGTGTGTGTGTGTGTGTGTGTGTGTGTGTGTGTGTGTGTGTGTGTGTGTGTGTGTGTGTGTGTGTGTGTGTGTGTGTGTGTGTGTGTGTGTGTGTGTGTGTGTGTGTGTGTGTGTGTGTGTGTGTGTGTGTGTCCTGGAGGCATTCGAGCAGGTGGAACATTGTCAGATGTAACCCGGTGTCAGATGTAACCTTTCCACCAAAATCTACCTCTGGATTCACACCGCAGGATTTACCCAGCATTCAGTCTGTTACCTCCAGAGGTGGAGATATTCAGCTAGTAAAAGTCCTACATTCAAAATTGTAATTTGTTCTTTATTATGCAAAATGGCCATTTTAAGCACCAGATATTTATTGTTCATAATTTCAATGTTGCACTTGGTATATTTGAATTACTTTGGGTAGCTCAACCTAGAATAATGTGTAATAATGTGTGTCGATTTAAATATAAAGTAACTGCAAATAAATCTGCATAGTAACTAAAGATGTCAAATAAATGTAGTTGAGTGAAAAGCACAATAGTTGCTAACAAAATGTAGTGGAGTAAAAAATGTGAAAATATTCAAGTAAATTACAGGTAACTACATTCTTTCCTTAAGGAACGACCATGGGTAAGGTAGTTGTAGTGTAAATAATAAATGTGGTACAAAGAGGCAAAGTTATTGTTGTGCTTGGACGCCGTTGGGTCCTAGCGCTCTCGTGCTCGGGCCCTACATGTAACCTCTTCTTGTGTGTTTCAGTAAGTGCTAATGTAACATAAGGAATTGAATGATTTTTTTCATTTAATTTGAAAGTGTTTGTAGCTGTTAGTTTCCCATGTGCCAAACATAAACCACGCCAAGTACTCCAGTCACAAACTACCAACCTGCGGCCCCCAGTATGTGAGGGAGGGGTGAACAGAGCAGAAGTCCTGGAGGGGGGGAGGCAGAGGAGAGGGGAGAGGAGAGAGGAGTCTGCAGGTTTGACAACTCACACTGTGAAGCAGCACGATAAAATGTACTTTCTCTTCCAATCAGAGTGAGCCAAATGGTTCCCATAGTACCGGCCATATGTATGGGTTTCATAATACAACAGACACTTTCTGACTGAAACTGCGTCTGAAAGCTTCTGTACCTTTCTTATGTTAAACACTTGACTTAAACCAAATATATAAATGAGACATTCCTTGACACTCAATTAAGCACACACTTTAATTGGCTTTAAAAAACCTTCCATTCAGTGACACAGAACTATGCCCTTTTTCTTACCTCCTGTAAACGCTGGATGTGTTCTCTGCAGGTCTCTAAGTCGCTGTCACCAGACACCACGATGAGTCCCAGAGGAATGGCTGCAGATACAGAGGAACAAGACAATTATCCTACAGCACTTTGATATCTACTTATACAGTGGAGCTGAGCTGCGGCCTCCCAGGACCCTGGAAGTCTTGCCACTTTTAATTCTGCTCATTTTGGCCCGAGGGATGTGGACCTGGAGCTACACATGAATCTAATATACAGTATATATAGGGTTGTATGGACTGTGCACCAACATTGAAAACCACCTACAACTTATCAGCTGTTGTTAAAACTGGCTACAATCAGTGTTTTAACTATAACTAGAATTACTAGTTAAGCCCTATGTAACTTGCAAGTGTTTTCAATATGTTATCACTTCAATATTTTATCCTAGTTGTGTGAAATTGTCATAGTTAGAACTTTGAAATGTGCTCGGATTGAACACCCCATCAATAGACAACTGCTCTTACTCACGAAAGGAAGTAAATTCAGTTTTAACTTTGGAGATAATGCCTTTTATTTTATTAAATGATGTCTGCTCCTGGATATGTTATATTGACACATTCCCTTGAAAGGGAAGCTTCAGCTCCCTGAGGAGGCACCTACACCACCCTGCTGGATGAATATCACACAGCTCTTTGTGCTGGAGCTCCTGAACCCACACACACACCTCTCATTGATACTAAACATCTGAGTGTAGAACACTGCACAGTGAGCGAGCAACAGTCAGCACAGGCATATTCATTGGAGAGAGTCTACAAATTGTTCATTCAAGTGCATCTAGAAACAATCACCACCCAAAACAGTGCTGCAGATAACTGAATATACCAGGGAAATCTTTCAAAAGGGAACACAAGAACTCAAATCGGCACATCGCAACTTCTTTGAGGTTTTGAAGGTGGCGATTTTGAAGGTAGCCACCAATGATGGCTTGGAAATATCAGTTATTGTTATAAAATCTCTTTCCCCTGCCCTATGAATGATCTTTTGACCACGTGGAAAACCAAATTCAGTTGACAGGATTTACTCAGAAGCTTTTTTTACTGGATAACCAACATGCGTTGAGGTGTCAGAGGTGTGGAAGTGTAGCGGCAGAGGTAGTACTGTGGACATCATGGTGTTCAGCTAGCTAATGTTGCTAACATAGTAGACTAGTATTAGTGTGGTTTAGTGTCCCAAATGCTTTCTAATAAACCCCACATTTGAACCTTTTTGTGTTTGAAATGACACAAAAATAAATCTAAAGAAATGTCTAAATAGTACAGTTGACTTCCCCGTAGTCCAAAACATATAATTCAATAGCAAAATCACACAAATTGATCAAGTGGTTAACGGCCCTCTTAGAAAATGGTCGCAAATGGGAAAATTCAAGTGGCTTACGGCCTTTTTGAATAAATGGCCCCCATATGGAAATTGTGGTGCTTGAATCCAAATATGAAAGATGGTTACCTCTATCTGCAGCACTTAAACACTGCCTTTAAATGCAAATTCTGCATTCATTTCATAGACTGGCCTTTCGAGTGGCGCACAATAAGCAGTTGATTGGTGGTACATGCACTGTGTTTGTAGAGCTCACATACAAGCAAGTTGTTTTAAGTAGACAACACACTGCGGAACATTTAAAACCAGTGGCTCTGCTTCCGTTAATCAGCTGCTGCTATCCTGTTGGATATCTGGTGTTATCTGTAGAGGGTCGGCTCACATCATACCTGTGGCGTTATTATAAAGCGTCTCTCCTCTTGGTCCGTGTCAGAACACGGAGAGAGGATGACACTGAGATGATATAACACTGCGCCTCAGGGTACGAGGCATATTTTTACCATCTCCCCAACAGTGACACATCCACAAGTGGAGAGCTGTGATTGATTTGCATAATGAGAAACAACTCAAACTTCAGATCTAGAGAACAAAGGCTGAGGTATTACAAATATGGAAATGATGAAAAACATCTCAAAACCAGAAGAAATATTTGATTCAACTGAAGAAATCATTAAGAATTATTTATTTGAATCAGTATGAAATACCTATTTCCAACAATTTTGGAAATGTTTGGATTGGGCTAGAGCGCCAGATACTATAATGGAAATATAAATTACAAAAAAAAACATAGGAGAAAATGTAAAGCAACATAAAAAAGTGTACAGTATAATTAAGCGTTTCGATATTGTAAAAGCTAACAGCGCCCCCCTGTGGTAAAACTGTGAAATAACATGAACTAACTGAGGACGTGTGTGAGCGTGTGTGAGTGTATGTGTGTGCGTGTGTGTGACCACCAGCTGAGTGTAATTGGTCCTAATGACAGAGCGATGTGGAGAGAGGAGATGCTGTCCTGTTCTCTATTCCTGACAAATCTGCGCTACTTACTGTGTGTGTGTGTGTGTGTGTGTGTGTGTGTGTGTGTGTGTGTGTGTGTGTGTGTGTGTGTGTGTGTGTGTGTGTGTGTGTGTGTGTGTGTGTGTGTGTGTGTGTGTGTGTGTGTGTGTGTGTGTGCATTACATAAAAACGTGAACACAGGCACACAGCAGTGAGAAGAGGAGGATGGAGAGACGTCTGTAAGTGTCAGTGTTGACCCTCAACTCCCCCCACCCCCCCCTCACTGCTCCACCTGCTAATCCTCCAGCTGTTGTCCAGCTTCCACATGCTGCTGTCAGTCAGCATCCTCACCTGCTGCTCTCCACCCTCTTCACCTCCTCCACAGAAGACTTGAGCACATACGGACAATCAGCTGATCTGATGTAATCAATTCATCCTCAGAAAGGAGCAATTGGCATTTTAAATGGCAGCCATTGGGTGGTGTGCTAATAAAGAGTGTCCATCCACTGATGACCTCACTGTTCAACACCGCCTCAATAACACTCATATAACAATCTTTCAATGTTTAAATATCATTTACATAGCAAAACATCACAACAAATATTGTCCGGTATTAAATCCTTTTGTTTTTTGGTTTGTTTTTTGTTTCTTGTGCTTTTTGTTTCAGCCTGAATACATGTTCGTGTTCTGAAATGTACACCATCTAAAGGTCATCCCTCCCACACAATCTAACTGAAGGACTTTTTAGAACACAGCTTATTCGCTGCTGTGTGTGTCATGTGTTGTGAGGTAAAAACCTATCAAATATTTTTAATCTATCTATCTTTATTTTAGAATTGTATGTACCTTCAGAAAAGGGTTGTGCAACCTGAATTGTCTTCTGTACAGTGTTGTAAATTGAAGATGTTGCAATAAAAAATGTATGATAAAAAAAAGAAGGATTCGGCCATTTGAGAGAATTTTTTTGAAAAAAGACAGAATTTTTTGAATAAAGTCAGAACTTGATTTTTTTACTTTTGATCAGACTTCCACTTCCATATGTACCTTTATTACAGATGAAGTCATGGTGGTGTCACATTGGTTACTAAAAGCGTTGCACTGCTGTGGACATACAGTATGGAAGTGTTGGTGTGTTTTTGCCCCTTACATGCTTGCCGTAGTTTGTCCTTGTCGTAGTGCAGAGCCTCGTAGTCAGTCATGCTGATCCTGCTCACTCTGATCCTCAGCCTCTCAGGCACCGGCTGCTGACTGACACACACACAAACAGAACCACAACACTTTAGCACATCCATATTACAGGTTCAATTCACACTTTAATATCCTATTCAATGCAGCCACACGGTTGGAAAAAACGTGTGTGTGTGTGTCTCACTCATTGAGGTGTGGCAGTGAGGTCCTGCGTTTGGTCTTCTGGATCATGTTGGCCTGGTTTCTCAGGCTGATGGTGATGACAGAGGGAGCCAGTCTACACGGCTCACCGTCCACCTGTAACACAAGAACACAGTGTGTGTGTACAGGATGTGTGTGTACAGGATGTGGGTGAACAGTACGTGGGTGAACAGTACGTGGGTGAACAGTACGTGGGTGTACAGTACGTGGGTGAACAGTATGTGGGTGAACAGGATGTGGGTGAACAGTATGTGGGTGAACAGTACGTGGGTGAACAGTACGTGGGTGAACAGTACGTGGGTGAACAGTACGTGGGTGAACAGTACGTGGGTGAACAGTATGTGGGTGAACAGGATGTGGGTGAACAGTATGTGGGTGAACAGTACGTGGGTGAACAGTACGTGGGTGAACAGTACGTGGGTGAACAGTACGTATGTACAGTACGTGGGTGAACAGTGTGTGGGTGAACAGTACGTGGGTGAACAGTACGTGGGTGAACAGTATGTGGGGTGAACAGTACGTGGGTGAACAGTACGTGGGTGAACAGTACGTGGGTGAACAGTACGTGGGTGAACAGTACGTATGTACAGTACGTGGGTGAACAGTGTGTGGGTGAACAGTACGTGGGTGAACAGTACGTGGGTGAACAGTACGTGGGTGAACAGTACGTGGGTGAACAGTACGTGGGTGAACAGTACGTGGGTGAACAGTACGTATGTACAGTACGTGGGTGAACAGTGTGTGGGTGAACAGTACGTGGGTGAACAGTACGTGGGTGAACAGTATGTGGGTGAACAGTACGTGGGTGAACAGTACGTGGGTGAACAGTACGTGGGTGAACAGTACGTGGGTGAACAGTACGTATGTACAGTACGTGGGTGAACAGTATGTGGGTGAACAGTATGTGGGTGAACAGTACGTGGGTGAACAGTACGTGGGTGAACAGTACGTGGGTGAACAGTACGTGGGTGAACAGTACGTGGGTGAACAGTACGTGGGTGAACAGTATGTGTGTACAGGATGTGGGTGAACAGTACGTGGGTGAACAGTACGTGGGTGAACAGTACGTGGGTGAACAGTATGTGTGTACAGGATGTGGGTACAGTGTGTACCTGTACTGGCAGTGGTTTGGTAGTTGTCAGGGTGACTTCTCTGCACTGGTTCAACCTCTCACCATGACCTCCGACCTGGAGAGTAGCCTGTACACACACAAACACACACACACACACTTGGTCATTACTCCAGCCATGTATGTATTACACGCTGTGTTTTCCCTTTGCACATTGAGGCCTTTAACTTGTGACGTTTGTTACACAATCTGCAGACACTCTTTTAAAAAATATATATTCTAACACCTACATAATACAATATATTTTGTACCTCTTTACCAAGTTGTAACTAATAGAAAAGGTGACATATGAGTGTATTGTTGGAACGATACGATTCAGAGCAGAGCATATAATCACAATTAGTCATTTTACTAACCATCTCAACTGACACCCATGTTAGGATAACGTTTATTTTAGTAAGACACACCGGTTACCATGGCGAAACGGATATGATGCGCTACATACCAGTGAGGTCATAGTAAACCCGATGACCTCGATGTATCCGTCATCATGGCGCTGAGGCTCGAAGTCGTGATGGTCTCCGGGGTTACCCCATGGTGTGGTGCCTGCACAGTATCTGCACAACACAACACACACACATCCCATCATATCACAGTGGTTATTAACCATTTAAAAAAGTAGTTGGGAATAGAGCCAGGGTCAGGTTAGTAGCAAACAGCGTGTGCATCAGAGTTAAAGAGATAAGAGTCAGGGATGCTGTGAACCTGCAGCAATATGATTGGATAATGATGTTTCTGTCTGTGAAAGAGCCAATCACCATGAAACAGTCTGCCAACTGTGATGCCAAGCCTGAGTCTGGTAATCTGCCTGAACTAATATTATCTGCAGTGTAATTGCCTGACATACACACACAGATGTTATCAGGAGCAGCAGTAACACTGTCAGGATGTAATCTATCGGTAGGAGCCAAATGCAGGTTTAGCCATTGTTGATTATTTCTAATTTAATTTGTATTTGTGTTTCGTGACTTCCTGCAATTGTCACATGGGTGTAGCGTACGGTATTAAGTTCACCAGTTGTGTGCCAGGTTTGTGTGATAGACAAAGAGGTGATTGGGTTCCGATTCCCTTTGATACCGTATGGTCCTGCTGTAAATGTTTGTATATTTGCATTACTAAATTGGATGGAACAAGATCTTTAGTTCAGACTGCTCATTGGGGACGAGTCACAAAAACGAACCAAACCTAACCTCTCCCGACTTAATTCAATTCACGGCAAAACAAGCAGCCACAAGACTGTCTCTGTGAGATTAAAGCCAGATTTGTTTTCTTTACTTTTGGACACATCCCAAACGTTTTTCTCATCTGGCCTTTATCCTCTTCCGTATATATAGAACCCTACAAGATGTGCAGTAAGTAGACACATATACATAACATACGTGTATCTGCTCCCTCTAGGCTTCATCACATGTTCATATAACATCAGTTTCTATTAATACAGAGATCTATTTAAGCTGTGACCCTGCAAACAACTTCCACACCACTTCCAACCTCCTGACCTGCCTTCATGGCATCCATAAGTGGACTGCACAAAATGTTCAGTAGCTCAATGCTGAGAAAACAGGATGATAGGGAAATATGACATTAAACACTCTTGTTCTCTGTCCCAGTCCTTATCCAAGCATTGCAGAAATGAAAGAGCACGGTGAGATTCCTTGTAAGTGTGCACATGCTGGGCCAGCTGCTTCTGATTCTGACAGTCCTTACACTATGTGTGTTTTATTATGAGCTACATAAATATTAATGTAGCAGCTTCTCATCTTTACACTGTCGTATTCACTGATTAATGTGACAAACAACAGCTGTCTGTCACCAATTAATGTTAGCTCAGTAACATGGAGACAGGCCATAACAGACGTGTGTGTTGCCTGGTTACAGTGCTTTCTGCAGCTGAAGTCAGCCAAAGATCTCTGAGGGAAGAAAACTGTATCAGCTGCAATAACTGCATCAGAGTGATACCTCTTGTCTATAGAAGATCAGTCATGTCACTTTTAGAAGTTGATCAATCATTTGTAACATACAAAATATAGGTTATGCACTTGATATTTGAACCAGTCAAGCATCACTAGCTCCTGAAGAGAGTTGTGTCACATCTAGTAGCGACCGCTGTTTTTTCAACGCGTCAAATGTCACATTTTGTGGATCAAAATGTGCGTAAATATTGGCATCAGATGGGTCTCAGATACCCAAGGACAGGATAATATCTTAAACACTGAGAGGGAATGGCCCTCATCCCTTACTTTGCCTACATTTATGTGAAAATGTTCTTTACTCCAGAACATCTGTCTTCTATCTGTTGCAGATAGACAATAGTATATCCACAGTATCAGGGACAGTATTAGTGGTAGTGGTCTCACCTGGGGATGTTGAGGAACACCAGACACTGCAGCTTCAGTCCTGAACCTTTGAGGTCAAATCTGTCCCGTCACACTGGAGAAAGAGGGGGGGGGGGGGGGGGAGGGGGTTACAGTGACAGTTACAAACAACAGCCACAACAATAAATGTTCTTCTTTTACTGATGCAGCAACCCAACGCTCCTCCCTCCCCCCCCCCCCCCCTCTGCCTCCATAAGACGTGTTTGTATACAAATGACTGACAGTTTGATTGACAGCTACTCACCACCACTCTGATGTGCTTTGACAGGTCTTTGGAGCTTCCCATCAGAAAATCTGAGAACGCTGTCTGCATGAGACACACACACACACACAGCAGCACACACACACACACACACACACACACACACACACACACCACACACACACACACACACACAACACACCAATCACGACACACACACACACACACACACACACACACACACACACACACACACACACACACACACACACACACACACACACACACACACACACACTACACACACACACACACACACACACACACACACACACACACACACACACACACACACACACACACACACACACACACACACACACACACACACACACACACACACACACACACACACACACACACACACACAACACACACACACACACCACACACACACACACACACACACACACACACACACACACACACACACACACACACCACACACACACACACACACACACACACACACACACACACACACACACACACACACACACACACACACACACACACACACACACACACACACACACACGATCAATCACTAACCACATGTTAACACATAAAGGAGCCGGGGGCCGACCATCACACATCAGAGGGGACAAAATGGTGTGACCTGAGGTGATGACGGCCCCGGGACATTTCAGAGACACAGCTGGTGTGAGCGACATCTTTTGTCATCTCTTCATAACTGCACTTTTTTTTTTAATACTCTGTCTGAGGTCACTTATAGAGCCTAGCGCCATTACTGTAGTATTTTAGATCCCTCCTTTGCCTAGGCTTAAAGCAGAGCTGATAGCCTTTGCAACATTCCTGGAAAGACGTCTAATACAAGATGGAAATCATCAACACCACCTTCCCATGCTCTGTGGATAAAAGACATGTTTTAATTTACAGCGCTCTTCCAGGAAGCTCACAATGTGTGGGGGCCATTTGTTGCCTATGCAAAGAGAGTGACCTTCCCAGATATTCCATAATAAGACCAACTGTTCTTACTTTGTACATTCATTTACTCTTTTAATTTTTTCCTCCTTCTCGTTTTACAAAAACTTTACCACTGTGTTCCGTCGACAGGTTAAGACTTTTAAAACTTGTTGAATGACCCGTGAGCATGAAATCCTTGGCCTATTACTAAATGGAAACATCCAATCTTTTATTAAACAGGCTGGAAGAGCACTGCGGTGTAAAGAAGAGAGATCACACGCTAAACAGTGGATCAATCAGATTCTCTGCTGCATACACATTAATTGACTTCTTTTATTGCTGTAAAGTCAGCCAATGTTTTAGCCAAACCTTGTCAGGAGAGGAAACTACTTTTCCAAAAGAGAAAAAGCAGCAACTGAAGAGAGAAGACTGAGGAGAACAACTCTCAAGTAGTGAAAGAAGGACATTGAGATGTAGACTTGATGCACTGTTAGATTTCTCTGAGCAGCCAGCTTATCTCCTGACAGTGATCCAGGCATGAGAAAATAAGAGCTGAACAATAAAGCAAGCGGGAAATATTTGAAATGTGTCAGAGGGATGAGCGGTCTGGTGTAATGGATTTATTACTGTGTGAATGTCTGGCTGTATCTGTTCCATCTACAGTCTGCACCCTTTCATTTGTTCTCATTTTAAATACTGCTACTTTTTACCATTTACTTATTTGTTTCTACTTATTAGTTGTATTGTTATTTACGTGGGCTTGCCCTTTTATTTAATATTGTACTGAATGTTCCCTGTTGTATACATTTAAAGGATTTCTGATTTTTGATTTGAAAGGAACTACAGCAAGGTCACATGACTTCAAAAAAACATCATTTTGTTCAGCTACTTGATGTAATATTTGTGAGCCACAGGATATTTTTACAATATCAAACAAAGTCGCGTATGATCCTCTTATCCGAACAGTATGAAAGAGAAACGTTCAGACTCACCCCAGCATAGAACATCTTGTTTCTGAAACGACTGTTGAACTTCTCTGGGTTGGCCTCTGAAACATTACACACACAGTAATCAGAAGAATACATATTTAGCTATTGTTCCCATAATCTTATCATCACACCAATATTAAAGTGAACAGCCATTTTATAATATTTGTTAATATGAATGTACCTCTTGACTCGTGAAACTCCAGAGTCACATGGGCATCAAATCCAAGACTGAAGTAATTGTTGAAAACATCTAGAGGGAGCTGAGAACAAACACACACACGATTATTTGACATTTTACGCCTGGTTGTAACTTTTCATAAGAATAATGGAGTTTCATTTTTGAATAAAGTCCAAGAATAAACATCACAAATCCAGGAAATAACTTAGAACTTAGACTCCGACAAAAGGAAGATGAGTTTGACCCTGATGCTTGGTACGACGCAATCTTTTAAAAAAGGTGTGATTGTTTGATAAATAATGAATAAAAGAAAGAATAGAATAGAAAGGCCTTGTGTAATTCACATCTCTGAATACATTGTAAACCCTTCTTCAGCGCTTAAAGCTTGTAACTGTTAGCTTTCATAATTTTCTGTCAGGTGGGGACTTCCAATTAAAATCAAATGAACACATTATCAGACTGTGAAACACTGTGTGATCACTCATCAAGTCATCAGCCTTTCATTTCTGCCATTAAAGGGGTAAAAGAGTGTTATTTCAAAGGATGGGATCCCTGATGATTTTGACTAAAAACATAATACCTGCCGATCTAATCTGTGGCGCTTCATTAACTCACCGTCAGAAATATTGCTCCTACCTCTTTGTCTTCATGCCAGAGTCTCCTCTGATAATTGAACTCTCCCAAAATAACTTCTCAATACTTCATACTACAGTTTTTCACCTTAGGAGTTAAGATGATTTACAAATACCTTACATCCTGCAATGCGTGTGTGTGTGTGTGTGTGTGTGTGTGTGTGTGTGTGTGTGTGTGTGTGTGTGTGTGTGTGTGTGTGTGTGTGTGTGTGTGTGTGTGTGTGTGTGTGTGTGTGTGTGTGTGTGTGTGTGTGTGTGTGTGTGTGTGTGTGTGTGTGTGTGTGTGTGCGTGTGCTGACCTTATCAGTCTGCTGTTCGTCAGGTTCAGCCCCTGCACTGTGGTTTGGTTCAACCTGTAGATTCCACCGGTCCAGCTGGACAACAGTCCCATCCTCCACATGGGACAGAATCTTAGACAGAGGCTCGTCTGTGTAGCCCTGGAACACATGCACACTTATATTAAACATACACACATATGTGTATATGAACAAGGGATGGGCTTTTTTTATTATTAAAAGCTTAAGAAACACATGTGTTCTGTATCTTTAAGGTGCCAATGAGCAGGTGTTTGTCAGTTTGTTCTCACCCCTCCCCAGTTGAGGGTCCTGGCGAGGTCATTTCCTGTCCCCAGTGGTAACACAGCAACAGGAGGCTGAGGATTTATCGCCAGTTCATCGAGACAAGAGAGGATCCAGCCCACCTGAGAACACACACGCAGATACTGAGATCCATGCTTCTCACAAACAGGAAGTGTTCAGTGTACCCGGGGTTATTAAATCACATAGCATGAGATGTGTCTATGCTGATGATATAGCCATTGATTACTCCTTAAATCCAGAGAATAAAAGGAGATCATCTACGATACAAAATCCCTGCACCACACGCTTTGTACGTAGATTTTAAGATTTGACTTTTTTCATTTTAGTCAGTACATCAATTAACTGGTTAAGTGATGCTTCTTTGATTCCAGATATACATCCTGGATGAAGCCAATTTTGTCTTGACAGGATAGAGAAAAAAGTACTATGGTAGTCTTCAAGTTAACTGCACATTCTTCTAAAAGTACCTTCCAATAAATATTCATATTTTAATATTTAAGTAACCAACCACAGCATCAGTTTATTGGTCCTTTTTTATTGTTCTAGCCATCTCTTCATTGTATTTCTGGGTTTACTCACAGTTCCATCCCCCCCACAGGCCAGGATTTTCAGGTTGTGCACTCGGCGATACAGCTCCAAACTAAGATGGACACAGGTTAATGACATCACCAGAAGATGTTAATTGATGTGTGGGTGTGTGTGTGGGTGTGTGTGTGTGTGTGTGTGTGCGTGCGTGTGTGTGTGTAAACGTACCCCTCCTGTGGTCCTCCCTGGCTCAGGTCAAACACCTGCCTGGGGTTCAGATACCACATGAAGGACTGCATGATCTTAGTTCCCTGTCGAACACAAAAACCCAATCAACATTGGAAGACGAGGACTAAACTGACCCAGAATCTGCTCACAGTGCAGCGGTGAGCTAAAAGCTTGACTAACTGGATGACATGTTAACCGGTTCATAGACCAGTTCATTGAAATTGCTGGGTGTGCTGCGTGTTCCTACATACCTGGTTCCCTCCACTTCTGGGGTTGACAAACACCAGCAGAGGTTTCATCAGCGGTGAAGGGATGGGTCTGATTAAAAAAGGTTTCCACTGCCGTCCTTCCTGTCAGAGAAGAAGATGATCTGCTCAGATCCTCTACAGCACTGTTACCACTTAACCAATAAAAAAACACTTGCGGACCAGCTAACTCCACAAATATCCAAAAACAAAAAGGCCTGCTTACCACTCCAACAGTAAAATGACAGCCTAATAATGACAACTTAACCTTCTCTATATCGCCTCGTTCACACATTAAATCAACAATACAAATACAACTACAGATTATACAAGCATTTCGTTCAAATGCGATTTAAAATGCTCAGGTTTTACACCTCTTATGAAATGTAGACATTTATTAGGGAGTTTATATCCGAGCCAACAGACTCACAGATTGTTGGCTACTGAGAGAAATGCAAAATACACCGCATAGTACGACACAAACCTCCGCTGTGGATTTTCAAAACAAAATACAGTAAAACTATGGTCGCAGGCCCAAGATTAACTCTCTGAGGTCTAAGCCATTTTTACACATGTTAGGCTCGCCTGGGCTTTTTTTGTAAAAATGCTAATAAAACATGAACCTTGGCTGGCCTGCGTGGTTTGCCTACAAAACAAAAATAAAAAAACGTTTTTGCAGCCCCAACAACAGCCTCTGATTCATCAACAGACTTCATGCAATGCTTCATTGGATGCATATATTGGATAATAATCTCTATCCCACTCCTAACATCTAAATCTACTTCCAGCATGGATAAATGTTCATAAAAGACATCCATTGTTTGTTTTATACACTTCTTGAAATATAAAAAAAACACATCGTTTTTCTAGAAGAGATTACAAATCGCCTGGAAATGGTACAAACAAGTGGCAACATGTGTGACGAAGGTGTTGCGCTGGGCTATATCATGCAATCGAAAGTGAAACTTAAGCTCGCTTCATTGCGGAGATATTTCTGCGAGAGTGCGGAAAACTTTTATTTATTTAAAATGTGAAATGTTACCAATATACTCACGGACCACACTTTGAGAAGCACAACACAGTCCATTCAGCCTGTTAACCTGGGACTCTATTTAATCTACGTTATCTGGACATTTTCACAAACGTAGCCCACATCATGTCCCTTAGAACAACAGAGATCCAGATGATAGTGCAGGACTGACCTCGGCTCCTTTCTTGCTGCTTTTCCTCTTGAATGATGTTCTCTTCTTCTTTTTACTGGACTTCATAGATGACTGGAGTGAGACACAAACAGAGAGAGCAGCTGCACATCACTGGGTCTAATTCACTCAGAGCAGAGTGCAAAACCTCACCGGCTTCTTGATAACAGGAAAGTATGATAATGACAGAAGACATATCCATGTTAGAGGTGTAACAGCTCACTCACTATTACATCATACCTGCTCGTCTGAGTCTGAAGAAAGCCCCCATGCAGAGGTATTTAGCTGCTTATACGACATACTTTGAAAACTGACTAAAAGATTATCTCTATCTTCTAAAAGGTTAAGTACAAGATTATAATTAAATTCTTCATTTGTTTTGGGAACATGCATATAGTCTAGACATAACTAAAAACAGTCGCAATAACACTGCACTGTATTTATACTACTATTACTTTTACAAAATCTTATTTGATGTTATATCACAACTGCCATTATCAATGTCTAACTTATCTCTCTCTGGGTCATCTCGCTGGACTCTGAACCTACAACCAGTGGAGACATTTAAAATCAGCCAATCACTACATTTTGTTCAGGGCTTGTCCTTATATGGCCACTTTTGGCACTAGATTCATTCAGAAAACGAAATTGTAATGCAGACAAAAATCGCCTTTAAAGGTGGGGTAGGTAATTTTGGAGAAACCAGCTCGAGTGCGCTAGAATTTGAAAATACACAACCGGAAAAAATCTGCCACTTCCTTACAGAGCCCCTCCTCCAACACACACGAACGCGCACATGACCAATGAGGGCACAAGATAAGTTTGTGCACAGATGGAAGGCTGACAGGCAGGTAGGCCATCCAGTTATTTTAGCCGGGCCGTGCTTTTTACAGCGCTACGGCTTCCACAGATGACAGATTTATTTATGGATTTTTTGTCAAAGCACTTAAGATATTCATTGCTATCGGGATGTTAAGAGCATTCCATGGAATATAACAAAAAGTGTATCTCGAGCCGGTTTCTCAAACTTACCTACCCCACATTTAATTGGGACAAATGTATTTTTAGGCTCTTCATTCAATTCCCACAAATTCAAAACTAAACACCTATTTGGAATTCTGACTGTCTGCAATAGAAACAATAAGTACACAATGGCTCAAACATGACAACCCATCTCTAGACAACTGGTATGAAACAATCTGTGAAATTTGGACATTACATGCGGATTTGGACATTACATGCGGTGTCCCCCAGGGGTCAGTATTGGGGCCGAAACTATTTATTATGTGGATTAATGAAATATGCAATGTATCGACAGTACTCAAATTTGTTTTGTTTGCTGATGACACTAATATATTTTGTTCTGGGGACAATGTACAGCTACTATTGGAAGAGATCACAGCTGAAATATGCAAACTAAAGTTATGGCTAAACAGCAATAAGTTATCATTAAACTTGAATAAAACAACATTAATCATATTTGGAAATAGCAATACACTAGCATCCATTAAGATAGATGGGATTTTCATTGAGAGAGATAAAGAACATAAATTCCTTGGAATCACAATTGATGAGAAACTGAGCTGGAAACCTCACATAAAACATATTCATTCCAAAGTCTCAAGAAGTATTGCAATATTAAACAAGGCAAAACAGATTCTTGATCAAAATTCCCTCTACATTCTTTACTGTTCATTGGTGTTACCTTATTTATTTATTGGGGCAGTAATTATAAAACTACAACACAATCCCTATTTATTCTACAAAAAAGAGCAATAAGACTTATTAAAAATGTAAGCTATAGGGATCATACAAACCCATTATTCTTAGAGCTAAAATGATTAAAACTGTCAGATCTTGTTGAATTCCAAATTGCACAAATCATGTTTAAGGCAAAACACTTTCAATTACCTGGAATATTCAGATATTGTTCAATGAAAGACAAGGGAATTATTATTTACGTGGTTCATTTATATTCACTAATGTTAGGGTGCGCACAACAAAGAGAAGTTTTTGTGTTTCTGTTTGTGGGGTGAAGATCTGGAACAATGTGAGTGAGGAGCTAAAGGGATGTCCAAACATCAAACTATTTAAAAAGAGGTATAAAGACACAATTCTCACAAGGTACAGGGATGAAACTGCTAAACCATAACTGTTTATATTCTTGTTTTGTATTCTATTTAGGAATTTGTGTTTGTATGAATTTGTGTATGTACATATGTATATATATAAATATATAGAGACCATTCTCCTAACTTGCCTGTATATATTATATGAATGATTATATAAATTATTCAAGGTTAAAGTATACATTGATATTGTATGTTAACACATATTAAGATGTAAAAAGAAAAAAAATGTATAGGGAAAAGGGGTCGGATTAAATAAGTGTAAACTTCTTCCGACCCCTTTTCGGACGTGTAATTAGCTAAAGCTTTGTTGTTTATTGATATCAGACAATGATACTACAGATTCTTCAATTATTAATTAAATATTTCGTTTTCATCTTTTGTTTCATTTGTATTTTCTTTGGTTTTACATGCTCGAAAAAATAAAATAAAACTAAACTAAATATTTGTAATGGAAAGACTCACTTTTTCCACCGGGCTTCAGGAAAATCATTTGAGGAAACAGGGAAAAAGTGACAAAAAAATATATTTTTCCCATAACGGTGGGTACCATTTTATTTTACTTTCAGTTTTTTATTTTCTTTCTATTTATGATTATTATTTATTACTTTTTGTTTCTGTTTCTGTTTGTCAATTGATCAAACTTTATTATCAATACTATGTGACAAAAGGTTGCTTTCGATTAGTCAGCTGTTACTATGCGACCTCTGGATCTTCCTTGTGGATTAAACTGTAAATGTAATTGTATAAAATTAAAGTGTAATTTAGAGTGAGTGTTACCTGGCGTCGGACGCGAATGATCCATGTGGGCGGGACTATGAGTGCAGCGTGAGCTCCTATTGGGCAAGCCTCTTCAATCTGCTGCAGCATGAAGCAGGACACCTTGTTGTGGTACTACAGAGGGACATAAAGACATATTTAAATAACTGACATCTGGAGAATAATGTAACTCAGTGCCTTTCCAAACACTCACAGCCTGTTTGCACCAGGAGCAGCTGATGGCCACGATGTCTTTACTGTGGAACGCAAACTTCTGCTGGAAGCCCTGCACACAACAACATCTGATGATCAATATGACTTCCAACTGACAGTTCAATTATTGGTCAATAGAGAAAATCTCACTCACTTTCCCACATTGTTTACATTTGCCTTCTTGCCTTCTCCGATGCACCCAGTGATGACGCACCACAGCGGGCTGAACACACACAAACCGTCATTTACATCAAAGAGCATTCAAGAGATTACATTTTCTAACATTGAGTTGATAGAAGAAGTGCAGGAAGAAGCTTCTAGAACTCACCTCGCGGATGTTCCTAGAGCCGGATTCTCTGAAAGACGGCTTACACCTGAAATTAATCTGCAGGAGAGCAGAGGAAGAGTAGGGAGAAGAGTCGGGAGGTGTCAGTACGAAAGTGCAAGTTCCAGCTGCAAACCCACCTGGGTGCTGTGATTATTTCATACAGTTCGAGAAGTATGGAGTTTCAGAACAGACGTGGACTAGAGTAGTGATCAGAGTGATTCCCAGGGATCAGGGTGGCGGGTGGATTTTGTTTTAGGGGGAAGAAGCGGTTAGGCTGAAGAGGCTGTTTGATTTTGAAGAGGTGAAAATGGAGAGGAACCATATGAAGAGCCAGGCACCTCAGTAAAAGGGTTTTTGTGTTTTTAAAATGCACACCCACTAATGTGTACACCATTAACAGACTCACAGAATGATTCCGCAGATCAATATCATATTGGGTACATATGTATAAAATGATGCATAGCCTATTTCCACATGTCTATTGAAACATAAAGTCAGAGGTCACATGCTGTATAATATCAATGATGTGTGCGAGGTATACATTGATTTAATAATTAAACATTCATTTTCTTGCCGTCTTTGCTTATAACAAGACAATTTCTCATTATATAGTTTAGGATGTTTAGTTAAAGGTGGGGTAGGTAAGTTTCAGAAACCGGCTGGAGAAACACTTTTTGTTATATTCCATGGAATGCTCTTAATATTCCGATAGCAATGAATATCTGAAGTGCTTTGACAAAAAAATCCATAAAAAAACGTCATCTGTGGAAGCCGTAATACTGTAAAAAGTACTGTCTGTCAGCCTTCCATCTCGTGCACGCACAAATGTATCTCGTGCCCTCATTGGGCGTGCATTGCAGCAGTACTTCAATGACTCGCCAGCAACAGGCGGCTACTTTCACCATGGCAGAATTAGGTTCAACATCGTTTACTGGTCGCAAAAGAAATAATGTAACGGAGCAAATTAAGAACAAAAAGAAAGTGGAAACTAGGAGAAGTCAAACCAGAGTCAATATCGGAGTTGCTTTTCAACGATGGCGACTACTGATGGAACACGAGGGAGACGGGTGGCGCAGTGGTCTGTGCATCCGATGATCAGATCAAGGGGGAGTGCTGGGGAACTCCAGTTCGAAACCCGCTCCTGCCGCCACTGCGTCAGGCCGTTGTGTCCTTGGGCAAGACACTTCACCCGGATTTGCTCCTGTGGGTATTGTCCACAGTATCTAACCATTGCATGTATGATATATGTGTAATGTGTGTATATGTAAAGCGCTTTGAGTCATTGAAAAAGCGCTATAATAAATGTAAGGAATTATTATTAACACACCGAGTTGAAATCTGACGCTGTGGTCGCTCTTTTTCTCTTGGACAGGTAATTTATCTGTTTTGTATGGTTTACAATTCCCCTGAACTATATAGCCAACCTAAGTCATGAGCGCGTTCATTTGTGTTGGAGGAGGTGCTCTGGAAGGAAGTCTGAAGGAAGGGGCGGATTCTTTTCGGCTGTGTACTTTCAAATTTTAGTGCACTCGAGCCGGTTTCTGAAACTTACCTCCCCCACCTTTAAGTAGTAGATCTTTATGCTTTTATTTTGAAGTAGCTCCGGGTGATTTAATGTAATCCAATGTTAATATATTTCTGTCTTTGTAGTATATTCTATATATTTCTGATATCTATTGTAGAGTATTTTGATTTATTCAGTTTTGTTTTATATTGTGTATTATTTAGATACTCTAGTTATAAATATATTTTCTACTTTGAACATGTATAAAGTTGCTTTTACTTTCATTATATGTGTATCTTATTCTATCTTTTAAACAATTTCACTCTCAAACATCTCTGCTTGACAACACTGAATTTGGAATTAATAAAGTATCTATCATCATCATCATTTGGACACAGGTGATTCGGTATTTATTGGAGACAGGTGGAGGTGGGATTGACTCCACCTTAAGTGTTTCCCAGAGAGGCCTCCCATCTCTGAAACCAACAGGACAAACGTTACCCGCTCAGAGGAGTGACAGAACTTTGATCAACCAGAACATGAGACGGTGAGGGAAAAGAGAAGGACCCCATTAGGATGTAAGGACAGAATGGTGTGTGTGTGTGTGTGTGTGTGTGTGTGTGTGTGTGTGTGTGTGTGTGTGTGTGTGTGTGTGTGTGTGTGTGTGTGTGTGTGTGTGTGTGTGTGTGTGTGTGTGTGTCCGACTCAATTTCCGATTTTGTTTGAGGTAAGTATGATTGGAGTGAGGGTCCAAACACCACCTGTCCTGTTTCTGTCAGACTGAGGACCCACACCAGGAGAGAGGAGGGAAAGGTGGGGGGGGTATCTCACTCTAAAGTCTGGGTCATTGAGGGGCAGGGTGGCATCCAACAGAATGGCTCTAGATGTGGGGAACTGGAACAGGAGGGACAGTTAAAGACACGTGCACTGTCCTCTGCTACAAAAACAATAACTGTAACAGTGAAATAAAATAAACAATTCCCTGGATCTGACTTTAGATTTGCATCATGACGCAGGGTTTAAAATAATCCTCTTTCTCACTTCTCTCTCATCTGACAACTCATCTTTGACAACTCAAAATGTAAGCCTTCTTTATTGTCCCCTTTTGTCCCCTTTAAAGGATGCTTTAAACATCCGTCTTCAATCTCTTCTCCACCTTTATCTGACTGGAGGGTTTACACCTGCGTCTTTCGGCTTCAAGTCTCCATAAAGGAGATTAAAAGGTGAGCTCATGTAAATTCCCTGAGTATAACTATTTAAAATCCATGAGAGAGAAATATACCTTCTCCAGTTGTTCTATACAGATGGTGTGGGCCACGATCTTACACGCTGCACACTTCCTGCGACTCACAGACTTTTGCTAGAAACACAAAGAAACACAGTTTAGAAATACAAAAAACAACCACACACATACAAACACTTTACTCAAAGTACTACTCAGTTTTTGTTTAATGATCATAAGCAGTTGGTAAATAATTTTTTTGAATGGGAAAAATGAGGCAGTAATGATATATATGACCACCAGGGGGCAGTACTGTGCTGCAGAAAGAGACACGCTGTGGGCTGGAAGCTGGTACTGAAATTAGAATGATGACATGATGCTTTATGACTTGTGAGGTATCATATGTATGTGTGATGTGATGGGCTGTGATACGAGCCGACATGAGTACAATTATACCATGATGTGAGCGTGGTGATGACACCAGAGGTCCTTCAGCGGGAAATACATCTCTGTAGCATCACTGTGCAGAAGGTGTTAAAGCAAAGACCAGAGTGGGTTCTCTAAATGAGTCACATTGCCATCTTAAGGTATAAATGTTTAACTGATGTGAGGGGTGTGACAGTGAGCGATGAGGGGAAATGAAGCACAGACTGGAACAAGCACAAGCTTTTTAACGGCAGAACACCCATAATGTCTCACTATTATTCAGCCATTTCTTCGGTATATTATGGAATGGTTTTCAGCAGAGAAGTGTAAGGAATGTGCGATGAAATAGCTGTGTATATTTCATTGTTTTAATAGTGTCTCATTGGTGATCTCAATAGAGGAAAAGTGGATTTTTCACTATGAATATAGTAAGGTAATATATAATAAGAATGAATATACTTAATATATAAATTACAACACATTTTCTTTCCTTTTATGACTGCACAGCTGGATTGAACTTTATTGAGTCTTGCAACATAATCTTGCACTACTTTATTCTACTCTGTTTCTTCTTTTTATTGTTTTAAATTAGTTTTATTGTTATCTTAAATATATATAGTCATGTTGAATTGTTGGAGGAGCCTGGGACTTAAGATTTGCATTGACATTACTACACTGTAGCTACTGTATATATGACAATAAAGCAACCTTTGAATGTTGAATCTTTGATATGTCGCACATATTTATTTTTTTAGATAGTAATTTCTCATATTCTTACTTCCTTGTGTATTTATATTTCTTGTAAATATGTATTTGTATTTATACATTTCATAATAGTTAATTAAATAGTTCTATATATGCTTGATTTGTACACTGTTATTGTGTTTATGTACTGCATTTGTTTGAAACAGCAGCATATTCATTTTAAAAACAGCAAGGACCCTGAACAAGAGTGAATGAACCCTGGACATAACATCAACTCTCTGTGAACACCAGTCATAGCAGCTGGGAAAAGGTCAAAGGTCAGAGCCCAGGAGTCAGAGGCTGAACGGAGATAGAGAGGAGGAGGATATTCACATGTGACACCAGAGATCATCTGTGATCGGCTAAAGGGCGAAACACCAAATTAAATATGACAGCTATTCCATCAAACGGTGGCCTATGAGAGACTATAGGTGGGCCGTGATGAGGCCTCTGACACGTATACACCCTGTCGGATCAACTGAATACAATATATTGATAAGGAACTTGTAGAAATATTGTTGGGGGCACAGAGGATAGAGGAGATACTTACCAGTGCTCTGGCTATACAGTGTTGTTCCCCCACATAACAGTAGTCTCCAGATGCATTGGTCTCATACCAGATATGATCTCCATACTGAGCCGCCTCCTACAGGGGGGGGGGGGACAGAGACACACAGGAGAACACATCATGAAAATCACCTTATTATTCGTTTCACTGATGGTTCACTTTAGCATCGATAGGTCACTGATAAAGCATACAAAGATGTTAGATGATTGTGCAATCATTGGCGCTACAGTCCACTACTGTGTTCATATAGGTATTTAAATATAGATGTTAATAATATGCCTGCACAGTTGACTTATTCAGCCGTTTCTTCAATCAGGACAGACTGTCTCACCGGCGAAACCTACATTTCAGAGACACATTTGTTTCCCTGACAGCAAAAACAGCCAGGGTAAGGTGTGCGATGTCACAGCTGCTGTGTGTGTGTGTGTGTGTGTGTGTGTGTGTGTGTGTGTGTGTGTGTGTGTGTGTGTGTGTGTGTGTGTGTGTGTGTGTGTGTGTGTGTGTGTGTGTGTGTGCGTGCGTGCGTGTGTGTGTGTGTGTGAGAGATACTCACAGTCCAGTCCAAAGTGCTGCGGATGTGTGCCTCTGAGTCGGTTCTGGTCAGGGAGGATGTGCTGGGCTGGCAGGGCAGCGTCTGCAGGCCCGACTTAGCTATGGCTTTCCTGGAAACACAAAGAGACGCAAAACTGTGAATGCTCCTATGTCTTCCTGATAATGAACTCAAGAAAAAGAGGCAAGAAAACATAGGTAAAAACTGTGATCTGCCATTGTCACAAAGATTTGAAAGGGTTTGATATTTAAAATGATACTAATGATGTGAAATATTACTGATCAAACATTACATACACAAGATAAAAGCATATCAAACACACTTAGTGTTTCCTGCCGATGTTCTCTTCAGTATTGTAGATGTACATCTTACAGCAGTGTGTATAACGTAAATCAGGATACCAGAAATTAGGTAGGCAATACCAATAAATATATAAAATAAATGAAATAAAACAATTCTGGATAACCAATTAAAAAACTACTGTGAAATCAACATGTCAATTTCTTATATTCCATCATGTGACTCTTAATGGTGTATCTGATTATATTTCAATGGCTTTATTTCCTGGGAGCTGTAACTAACAAAATAATAATAACTTAAAATAGAAGCATGAAATGAGGTTAGTAAAATATATCTAATACTGGGCATGTTAAGTAATACAGCCGTACATATAACACCTGGCAGATGCACAAGGACCGAGCCACAAGTGTCATCTCTCCATTGTCAGTACTGCGCAACAGACTTTACAAAAGAAAAGTCACCTACTTTGTATCCATCCATTCTCTGCACAGGACTGACTCACATACAGACAAACAACCATTTATTTCCACACAAACAAATCAATAAGCAAAGCAGCATGTGTGTGGGCTGTAGAGAGAAGAGGAAAACTCAACACAGCACTGCTTTTAAAAAAGACATTTGTATGGTGAAGTTCAACAGGAAGTGGAGGGTTATTTTTGTTTGTTTGGATTTTTATAGACATTTTTCATAGTTCCGCATATTTACCGTAATAGCAAATTGTCTGGATAAGCTTTCGCTAAACAACAGGTGTTGGCTCAAACTTACGGACTAAATCTAAATGACATATCTAAAGCAGCAAAGAGCCTAAAAGGAAGAGGGAAATGATCTCAAACCCAAGTATGAATATGAGATAAAAAGGCAATGTGAAAATAACAGAGGAAGGAAAAGCAGCTTCTTTTAGATGTACCGGAAAATAAAACCTGCTCAACTACATTGTGCACGCCATGGAATAACAATTCTTGCGATAAGGAAATGGAATGAGATGACATTATGTGAGATCACTAAAGAGAAGATGGAGTTTGGTGACGTTGACATACACCGAGCAAAACCGCACACACACAGTGCATAACAACGGACTCCAGTGCACGCTATTACGGGCACTATAGAGCACGCACAAAAGCGCGAGCAAACACACACTATTAAGATGTAAAATATTATTTTACCAACAATGTGGAATTTACATTCATTGAAGTAGGCTATCAAGGCATTGCTAATTCCTGGCTACATATTACACAGATTCTGCGTAACAATGCCCTGCCCCTGCTTCTTCTATTCAAATCTTTTAGCAGATTTAGCGCTTTTAGTGAGAAGGAATTACGAGATACGTTTTTGCGCCATGTCAGTTACTTGTCACTTGTGTCGTGCGTCACATTAAAAGCAGCCGACTAAAAACTTCCCTGAAGCTAAATAATTTATTATATAGTTTTAAATTATCATTTGAATAATAATATATAATATAAAATATATCTCAGGCATGAGATGAAATCAAATCAAAAATAGTACAGGCAGAGGAGCTCCGACTGCCTGCCGCTAGGGGGTGCTGAGGGCCCTCAGCACCCCCCTTCCTGCGCCCCTGACTATGACTATCAGCAGATTTCAAAGACGTATGGGTATTCGTTTCAGATACTCTGGAGGCACAAATTCTCTGCAAGGGCTTAAGGTATGCACATTATACTTGTTCTTTCTCTCACCACAAAAATGACTGGTGAATTAGTTTTCATTGTAATATGATGGTCATCCTGTGATATACGAAAGTGTGAGCCAGCCAATACAAGGACTTAAAAAACTGTATGTATCTCCGAGGTAAAAAATGATATAGTGTGTGTGTGTGTGTGTGTGTGTGTGTGTGTGTGTGTGTGTGTGTGTGTGTGTGTGTGTGTGTGTGTGTGTGTGTGTGTGTGTGTGTGTGTGTGTGTGTGTGTGTGTGTGTGTTACATACGTCAGGAAGTTCTCCCATGTTTCCAGATAAGGGTCATAGTATATGGTTCCCTCGGCCCCCCCTAGTGGTGAAGAGGTGCTTTTCTGGAGAGTGGAGCCATAGCGGGCCCTGTTTATTGGAGCAGCCCCCCCCTCGGAACTCCGCCCCGCAGAGGCTAGCTGACCCAGGCTGGGGCTGATCGTGGAGGTCTGGATCTGTTTCATCTTCTCTGTCCACTGAACTTGACTTGACCCACGTCGATTATACCGTCCGTAAACCCCATAACCTGAGTCTGGAAGGGGGTGGGAGGAGTTTCGTCTCAGGCAGCGAGGGGGGCGGAGCAAGGGGCGGGGCTTAATGTTCTCCATAATGTCTGCCTGGGTTAAGTACCAATGTGTAGTCCTCAAGCTCATATCCCGTTCCTCACTCCCTTCCTCTCCATCAGACTCCGAACAGGAAGAGGTGTCCTCCTCTTCATCTTCCTTCACTTCTCTACCCATCTGGACTACACTTGCAAGTAACAAAGAGGAACCGAATAAATGAGATTCAATAGATTTGATTCTAGAAGGACGTCGATATCGCAGTGCCATCCCACGCTGAATGCCACCACGAGCATGGTGAGGTTTGTACTGAAACCCCCGCCTTCCTCTCGTGATGACTCCATCAGCTCTCTCAGTTCCTCTTCCAGATCCTCCCTCTGCTTCACTTGTTAAACCTACCTCTATGATGGAGTGGCGCCTTTGTCCAGTAGCCACCAATGAGCCCACAATGGGGCGCCGGCGCTGCTCAGCACACACCGGAGGTAAGCCCACCGAGGAGCGCCTGGACTGAACCAACGCCGCGGAAGGCAGACCCGCACTAGAGCGCCTCCTGGCTTTGCTGGTCTGAAGAGCAGCACCGTGCTTCGGTTTCTTCTGACGGCCACGGAAGAAGAAATCCATCATGTCTGCAGATATGGATGGTGCTAAAAATGATATGTGGTATCTAAGAATCTTTACTCAATTAAAGGACATGGCATCGCCTTTCCCCTTCCGTCTTCTGATGATGCTTTGAGATCCGTACAACAGAAGATGGTCTCCATAATAATTGATGATAGTCCAGATCTTTTGTTCCAATCCTCCTTTAGAAATGCTGAAGGGACAAACAGGCTTTTCTGTTTAAAAAAAATGTTCTCTAAATGGCATCGTCAATTGTTTCAATAATACAAATGATAAACTTGACTTAGATAGCCCTACAAAAGTTGGATTATCTACATTGTGACCATTCATGAACATATCTACAAACACTTAGCACATTTTAGTCGAACCTGAACTACTCACCCATCCTATGCTCAATTATACAGCAGATGTTCAATGAGTAGAACAAGTAGGTATGTACACAAATTGTCACAAATGATCATCTCTCTATAGACCACTTGTAGGACTGTCCAAATAAAGTGTTTCCTTTATAAAATATACATTTGCATCCTTAATTATTCCCATGCTTTAACCATCCTTTTCAATGAGATCAATGAATTCCTGATGCAGTGCTGCTTCCTCAAAGCTTCGTCAAAAGTTAGTTGGTGCCAAGATCCTAATATGTTGGTTTATCTGGTTCCTGTTGGTCATTTTTTTTACTTCCTGTCTTTGCGTGTTTTCAAAGAATGAAATCTTTATTCATTCAAAAAATGAAGAAGCGTTTGGAATTGACAATAACCTATTCATGTAATGTGAGCTCTCCTAGTTATTAACTTACAAAGAATGTTCACCAGGAGTGTAACTTTAGCCTTCTTTATCTCATGCCTCAGGTGTTAAGGCTCATTTGCAAACACAGGGAGATCCTCTTGTTTCTCCTCGCCTTAGACCATGGCGTTCTTGCTGACACACTACAGCACATGTACAATTTAGTTACCACATTTACAAAGAAAAAGAAAGCCAGAAGATGTGGGATGCCATGTGGGATTCACCACGGCCACATCTCTCCAAAACAGCTTTAGTAAACTCAACTACAAATACAAAAAAGAGCTTAATAAGGTATAATATATATAGGGAGGGATGAAACCCTCTAATGGTCACACATGCAGAGCACACAGCACACACAGTGACATCTGTTCTCTGCTTTTAACCCATCCTAGCACCAGGAGTCTAGTACTAGGAGCAGTGGGCAGCTATTGCACAGCGCCCGGGGAGCACTGGGAGTGGGGGGGGAAAGGGGGGTGTCCGGTGCCTTGCTCAAGGGCACCACGGCAGGGCAGGAGGTGAACTGGGACCTCTCCAAGAAGCAGTCCACACTCCATTTTTAGGTCTGGTCGGGGACTTGAACCGGCAACCCTGCGGTTCACAGTCCAAGCCCCTACTGACTGAGCCACAAACAGAAGCAAGGCAACATGTGTGGCCAGTGACGGGATTTTTTCATCATCAATGTTGATTTTGTGTAATACCAGACATTTCTCCACTTTCAGAAGAGTTAAAGAGACAAGATGAGCAGGAAAAACGATTCTAAAACCTATATAACTAAAACTAGCAAGAATGTTGGTCAGACAGCAGCTTGTCCTGCTTTTTGTCTCCTGCACTTATCACACAACACACTCACACACACTGTGTTGTGTTATCAAAATCACTCTTCATGTCCATGTGCCAATTGGCGCACTTTTTTCCATCCAAAACACAACATTCATTCATTCTCTCACATGGCAAATACTTTTGAAATACTATTGTTTTGAAATAGAGGAACGGCAGACTTTGTGGCCCAGGGGACACACTGCTAAAGCGTGGTCTGAGTGACAGTCCCCCAATGCACCCTCAATGCATTCACCTGTAAACAGAGCTGCCCACTTGTGATCAGATTACATGGGAGCATAATAACACAGGGTCTGATCAGGGCTCAATCAGAGTCACACTCTGATTCTCCTAGGCTTGATAGGATTTGTATTTATTATTTAATAGCGTTCAAAAGCCTGTCGCTCTGAGACCTGAGGTATATCTGTTTTTGCTGTCAAAAGCAGAAGTGTGATATGAAGGAATTGTCTGACGAAACCATGACAACCAATCTGAACTGTGGCTCCACATAATCAAGCCTCATGGGAATCTAAAATGACATGTCTGGAAAAGTAAATAAAGTAAATGTGTGTTGCGCCTTCAGTTGCCTGCTACACACTGCTTTAACTGACATGAAGAGTTTGCTAACCGAGAGAGAGACAGATATCATATCAGATGGTTGCACAACCAACCATCTGCAGCAATGTGTTAGCACAATGTTTCATAAGGACAGGATAAGAAATGTCACTGTGCAAAATGGACACTTGGCCGATTTGTCTTGTTGAGTGACTAAGGTACTGTGAACAGATCTACATCATTAGACTTTAAGACTTTCCATGACAAAACCTTACCTAGGCATTAGAACCTCCATAAGGCCCCATTCATTGCATAAACATGGTGGAAATAAACTGTTAGTGTGTGTTTGACCAGGATGACTCGTAAAAAGTACAAATGTTGTAATCATTAACTTTTTCACTTTGTTGCTCCGTCTGGTTTCACCTCTCAGCAAGGGAACAAACAGTTGTTGTGTTTGCTGATGTTTACAGAGTCCATTTTTTGAAAGCTATGACCTTTTACGAAGGCTAAAAGAGCTTGGTGGTTAAAGAAGAGGGAAATGAATAGAAGATTTGTTCAGTTGTTTTTGTTTACAAATGATCATACAGGAAACATGAAGGGATGAGTCAGGGCCTCAGACCACCAACTGTCAGCTCGACAGATGAGCCTGTAGGTAAGAGAACCAGACAAGAAACATGACATGTGATCAGTGTTGTCACCGACTCCCACAGAATGGAATATCATGTAACACAAGACATCAGATGTGCAGGATAAAAGAGTGAGCTGCTTAGATCTCTGCTCTGAAACTATCACTCTAACAGGAAATCTGCACGCTTCACTTAATCCCCCCCTACCACTGACATTAAACAATCCCCGTCTCATAATGCCCCGTCACAAAGGTCAGGGGTCATCACAGTGGTAAATGGCTTTCATAAAGCTACACACGACAGCTATAGTTTGAGGTCATATGCAATTATTTTTCAAATAATTATTTATTTATTACGCTGAGGATTTAAAGAGCCTGTGACAGCATCCCAACAACTGTTGTGCAATGAAATATTGGGCTACTAGTCATCTCGAACCGTCAGTTTACAAAAGAAGGTGCGATACCGTTCAGATAAATATCAATAATTTAGAACATCGCGGGGAAATTCCTTCGACTCATTTTGAAGTTTTGGGGGAAGCCGGAAGTGACGTCAATGCGGGAACGCTTCACTGTGCGGCGAGAGAGCCAAACACGGACAAAGTGTGTTGTCATGCGTATAAATGGTGAATTACTGAGTTTAGGCACGTTAATAACGTTTTAATGAAGTTGACTACAGTATATTCATATTTGTCAGTGCTTTCATGTCAATTTGGCGAACATAAACAGAAATGATCGTGGTGAAGATGATTAAATTAGGATTATAATCGGAGCTGCTGAATTTCCTCCCGTGGGATGTGATATAAAAACAAATCGATTATTTTTGTAGTTGTAAACTCAAGTGGATTAAACTACATTTATTAGTGCTTTCATGTCAATTCGGCGAACATATGATACATTAAATGATCGTGAGAATGATGATTTAAAAATTGTTTGTTTGAGCCGGTCTGCATTTCCTGATGAGAAAACAAACCGATGCTTTTTATAGTTGTACACCAACATGGATTAAACCTGTGGTTTTTTACCACAATGTTGGGGAAATTAATGGATAAAATGCACGGATTATTATTATTATTATTCCCACTCCGATCGGGACACTAGGTCCACCGTTTCCCCTCAGCGAGGCTCCCCCGTTGACAGTTTACCTGGGCTGGGTGCAGTGGTGGACTGGCCATTGGGACGAATCCCGATGGGCCGGTACCGAAGTGGGCCGGTCGGATAAGTCACTAGCACATCGCCCACTCCCCCCGTTGACAATTTACTAGCGGTACCGAAGTGGGCCGGTCGAGAGTCCCGGGATGATTTTTAGTCCCAGTCCACCACTGGCTACATGACCGTATTATCGCCCATATTGACGCACCTAATTCCTAAACTTCTAACAGATACAACATAAACCGATCCTTCAGCCTCATGAGCTCTCAGACACGTTCAAAATTAAACTGTCATCGCTGTCTGAGCTTGCTGCTGTGTGCGCCATCGGGCGTTTACATCCTGAACGGTGCAGCTGGAGCGCTGTGCCCGCAATGACGTCACACATCATTTGGCGGGACTTGAAGAATCCCCGAGAAGATCCAGAAAATGGTCAACATTGAAGGGCAGATTAATGGTTATCAAAGTACAAATATCCAAAATCAGTTCAGTAACGGTTTTCAAGGGGACAATATTTACTCAAATTGATGGGTTTGGATGATGGGGGAAACTCGTGTCACAGGCTCTTTAAGGGCGGTCCACCTCTGGATTGTGGCACCACTACACTTTGTTTTCCTGTTCAACATACAAGCCACAAACACAGACATGGAGGGATCTAATCAAGCAAGTGTACCCCATTGAAAGGATAACATGTTCTTAGAAACAAAAACACAAATAGATGGAGAAAATGTATTGTTTTGTCCGACTTATGATGAAATATGAACTGTATGAGCCATTTAGTGCTGTGGATACAAGGTAGGGCTGCTCGATTATGGCAAAAATCATAATCTCGATTATTTCAGTCAATAATTGATATCAAGATTATTAAAAACGATTATCCATTTACTTACAAAAAAATGTGAACAGTATGTTTTTAACAGTTAATTACCCTGAACTTTAAGTATAATTCAACTGAAAAAACTATAATAAAATGTTTTTAAAAAAAATGTTAATCGTTTTATTTCGATTATGTTGTTTTCATAATCGTTGCAGGCCAAAATCGTAATTGCGATTAAAATACGATTAATTGAGCAGCCCTACAAGTACTAAAATTGGCACAAAATACTCCATGCACGTTACTCTTTTGCAAAAGCACGTTCGCCTCTCAAAAATCCAAGATGGCGATCTAGTTTTCATGGAGATCAGAAATATATTTTTGTCAAAGATAATAACGTAATATAAAGCTAGCAGCATCACTTCCTGTGGCAGCTGTTCTTTAAATGACTGGTGGCCAGTGTAAATACCTAAGAACAGGAGTAATGTGAATTTTGTTGTGTGGACATGAGACCTCTAATTATTTTTTGTTTAAGATTATTAAATGTTGCAGAAGTTCACATTTTTTAAACAACGAGATATAGAACTTGGCCCAACGTCTTTCCCCGAAATCGACCTGAGCAATAATGTACCTTCTTTCTTTCTTGTTGCCCTAAATAATCATTTGTATTCCATCTTTATTAATTGAAGGACACTTATCCAGCTATTCACTTGCTCTTAGCATTGTTCGAGTGCTGTCTTTGTAGATTTAATAAACAATGTTGACGCCATGTATGATTTTACCTAAAGGGAGCATGTACAGAATAGTGGGCCAAGAATTGAGCCCTGGGGGACGCCACATGTCATAGCAGTTTTATGCTTAGATTGATGATCACCAATGGCAACAACATAACCTTGGCCTTTGCACTTTGCCAAATAACCCCAGCCACTTTTACAGCATGTATGATCCACAGAATCAAAGGCTGCACCCAAAGTAATGTTTTACCTGAATCAGTATTCATTCCAACATAATTTAACACTGAACACCATTATAGATGGGATCTGAAGACACTGAAATCTGTCCAAAAGAATATTAAAATGTACATTTAAAAAGTTGTTCTGTTTAATCAAAACATTTTAATTAATATTTTCCAACAAATGGAAGATTTGAGATGGGTCTGGGTTGTTTTTCTTTAGAAGGGGCAACAACTGCACCTTTCTGCAGAATGAATGTTCAGCGGAGACATATTAAACCTGCTTATCTCTGATATTTTATATCCATTCATTCTAAACTATATTGGGCCTAGTGTTTACCCCACTGTTATGTAACTGCTGCCTTCTTCCATGATAATCCCCTACCATATCGGGGCAAAGTGATAAAGGGATGAGACGAGAGCATTACCCAATAGTGTGTATTCTCATGTTGTTAACACAGCATAGCGCTCTATGTTTGGCTGAATAAATACATCAAACACAACAAAGATATTAATATCTGCATATGGAGGCAGGAGAACATCTTCTTGTCTCTTGTTTCTAGTCGTATAGACTTCCACAGGAGGGAGCAGACTCCTTTCAAAGGTCTTCTAAAACCTTAACACTTATCATCAGGAGTCCTCAAACGTTTAACAATATTCCCACTCATTAACTATCCTACACATTCTTATTCACTGTAAGGCTCCGCTTTATTTACCAATCCCAAGACCTTGCCTTAGCTTGGTTGGGTTTTATGACCTTCATGGTCATCGTTACACAAATAAACACATGGTGAGGTCATGGAACAATCCAGGTAATGCTATTGACCTTTCCTAGACTTCCAGAAACAACCCCAACAAATATGAAGAACCATCTGTTATGCCCAACTTATATAAAGCTATCCTGAAGGTGCCATTACTCCAAATGGACCAAACGTGTCAGACCCTTCAGTCAATTGACCAACCAACATCACACAGATGATGAATCCACACACACACACACACACACACACACACACCCACACACACACACTGCTAAAGAAAACATCCCAACACACAGAAGTTGAAAAACTGGTTCATAGGAAGAAAAGGCTCAAAAGCTCTGCTGAATGAGCAACTGGGGGGGGGGGGGTTGTATGTGTGTGTTCGGGGGGGGGAGACTACCCAGAGCTACGTGCTGCTGGGTTAAATATTTACATGAAAAATAGTGCTAGAGAGACACATGGAGCAATGTGGTTTTCCTCAACTGTGAGAGAGCTCACCGTAGCAATGCAGGGAGAGCTAGCTCTTCTCTCTGAGCAGAAGAATCCATAGGGTGAGCTTTGTCTCTGGGGGGGGAAGATTCCCTTGATTACGAGTGGAGGAACCTGCTGAGACCCCCCATCCCGATTACTGCCATGTTCTCACGTAAACAAACATACAGAGAGAACAAGGTCAGCAGCCAAGCCTCGCCCCCCCCCCCCCCCTGGGTGTCATGTTACGGATGAATAGAACCTGGGTAGATGAATAGAAACGCGGGGAGCAGTTCTGTGAGTCATCAGCCAAGTCAACACTCATCAGGAAACCATGAAGGGTTTATTCCTATGTGTGTGGCATGCATAGAAACACACTCTGCTATCCGTAAGAAAACATCATTTAATGGAAAGGTGAAAAGAGATGTTGTTTCTTCACTAGCTACAAGTACAGCTGACAGAAACAAAAACAAGTCACTGGATAAAGCTGTTGTTACTATAAAAGGATTGGTATAAAGGGGGGTGCTCTCTCATAAATATATGATCTATTACTGATGGTCTGAAGTTTGTTTATATCTCAATGAAATGAAAACTCAATGACAAACGTTTCTTTTATCTGATGACAAAAAGCGCTCCGTCATGTCTTTTGTTAAATCATGTACGGCTATTAAAGCATAATTCATATATCTATACTTCCATCATGTTTGTACAGGAAACATGGTGGTCTTGTTAAATACTGAAGATGTCTACAGTGGAGTGAAGATCATGACAGGACACGTCAGATTTCTCACCAACACTGTGAGGCTCTCCTGCAGCAGTCTGATGCTCTGTGTTCACCATCCTAACCACAGCAAGGAACTAAACACCTCCGGGAATATGAAAGCCATCCAGCTGTTCTGTTTCCTCTATAACATATGTGGCACAGTGTGCAGTCTGTCAACAGTGTGACCACTAAATGTAAGTGTGGACCGAAGAAATGATGATGATGATAATCAAAAACATGGAAGAAAAAATAATTAAAAGCTAATAAAATACAAATAATATTAATAAAGCCTTCAGATGGAAGCCCTGTTTTTACTAATTTCACAGTACTACAATTTATTCCTTAATGGTGTAAAAAGAAATCTCCTGGACGCTTCCACAGAAAGTGAACTATACTATAATCACTATAATTTAAAAATATGCTTATTGGATTCCGAGAGTACAAAAAGATGGAGTTTGCATGACTGGGATGAATAATGAAAGCCATCTTGAATATAGACCTTTCCAGAAGTCAGGCTTTGATGTTATTAAATACACCTGATACTACAATAAACCATTGAGATACCTATTGTTGCAATTTTGTGGAGCTGGCTATACTTTCTTCCATTGGTGGAGGTACGGTGCAGTGTGCAGTGTATGAATGTAGCTCAGAGACGGACAGCAGGCTGCAGTTCACTCCACTCCCTCCTGTTGTCAGCCGTGAGGAACCTGTTGGGATCTGCCTCCACAGGCCCTCCTCTTACACTGTTCTAAAGAAGGAACCAAGTGACAACATCAACTGCACCTTACATGACATGTGTGCAGTGTAAACAGCAGCCTCTGATCACCATCGTCTCTCCTTCAGCCTACATGCTGACATGTGTAAGGTCTCAACAGCAGCCCTCATGTCAGCATAATAACCAGAATGACTCAAACACGCATCTCTACAAACACACACGCACGTAGGTCATCTTAATGATAAGCCATGCACCTCTGTTTATATCACTAACACAGCCAGTAAGATGACGTGTAAGCAACACTTACAAAACACAAAGTAGGTGTACCATGAGAAAATTCTATATATTTAAGCTCCTCATTCACTCAATGTTTAACTTGCTATTCAGCTTCCGGCTCTGATATCAATCATTCATTGACTTAGTGGTTCCACTCTTACTGACCACAATCCAGAAATAAAACAGTTAAACAATATAACTTACAACTGCTTCTGTTATAAACCTGTCTAAGGCTCAAACAAACAAGACTATAAGAAATCCATTACTCCATTATCCAATACAACTATTATTAATTTCATCTTAATGCATCCAGTACATAGACAGGGATGTGTGTATGGATGTACATAGGGTGTGTATGGTGTGTGTGAATACACAGTTGAACCTTTGTAGGGGTGAGTCTATTGGAGTGGGACTTAAAGATAAGAGATGATATACAGGTCTAAAATGATGGATGAACAAGAAGGGATGTCTTTGCCTCTTGGGGGGGGCATGAAAACCATCTAAAAACAGAACACTATCGGAATGACTCAGCTGTACAGTGGTCCCGCAGTGACACTTTTTGTCTTACATACAGTTTCCTGCTTACACGTCCTGCGAAGTAACATTGGTTAGCTTTGCAAAGGTTTTCCCTCAGCTGGCAGAACTGCTAACTGCTCCAACACTTTGGAAACAACTACGAGAATGACAAGAGGGAACCAGAACAGAACAGTAAGAACGCAGAGACCCAAACAGGAGCTAAAGAAGCGGAGGTGCTAACACATCACACCATAGTTAGTTAACTATGTTTTATCAAAGTATTCATTAACGCCTTTTTGATGAATGTAAATATTTGGAGTGTTAACACACCACTGATCTCCCAGTGTGTCAGATGCACAAGGATGTATTGTGTGTTTCAGTGTTCTTTGATAACTTTACATGATGTTCTGTTTTTTTAAAGATATTATTGTAACTGCTCTATATTATTATGATTACACTGAAAAAAACACTAACCACTATTCTACCAAACCTGAAGTTGTGGGACACACTGAGGTGGCACGACCTTGTCTTTGACTCATATTTGAACCCCCCCCCCCTTTTGTCTGACTGAAAACTAAGAAGAGCACAGCACTGCACCAGCCGCTCACTATCACTGAGCATTACTCAGGTCACTTTCACAGAGTTTAAACTGTTGAATCTAGATGGTATACACACAAACACAAAAGTTCTTCCAGCCTTGCTAGATGCAATATTTTAGGAACTTCATCTTATGCAATATTGTTTATCCTAATGAATATTTGAAATGAGAAAGCAGACCTGATTAAGGCGGAGAAACGTATCCATCCGAGCTCTCGTGTATCTATGTGGCGCGCTCACACTGCACTGAGCTGAGCTCTGACAGCAGATGTGGAGCAGAGAGGGGGAGAGGGCGAGAGACACAGCAGGAGCGTGGGAGGAAGAGAGAGAGGGAGTGGGTGTGGCCCAGAGAGAAAGAGAGGACTAAAATAACTTTGTGTACTTCCTGAACGAGTCGGTGAAAAGTTGTAACAAATGTTCACACACACACACTGAGGGGAAGCGGAAGCAGCTCGGAGACGAGGTACATTCTCTCTCTGCACAGTGTTAAGTGAACACACACTCTGCAGGTGTGAGGAACACACACACAAGCACACACAAGCACACATCCAGAGTGGAAAAAATCGACATAAACATGTGCCAAGTAAATTCCTGAGAGCACACGCACCAATGCAGAATTCTAGGGATTTTTTTTTTAAAGAAACGAGTGACATTTGTGTTACAAACATGACTGTGAACTAGTTTAAAGCCACATGGCTAAAGTGAGTCAGAGGACTTGCAGTTGGATATTTTACTCAAATGAGTCCTATGATAAAAATGTATCAGGATAAATACATAAAAATGTAAGCACCCTCCACACACTCCGGCACACACCCTTTAAAACTGGACCCGATAAACCGCAGTGTTTATAGGCTGCCAAGCTCAGGACACGACTGTCATCTTTGTTACTGTTGGCATGACAACTGCGGCCCCTGTTGCCGTGGGAATCATGTCCCCCTCTCCACATGATGACTAGTGACCCACTGGCAAGGTTATATACACACTCACTCCGTATCACCCAATATCACACATTAGAGTCCTGCCCTGACTGACACTGTGGAAACAATCGTGTCTTTATAAATAAAGTTGAATGAAACAATGCACAGGCTGTTGATGCAGGGGTGTGTGTGTGTGTGTGTGTGTGTGTGTGTGTGTGTGTGTGTGTGTGTGTGTGTGTGTGTGTGTGTGTGTGTGTGTGTGTGTGTGTGTGTGTGTGTGTGTGTGTGTGTGTGGCAGCAGCAGGGTCTGGAAAGATCAAGTCAGGGCAGAGTCCAAGCCAATGGCTCCATCTGCTGGTCAGTAGCAACTGTTACACCCACATTCTCTCTTGCAGTCTTACCTCCTGGTGAAGATCTTGAGTCCAGTGAAGGACTTGGAGCAGCCTGTCAGCATCTCCTGCTCTTCCTCCACACAGATCGGGGGGGGCGAGGTGAAGAAGGAGGGCAGGGTCGAGGAGGAGGAGGGCAGAGAGGAATTAGACGAAGATGATGCAGAGCTGAATTCTCCATCGCCTCCTTTCAAGTTTATTGAGCCTTCTCCTTCTGTGTCTTCACTTTTAGGATCAGGGGCTCCACAGCCCTCAGGTCCTGGTCCCAGGTCAGCCCCCAGGTCAGACTCCATGACAGACATGTTCACTTCCTGTGGTCACTTATCATTTCAACAGAACAAGCTCCTGTTTCTGGGTAGGTCTTGCAAAATGTCAAGTTGTATTTCTGAATATCCCCTGTGTATTCCAAGCAATCCCAAAGCAGTGTTTCTTCAAGTGTTCCAAATATTCCCAAAGGAATTCTTGGAGTTCAATGGAAAGCCATGTATAGGAGCAAACAAATCATCTGACTGCAGGTTCTGAAGGCTCTCTATTAAACCACCGAGCTGCAAATGGAATCTTCACGTCATGAAGTGGTCATAGTAGGAACTATTCCTTACAATCACGAGACAAAGAGGACATTTAAAGAAGTCCTCTGGAGCTGGGATGTTTCCAGAGCCAAGGGACTACACACACTGTTACTATGTGTTCTTCTCTGATCAAAGCATAACGGTCTACACGTTTGAAAAATACTGTACATGAAGAATTACTTCTAAAACAATTAGTATTATTAAGGTTTTAACTCAAACTACCATTCAGAAATGTATTAGGCAAAAGACCTTAACTGCTCCAAGACTTCAAAAATGGCCACCCTGCAGAGGCTACAAAGTCAATAATCCACATGCCAAAGGTCTTTGCACAAGACACACAAGGTGTGCGTGTGCGTGTGCGTGCGTGTGTGCAGAGATTAGTGCTGAGTCCTGAGGGAGAGATAATCCACAGCATTCCACTCCATGTCTCCTCTGTCAGCAGCAGTAGTCAGCAGTGTAGTCCAGAGTTGTCACTCTGTTCCCTCTTCTTTGTTTCTTCTTCAGCTTCTCACTCCTCTGCCTCCTCCACCCTCTCTTCTTCTTGTCTTCTTTTAACTAACTTAACACTATTTCATTTCCTCCTCCTCCCCCTCTTCTTCTTTGGTTTCTCGCTGAGTTTAATTACACTCCATGTGAGGCACACACTGACACACACACACACAGTTGAGCTGCACGCTGCAACACACACTTTCATAAACACAAGCTGATCCTCTACTACCCGTCCGGCTAAAACCAGGAAGTGGATAATGACTGAAATCAGGTCCTGCCTGTTAGCTGCCCTGTCACATGCCTGACTGAAAGTCTCTCTCTCTGACTGCTGCCAGGTTCCCTGCTCTGTCGCATTATGCTCTGAATGTGGAAACGACTGTGTATGAATACTAGGTTATAGATGTATACATTAAATAGATACAATTACAAGAAACCAAATGATAAAAAGTTCACCCACAACAGTGCTCTATTTGATCCCCCTAGAGGACTTCCTGTGCTCTGTTTCTACAGTTCTTCTACATTGTGTACAGGAAAGCCACAAGGCGTCATATTGTGACGGTAAATCTACAATGACTGAATGCACAATATGTGAGAAGTTGGGAAAAAAGGACCCTTTCTTTTCATTCTAATCACACATGGTGTTATCTAGCATTTTGATCAAAGCACACCACATGCCAACATTCACCCACTCACACACATTCATGCACTGAAGTCAGGCCGCAATACAAGGCTAATACACACTCACACACCTTAGCTCTACCTCCTGAGGCACACACTATGGCCCAATTCCAAACCACGCCCTACACACTCCCCCTCCGTGACGGAGTGAACTCCGTGGAGTGACACTCGCAGCTCAACGAGGCTCCCTCCAGTCAGATGGAGGGAGTAAATACAGCAGCAAGCTTTGGGACGGCCTCCCCTCTCCGGCAGAAACAGGAAATGCCGTAACTGTACGTAACAACGGTTTCAAATCAGCATCTCTTTGACAAAAAAATCAAATGAATAACTAAAATAAAACTCCAAACATCTTTAATTGTCTCTTTTAGTTTTAAACCTGATGTTTATAAGCTTCTTAGTTTTTGCAACAGTCTGTAAATATACACAACTTTATAATAAAATGCACAAATGTACCTTTTTCTAGACTAAACACAGGTAGGCCTACGATCCTAAGTTAAGAATATATGAGGTTATCATGAGGTTGTTAACATCGCAGTTTATCAGTGGATGTTTGCTGGAACTACTTGTACACAGCGTGTTTCCTGACGGACACACACAGCGTTGAGAGCGGTCAGGTAGGGCAGCAGGTGAAGTCAGCGCCGATGCAGACTCGCTGTTTGAGGCCTTGATAACCCACTCCTCCTCCACACTCGTTGGTTTGGAACAGCACTTAATGTGCCGGACCCTCCGCGCGAATGAGCAAACGGAGGGGTAGTGTGTAGGGGTAGGGTGTAGGGGGTGGATTGGAATTGGGCCTAAATTCCAGCAACAGGAACACACACTTCCACCTGGACAGGAGGCTGGAGCCAAAGTTGCGTACAGTTAGCGCAGAACAGAATAATGTCATTTAGAAGTGTGCGTAGGTAGAGGGAGAGTGAAGTACAGTGTTTCTGTGTGTGTGATTAATAAAGGAACATCTCACCCAGTGGAAAACTCTGACTCATTTGTGATTTTACAACAATGAAGATGTAAGGAACAGAGGTGGAAGATATCAGGCTTTGATACACACACATAGATTTTTGCCCACATAGTATTAAAGTAATGATGGCGTGATTCAATGTGAGGCGAATAACAAAGTTTAATTCATATTTGATCAACTAAAAGTGGGGGGAAATTACATTTTGGCAAAAGCATCACCAAGCTGCTCACTGACTGTTTAACACACTCAAACAAACACGCTATCACTTGCACACACTTCATATTTCTCCACATGAGGGTGCTGATGTCCACACAATGAGCATTCAGTTCCTCTGAGTCCACTGACAGGGTTTCCTTTGTATTGATCTGGAGAGGTTTATTTATAGTCATGCGTTTCATTCTCTCATTAGGTGAGTTCGAGCAAAGCTTCACCATGTTGAAACGAATACAGAAAAACACTGTTAAGCCTTACATTCTGAGTTCACTTTGCAAAGCTGGACCACTGAGACTTTATATAAAGTATATGACTGTTTTGTTCAATTGCTTACACACATTTTTGAAAACAATTCACAAAACCCAAAGTGTAAACCACCTCACATACCCTGCAAAATGAAGCACTGCACTCAACACTTTTGCACTAAATGGCACACACTTCAATCCTAATACAAGACACTTTAACAAACCATCACACTTTTTTCTGCTTTGCCACCGACACACAGCATCCTATAACCTCCAGAGGGCGCTGTCACGTCAATATAAACAGATAATGTCAATTGTCTAGGGAGGACAGTCTCTGGTTGCTTCCAAACGTCAATCTTTCTTAGGTTCCTAACGGAGTGAAAGGACCCAGAATGAGTGAGTTTCAGCCATGATAAGAGCTACAGGAAAGGAGCTTCAATACCTTCTTTATAAACTCCATCTGGACCAACCTTTAGGGCAGGGGTTCCCAACCTTTTTTCCTAAGAGCCCCCCCAAATGACTCCTGTTGGAAATTGCGCCCCCCCCACACACACACACACACACAAGGGGGGCCGGGCGCAACAGCGGTAATTCAAGTTTCAAAGTCTCAGAAATGCTACAACGACTGTCACAAACTGGATGAATGTGAAGTATTTAGTTAAAGGAGGATGAAAGCGTAATTAAGGAGCACTATTGGAGTGATGGTTATTGGATTCCCGCTGAATGAAGAAATGAAAGGACGGCGCAAGTGGAAACAATTCACAAAGGGATTAAACTGTTTAAAACACATGCTCAAAGTAAACCGGATTTTGACGATGTGTTTATGTGGATTAAAAAGGCGTAAATAATCTACAAAATGGAGGAGACCGATCTGATTGGAGCAACTGTGACAAATAATCCAATTGAAACCGGCATGGACAATGACTATGTTTTAAAATGCGCTTATCCAGAAAAGCCTGGTTTGGACACTTTACGGGCAGAAGAAACATTTCTATTAAAGAAAGAATTATACATTTCTGTCTTTTTATGCCTATAATAGCGACTAACTTGAATTGTATTCAAATGAATCAATTATTTTTTATATTTTATTGTAATGTAAGAGACAAGGCTTTTAATGACAATCATGTATTGCGTTACAATTATATGTAAAAAAAAAAAAATCTGAATATCATATTTGGCCGCAAATCATCTGAGGCCTGGCCCTGCGATCTTTGGCGCCCCCCAAAGGTTTAGGGAAGGAAAGGAGAAAATGCCGTCCCACAATACTTTGCGGTGTTACCGTAACACAACATCAGGGAAACATCCGATCGTGGTCTACAAACTCAGATATTACCGGTGCCTCTCAATCAAGTGCTTATATGTTTTTAAATAAACGCTGATTACTGTAAAATGATCAAATGAAGTCAACATTTCATAGTGTTTCCTGGGTTGTGTGGGGTTTCTGAAAATGACCAAAGCTGCAGAGACTTTTACTACATGTATTTAAATTAGTAACTAGCTTTGAATGTAACTGTGTCTCAGAAATCTGGTTTGGCAGCCTGCAACAGTCTGATCTGAACATTGGATAATTTGACTACTTATCCAACACCTCGCTCTCCCTTATCACCCTGGTTATGGTGTCAGCATTACCTAACTCTCCTGGTGTATATATAGATAGTGTTTTACATAACAATACAATATCTATATACTTTGTGTAGGAGAGGGTATAAAAGCATGTCCCTGACACACACACACACACACCTCCCCTCTCCTCGCTCTCATCAGTCACCCACTCAGTATTTCCATGACAAATGAAACGCCACTCAACAGCCAGTATTCAGAAAGAATCCTTTTAGCTTCCCAACACCCACTGCTGACCTCCTTCCTGTTTATCTCTAATAAAACAGTCTGATTATAAATTCAAACATTAATCCTTAACCTGACCCCGAAGCAATTTTCCTGATGAGAAGCAGCACCTTCTCTTCTGTAGGGACATTTACAACTGCAGGTAAATCAGGGATCAAATAATACTTGAAAGACAAGACAGGAAGTTAACACTAACAGGAACACTGTATGGGCTCAGCAGTGTTGTACGACTAGTTAGTGGAACAGAAACTGTGAACAGACTTGAACAGAAAACCTCAATCCTTGTACAATAGCCCTTACATACAGTATATATATATTTATCATATGGTGTATTAAGTGATGTCTTTTCCTGGTTTTAAAAGCTGCATAACAGGTGTTTGGTATTCTCTTACAAATATAAGTTATATTATTTGGCTTTACCCACTTATTATATCCATATTCGTGATGATTATTGGTCAAAAACTAATTTATAAATCCATTGTTAAAGCACCAAGTGTCAACAATATCGTTGCAATATTGATATTGAGGTATTTGATGAAAACCTGGTGATATTTGATACTCTCCATGTGGATGAATCAAATCTGCACAATCTGTCTGCTGACTGCTGCTCCATCTGTGGAGGCCTCATGGACCATTGTTAGCGCCAACTACACCCGTGAGTCAGGTGAACTCCGACAGCGTGGTCCCACAGCAGATGTAACGTAAGTCCTGATTAAATGGTGAACAAATATAACAGAATGCTGCAGAGAATGGATCCTGTCATGCATCGAGCCTCGTCCATGTTTTAATAAGCATACCACAGATAGGTGAGATAAAGCCGTAAATAAAATGGTTGTAAATGACCACTATTCCTCTCCACTGTGGGGGTGGGGGCAGTGGTCGTGACATTGATTAACCTACATCCTGTCTGTGACCCTGCACACTGTCAGTACTAGTTCAGTTATATGAACATTTGCTCATATAACTGATCTGGTTTCAGCTGAATACGGACCATATTTTCCGAGGCTTTCATGTCCACGACAACAATACCAATATCACTCATGTAATCACTGCTAACCATTATCCAAGTCATACCAAGGTTCATGAAAGTGTATACCTTACAGGCAGCTGTTAGTTATAATTCAGATTCACTTTAAACAGCATGAACTGTTTTTCCAAGACAACAAAAGAGTGATAAAGCAGAGGCAGTAAGGCAACATTATTATCAAATAAGATTAGTTAGAAAATGTTTTCAACTTGAATTGAATTCATTTGGGTTTATGTAATATATTTTCTACATATTTAAGAATATAAGACAAGCACAAGTTTCATTTGTGAGCCATATTCCATTAATCTTTTAGAATTTTCTGTGCGGCAATTAAAAACGGACCAAGGGCCGCAGTTGGCCCCCAGGTCGTAGTTTGGACACCCCTGCTTTAGAGTGACCGATCACTTATTCCATGGAATCAGATTACCATGAATGTCTACAGGAGGTTTATGACACAAGTATGTGTTGCATTTACACATATAATGCTGCTATATAGTATGTTTGTCTCAGTCTATCATTTTACACAAAAATCCGTTTCTACAGGATGCATGGCATACAGAGAGACCTCAGGGGATTCATCTAGACCGTTTTTCTCAAACAGTGGTCCCCTCCATCCCCCCAGTGAGCTTCTATCAGCAGTATGGCGGAACAACATGCATAGTGAACAACACTCTGAGTGTGTCAGTTTGGGATTGGTGGGTTCCTGTCAGTCCTTTTGCCTCTTCTCTCTGCCATCTGGTGTATTGTTTTTTCTACATTATGCAACTTGTTTGGCTTGAGGCAAGAGGTGCATTGTTCCTCCCTCCCACGGACTCAGCTGGTCAAGTTAATGCATCAACATTTGTCAATTATGATCATCGATAATATCATCAGAATCTTGCCTGGGGACCATTACCCTCCCACGGATATGGAGGAGGAGAGGTGGGTGTCAAACAGAAACAGGACACATCTGTGAGGATCCAAAACTCAAATGTAACTTGTATCTTTTATACTAACAATTCATATATTCCCTGTCTTTGTGTGCCTTAGATTTTCTTTAATTATCTTTTTAATACATATAATATACGTGCCATGTTTACTCGTGAAACCCTTACCTCACTTAGAGGCCTTACAAATAGTGGACGTCCAGTGCGTCCACTCTCGGGAGATGTACATTAGTGGTGCGGTTACCCAAAGTGACAGACCTAATTTTACCCTTATCTCTGCCCCAGAGTGCACCTAAAATAAGCCGGCATCACACCACTTTTCAACACAGGAAAAGGGTTTGAATTGAAAGGCGGGGGAAAAGTGTTTTTAAACGTCTGGAGGATAGTTTTAGCCTGTCATATTGTCATATGTCATAACATTGAACCTCTCCTGGAAATGCACAGAATATGTACATTTTCAGGAAAGGGTCAATGTTAAATGATATCGAAAACCCACACTGTAAAATGTTTGGCTGTAAAATTACAGTAAATTACTGGCTACTAGTTGCATGGATTTCACAGTAATTGACTGTAAATATTTCACAGTAATTTACTGTAGATATTTTACAGTCAATTAGAATAAAAGTACAACTAAATACTGTGACTTTACAGTTGCCATGCCCATGGAGTTAATGTGATATAGCAGTACAGAGCTGTGGTATTATGGTACCTTACATAAATTACAGTAATTACCTGTATTTTCACACTTTTACTGTAGAAGTAATGCAATACATTAGCCAGTAATTTACTGTAAATATAAAAATGTAAATAATACGATAATATATTGTAAATTTGACTAGTTAACTGGGATTTTACCATAACTACACAATTCAATCAGCTCAATCAACAAAGAAAATGCCCATTTTAACTTTGTATTACTCCATTGAAGTACATTTCACAGTGTCTTGGACATGTTGTTTTACGGCCCCAACCTCTACTCCGCTGTAGTGGCTCATGCTGAGACCCACAACATGAAAGAATACACGTAATAACCGGTACTTGGTAACGAGCATTTATTGATAATCAGCTGTTTGCTCACACAAGCTAAACGGGAAACAAGAAGAGGTCTGGAGGACTAGCCAAAAGGAACAAACAGAAGGAGGGAACCCGAGCCAGCCACACCATGGGCTGGCTCGGTTAACCGGTGATTTAAAATGTTGGGAGAAATAGTGATTACAATGCGGGGAAACTGTCTTAAATGTGGACAGAGAGTTTACCCAGAGAACAGGCTGCTCATGCAGCACCACCACCACCTGGAGGTCTGCTAAAACCTCACTTTCCAAGGCAGAAATAGTGATTACAATGCGGGGAAACTGTCTTAAATGTGGACAGAGAGTTTACCCAGAGAACCAGGCTGCTGCTGCTGCTGCTGCTGCAGCAGCACCAGGAGGAAAAGGGGGAAGAAAGTATGGAGAGGACCTCACTTTACAAGGCATCGTGCAAAATGACAGGCTGAAACCCAGGAATAAGTGTTTGAAAGGCGGGGAAAAGTTGTTTAAAATAGTCTGATACTACCAGGGCTCATCGCTGCACTTTACAAGCCAGGAAAAGTGATTGAATCCTGGGTATACATGTTTTAAATAGTCTGATACCTCCAGGGCGCATCACCGCATTTTACAAGCCAGGGAAAGTGCCTGAATCCTGGGTACACATTGTTTAATTGTTTTTAAATGTGTGGAACAGTGTTTTGTCACTTTCAAAACTCTCCCGTCATTGGCCGGAGAAATGGGGTCAATTTTGTATTCAATCTGACCGTTAATATTCCAGTGAGATGAAGTACGTACAATGACCGGAGTGATCCCATGTTAATTTTGTCCAAAAACCAAAAAATCAAAAACCAAAAAACAAAAAACTAGCTATTCATATGGTCACCTTGTTATATTTATTAAACACGTTATTAATCAGAATCACTAACTCATAGTGTACTTTTTGTAAACTCTTAATCATTAATAAGGATATTAAATATAATAAGTAATAATTATTTTTGATGATCCTCAGAAGTGGTGCAAGAGAAAAACTCAACTAAAATGGTCAAACTGATTGGAGCATGATTAAATTGTGATTTGATTTGTCACTAATAAGTCAGAGAGTCATTAGGAGACATCCAAGACCTCTAATCATGTTAGTATAAGACATATCAAATTATACAGAATAAACACAATTATATTCCAATTAGCATTCTTCTTGGCAGGAAGAGAGGTCCGGTAATCATCTGTGACAACACACCACGTCCCACACCCATTCTAATGACCTGTCCTCACAGCCGTCTCTGTTGTCCCTGAACACCATTGTCTCTGGGTCATTACAAACACCAGATGCAGTGGTAACCTTTATTATATTTTGAGTAAACAGCACCTTGTTGTCACGTAAAGCTGCTCAGTCACAGTGTTGTACTCAGCCTCACACAGAGTAAAGGTGACTGCTGACTGAATCTTGCATTCAGGGCATTGCGTTCCAAGAATGCAGGGTTGTTGGTTGTTCCTAGAGTCTCTAAAAGTACAATGGGAGCCAGAGCCTTTTCTTATCAAGCTCCACATTTGTGGAATCAGCTTCCAGTTTGTGTTCGGGCGGCAGACACCCTATCCGTTTTTAAGAGTGCGCTTAAGACCTTCCTTTTTGATAAAGCTTATAGTTAGGGCTGATTAGATCCAGCCCCTAGTTTTGCTGATATAGGCTTAGTTTGTCGGGGGACATCTTACTTCTTCCTTCTCTCTGTCTATACCTGTGTACTCTCATGTTCCGATTAACCCAGCTTCCCCAAATGTCTTTCTTTTTGGTGTCTGTATACGCTGGGATCCGGAGTCATGGATGATCCTGCGCTCCTCTGTCCTGGATCGCGAGCCCTGTATCTTGAGTCGTGGCTGTGGTCCTGGATCATAGGTCCTGGATGGATATCCTCGTGGATTCATCTTCCTATTATACACACATGCATTTCCAAACATTTGGACTACCTATGTTGCAAATGTATTATATTTTCAATTTACACACGGCATCTATTGCACGTCTGTCCGTCCTGGGAGAGGGATCCCTCCTCTGTTGCTCTCCCTGAGGTTTCTCCCATTTTTCCCTTTAAAACTGTGGGTTTTCTTCGGAAGTTTTTCCTTGTACGATGTGAGGGTCTAAGGACAGAGGGTGTCGTAGTGTCATACTGATATTTTGTACAAACTGTAAAGTCCACTGAGACAAATGTAACATTTGTGATATTGGGCTATATAAATAAACATTGATTGATTGATTTATTGATTGAATCTAATGCCAGCATGACACTATGACACCACTGTTGTGCAAAAACACTTTTTATCTTAAAGTGTGTTCTTTCTATTTTTCGTCTCAATCTATACTGCTGTAACAATGTAAATCTGTGGGACGAAAAAAGGCATTCTGGTTCTCTAAAAGGACGATAAAAGACAATATCTGTGTCTTCAGAATCAGAATCAAGTTTATTGCCAGGTACGTTTACACATTGGTATCTGGTGGTGCGAGCATAAAAAATCTAAAAAAACAAGTTGCAAAATAGGTAAAAGAAATATATATATACATAAGGATAATAAAAAAGAAGTATTTTTAAGAAACAATTTAGCATTAAAAAAGGATGCTAAGGACAAGTATTTAAACCAATTTAAATGTCAAGCCCTCCACAGAGATGAAGGAGATCACAACCACTCAGTAAGTGTACTTCTGTGGGAAACACCTAACCACAGTAAAATGATGATGCTAATGAGGCTAATGTCAATCATCAAAGTAAACAGGTATGGTAAAAGTCAAAGTGGTGAGTGTACACGCTGCATTAGTGTATACAACACTGACAATCCAATGATGTAAAAGGGAAAGTACCTGGAGGACAACATGTCAGGTCTTTTTAAACTGATGCTACTGTTTGTGGGAAAAAGCAGCTCCACTAAAAAGTAAACCACACACACATATAGAGTGCCACAGAGAGACACTGATCTTATGTAACTCCTCTGGTGAGTCAGGAGAACTGACAGCCTGAGCCGCCCCCGCCCCCGCCCCCACCACCAACACACACACACACACACACACACACACACACACACACACACACACACAATCCCATCTAGATTACGGATTCTGCTAAATGATGTTGAGATTATGCCTCGTGCTGGCAGGGGCATAAGAAACTGTCTGATGAACAAGCAGCTTAACTGTGTCTCCGTATCTGAGACTAAAGCACAAAACACAGCTTACAGTTTTTCTCGATTGCTAACACACTAAAATTCTACATGAAGCACAATTATTTTAACTGACAGTCAAAGAGCAAAACATCGGCTCAAATCTCCAAAACACCTTTTCAGCTTTTCACACAATTTGCAAATCAACACGGCACTTTGTGCAAACCACTGCACACGTCTCTCCACGTAAGACACAGGAGTCTGACATAAAGTCACGTGTTAGCAGGTTTCAAACACTGATATTCAAAATGCCTCACACATGGACCAATGATCAAGAAACACGTTCCCTGACCAAACACCTGATGGCATCATTGTTGGCTCATCAATCAGGATGTTAGCACTATGAAAAGAACACAGGTGAGAACTTTCTTACAGCAACAATGGAAGAAAGTTGCAAGAGGAAGAGGAAGAGCTGGGCTGAGAGTGAGAGGAGGAGGAAGAGGTGGGCTGAGAGTGAGAGGAAGAGGAAGAGCTGGGCTGAGAGTGAGAGGAAGAGGAAGAGGTGGGCTGAGAGTGAGAGGAGGAGGAAGAGGTGGGCTGAGAGTGAGAGGAAGAGGAAGAGCTGGGCTGAGAGTGAGAGGAAGAGGAAGAGGTGGGCTGAGAGTGAGAGGAGGAGGAAGAGGTGGGCTGAGAGTGAGAGGAGGAGGAAGAGGTGGGCTGAGATTGAGAGGAAGAGGAAGAGCTGGGCTGAGAGTGAGAGGAGGAGGAAGAGGTGGGGTGAGAGTGAGAGGAGGACGAAGAGGTGGGCTGAGAGTGAGAGGAAGAGGAAGAGCTGGGGTGAGAGTGAGAGGAGAAGGAAGAGGTGGGCTGAGAGTGAGAGGAAGAGCTGGGGTGAGAGTGAGAGGAGGAGGAAGAGGTGGGCTGAGAGTGAGAGGAAGAGCTGGGGTGAGAGTGAGAGGAGGAAGAAGAGGTGGGCTGAGAGTGAGAGGAAGAGGTGGGGTGAGAGTGAGAGGAGGAGGAAGAGGTGGGGTGAGAGTGAGAGGAGGAAGAAGAGGTGGGGTGAGAGTGAGAGGAGGAGGAAGAGGTGGGGTGAGAGTGAGAGGAGGAGGAAGAGGTGGGGTGAGAGTGAGAGGAGGAAGAAGAGGTGGGCTGAGAGTGAGAGGAGGAGGAAGAGGTGGGGTGAGAGTGAGAGGAGGAGGAAGAGGTGGGGTGAGAGTGAGAGGAGGGAGGAAGAGGTGGGGTGAGAGTGAGAGGAGGAGGAAGAGGTGGGGTGAGAGTGAGAGGAGGAAGAAGAGGTGGGTGAGAGTGAGAGGAGGAGGAAGAGGTGGGCTGAGAGTGAGAGGAGGAGGAAGAGGTGGGGTTGAGAGTGAGAGGAGGAGGAAGAGGGGGTGAGAGTGAGAGGAGAGGAAGAGGTGGGGTGAGAGTGAGAGTGAGAGGAAGAGGAAGAGGTGGGCTGAGAGTGAGAGGAGGAGGAAAGAGGAGAGTGAGAGGAAGAGGGAAGAGGTGGGTGAGAGTGAGAGGAGGAGGAAGAGGTGGGGTGAGAGTGAGAGGAGGAGGAAGAGGTGGGTGAGAGTGAGAGGAGAGGAAGAGGTGGGCTGAGAGTGGAGGAGGAGGAAGAGGTGGGCTGAGAGTGAGAGGAGGAGGAAGAGGTGGGTGAGAGTGAGAGGAGGAGGAATGAGAGGTGGGCTGAGAGTGAGAGGAAGAGGAAGAGGTGGCTGAGAGTGAGAGGAGGAGGAAGAGGTGGGGTGAGAGTGAGAGGAAGAGGTGGGTGAGAGTGAGAGGAAGAGGAAGAGGTGGGCTGAGAGTGAGAGGAAGAGGTGGGCTGAGAGTGAGAGGAGGAGGAAGAGCTGGGCTGAGAGTGAGAGGAGGAGGAAGAGGTGGGGTGAGAGTGAGAGGAAGAGGAAGAGCTGGCTGAGAGTGAGAGGAAGAGGAAGAGGTGGGCTGAGAGTGAGAGGAAGAGGAAGAGGTGGGCTGAGAGTGAGAGGAAGAGGAAGAGGTGGGGTGAGAGTGAGAGGAAGAGGAAGAGGTGGGCTGAGAGTGAGAGGAAGAGGAAGAGGTGGGCTGAGAGTGAGAGGAAGAGGAAGAGGTGGGGCTGAGAGTGAGAGGAAGAGGTGGGCTGAGAGTGAGAGGAAGAGGAAGAGGTGGGCTGAGAGTGAGAGGAAGAGGAAGAGGTGGGCTGAGAGTGAGAGGAAGAGGAAGAGGTGGGCTGAGAGTGAGAGGAGGAGGAAGAGGTGGGGTGAGAGTGAGAGGAGGAGGAAGAGGTGGGGGTGAGAGTGAGAGGAGGAAGAAGAGGTGGGCTGAGAGTGAGAGGAAGAGGAAGAGCTGGGCTGAGAGTGAGAGGAGGAGGAAGAGGTGGGCTGAGAGTGAGAGGAGGAGGAAGAGGTGGGGTGAGAGTGAGAGGAGGAGGAAGAGGTGGGCTGAGAGTGAGAGGAGGAGGAAGAGGTGGTCTGAGAGTGAGAGGAGGAGGAAGAGGTGGTCTGAGAGTGAGAGGAGGAGGAAGAGGTGGGCTGAGAGTGAGAGGAGGAGGAAGAGGTGGTCTGAGAGTGAGAGGAGGAGGAAGAGGTGGGCTGAGAGTGAGAGGAGGAGGAGGAAGAGGTGGGCTGAGAGTGAGAGGAGGAGGAAGAGGTGGTCTGAGAGTGAGAGGAGGAAGAATGAGAGGTAGATGTAGAGCTGGAGGGAGAGGACGTGGACAATGAAGAATACTCTCTAATGAAATCCAGGCCACTTTGATTGACCATGTTATCAACCATGGTTTGACGATGAGAGAGGCTGGACAGAGGGTTCAGCCTAATATTTTTTTACTTTAAGTTTTTATTTCTATCTACTGTATTTGACAGAAGCATCATTTGTGTTTTGCGCTACAGAAACAACTGTAACTATGTGCTGAGATGCATGTTGCACAATATTATTTTTGAATAAAATATGATTTTCTTCAACAACTCATTTGTATTGGAAAGTGTTTATGTAGTTTTCACAGCAGTTCTTCATTTAGCAGGAGAAATGAGGTGTTTTGCACTTTGGGTGTGTGGTTGTGTGAATTGTGTTCTGAGAAACTGAGCAATTAAAAAAAAAACGTGTGTTAGCAATCGAGAAAAACTGTAATCTTCTGAAGTAGGGCGAGGGAAATGTGGTACGCATATCAGAACACATTCAGTGCTCAGCAAGTTTGCATGTTCAATGTCAAATACTTTCACGAAATTGCCCAGGTATGAAAGTTGCTTTCATTGTAGACTAAAGGCCGGACTCAAATATAACCTCCAACGAATGGTTGAAAATGTTTTTTTTATGTTTTTTTATGTGTCAATTGTACAGTGAAAATGAAAAAAGATTAGCTGCCATGTCTCTGCCATCATGACGCAATTCAGTATTATCAGTAATCCTAATGGGATTGTGTGTGTGTGTGTGTGTGTGTGTGCGTGCGTGCGTGTGTGTGTGTGTCTTGTACCAGACACATGGTTTATTATCAGATAACATTGTATGTGTGTGCTTTCGTTCTGTCTCTCACTGCTCCCATACACACATAAAACACAATAAGAAAACACAATAAGAAAACTGAATATTAATAGAACAAGATCCATGCCATCAAAATATACCGGGGTAAAAAAACGGTCAAACGAAGAGATAGAAGCCAGTGATATCAGGACAAGAAAGCTCCTCACAATGCATGGAGAGCGTCAGAGCAACCTTTCATTATGAAGCTAAGATCCAGGAGTGCATCCGGAAGATGGCCGCAATTGACGAAATGCTAAATGAAAGGCAGCAGAAACCTAATGAGGAGGCAGGAGGAGGGAAGGGACCATCACGTAAAGACAAACCCCTGCAGGCATGTCCCACCGACAGATAGAGGAAGTGGCTGATATCCAGAAATCACACCAGTGGCTGTAAAAGTCTGAACGATAGCTCAGAGGTAATAATCATGGCGGCACAATAACGTGCGCTGATCACCAGGTAGAGGCAGGGGGCTTCTTTACCCAGGTGCAGGCTGGGTAAAGAAGCCCCTGAGACAGTCCAGCACTAGCAGCAAGAGGTGTTATTTTAAAATTACACACATAGGCCCGATATACACTCAACGTGCACAGACAGGACCTATAGACATGCACTAAAGCAGAGGTGGCAGAGTGAAAGGGACACCTCTCCAGCTACCAGTCCACACTCGATCCAGTGGTGTAAAGTACATTTACTCAAGTACTGTATTTAAGTTTGAGTATTTGCAGTTTCTGCTACATGTACTTCTTCCCCAGAGGTAAATAGTGTACTTTTACTCCACTATGTTTATTAAATCCCTTTAGTTACTTTGCAGATTTTGATTTTTGATTCACAAGCTACTTTTACTTGAGAAACATTTTGGATACAGGTCTTTTATTGTAACAGATTATTCCTACACTGTACACCACACTGGTACTTCTACTTTAACTTAAGTGAAAGATCAGAGTACTGATAATGAGAAACTAAAGTCCAACAAAACAATCGTCAGCACAAGATTGAATTTCTTCTAAAGCTTTCAATGACATCTTGTGTAGTCATGGAGGTGGTTCAGTTGTTGTCATGTGGAACTTTGGTCACATAATGAAAGGGAGTCTTGAGTTCCAGTAGTGCTGTTCTCAGTGGAACCAAAGACGTCAGAGCTCTTCATCTTGGTGTTAAATGACTCGCTAAATAATGATGTCTCTGTATTCATCCTCATCTGTGTATGTTTGTATGTCTGTGACAACCAGAATGGTCCCGGTGCAGCAGGCAGTGAGGAGGAAGGACTACAATCACATTAGAGACAGCAGCCGTTTCTAAGGCAACCGACAGGCCAATGTGTCATTCATGGAGAAAGCATGTGCAACAGCATTACTATTGACAATACAAGGAGCTGTAATGAGAAAGTACTGACAAATACAGCTGGTAAAAATGTACTATAGATTGTACTGCCAACACAAGCTCACATCAAAGAGGCTGTTGGGAAATAGATGTGTGTGGTAAGAAGATTTCCAAATGAATGAGCCAAGAGAGGATTCAGTTTGGAAATGTGGACATAACCTTTAGTAAAGGAGAGTACAAAAAAGCAATAAAGGTCCTTAATCCTATCAGAGGGCTTTATGACCTGGCAGCAGATCACATCGTGGTTAGCTAGACCAGCCTCTCAAGTAAAAGTAATGTTACTTTAACATCATTTTACTGCAAAAGTACAACTATAAAAGTACAACTGTATACAAGTGACAAGGGGGTCCGTTGAGAAACTGGATGTGAAAACTACAGCCTCACACACACAGTTCAATTCTATACATTTACTTTGTATATATTCACCGCAATTAACTTCATAAGGTTTAAGGAACTTGTATGTATATTGTATAGTTTGATTCTCCTACTGTAATACTGCGACATGATCCAACATAAGGGGGAGTAAGGACAATGTGCCAGCTGCACGAAGAAGTTTTAGAAGTAATTTCATGATCATCTTTACTGAACCGTTGTCCCCTTTTACTGTGTACTGAATGAGAGGCTGCTTCACTGACTCCAAACCTGAGGAGAGCAGAGAAGAACTTATCTTCCTGTCGTAGCGCCAAGACAAAACTATAACTGATTGGCTCTGTGGAGACCACAGCTCTCTTTTCCTTCCTTTCTCCTTTCCTTCTTCCCTCTTTCCTTCTGTCCTTTTTAGCTTCTTTCCTTAATTAATCCCTTCCGCTTTTCCATCCTTTACTTCCTACCTTACTTCCTTCTTATTCCTGTTGCTGCTTGAACACCTCAATTCCCCCATGGGGATCAATAATAACGGTTCATTTTATCTGCTGACATGTTTTTCGTGGATTATATTATGTCAGTGAGCAGATGGAGGAATACCAAAGTGACCATTGACATGAACACTTATAAACATGTGACCTAGGATGAGTAGGTCACATGATAACGACTAAATCACCTCCATTAGGATGCATCAGCTGAGAATAACCCCTGCTTATGTATGGGTCAACACATGAACATGTAGACAACACCTTCAACTGTGACACACACACACACACACACACACACTTGCACAGTGTGGTAACACAGACACACACTCAGAAATAGTCCTAACATTCAGGTAAAACAGGTTAGCTGGTGGTGGGCGACATTCCACTCTTTCTGTTTCCTACCTGTAGGACACTTGCTTCCTGAAGGTCAGCTGGACAAACTCTGCCTCCATCTGGGACACTGACAGCTTTCCCCTCTCGCCCACATGTGTCCTCTTCACCTCCTTCTCTATAGCTCCCTAAAGAAAATACAAACACATTTCAATGATATGTCTTTATGTGCGGTCTTCCAGTTCCAGAGCCAGAAGCCTGCTGTTTTGAATGCAGTCAGACGGGGACACGGTCCTCCTGTCAGCCTGCACACAGCTTCACAACAATATAACTCTAAACAGATTCGTTATATCACCTACTAATTTACCACACTTAGAGAGATTGGACTATGCTAGCTGTAGGTATTAGGAAGTAGTCAGTGAGTGAACACTTCCACACACCCACCTGACAGATGCCGCCGGGCTGCAGCGGGCTCTCGGAGCTCACCTCCGCCGCGAACACGTCCTCCTCCTCCGCCACGTCCTCCAGCCCGGGCCGCTCCACAGCCGGAGGAGCGGAGTCCCTCATCATCCTGCACCCTGTCTTTAATCACTTCTAATGTAGGAGTATATTATCCTGCTACACTTCCTGTTTTTTTTACAAGTTTCTCCTTCGGCGTTAAGCAGTCTGTGTTTGGCACGCGCGCTCTGTAGGAAGACCGGTTTAACGGCAGAGAGATAACCGCACTGATAGCAAGCACCACACACTAGGTTAATGTCTATATGGCATGTAACAGCAGGAGGCAGACAGCAGCAGCTCTCACGCGGGAAGAAAAGTTATCCTGCTCGCTGTTCATGATGCTCTCTCTCTCTCTCTCTCTCTCTCTCTCTCTCTCTCTCTCTCTCTCTCTCTCTCTCTCTCTCTCTCTCTCTCTCTCTCTCTCTCTCTCTCTCTCTCTCTCTCTCCCTCGCGCGCGCACACACATTGTATATCGTGGTTGAGCAAACACTAACAGCGTGTGATCTGAAATAAAGATGGATATTATATTTAAAATATGAAGAATTAAAATAATAATAATAATAATAATAATAATAATAACAATAATAGGAATAATAAAATACAATGACATTTAATAAAATAAATGAAAATGATAATAATAATAATAATAATAATAATAATAATAATAATAATAATACAATAAAATAAAATGTACCAATAACAATACAATTTAAAAATATAATAACATATAAAATAATATTACAATGAAATAAAATAAAATATAGGCTACTAATAATAATAATTAGTTGTTTGTCCGTAATTCTATTTCCACTGCAGCGGGTAGCTCGCTCTAAGCGTGCCGAGCCGTGCGGGGCCCGTTTTTGGTTGCGTTTCCACTTGGCCTAGTTTTGGCCCGGGGCTACTTTTTCACCTTTTTTCTGGCCCGACTAAATCGTGGTTCTAGGGCCAGGAACAACCAGGCTGAGACGGGCTGAGTATGCTAAACTAGAGAGAATCGCTGGCAAGGGGGCTACAACTACAACAAAATGAACATATTTGACCGTGATTTAATTGTAATACACGTTTCTAAATGATGCCGAAGTAACAACATACTGATACCGGTTAGTAAAAACCATGAATTAATGCTTTGACAAGTCTGCAGACAGACGGCAGGCGAAAAACCCTTTTAAAATGTGTGTTTTCTAAATGGAGCTTGGCTAAGCTAACGTTATATTTGCTCCGACCGTCCACACTCACAACAACGGCCTATACAGACATAAATAAACCAGCGACTGTATTCGCCATGACACAGGCAGTCTTTGGTTTGTACTTGTTTAACTTTTGTCTAGTTTCTGAACAGATATGAAGAGCTGTGAGCTCTGAGTGCTAAGAGCTAACGGCTGTGTTGTTTTTTGGGGCGCTCATTGAAGATGACGTCACGGCTCCGCCTACACTGCGTTACTATAGTAACTACCCCAGTTCCTAAACTGTAATGGAAACGCAGCATTAAAGTGAGCCGGGCCTAATAAGGCCTAACCAAACCGAGCGAGGCCGAGCGAGGCCTGCAGTGGAAACGCGCCATCAGTGTACTGTCAGTACTGAGTGTGTACTTGGGCAGGTACTTGTCAGTTCTGTACGAAATTGAGGTACTTATACTTTGACTTCACTGCCATTAATTACCATGGCAGATGTTGATGTTTGGGCAATGATTTTGTAATATATGCTAATAGGAAACTAGTGTTTACACGTTGCCATGACAATCCCAAGTCCAAATGTGCCATTTCTAATTGTCAAGTAGTTTTCTTTAAGAAATGATAATAGATCTAATTATTAATTTCATGACTGTGAATGTGTTATACCATCCACTGGCTTCAATGCAAACACACGTGCACACTGACATGCACACATATTTTCTGTTTGTCCTATACAACATTTTCTCTTTTTAATGGTGATCATCAGAGCTGATATTCATTGGTAGAGTAGTCCCAGTTTTATTTTTAGGATGTGTATCTGGGTCAGAAAGGCTTTTGAGTTTAAAGGGTGTGGTGTGATGTCAGTCCAGCAGGAGGCAGTAGAACTTTAAGAGCAGGGATATCAAAGTTTCAAATACAAACTTTTAAAACATACTGTAGCTATTAATCAGAGGTGGAAGAAGTACTCAGATATTGTACTTGAGTAAAAGTAGAAGTACCAGAGTGCAGGAATACTCTGCATTCAAAATGTTCCTCAAGTAAAAGTAGAAAAGTATTCTCATCAAAATATAGTGAAAGTAGCGACAGTAAAAGTAGTCGTTGTGCAGATTGGTCCGTTTCAGAATAATATATATGGTATGTTTTATAATGATTGATCATGAAAGTGTTCTCAAAGCTGGTAAAGGTGCAGATAGTTTGAATGGCTTTGTATACTGCAGGGTAGCTTGTGAATTTACTCCAGGTGGAACTAAAGTCTGATTCAACACTTATATTTCACATAATTCATCCAGATCTGTAAAGTAACTAAAGGTACAAAATAAATGTAATGGAGTAAAAGTCACCTCTGAATTTTAGTTGAGTAGAAGTACAAAGTAGCAAAAAATTGAAATACCCAAGTAAAGTCCAAGTACCTCAAAATTGTACTTAAGTACTGTACTTGATTAAATGTACTGTTACTTTACATCACTGCTATTAATGTACAGCAACACACATCACAAATCCACAGTCCTTGTTCTCTGCAAGGACGGTATCTTTATGCTCATAATGATCATTTGTTGGTTTTGGAGGGAGGCCTGAGACTGTCAGTTATAGCACTTTTCAAATATCTTGCGAGCAATATTTTTGATTTGGCAACACTGCTGGGTTTTTTTCAGGTTTTCTTCAGTTAGATACCTTTTGGAATTTGAACCACACCTGCTTATTCCAGTGTTACCTAATCAAGCTTCAAAGGAGAGTCTAAGAAATCTGAGTCTCAGATATTCCAAAAAAGTGTTCCTTCTCTTATTGTCCTTCCCACATGAAGTCATTAGCTTTTTAATAGGAGTACATACATGTATCTGTGAATGAGTATGAGCAGGCTGTCAGCCAGAAGCAGCTTTACAGAACTGTGGACACACGGAGCACACAGCCATTGTCTGTGCCATTGATAAAAACACAGAATGCTGACTCTGCTGGATTGCAGTCCAACAATCTGTCTGCAGCAGCTCGTAACCCCAAACCCAGACACATCCCAAACCGGCCCGGCCCGGCCCGGTTGCTCTTGGCTGGGGGTGCATGGAGCGGCTAAGCCTCTGTGCTGCTGGCCAAAGCTCTGTGGGATTACACTAATGCAGGTGGCGGGAATCCACTGCTGGGGAAACAACGGGCATGGGAAGTGACATGACATTAGAGTTCACTCTGAGATACTAGCTGTGGCCTGTTGTTAGATGCATTAAGTGTTGTCCTCTACATGTAATGTTTATCTGTTCTAACCAGCTTTAGCTGAGTAGCATGCAGTAGCAGCTTTTGGTAAGCCACGCTACTGTGGGACTGAGGTTGTCATAAATATGTTGATATATGGCAAAAAACCTCTGTCTGTCATTGAAGAATATCAATTAATAAAGGTCCAGGAGCCGCTGCTCAAAGAGCAAGCTGAAAAAAGTGTCTGCACTGTAAGATGGCAAGAAATGAAAGACTGTAACATTTACCCAGAGCCCAAAGAGGCATCTTCCCAATGTTTGGTTTGTACAACTAATAGTACATGTAGAATACTTAAAAGGAAAATCAGCTAATTCTGGCAGCCGCTAGCGTATTATGGGAGAACTTAGGGATGGCGAAGACCAGTCTGGGTGTTGCTTTCTGAATAAGCTGCAGAGGTTGGATGGCCCTTGCTGATAGACCAGCCAGGAGGGAGTTGCAGAAGTCAGGGCGTGAGATGAAAAGAGCCTGGACCAGAACCTGCGTCGCCTTCTGGGTCAGAATTGGACGAATCCTTCCGATGTTGTAGAGAGTGTTTCTGCAGGAGCGGGGTGTAGCAGTGATGTTGGCAGTGAAGTACAGTTGGTTGTCCATAGTCACACCAAGATTACTTGAGGTCTGAGTCGAGGGGCTGATGTTGGTAGAAAGATCATTGTTAGGAGAGTCCTTCCCTGGGATGAAGAGTAGTTCTGTATTTGTAGATGGAGCTTCAGTTGGTGCGCAGACATCCGCTGAGAGATGCAGAGATATGTGCGGTTATCAGTTGTGGTAGAAGAAGCCATGAGAGCGAATCACAGAGTGTATTAATTGGTGTACAAAGAAAAAAGAAGCAGACCAAGGACTGACCCCTGTGGGACCCCAGTCAGGAGATGACAAGGATCTGATACAGACCCTCCGTAGATACCTTGTAGGTGTGGTTTTTGAGGAAAAATTAGCAGGGAGTGCAGAGCCTGATACTCCCAGTTTACACATGTGCATGAAAATCAAGCTTTGGCTGGTCATCGTAGCATGCTTTCTGACCTGGGCACAGTTGTTACTTCACCATCACATGTTTGTCCTATTGCAAAACGTATTAAAAATAGTGTGCATATCTCCAACACTCAAAATACATCTTATGTGGCTCTGGCATTTTTGATGTGTCTCCCCCTCCAGGAAATTGTGCCTAAAGTTACGTCCCGTTTATTAGATATGGGTAATGAGTACATTATTGTCTCCATTGACCATATCCAAGCAGCATTTTGTCTCTATTGAACCATACAGTGTTATGTCAATAGATGTGTGTGTCTGCTTGATGCTCCATCACTCAGGTGTAATCCTCCCCACCCCTCTGCCCAGAAGGGTTTGTTTTGGCAGCCCTGGGTGTCTGGTGTGTGGAAGGGCACTGGGTTGCACCAGGGTCTGGACCCAGCAATGCCCCCCCTCCCCAATTCTGCTGACGGGGCATGAGATAATGCCATTCCAGAGGGATCGTGGGTAAAGCCTCTCTTTCTGCCTCTCAGGTATATAAACCGCTGTAGAGCCGCACTGTGAATCATACTGCTTCTCCTCCACACTCTGTTCTCGCCATCTCACCTCCCCTCCTCCACCCACTGGATTCTGAACAGGAACATCTGAGCTACACCCAGCTGTGTGATTCACTATGGACATTTCCATCCAGCACCCCTGGTTCAGACGGGCCATGGGCTCCGTCTACCCCGCCAGACTCTTTGACCAGTTCTTCGGAGAGGGCATGTTTGACTACGACTTCTTCCCCTACACCACCTCCACCATCAGCCCCTACTACAGACAGTCCCTGTTCCGAAGCTTCTTGGATTCCTCAAACTCCGGCACCTCTGAGGTAACACCAGCGTCTCCTTCCTGTCTCGTCCTCTCGGATACATGTAGAGACTAACTTAGTTGATCTCAGAGGGTCTCAGGAGAACAGATACAGAGAAGAATTAAATGAATCCACTCACGAACAAGAAAGTTATGATAATGTCATCATCTTTAAACTAAGTTTTACACTTTGTTCTTTCATAAAAAGTAAGATGCTTAGTTTAATAGAATTTACCAGTACACAACTTGCCTCAGTGGGCTCTACAGATGAAAGCACGCTCTTAAAAATCCATTTATACTTAGACAACGTTCTGAAGTCTGTGTATTGTGCCCCCCCAGGTGAGGTCTGACAGGGATAAGTACACTTTGTACCTGGATGTCAAACACTTCTCTCCTGAAGAGATCAGTGTGAAGGTGACCGGGGACTACGTGGAGATCCAGGGCAAGCATGGAGAGAGACAGGTGGGTCTTCAACAGCATATTTCTCAGAGTGGGCTGCGTAGTAGAAACAGTATGTGTGTTATATATATATATTTATAAGTGATATTACAACAGATGTGTTATAGTGTTATGTAAGATAGAAATGTATTTGTTTGAGTGAACCTCAATAATGATTCTGTTTTACAGGATGACCACGGTTACATCTCTCGTGAGTTCCACCGCCGCTACCGCCTCCCCTCCAGTGTGGACCAATCAGCAATCAGCTGTAGCCTGTCAGCTGACGGGCTGCTGACCCTGAGCGGGCCAAAGGTCAACGGGGGGAGCGAATCCGGCCGCAGCGAGCGCAGCATCCCTGTCACCCGTGACGAGAAGACCAACTCTGCTGCGTCCTCCTAGATGACGAGTGGGGGGGGCCATACCCTGCATCCACAGAACCCCCTCTCTTCTTCTGCCCCCCCCCCCTCAGAGGATACCTGTCGCTTCACTCTCTCCTCTGTTGACTCTTCTTGGCGCTTTCGCCCAGTATATTTAGTATTATCGTTTAGAGAGCTTTACAAAAACCTCCCCATAAGGGTGCGTATGTACTGGGGGGGCTAGAGTTGGGGGGAGGGGGGTACATGTCACACATCTGGTCCCAGAGTTTGCATCAGTAAGCCCTGGCTGTTCCCTTCTTGTGCTGACTGTTAGAACCCCCCCCCCCCCTCTTTTGTCTTAAATATATCCTGTACTGTAGTCTTGCATTGTTTAATGGATACCTGCTCATTACTGAGAAGTCCATAGTAAAGAAACATTCAATAAAGCTGTATACTTCACAAAGGTAACCTGTGGCTGTATTCTTCATGTTAACAGCTCCATCAATAACTAGGTTATTAGTGTCTGTGAGTGTTTCAAAGGCTTTGAAGCTGCATCTGCTAAACTCCCTCACCAGGTCTGTGGACTCTATGGAAACTGCCTTTACTCTTACATTGTGTCAATGTGTCTTGCTTGGGTGTTACATTCATTTACCTTAAGTTAGAAGCTGTTGTAATGAAAAGAGAGACAGTGCTCTGAAAGTGTGAACCTTTAATGTCTCAACATTAACAAACATTTACACAACGCGTAACAACTAACAAGACACAATAATGAACAAAACGGAAAGATTAACGAGAACAGTGCAAGTAAAGAAGGTGTTACTGTTTAGAAAATATAATGTTCCTTTTACTTCAATAATGATTATACAATGAAAACCTGAATTTGCACAGACAGACAGATATAGTGTGAGACGAAGGGCAGTCAGACAGCAGGAGGATTGAAGATACTGCTCTGCTTACCGCCCCGACTCTGGAAACACACACACTTCAGTTTATCATGTCCACATTTAAAACAAGCCATTTCTACTATCGTAACATGATGTAAACCCCCCACACACGTGTTGAATGTGCTGTGCAGTGAGTGGCACCTGTTGGAGGGTCTGCAGGTCCTCCAGGGTCTGCTGGGCGGCCAGTCTGAGGCCCGGCTGCAGGCTGGAGGTCAGCCGGCTCACAGCCGCCTGCAGCCGGGGGTCCAGCAGGGGGGGGCCCAGAAGGAGAAGCACTTCCTCCTCCAGCAGCACCGACTGCAGGAGCCGCACAGAGTGGAGGCACACCTCCCAGTCTCCGTCTGTCACACACACAGAGGCTGCATTTATACAACTGCGTGCTTTATTAAAGGCTTATTCATACGTAACATTTTACTTTAAATGACTATACATAGGATAAATGTTGTGCAGATGACCACACCTGAAACGTGTGCTCTTCTTAAATTGTACTTCTTAAATATATGTGTAAATATATATAACCCAGTGGTATTCATGTGTTAATATTTTAAGACCACTTTTTAAATAAATTCAACCAATTAAAGTTGAAAACATTTTCTAGCAAATCTTAGATGATAAAAAGTCACGTATTTACATAACAAGCTAGAAATACACCCTTCATATTTCCCCTTATTATAAGCAATCTAAGGCTTTTGTTTTAAGGAATGAGCTGCAACACTTCATGTAACAGTAGCAAATGTTAACGCATTGTTGGAGTCGGGAGGCCTGTTCATTTATTCTGGCAATTACTCAGACCTACTAATTGACCTAACAGAGGCTATTGAGTCTATGTAAGTTTACTACCAGGCTCGGATCCACCTGGATCAGCAAGATCTCACCTCTATTAACTCCTGAAGAAACAGGCTCAATTAACTGCTGTTTCAATTCAGACGACACGCTAAATCCGTTTAAGCGATCCCGAAGGATTTGGGTATCAGTAATAAGGTGTGGCCCTACCTAAGGGTGAGTGTGGCAGTTGTGCAATCTTACCTTTAAGCAGGAGAGGAGAGTGCAGATCTATTTTAAGTTGTCCCAATCCAAAAAGGTGGGATGATTTTATTTGAAGAAAATGGTCCACACTTTTACAGGGTTTTACCTTCTCTCGTTACAATGTGACAATCATACAAAATATATCATGCTGTGGTCCGTTTCTAATATAAAACCTCAATTCACAGTTTTACATTTCTTACATTAAATTCTAACTTCAGCTGGAATATATTTGATTATATTTGATTATAATATATTATCGTTTTAATTATTCAACTTAATATGGAGACCTCAACAGCATACATGATTGATTTTAATAACTTATAACTTACACTATATATCTGTATTGGGCCCTCAATGAAAACAGTTCAGACACCCCTGGACTACAAAATAAGATTTCTGTGTGTGTGTGTGTGTGTGTGTGTGTGTGTGTGTGTGTGTGTGTGTGTGTGTGTGTGTGTGTTGCACTATGTAGCAGTTCTCCTCACCGTCCAGCAGGGCACAGATGAGCGGCAGGAGTCCAGAGTTCTCACTGATGCACTTCAGTCCCCTCACACTGATGCTGACATTATACAGCGCCATCAGCATCAGCCTGCACACACACACACACACACACACACACACACACACACACACACACACACACACACACACACACACACACACACACACACACACACACACACACACACACACACACACACCACACACACACACACACACACACACACACACACACACACACACACACACACACACACACACACACACACACACACACACACACACACACACACACACACACACACACACACACACACACAGTGTGAGCAGCACAGCACTGACACCTACTGCACTGCACTACATCACACACCAACATGCTGTACAAACACATTTTTAACACTGAATTTTAAAACGTAAAATGTTTTTGAGTTAACATGAGTAGTAATAATATAGTTGTACGGATAAATGTGCTGGTTATATATCTGTACACGGATCTGTTACAATAATTATTATAATATAATTGTTAGTGTGATAGACACTAAGTCATGTTTAGGTCGTGTTATGATTGTTATGTGTATACTTGCTCAGGGACTGCAGAAGGAAATGATCATTTAGCTAAAATATGTCATATTGTATATTTTCTCTTTCTTTAGATGAACGTATTTTTTAGCATGGGCCTTGTTCAATAAGGGATACTAATATACATTCCATGTTTGGGGTGCTAACTGACCCCAAGCAGCAAGTCTTTTTTATGATGATTTCTGGATCAGATCAGATGCAACTTAAAGTGGACCTATTATGCTATATTGGAAAATATATTGTAGGCCATACCTATACAAAACATGTCTGTGAAGTTTTTTGCTTAAAATCCCAAACAGATCACCCGTTGTAGCCATGCCTCATACTGCTCATACCCCTCTATTACAGCCCTGTTAGAGAAACGCGGATTGTGGGTCCTTAGCTTGAAAGAAAATTATAAAGAGGAGGCGGAGCTAATGCCTGATCAGAATTATACCGGAGATAAAGTTAAATTTGGTTGTGATAAAACGCCATCCTGTTCTAAACCACATCAAGGATTATTTCTGAAACAGTATGGAGCTCAAATTATTTTTCTCTTGCGGGTTTATCACAAGAGCTGGTTGATGTCGCCAGGGAAAAGAAAGTTTGGGGCTCTCTGCTGGAACTGCTACCCCCGCGACCCGACCACGGATAAGCGGAAGAAGATGGATGGGTTTATCACAAGGTGAGTTCCTTTTTTTATTTCCTGCTTTTTAAACACATGTGCTCTTCAGTACAGCTTAGCTCTGAGTGTTAGCGAGGCTTAAACAAAGACGAGATTACGTCCAAAACACGTCAGGCATTGTTTCTGATAGCAACTCTCTGTGGGTCCGCCGCCGATTTGACGTCATATTGGCAGCAAATCTGTATCCGCTCGTTGTACCCCCGTTTTTAAAAGATTTGGGTACGGAGGAAAAGAGAAAGGGTTTTATTTTCTGACGCTGCGTGAGTTCCCCGTCACACCGGGGACACATGTTTATGTATAAAAGACTTCAAAAAGTGCATTTTGCATGATAGGTCCCCTTTAATGTATGAATCCTACATTTCTCCATTTCAGTCCATGTCCACATTAATGCAGAAGTCGTATTAAAGACGTTTGGAAATGGAGTGGACTGTTTAACAGTTGGTTTTATAAGTGTATGGATATACATGATATATGGAGAAGAACAGTGAAGCTACAGGTGGATGTGTGTGAAGCTTTCCACCACAGCTCCACGTACACTTTGAGTTTGGGGAAGACCCTGGGCTTCATCAGCTCCAGCATCTTCATCAGAGTGTCCAGCAGGTCCTGAGCCGAGGTGGAAAGGAAGTCCCGCCCACACGTCACTGCTGCGATGTCTGATAAGATAAGACAAGTCATTGGGGGGGGTGCATAGTCTGGAGTGGCTGTGAGACAATAAAACAGTTTGCTTCATGTTGCATTCAGGTCCTGCAGGAGGAATTTCACAACTGACATGAATGTCTTTAAGTCATCCACACATTTAATGAAATATGGAAACAAGGCTAAGAAATTAAAAGGTTCAGATATGACCTTCAGACAGAAGGAGAAGAAGCTTCAGTGCTATCAAATATAGAATACACTATAAAAACTATTTAAAGTGATTCTAGATATAAAACTTTAACGGTGTGTCATCTCATCATGCACAGACATTTTCAGGGGCAAAACAAGTTGAAATTGTAACGCCTTCTAATTGTATATTCTCATTTTCATTGAAATAATAATACATTTTAAAAAACGACACACTGTAAATTGACATAAATCCCATGTCCAAAGTCAACCAAGCTTATTTGAAAATGCGTATTTTATTATCATTTATGGCATTTTGCAGAGTTTTTGTTCTTTGATTATCATTAATGTGCTGTAAAGTGTGTATACCTGAATGAATGATTCAATTAAAAATCTAATAATTAAAAGACTGTGCTTGCCTTACTGGGTCAACTCTAGAATTCCAATTTAGTTCCTTTATATATTTAAAAAAACCGTTATTAATCTTGGAGGGACAACTAGCTGTGGAACATGAATGGAAATTGGTCATTTAGGCAATTACCAGCTCTCCGTAACTATGCAACCACATCAGCAAAATGTATTCTTCAAAGTTTAATGCTCAGAAAACTTGAGCCCGGCCTTGTGTCTGTCCTCAGTGTGAGTATGCTCACATTGCATTAAAGAATCTGTGAACTCACTAGTAATAGTTCCAGCCAGAGCCAGCACAAACTGGTGCTCATGGGAGTTGTGGTCCTCAGTCTGAGTTTTCTCCTCCTCATCAAGAGACCTGACGAAGCTCTCCAGAGTCTGAGCAGCTACAGCCAGGAAGGACTGCAGCTTCCCCTACACACACAGACACACACACAACACATTAGGGGCTGTCAACTGATGACACTGTTTAATTTGGAACCCTAAGAGTGTTTGTCATTGGGATGAGTACAACACACACACACACACACACACGGTGCAGAGGACTCACATCAGCCAGCCAGCGTGTGACCGTGTCCTCTCTGGAGGAGCAGCTCCACAGCAGACTGCAGGCTGCTGATCCCAGAGCAGAGCAGAAGTCTGCCTGCTGCTGCAGCTCCGCTCCACCCTGCCACAGCTGCTCCCTCAACAACAGCTTCTCCTGCACACACACACACACACACACACACACACACACACACACACACACACACACACACACACACACACACACACACACACACACACACACACACACACACACACACACACACACACACACACACACACACACACACACACACACACACACACACACACACACACACACACACACACCAACCCTTTAAAGTCCACTCATTGTGTAAAGTATTGAATCCGTGGGACACAGTAAACAACATCACAGTGCCTGCCCCCCCCCCCCCACCTCTCTCTCTTTCTGACATTCAGTCTGCCCTGCCTCCAACCGGGCCTGAAGGTGCACACAGTCCTGCCGCAGCTGGTCCTGCTCCTGCACAAAGTGCTCCTTCACTACACACACACACACACACACACACACACACACAAAGCACAAACATGACAACATGCTACTAGTGCTATAGTACTAGTGCTGAAAATAATACTCTCATTACATAACCTAAATATATTGTCCATTTGACAGTAGTGCTAGGTGGGTACAGAAATAAAACCACACTTTGAAAACAAATATTAAGTTTTCTTTCAAAAATGTTTTTGAAGGAGGATAGTCTGGAATCAGCAGGGAGTGATATACTTACATTTTTAATGAGGAGTAAGAATATGTATCCAAATATATAAATACATTTCTGTACAAAAAGGAAATGAAGAAGTTCCCTGATGACCGGCTGCAGCATTCCTAAAACATACTAAATTCCAAAATGACTCACTGTGGATGGAAAGATACACAGACTGACTTCAAGTCAATTTATTCAAAACAGTTCTTACAGAACAGGAACTTCTGGTAACAGTTGCTAATAATCATTCTACAAATGTCACCAGTATTACATTTCATGTTGCCGATTGCTTTAAATAGTTCATTGTTAGTGCTGTTCACCATTCACATGACAGGTGCAAATCACACCAATTCTACTTTTGAGACCAAATGTGTACATTTTTTAGATGCCTTAGAACAACCTTTTTTTTTTTACAATTAAGAAACTAAACAAAAAGTAACTAACGGTATTAAATAAATGTAGTGGAGTAAAAGTACCAATTTACAGCTGAAAGTGAAGTATAAGTACCTCAAAATTGTACAGTATGAGTAAATGTACTTAATTACCCTAAACCTCTGCTAAATGTTAAAGAGAGGTACAGCTACTTTATGAAATATTGTTTTTAATGTTGTGTAATGGCTATCCTTGGAGTTTTTGGTCTAAGAGTAATTTACAAACCAAGCGGAGGTGTCCACACTGAGTTCACTTAGTACCTGCAAAAAACTAAAAACATTTTCCCCCACATGCAAATGGTGTTTTATGCCGAATGCAATCTATGATCAGTAGATATCTTACTGTTCATTTGACTTATTTAATTTATTTAGTTCCTCACCCTCCTCAGCTCTGTAGTAAAAGTGTATTTCTTAAACAAGACTTGTGTTATTATATTCTCATAAATGTTTTACACAATTTTCAAACCATGCGTTGTGTTTGTTACGTACTTGTTTGAGCTGTTCGAGCTTTATGCAGCATCTCAATCAGGTCCCTGTTCAGAACTCTGGGCAGGAACTCCCTCAGCTGCATCACTTCTGTGGTTAACTTCTCTAAATCACTTTTCCTCACTCTGACAAAACCATCCTGAAACGAAAAGATAAAGCTCAATGCAAGCTTCAAAAAAGAGTTTCAGATAGTATGACCCATATAAAACTAATCTGCACAAAACACAGAGGTAGCATCATATCATCTGTATAAGTTAGTAATAGCGAGTCATTCATAACAGGAGATAATTAAAGAACGCTCTGGACTACAGTTAGCAGTTTTACTTCCTTCTCATTCATATATGTAATCATTCAGCAGTCATTTTTACAAATAATGATAAGATATAAGAAACGTTTTTGAGTAAAGCAATAACTACAAGATAAAATGCAGACCCAAAAATGACCAGTTTAATTGGTTAATTGCAGAGGTGGAAGAAGTACTCAGGTTATTTACTTAAGTAAAAGTAGCAATACTACAGTAATGAAATAGTTACAAGTAAAAGTGTTGCATTCAAAATGGTATGGTACAATTGTAAGGGTACAAAAGTATAAGCATCAAAATATAATTTAAGTACCAAAAGTAAAAGTAGTCCTTATGCAGAAAGGTATATTTAAGCACCAAATATATATATTTGTAATTATTTTCTTACAATTAATTGTGCAATGTGTTAAAGTGATGCTCTTGTTAAAATTAGGATTATTACTTAATACACTACTGTAGCTTAACCTATAATAACATGTGAAAATGTATGTGTGTTGATTTATATTGTTTATTAACCTAAATCTTCTGTAATGTTAATATGAATGTAGTATAACATTTGCCAACAAAACGTGTTGGAGTAAAAGCATATCACTCAACACTGAAAATACTCAAGTAAAGTACAAGTAGGCTACCTCAATGTTTCCACTTAGGTACAGTAGGCTACTTGAGTAAATGTACGTTACGTTACCCCACTGGTTAATTGGTTACTCAGTTTAACAGCTTTCATCAAGTGCCTCTCAATGGTTCAAAGTCACTCATTGATTCAGAAAGATGGACCATAGCCTGCCCTGGGGTGTGTGTTGTAGTGGAGAAAATATTGAATTGCATTGATTTGTGGCAGCAGTGTGGAATGGAAAGGCCAACCCTAGATTGAACAAAGTTTCTATAATTAAGTGATATACCTGTTTCCTCGAATTTTTCTTTGCGCCATGATTCAGAGATTTTCCGCCCAATGATGACGCCATCTTGTGGTTGGTGTTGTCTTCTTTTACTTCTGCTGTTCACTTTTCAGAGTGGTCAGATGCCTCCGTGTTCTCCGCCACACTGTCAGACTCCAGTCCGGGTTTTGTGGCTCCCCCGCCCCGAAGAGCAGCTTAACGTTATCTCCTCTTTCTTTGTGTTTCAACCTCTTTAGTCTGCTCAGTGCTCTGAGGGACGGGGAACAAGACACTTTTATACTTCACCAATGTCTGGGGGACTAGAAGCCGACTTCTCCAATGAAGAAGGCTTTATCAGCCGGTTTCCCGTCCACCGTGCTTGTCGGGATGGAGACGTTGGAGCTTTGGTTTCCCTGTTCCAGCAGCTCTCAGACCCGGCTCCACTGACGGCTGAGGACCCGTGTTACGGATGGAGCCCCTTACACTGGGCTGCTCACTATGGCCAGGTAGGGATTACCTCTAAATGACTACATTAAGATGTACACATTGATGAGTAGTTCTCATTTACAGTTAAACTATTCCGTGAACAACATGTATTCTACATGTACTTCATAGTTATACTAAAAAGTACTTAAGATACTTTAATTAACTGCAGTCAACCTGAATAGCGGTTTCTTCTCGTAATATTTTAACCATAACAGGGCGGTGGGTGGTTTAGCATGAACCGTTTTTAAAGGTGGATATTGTATGTATAAAATATACTTTATTTGTATAAAGTCTATGGCGCACCAGAAGCAGCCGCCTTTTTTTTCTTTTTTTCTAGACCGCCTCTGATACAGTTGTTTCACTGTACGTGTACAATAAAGTTCGTGGGCGGAAAAAAATAAAAAAAATAACGTAAAAGCATTTTCATTGGTTCCAGTCGAGCCAATGGGTAATCAGGCGCCAAAACAGCCCTAGGTAAACAGAAAAAGTTATATTTCCTGATGTCATTCTCTTACACATCCATGTGTCAAAATAATAATAATAATACATGTAATATATAGTGCTTTCTTTGTACTCAAAGTTGCATACCATGTATTACATTATTGTAGTTCTTCTTTCTCAGATGTCTGAGTTTTAAATAAACAGCCTATGTGTCTGAGGTGTGAAGAGTGCAGAGGAACATGGCCAGTACAGTTGGTTGTGTGTTACCTGCACACAGTCAGGTACCTTCCATTGTTCTTTCACAGTTACCCCCATGATGTGTGATGGGTTTTGTTTATGTTCACCATACTCATTTCAATAGTCTCATTATGGCCCTGTGTGTTGTGTTTCAGCTTGAGTGTGTGATGCACCTGGTGCAGCGGGGTTGTGAGGTGAACACAGTGACCAGCCGCTTCCAGCAGACCCCCACACACACTGCAGCGTTCGGAGGACACCCCCACTGTGTGCTGTGGCTGACTCAGGCCGGAGCTGACGTCAACATGCAGGTCAGTCAGCACCAACAGTATATGAAAATAAGACCAGATATATAATACCACCATAAATAGCAACAGCATTTTCGGGTTTTGTGTACCTTTGTTATTCATGTTTTATTATCTTTGCTTTTAAATGAGTGTTTTTAAATGCCATTTTATAATATGTTTCTTAATGTCTTTCCTTTGTGTAAAGCACTTTGAATTGCCTTGTGTTGAAAGGTGCTATATAAATAAACGTGCCTTGCCTTTCCAGCATGTCTATAGTGTACTGTTGTGCCTGCTACAGTTATTCCCATAATGTGGTTGTTATGTTACCTCTTATGAGCGCACCTTCCCTGTGTCTTCAGGATCTCGTAGGTGAGGCTCCCATCCACAAGGCGGCTCGCTCAGGTAGTGTGGAGTGTATCCAGGTGCTGCTGGTAGCGGGGGCTAAAGCACAGTGAGTATTGTGTGACCTCTGCTCAGGTGCTGGGGTGTAACAGTTCCTATGTAAGCGTAATGCTAACTTCACATTAGCTGTTTGGGAGGGAACTGGCCACACTTCTATAGTCATCTATTCTATTTGTAACCTTCTTCATGTAACCATTACACTTTAAGCCTTTGGTGAAGCCTATACCCACAGAGTGTGTACTCAAATGTGGATTTCTTTCAAAAGTCAAAAAGCAGGTGTGGGCTGTGGTCACTTGCTTCCTTAATAGATCAACATGTTCAGTCTCTTGGTGTTTCCTTACAACTGGAGTACAGTGGAGCACACACTCCTTTAGTATGGCTGGCTAAAGCTGTCAATCATAAGAGAAACAAGACACATCTTTAGTTATCACTCCATAATAGTGGCCCAAGATTTCACAGAGAAGTCACTATTCTGAATGAGAGTTAACTTATAATAACATATCTAAATTAGACCATCTTCAACCGGGAAAGTTCTGAAAAGTGCTTGGTGTTATCGCCTGCTGAAAAAAAAACGTTTCAATTGTTGATCTCTGCCCAAAAAGCAGGATCTGAAGAGTAGAAATATCTATCCAGATGTGTTATTGGCCCTTCCCTTCCAGAACAGCTCAAAGTGGATGTTAACATCTCATATGTCATGTGATGATGTAGAGAACGTGAGCCAAAGCAGAACATCTCATGACACACTGAGGCAAAGGCAGTGTTTCCACTTAGAGACAAATATGAACATATCTATAATTGTATAATAAAAGTGTATCATTCTCATCCTTAAAACACACATCACAAAAACTGAAAGGGTGAGAATGAGATCAGTGCAGCTTTGTACAACAAGAAAAGTGAGTTCTTACTTCCACAGTAGTCTAATGATAGAGTTTATCTGGTAAATTAGCTTTTCTGCCTCATCAGTGAAGAGGGCGAAGCGTGTCCAACCTGTTGCTTGAACCTGTTTGATGTGTCCTGACATGTTACTTATTAAAATGATTATTAAGATGTACCTTTGGCTTCCCTTTTTCAAACTGCAAACACCCTGCACGTTCTGATGTTTTACAGCTATTGAATTTGAACTCGATTTTCTTGAGTAATCCCCGAAAAGAGGCAGCAATCGCAATAATCTCAGCAGGACCACATGTCCGCTCTACACTCTCTGCAGCCGCACTCTGGCCAGGTACTTCCTGCAGTGATTGGTTGAATCATAGTCATGTCCTGACCTGCATGCTTACTCTGCTCACACAGAGGGAGGGAGTGTAGGAAGCCCAGCCTCGGGGGGGGGAGACATGTGCATTGTTCAAAATACTCATTACGTACAGTAAAAATACAACTATTTCTTAAAATATACACATAATCTTTCACATAAGAAAAATGCTTGTATAGAACAAAAAGTTATATTAATATTGTTAAAATATTATTAGTGTTTCATAATTCATATTGTATATGTATATTGTTTTTTTTGAGAAAGTGAAGAAAAAAAAACATTGTCGACATTCTGAATCTAGTATATATCCCCCCCCCCCCCATCTAACATTTTTTATTGACCTATTATAAAAATACTGGCCTTCCTAAGATACTGTAAAATAAATTGTAATCTTGTCTTGTAAACTGTTTAATGTAGAAGTAAGCCACATTCTATAAGAAGCGAGATATAGCAGCCAACCAGTAACATTTAATCATTATATATAATATATATATTATAATATTCTATTAATTCTGTGATTTATTATTTTAGTCATGTATTCCTAATCAGTGTGTTGCAGGGGGAGATGTTGAAATGCTGTCAGCTGTCTCCCTGCTCTATAAGAACCTCTGACCTCCAGTCTTCATGTGATCTGTGCTGAGTGTTAAAGATGGCCGACAGGAAGCAGTTTGTCTCACTTCCTCTTCCTGTTCAGGTTAAGGAATGCCAGTGGGCAGACAGCAGCAGACCTGGCCCACGCTCACGGCTTCCTCGACTCATTCTGCTTCCTCTCCAAGACCAAGAAGCTGCTGCAGCTGCACGTGAGGGGGGGGGCCGAATGGAGAAAGCCCCCCCTGTGGTCCGGGCCTGCTCAGCAGGAAGAGGCTGCTAACAGCCGGGGACAGCAGGGACCTGAAGAAAGCCCGGGGGGACAGTAAGACATGATTCATGTTTTAATGCACCAAAAAACATATTAGCAAGAGGACGCCAATGTCTGCACACGTTCCAGAGCGTTAGAGGACAGGGAACTGAATAACAAGGCTGGGGGCCACAGACCATAATCTTCAAGTTCCATATCCTGTTTGGCCTTGGCATATTTTACACAGGCTGCTTTGTATCAAATAAAAAATCAACAACTGTCGTCACAGTATGATTCTCATATTCTCACACATTGGTACACAGGGTATGTGACATTTCAAGGCATGAGGAATATGAACCTCAGGTGGGGGGTTTGTGTAGGACGGCTAGGACCCCATCACTCAGAGAAAATACATTCCGCATCTGGAAGGTTCTGAATCAGAAAATCAGAATACCTTTATCCGTCCTACAGAGGGGCAATTTACATTTGTTTTAGCAGAAAAGAGCCAAATACAGCTTAATGTTAACTAAGAAGCATGCATACAAAAATATTAAAGATTAAATAGTACAATTACAAAAATTACAAAAATACACATCCTGGAAGGCCTTTCCAGGAGTTTGTAATACAAAACACACCAGCCAGCCTCAAAAGCACACTCACATCCTATCATCCCAGTGTGATTCAGGATACTCACTGTGAACAGCTGTGTGATGTCACTTCCTGTGTGTCTCCTGTTGCAGTGCTGGTGCAGATGGCGGTTGGAGGTGAGGATCTGGAGAGCGTTACCATGGAGTCCGTCCCGGAGCTCCTCTCAGGTGAGACTACAGCTGTTTTCTGATTGTAGAGGATGCTGCACAGTTGATATCATAATAAACAGCTACTTCCTATAACTTTCATTATCCATTCGTCTGCCAATAGTTTTATAGATTATTCCATGAAGGGTTTGGTGTATTAAATGTCCGAAACATGCATTATATATAACATCTAATGACCAGATTTTGTGTTTCAGCGGCAGATGAACACCCCCCAGCCCCCAGCAGCCGTCCCCTCCCTCTGCCCCCCGCTGAGCCCACTCAGCACTCCTCCGCAGACATGTGTGGCTCGCTGCACCTGAGTGGCTCCCCCAGCAGCTGCGTGTCTCACCGGCCGGCCTGGGGGGGGCTGAGGGGGGCCGACTCCAGGGACTTCCTGCACTACGGACACTACCACGGCTTTGGAGACACGGCGGAGGAGCTGAGTGACAGCTCCCAGGAGCTCAGATACAGGCAGGCAGGTGGGACACCTCCACCCACACTCATAGAGGGGGGGGGGCTGCTCTTCAATAAGCTTAACTGGCACACATGTGATCACACGGCCAGTCACTACAGACACCAAGCACCCGTTCACCTGCAGTTCCTGTTACTACATGTCCACTTCCTGTCAACTGCATCACATGGTCTTCAACAGCTGGGACATTTACATATTGTAGTTTTGATATAGTCATCATAGGACAGATAGCCAGTTGACATCACACTCAAACATCCAGGTGTTAATCCTTTAGGGTTTACTCCTCTCTTAGTGCTGCAGATAGATATAACAATCTTTCAGAAGTGGATACAAGCACCAAAATGTCATGTCTATCCCTCTGGGGCCATTCCAAGATGGCTGTCATTTCCAACCGAGGAAACAGTATTTTACCGCTGGATCAATTTAGGTGATTTTGGTATTGAATTACAGTCAAATGCACTCTTTAGAAACTTCTTCAGAGCTTTTTTGTGTCATTTTAAAACACAAAATGTTAAAATGTAGAGCTTATTAGAAAGAATTCAGATGTATGTTAGGCTACCCAGTTTTCCATTGGCAGATTATTTAGATTTGATAGCTCAGATATAAACACAAGCTTCTGAGTGAATCCTGTCGTCTGAATTTGGTTTCTACGTGGTGGAAAATGTATGAGTTGACACGAGATCATTTAAATAGGGCTAGTGAAAGTGATTTTGAGCAAATAATTACATTTCCAAGCCCTTGTTGGCGGCCATCTTGGGTTTTTGAGCGGCTAACATGTTTTTTTTCCAAATGTCAAAAGGAGTTTATGTGCCAATTTTAGTACTTGTATCCACTTTTAAAAGCATTATCAGCACTATCAGTGTCCCTGTGCACGGCTAATACCTGAGGAACATTCTGGCAGTGTGTCCCTGCTCCAAGCTGCAGTGTTTTCTAGGCACACGCCGTTTCTGTAAAATGAAGGTGTTATGGTGCTAACAGAAACATCCACTGCCCCAGTTTATTTGAATAGACCATGATGCCTTTGTTTCCAGCTCCTATAATGCTGAGAGCTGCTGTAATGCTCTGCAGTTTTTCTGAATGAACTGACCTGAAAAAGCTGTTTTATTCTGTCTCAAATGTGTCTGCTCCTGCACTACCAAGGGCTTTAAGGGACTATGTGTTAATGCGTGGGGGGGGGGGGGTCCTCCAGCAGCATCACCTGCACTCTACCAAAGGGAATATTTAAAAACCATTTGTTATTTGTATTTAGCAGATGAATGTCATTTTATAGCGCTTGTAGTATTTGGGATTATTGTAACATCTTTTTGTAAACTGTTTTATACTTGTACTGGTTTGGCCTCTTTTGCTATTAAAACACGTTTTGCAGTTTCATAAAAAAGGTTCAAGGTGTGTTTGTGTTTGACAACATTAAAACATTAAAAGGCAGAGTTCACCCTGAAAAATCTTGGTGCTCAAAGCCGCATAAAAAACGATATTTAAAAAAACTCCAACAGCACTGTCTCTGAAAATACTCCACAGAGCAGTTTCATGTGGAACTACTTTTGTTCTACTCACCAACCGTATCACTGCGCTTAAGGAAACTGGCATCTTCCCATGAACATCTCCTGCAGGTGCAGTTTGATAGGAATACAATGTGTCATCTTCAGTAACTAGGTCATTATTTCTGGGAAGAGACTTTGCTGTTTTTTCGACATGTGTTTTTCTGCCGCTTTGAACACCACAAGCCGACATTTCTACGACCAACACTCGGCAACTCACTAACTATCGATAAACCGCACTACTGATTTTAGGGTGAACTGTCCCTTTAAGAAACTTGAAGACAAGAGGTGCTTTAAGAACTCCAGGAACAAACAGCTGCCTGTCCTGTCTCCATAACAAGGAAGGAAATCAAATCCAGGAAACTAATGAAACACGCTTTACTTCAAATCTGAAACATCATTTATTATAAATATTAAAAAATGCACAATAATATAGAGTTAAAAGTTATTTAGAGCCGAGTGTGCATCACCTCGCCCCCCCCCAGGTCCAGCTGAAAGGTCCTCTGCAGGCTGGCGATGCTGGCGTCCAGCGCTGCCAGCCCGTCCCTGAACGCAGCCTCCGCCCTGCTGTCCAAGGTGGAGCCGGACCTGCTGCTCAGATCAGAACACACGGAGCCGTCTGCGTGGGACAGGAGCCCCCACCCCCCCGCCTGGACCTCATGTGGAGAAAGTGATTGGTCGGTCAGGGTGACGTCAGGATGGGATGAAGTGTCTCTCAGCGGGTTGTCCCCTATCTCTGCAGACACAGGCTGACCCAGGGACAGCAGGAAGTGTGTGATGCGTTCAGGGGGGGGCTGCTGTGGGAGGAAACAGGCTTTGGTCGACTCCAGACTCTGAAGAACCCTGAAAAAGACAGAGGAAATTATACCCTCACTCACTCTTTTCACTCACTCTTTTCACACACACACACACCTATTACAGTTTTCTCTCTCTTCCAGTCGTTGCTGGGCGAGTGAAGAGTACACAGTCTTCTCTCGCTCACTGTCCCGCAACCTGCTTCTAGTGGCCTCCAAGTCTAAACACACACAAACATAAAAAAAAAAGTATTGGATTAAATGACATGGTCTTTTTATATTAAATCTCAAGTGAATTATAACTGTCATTGCTTGTAGATCCCCATTATTACATGTGTGTGTCTTCATTTGTCTGCAGCAAGCAGGAGAGATAACAAGTTTTCTACCAGTGGAAAGAGGTGTTTTACTAATGTTGATGTCTCACAGGCCTTAAACAAGACATTCACAACAGGACACAGAACTTCAGAGTGATTTAGGTCTTCTCTCCAGTCCTCAGCTCAGAGCACACGTCTCCACCTGCTGTAAGGAGTGTGTTCTCGTCCTCTTTGTCCCTCAGCTGGCTCTGGGTGTCCCTCAGGTCTTTCCGTACTCCCGTCAGCTCCTCCTGCAGCTCCTGCAGCCGGGACTGAGCGCCGTCCAGCTGCTCCTGCAGAGAACACACTGTGGAGAGGAGCAGGGGTCAACCAGAGGGCAACTCAACACACACAAATACACACACACACACTTTACCTGCAGAGTTATTGAGGGGCTCCATGCTGTGTAACGCTGCCTTCTCCCTCTCCTTCAGCTGCAGGTTCAGAATCCTGACACGCCTGGAACACACAATGTCTTAGTGAAGTTGTTTTATGAGTTATTCTTCATGTTTATTATAAGTGTGATTGTCCATAAAGTCATGTTTATGTTAGGTATTGTGTAATAAAAGACAGTGGGTACCTGCGGAGCTGACAGTTCTGGTTCTGTACTGATGAGAGGTCCACTGCAGTCTGCACGGGACCCCCAACATCCATCAGCTGGGAGGACAGGCTCTGCTCCAGATGACTGAGCAGCCTCTCTGCTGCACTACCTACACTCACACACACACAATAATGAATTACATGTGTCATGACCAGACACTGTCAAACTGTCAGACAGACACACACCTTGTCCTGTGATCAGAGCCTTCAGCTCCTCCAGCAGATTCTGCACCATCTTTCTCTCCCCGACGCGCGTGTCCTCAGTAACCATAGCAACGTGTCCCGTCTCCATCTGCGTGTTTGGCATCACGACGCTGCAGGTGTGTGTTTGTCTGACAGCCGTGTGTGTGTCCGTGTCTCTCACAGGTACACACTCCTCCTCTTCTACATCACAATCTGACAGACAGGATGTGGGCGGAGCTTCAGAAGCAGCCTGACGGTCAGACTGAGGTGGGGGGACGGAGGTCTGGGGCGGGGTGGGGGGCTGAGGTGGGGGGATGGAGCTCTGGGGCGGGGTGGGGGGCTGAGGTGGGGGGATGGAGGTCTGGGGCGGAGGTGGAGGGACGGAGGGCTGAGGCGTGGTAGGCTGAGGTGGGGGGATGGAAGTCTGGGGCTGGGCTGGAGGGGTGGGAGGGCGTAGTTGCAGGGTGGGGGCTTGTTTCTGAGGGGGGCGGAGCTTCTGTGGTAAGATGGCAGCAGCAGCTGGTCCTCTCTGTTCTGGAAGTAGCGATAAAGGGAATATGGAGCAGAATTAGGAATGTCAATCAATCATTGAAATTCATAGACTCACTGCTATCGCTAATGGAGTGTGTGTCAAAGTGGGACAGTCCCTGCTCCGTTCAAGAGCAAGCAATACTTCATATACATCTCTCATCCCTTCATTGAGACTCCTTTGAAGATGTTGCATAATGATCAACTATGAAGCTCACACATGAGGATATTTCATATCTAGGCTCCTGCGGCTGTCTTTATTAGTTATATTACTGTAGCTTTACACAATAATGTATGCATGTAATGCTTCAGCACTTCTAAGAAAGAGTTTTACAAGTGTATTAAGTACAGAGGTAGAAGAAGTACACGGACATTTCATTTAAGTAAAAAATAGAAATATGTGTTGCAAGTAAAAGTCATGCAGAATCCTACTTTAGTCCAAAAGTATTCGTATCAAAATATACTTAAAGTACCAAACGTAAAAGTACTAATTGTGTGTAATGTCCCATTTTGCAATCATATATATGCATTTATTTAATAATTATTATTGATGCATTAATGTGCTTATCACAGCTGGAGCTAGTTTTAATGACTTTATGCACTGCTGCTGGATATCTGAACCTATCATTTTATATTATAGTTTATGTTTTAGTTTATTTATATTGTGTTCTGTGTTCAGCTCACCAGCAGAGGGCGCTGTGCTGCTGAGTCACACACACACACCTGTGTTCCCAATGGTCTTCTTCCTTAGTGAGGTGGAGGGTCTTGATTTAGCTGCTCCCAGCTTTACTCCTTTAGGAAGGCCTGGCAAGGGTTCTACACACACAGACCACACACAAATACAGGAACACACACACACACACACACACACACACACACACACACACACACACACACACACACACACACACACACACACACACACACACACACACACACAACACACACACACACACACACACACAACACACACACACACACACACACACACACACACACACACACACACACACACACACACACACACACACACACACACACACACACACACACTGTACCTCATTATGACAGACAGGTTAGAAGCAGCTAACCAGAGGACAGTTGGTCTCTTGCTTTAAAAATACATGTTGATCAAATAATAAAGTGATAGTTTGAGCATTTCTTGTAACAAAGCATTGTATGAAAACCCTTCTGACCTGCCTTCTCAGCCTGAAGCATGCCCACGAGCAAGGCAGCACAGCGGTCCAGCCCCCGGTGCAGAGTGGTGACCTGAGGGACAGAACACAGCCGTCACTAAACACACTTTAACCACCACCATGGGGAGACCACGTCAGCATCTGTACACTTGCTGCTAGTCTGCTAGCTTTATGCCCGTTATGGCGTTGACCTCATCCAATCACATTACTTTCAGTTGTGTGGTTTGTTTACATTTTACAGTAACGTCACTACTTCTTCTTCTTTGGCACGTTAGAGCCCACTACTATTGCAATACTGCCCCGAGTGGCTGTTATGTAAGGGAAAAGAAAAGAACACCTTCATGGGGGGGCTGCTGTCTTCATGGCGATATAAATCCCTCCGCTTCGCGTCGGGCTCCTGATCAGCCTGTTCTTTTCCCCATAATGACCGCGTCGCTGCACATTATCCCTTACATAATGTTTGTGTTCGTTCGGATGAATTTCTTTGAGCTACGACTTCTTTATCCTCTTCGTAATGCAGACTGAGCTCTGTATAATTATTTATTATGTTTAAGTTTATTCATGGTAATGCTCTGGGATTTGGTCTCCATGGGCTGCTGGTCCTTCTTAAAGGTTGTTTTGTGTTTTTCTGTCTTTTTCTTTTTGTGTTTGAATGTTTTGTATATCTGTTTTACATTAATGGTTGAATCTAGCAATCTTTACAATCATGAATCACATTTATGCGTAACAAGTGACAGGAACATTATTTGCTATTATTTCCAGACTGGATGAATTAAGGGGTATACAAATCATTAATTTGAATATCAGGAGTCTATTGCCCAAAATTGATTTACTTCGGATATGGGTTGTCTACATAAACCTAAAATCATCACACTCTCTGAAACTTGGCTTAATAGTAACATTTCCGATAGTGAACTACAAATCACAAATTATTTACTTTACAGATCTGATAGATGCAGCAGGGGTGGAGGTGTGGCTATTTATGTCTCCTCTGACCTTGTGACTGAGCTAATTGCTACTTCTATAGAGCCTCTACATTTTGAATGCGTTTTGAAAATAAATGCTTAACTATTGGTGGCATCTATAGGCCACCTTCTTCACCTGCAGAGTCTTTTAACCACATCATTTACACTATCAACTCCATTTCCTGCGGAAATGAAATAATCTTGCTTGGTGATTTCAACAAAAATGTATCTGATTGATCTGATAGAGAGAAAAAACTTTTCAGTAGTCTAAATGTTAAACAGCTAATTAATGAGCCAACTCGTATCACTCTTAGAACCCAATCTCTGCTTGACTGGATACTGGTGTCACAACCTGACAGAATCTGTTCAATTAAAAGCTGGTGTCATGTCGGATTGCTTCAGCGATCATTCAATTGTTTATTGCGTATGGAAAATCAATTTAATTAAACTACCTTCAAAACTAGTCAAAATCAGACAATATAAAAAATGGAATGTTGTTTTATTTAGTAATGATGTTGTTGCCCTTAATTGGGACAGATTTCAACTAATACCTTTTGTACAAAATGCTTGGGATTTTCTGCATAAAGAGCTCACTGATGTGAGAACGGTTAAGGTCAAAGGTCAACATCTCCCTTGGATCAATTCTGAACTCATCAGTCTCTTTAGGGAAAGGGATAAAGCATGGTCGATATATCGTCATTCAAGAACTATAGCCGATTGGGAAGTATACAGGCATCTTCGAAATCTGAGTAAAACCAAAACCCGAAATGCTAAATCGAACTATTATAAAGAATCTCTCATATTGGACTTTAAGAATCCCAAGCAATTTTGGACTAAAATTAAATCTATTTTAAATAAATCAGGTAAACATTCTATTAATAAAATAAGAACTGCTGATACAATAATTCATGACCCATTATCCAAATATTTAATCAGCATTTCACTAATGTATGTTCCACACTACTATCTGACTCCTATTTGACGACTGGTATTTCTAATAGTAACTCATACTGCAACAGTTATTTTTCTTTTAAGAAGATTCTACCACACGAAGTTCATAATGCTATCACTGAATTAAAAGTGGATGGCAGTGCAGGACTCGATGGTATAGAAAACAGGTTAATCAAATTAACATCCCATATTCTCATGTACCGACTTGCTGATTTGTTCAACCTGTCTTTGTCCACCTGTGAGTTGCCGACTATTTGGAAATGTGCACGCATCATTCCACTGCATAAAGGTGGTGATTTACTTGATACAAATAATTATAGACCAATCTCTATAATCTGTTCTATTTCCAAAGTTTTGAAGAAAATAATTTATAATCAACTGTCACATTATCTCAATACTTATAATATTTTATCTCCAGTTCAATCTGGTTTCAGGCCTAATCACTCCACAACAACTGCCCTACTTACATTTACGAATGACTGCTGCAGATGATGGTGAACTCACAGGTGCCATTTTTATTGACTTGACAAAAGCCTTTGATTTCATTGATCGATATCTGCTCTTGGATAAACTTCACGGCATTGGCCTTTCTAATAATACAGTGTTATGGTTTAACTCGTACCTTCACAGTAGAAAGCAATGTGTGGTTGTTAATGGAAAACAGTCTGACCTGTTGATCCAACAAAAGGGTGTACCGCAAGGATCAACTCTGGGCCCACTTTTGTTCTCTATTTACATAAATGATTTATCTTCTTGTCTCATTAATTGTTGTACTCACCTTTATGCTGATGACACTGTCATATATACATCCAAATCAGATTTTTCACAAAATCAGATCTCTCTTCAATCAGATTTTAATATCTTACAGGACTGGCTATCACACAATAAACTACTGCTTAACAAAACAAAATCGCATACCATGGTCTTTGGTACCAGGCAGAAAAAGAAAAAAAATTCACATTTGAAATAAATTAATTTATTCCATTATTCTGTATTTGACCACCAGTGGTCCGCGGACCACACTTTGAGAAGCACTGATAGAGTATCCCCATGTTCATCCCAAAGTATCCTCTCATGTATGTAGTACCCATCAAGCCACCCTCCTCACCTGGTCCTCAGAGTCTGTGGAGTACAGGGAATATGCTGGCTCAGCGCGGACTGCTGCTCCTGGGTTTGAGGGAGTGCTAAAAGGAACATACGTGTATATAAGAAATATGGGCAGTGACAATAAAAAAGGTGAATGAAAGCTTGTGTTCTCACCGTCTCCTGGAGAGCTGCACTCTGCCTCCTCCGGTCAGCCTCCCTGACGTCACCACCTGTCAATCACACGCCTGTTTAAACTGGAGGACTGATTCCAGATCTGTCACATGTCAGAGCTACCTGCGTATACCAGCCGCTGACAGCACTTCTGCTTTCAAAAAGAGCTTTTTTTTTTGTTTAGTTTGTGTAGCCATGTTATGTTGTGGTCCACAGAGTAGTTATATGTTGATGAAGCTAAGCTAACAGGTGGCTAGCTTGTGTATTCAGTTTAGATTTATTCGGTCTTACCTTTCCTTTAGCTGTTCCTCTCATGGTGAACTTGCTCCTGCACTCTGCTGCCAAACACAGAAGATACACTTATTATTTCAACTATTCTGTATTGTTTGTTTTTACATGCACGCACAATGTTATGCTCCAACTTCCGGGTGAAGCCCAAGTTTTAAACAGACAACACGCAGCAGCGGACCAATCAGAATCTGAGCAGTGGGCGTTGCTATGGAGATGACGCAGGGCAGAGCCTTAATAATAATAATAATACATTTATTTTGTTAGCGCTTTTACAGGTGATCAAAGACGCTTTACAGATATAGTGAAAAGAAAAGAACAACAATTAAATATATATAGTTAAAGTCAAATAATACAAAAACAATCACACATTAAAAGCCGTCTCTGATGGGTTGTGGGAGTGAGTTCCAGAGGGAGGGGGCAACGACGGAGAAGGCGGTCCCCCCAGGTCCGGTGAATGTTCATTCATTAATCACTTCTATAGGCTTAGCCTCTATCAGTTTATGCTACTTCATACTGCTACTCTACAACATTTTGCTAATATTGTACTTTTTACTCCACTACATTAAATTGACAGCTTTTAGTTATTAGTTACTCTTTAGATTTAGACAACTAATAAAACATAAATCAATTATTGAATAAACGTTGAAATATGTATAGGTTAAGATATCCAGCAGTAGTACATAAACAAATCTAATCCAAATTAGCTCCACCTTTACCATATAATAAAAAAACACCCATCAATCATAAAAGTAACCCAGAAACTCAATATGATTCTAAAATGGGATAATACGCATGAGTACTTTGACTTACTTGGTACTTTAAATATAATTTGATGCCGATACCTTTGTACTTTGAATGCAGGACTTTTACCAAAGCACTTAAAAACTGTACTAGGGCTACTTTAAAAACTCAATACACTACCAATTCAGTCATTTAAAAGTGGCATTAAACATAATTGATATACATGTAGGACTTGACACTGTACCATAGCCTAGCAAACCTGTCAGCAGGAGCTACAACAATACAATCAGTATAAATTGGGAATAAAATCGTGGTTATTGCAATCATCTAAATCTTAAAATGCAATATACAATCTATTTTTGGCCTTTTCCCTGAAGTTGTACACAGAACAAAATGTATACGTTATCTTACTGTTTGCCACACAATGTGATGTTCCACTGCAGCGTCTCAGAGTACATCTCACAGTACCCAACACTCTGGGTTTCTGAAGGGGTGTGTTCTGTTTGAAAAGCTGTTGTTTTTATAATCACTGTCACTGAGATGCTTCATGTTCATATGAACTGAAATGGCCTTGCAAAACTCATGATCTATTATGCATCACTATTCATTAGTTCATTCACTTGCACTGGTCATGTTTATACTTCTTTATTATACTTGGCCATGTTTGTACTTTCTTTGTGCAGCTGTGAGATCTCTGCAGAGCCATGTCTATAATCCTTTGCAAGCTGTGAACCATCATTTAATTTGATCGCATGATATTGGTGATGTTTTTAATGATGTCAGGACTTATGTCCTAAATGTTGTTGTATTGTTTTAAGTGTCGGACCCCAGGAAGAGCAGCTTTTGTCGAGAGCAAAAGCTAATGGGATCCTTAATAAACATGAGCTATTGATCAATTGACATTAGGCAGCTTTGACAATATCATCTATAAAATGGACTTTGGTCTTTCAGATAAGACTATTTAAAAGTATGAAATGATGTTATGAATATCAAGTACTCCAACAAGTGTAGGCTTTGAACAAATAGTACTCCAACAAGTGTAGGCTTTGAACAAATATTATTTATTAGTTCTTGATCGTAGTGATAAACAAAATAAGTAATAACATTGGAATATTAAACCAGACACCTTTTGTTCCTTAACTCGATTAAAATAAAACCAAGTATCCACATTATGCTGTCATGAAGACCCATTAGGTTGTCACATCAAACAGGACCTGGTTTCCCATTAACATCTCTCGTGACTTAACATCGTCTTATCTGAGAAACTTCAAACTAAAATACTACAACATGCTGAACACATGAAAAGAAAAATAACTCGGGTCAAGGTCCAGTGCTTGGCTCAAATGTCTCTATTCCCATTCTTCATCTTCTGCAGCTGGCGCAGCAGCGGCTTGGCTCCTCGCTCCGCTGTCAGCGAATGATCCTCCCTGAGGACACATGAGGACACGGTTGGGACAGAAGGCTAAACTGATAGCAAACGTTCCAAGAGAGAAAAGTAAAGCAGTCACCTTCCTGGAGTCTGTGGAGTTGAAGCCCTTGAAGCCTTCAGATCCGGAGCCGCTGAACGCAGACTCTTCCAGCCAGGAGGGCACTTCCTGCTGGGCCTGTCAATCAAAGACAACCCAAATATCCGTTAGTTGGATTACTATTCGGGTTTCAATTTTGTTATTCTCCCTCCTGTGCTCTTAGTTATTAGTGTGTTAGGGGGAATTATACATTCTTATGCCTGCCTTTAGTAATTCTATACATAAGTTATTCTGCAAAAACACCCTCAGTTAATTCTCAAGTTGTTTTACCTTGGACAGGATGGTAACGAGGAAGCGGGCAAGTTGGCCATCAGCTTCGGGGTCATAGAAAGACAAGGCCCTCCCAGTGTTTCCACAGCGACCGGTTCTACCGATACGGTGGACATACTCGTCAATGTTGTCAGGGAGGTCAAAGTTGACCACATGCTGCACATCTGGAATATCCAGACCCCGGGCAGCTACAGAGGTGGCCACCAGGACTGGCCGTCTGCCGGAGCGAAAGTCTGCCAGAGCCTGCTCTCGCTCCCGCTGCTCACGGTCACTGAGGGGAAACAAATACAATCATATCCACATTCAAACCAGGTGTGGATACAGACATCTGTAACCATCACTTACCCATGAATGCTGGTGGTCAGAACATTCTCTTGGCACAGGTAAGTGGCGATGAAATCAGCTTGTCTCTTGGTCGCCACAAAAACCATGGTGCGTTCAGTTCCTGAAACAAACCATCAACATCCAGACTAAGAAAAGCCTATTCATGGTTCAGTTTGAGAGTGAAGACATTATTCAGTCCTGTTGGAAGCAATACTGCAAACAACCTTTTCAGCAACACAAAGTCCACACCGATTGGAACAACTCTAATAATCATTGGCCTTTCTAATAGAGATTTTCAGAATGTGAGAAAGCAAGAGGCTGTTAAATAGTTCAGAGGCTTTACCAGTGGTTTTGAGAACATCAAGCAGCTTTTCCCTCTTGGAGAACTTGGTGACCTGGACAAGCTTCTGCTCCACATCACTGCAGGCTCCGCCCACCACACCCACAGCCAGGAACAGATAGTCTGTCTTCAGGAAGTCGGCCGCCAACCTAAAAAAAAACACAAACATTTCCATTTTATACAAGCAAAGCTCACTTGTACAATGAAGAGGTGTTTGATCAGGGACAGACCTCTGGATGTCCTCAGGGAAGGTGGCGCTGAACATTAGAGTCTGCCGGTTCTCTTTGGTAGGCATGCCAGGCGAGGCCACTAAGCGACGCATGTCAGGCTCAAAGCCCATATCCAACATCCGGTCAGCCTCATCCATCACCAGGTACCGCAGCTTACTGCAGCCAATCTGTGGAGCACCATTAACATTTAGATACAGTTTAAACGTATAGACAACGATTATATATATACTATACTAGACTGCGCAACTCTGACGTCAACCTCAGAGAAACACATCCGTCAGTTTACCTTTCCTCTTCCAATGACATCCAACAGTCTCCCAGGTGTTCCACACAGCACATTGCACCCCTTCAGAACGTCTCTTATTTGGTGTCCAGTGGCGACTCCACCATAAACCACAACTGGACGCACACATGTCCTACAACAGTCAGAGCACACGAGAAAACAAACTTTAATGTGTGGGTTGCATTTGAAATTGTGCTGGGTGTTACAAGGAGTTTAAGGTTATAATGAATATTAGTCAAAGTTAGTGGAAACGTACCCAAAGGCAAACTTCCTGGCCTCCAGGTAAATCTGATTGATGAGCTCCCTGGTGGGGGCCACAATGATGACCTCGGGCTCCTGCAGCTCACTAAAGGAACTCGCTGCCACGCCATCTGCCATCAGCTGCTGCAGGATAGGCAGGAGGAAAGCAGCCTAGAGAAACAAACATACGTTAAAAGTGTATCGACAAGCTAACTCCAGTCAGGAAGTCATTCTCTTATCTCACCGTTTTACCAGATCCAGTCTGGGCACAGGCCATGAGATCTCTGCCAGCAGAGATGATGGGGATGCCATACTTCTGAACGGGGGTGGGCTTCACATAACCAGTTTTGCTGATATTTTTTCTAAGTGACTCACACAATGCTGCCTCCTCAAAAGTCTGAAGGAAAAAGGTTTCAATCAGTAAAAGATGAAAAACAGAACACACACCAACAGTTCATATTCGTTGCCAACAATAAACTCCATCTAAAAGGTTGCTGGAGTTCCACCCTTCAGATTAAGAAAGGCCAGGGAGCCGGCAGCTCATCCTGAACGTATCATTTGTAAAGTCATTTTGTTTCAAAGTAGAAATAGGAAGCCAGTGGAATGCTGTTGTGGATTATTCAAATTTGTAAACCAAGTGCTTTTTATTTCCGTGTGCCCAGCCGTCAGCTCAGTGACGTCTCACTGTGGACTGAAGTCCTTGTTAGGTCAACAAATAACAATGATCCCTTAAAACCAACAAACACGAGGGAAGACATTTGCATTTTACAAATTGTAATCTTTGCGGCATGTGTAGACATGCACAATTATAAAACATGTTACTAACATCGTTATCCATCAAATGTAGATTAATACCAAGTACAAAATCAAGTTGATATGTTAAATGTCTATTCATCACCACTTACCAAAGTGTCTTTAATTGCTCAATGCAAACCAGTTACTACAAATAGAGCAGCGTTTGTTTTTCAACTAATTCATTATTTAGCACTTAGTCACCATGATAGCCGGCGGGGGGTTACTTCCACTGACATCCACTGTGATGTCATCATACTTCGCAAAGTTGATGCCTTTCTCATAGTGGGCGAAAATGGATGCTTCATCTTCGGGGAGTGCTTCAGGAACATACGTGATCCTTGGTCCTGTAATGCAAAATACAATTATTTGTGGTTCAGAAAACAAACAACCTTTATCATAATGCAGAACACTTTAATATCAGGTCATTTACTTACTTTCTTCTTCGCCGCCATCTTTCTTTTCTGGATCTTTAGAATCGCCTGTGTTAGATTAAGATGTCAGTCACATCACGGACATTTTCAATTCCCAACTAAATTGGTTAAAATCATCAAAACACTTATTACTACCTCGAGCAAAGGAATCCTCATCTCTCCCTTGGTAGCCTGAAAACAAACGAGACATGCTGGACATTTCTCCAGAAAGACAGAGCTTTAGGATGTGAACCGTTTGCTTTATTACCTCCTCCTGAGCCTCCTCCTCTGGGTCCATCGTCTCCACCTTTAACACAACCATTAACCGTAAATCACACTTCAAATTAATATTACATAATAACTTATAGTTAGAAAACTAACTACAAGCTAAATATCCTTTTTCCACATTATGACTAAATCCATAAGTACCTTGTCGGAAACCTCCTCTGCCGCCTCTTCCTCGGCTTCCGCCCCCGAACCCTGTTCAGAGCGTATAATATTCAAATCAGATTCACATTAAGAAGATAAAACAATTACTCTTCTGGGATAATGTATAACTTGACGGGGCTAAAAAAGAAGAAAAAACGTACCTCCACCTTCCTCTCCTGTACAATAAGAGAATTAACACATTTATTTTGGTTAGATTCATTCGGAGAAACAAGATTAAGCAGAATTACAACTAAACCTATATAAATAATTACCATTTGATTCACTGCGATCCGCCCTGTCAAACCCTCTTCCACCGCCTGAAAGGATAAACATACCATCGGGACACAAAATATTTTAGACACGCATCAAAGGCATTCAATCGTAATAGAAATCTGTCAACTGACAAACTGCTAAAACAATCAATCCTATGTTTCTTGTAGAATAAATGCTACAACTCCTCAAGACCCCTTGTGAACTACAGCTCATGCACTGACTGTTTGGTTCAATTCACATCTCACCTCTTCCTCCTCTGCCTCTAAATCCAATCCCGTCTTCTGAATTTCCACCACCTGCAAATAACAAATTGGAGGATGAGTGGCATCAAGGACTGAGCCACTGCTATCTCAACACAATACTTGCTTACCATTCCCAGTCTCTACAAAAACAAAGGTCAAAGCACCAAATGAGTTAGCCTGCTTAAACAATGCCTATGGAATTAAACTTCCTCCACTCTGAGTCTTTTTCTTGTTTATAATAAAAGGTCCAACTGTAAACAGTTAAGATGACTTAATGCAGTCTTGCACACCTTTTTTTGGTAGTCTGCTTAATCTTATGATCACTTTAATTTATTGAATTCATCTTTTGTCTGTAAAATGTCTCCCATCACAAGTTATTGAGTAAAAATGTGATAGTAACCAATTTATAGGTCAACGTATGCCAGATATTCAGTTACTCAACTTCTAACCATTTCAGTACCCTTTAAATAATATGACATGAACGCAAACCTGAGAACGAGCTTTGGAATCCTCCTCTGCCTCCACCACCTGTGAAGAATTAGAAAAACACTTATTTATATCATTTATATCCTCTAGGGAAGATATAGTTATGGTTCATCCTGTCAACACTTACCCCTTCCATATTTCCCCCTGTCAGAGTTCCAGGAGTCACGTTGTGTGCCTAAAGGTGTTAATGTCCAATAATACATCATCTTAACGTAAATACATATCAAATTCCTCCAAATGCCTGCACTCTTATTTTTCATATAGAACAGCCAAATTGAATTCTTAAGGACAGGCCAGTCCATTGTACACGTTATAGAGTGGCTGTACATGCACTCATAATGGCAAATAATGATCACTAAATAATTTGCAGAATTTACAGTAGACATACCTTCACTTGATTGGCTGGTTACTGTAGTAGTATTACTAGTAGTTCCCTGTAAAGATAATAAACTCCCATCAGGTGCTGGCCCGACTCAGCTTGACATAATAAGTGACTCGTTTTGTTTGCACTTCAACAGTACACTAGCTTACCTCATTCCACTCATCCATTTTGTTCGCCTTAAAGAAAATCATACCATAAGGTCAACATTCAGATCTCACAACAGGTTAACATTACAAATATTCAGAGAAGGAAAAGTATTTAGATCAATTTCTTAAGTCAAAATATTGCACTGTAAAAATACTCTGTTAAATGTAAAAGTATTTCATTTAAAAAAGGTACTGAAGCAAAGGTATACAAGTATGACCAGGAAAATGTACTTAAGTATAAGGAGCAAAAGTTCACATTGCAGAAAGAAAAGAAACTTTAAAATGAATTGGAAATGCAGCATATATTTTTCGTTTATTTTCCGTACAAAAAAATACTTGTATTAGGGGTTCTTAATTATAATGTAGGATACTTTAATGTAAGAGTTCATACATTTGTGTGAAAATCAGGATTAATAAAATAACTAAAAGTTTAAAATAAATGTTGTTAAAAGTACAATTTATCCCTTTCAATAGTTGAATAAAAGTATTAAGTGGTACAGTATATAAATACTTAATTAAAGTAAAAGTACCTGAAATGTGTACAGTACTTGAGTAAATACTTAGTTACTTTCTATCACCGATGTTGGTTTAACTTGGTTGTGAATGTATCTGAAGGACAGGGCCGAACAAATAATTAAAAAACACAAATGTAAAAATGCATATAGTAAAACGAAGAATTAACATTTAATTCAATTTCTTATTAAATCATCAATTTAAAATGTGTTTTGTTAACACTTACTGTCGTATGAACCGTTGGCGACCTCGTGGCTTTAGCAAAACAGCTGTTAAGCTAACTTGATACGACCAAATATAAATTGCGTAAAAACGAACAAACCTGAGGAAGCATATCACATCCTTACTTTATCTATTCAGTTGAGCTGAAATTCGTCCACGAAACCCATTTAGGACAGGCTTTATCAAGTTTAGCTGCTTGTTTAAAAAAAAAAGCATTGCTAACACGTGTGCGGCTATCATCATGTGCAGCACCAATGCTAATCTTGAAGAGCAGGACGACTCATTAATGCCTCGACGTCAACGCACTCCAACGAAAGACCAAATTACCATTGAAATGTTTTTTAATTATATGGTTTGGTAAGAACGTGTAGTCCAATTAGAATGTGATGGCCATGTTCGAAAATCACGCCGAATAGCAGCAGCAAGGTGTGGCGCCACACCTTAGCTAAGCTAGCGCCACACCTTAGCTAAGCTAGCGCCACACCTTAGCTAGCTACAACTAGCTAATTGTAGCTAGCGTCACACCGTGCTGCTGCTAACTCCGCACTAAATACGAAGTAAAATACAATTTTGTGAAATTCTGTTTTTCTAAAACTGTTTAAGGGCTGGTTAGGGAAATACATTGGTAAATATAATGACCATACCTGTATGAATGCTTCTCAAGTGGAATATTGTAGCTTTCTTCCTCGTGGCGTGGCTCAGCTCGGTCAGGACACGTATGCTCTCGTTGTGTGACGGTGAAAGAGACTGAGTGTCGCGCGCAAAGTGTGCGGATATGCACACAGTGCAGAGATCTGAGGTTGCCAGTTCCGCTTATGTCCTGCAAAACTGCAATTTGTTGTTTGTTGTGGAAATAATTATCATAAGACGCCAATTTGTAACATACAGGACAAACCTTGATGTCTGTTTACCTTCTTTAAGGACACAGGCGGCTTAGCCAATAATGTTATTGTTCCCATTCTGTGACCGGTCAATACTGGGATACAGATGGTCTGTGTTGTGGGTACACTGGGACACTTCCTTCTCTGTATTTGTGGACTCCAAGGTAAAATCTTCGAGGTCATAAGTGTCCGAGGCAAGTAGCTCTGTGTTCCCACACTGTTTAGGCTATCTCCTCAAAATATGTTGTTTACTCTCTGCGAAACCAGTTAGATGGGCTGGCAAGAGAGAGGCTCTCCAGAATTGACGTGGCAACTCTACCGTGAAGTCAGAACCTCTGACTCTTGGACTTGTGATGTGAATCCTCCGGCCGTTAACTCCAAATAAACCATCATGTGTTTGACATCAAAGCTACTGCTCTTCCCGTGTCTCCTTCCTGAGTCGGTGACTCCCACTGCATAGCTACACAGAAGTTTCCTCTACAAATTGGCATTGTCGGCAGGATGCCAACAGATCTTCAGATTATGGTAAGTGCGATTTTCAAATCTACTTTGGACATTGCCTTATCAGAATCTGTGATTGACGGTATCCTAAAATTACCTGTGAAACTGATCGGCTGCGTTTCCTTTTGGTTAATGAACATTTGGGGATGATAAACCCAGGGAATCAGTGTCTGGGGACTCAGTCCTGGCTGATTTCCTCTGTGTATGCTGCTCGGGACGGAAGTGCCATACAGGCATACACAGCTCATGTTTAGAGATACCTTAAGGAAAGGGCATCAGTGAAGTGGAGCTTCTGTGTGAATTGAAAGCAATGTAAAAGATTTGTATTGAACAAATCGCCGGATTTTGAGGGTCTTAGTGGCTAAACATAGCAGTTGAAAATAAGCAGCCAAAGATATTTGCTGCTATCACCTCTCTGTAAAAACACGGCTCCAGCTGCAGCCTTGCGTGTGTGTGTAAAAGAAACCTCACTGCGTGTGTGTGGGGCTGGAGCAAGTGCAGGCTGAGAGGAAGAAAGTCACAGCTTATTGCGTATAGGCTTTAACTCACGGCACCGCCGTCCTTCAAACGGGACGGTCTAAAAGCACTCGTTGTTTAGGACCACTTTTCTCATGGTTAGACGGGCCAGCGCGAGGTGCGTGCATCACCCGATGCGCCACGGCTCTCTGGAGCAGGTGGCGGTCAGGAGTGCATACATACAATTATAGGCTAATTGATCAGAGGTGTGTAGTGGCAAGCAAGCATAGGCAAACTGTGTTTCACCTTGAGGTGAACTCGATGGCGAGTAGATATAGGCTGGTCGTACGGACTACAGTCAACTGAGCTGTTGTTTGGAGAGAAAGGGCAGGGAAAAAGTCTGTGGGCTCCGATCGGGGGGGCACAGCGCCACTAGAAACAAATAGCCTAGTGGTTGTCGCAAGAGGATAAGCTAGTTATCGCTCTTGGACGGCTTTCAGGCACCGATCAATAACTTGTATACAAGGGTGAGGCGTGAGAAGACGCCGCACTGGAGAGAATTCCCCACCCCCTCTAAGATCTCTAAAATCCGGACTAAATTGAGCTGATGAGCTTTGCTGTCGCGCTGGTGTTTATTAAGAGTTCATGTTTTGTTTGTCTGATTGTTTGTATGGGGGTCTATATTGGTTTGTCCCGCCGTCTTGTGTATGTTTTGTAACAATAATGAATCAGTCCATAGACAGGGTAAAATGAACTAAACTTTAATTATCTCACCAAAAGTAAATGACTTGAGAAAAATAAAAAGTGTTTTTATGTCCTGCCTCTGAGTGCAGGGGAAAATGTAAACAAGAAGCCCACTGTGCAGGGTGTGCGCTGTAGGTGTAAGAAGAAAAGAAGATTATATTGCTTTAAGAATCCATTCTTAAATGGTATTGTTGGAATGTTAAGATATCTTTGTGACCTTGTATAAACCCTATGCCCGTCCTGCGCCCCGAGACCCTCAGAGACCTGCCTGAGGAGATCAGGGTTGCAAAATCTGGTTTTAGGTCAATGTTGTATTATTTGTTTCATTTATTCTTAATCTATGTATTGTATAGTAATAATGAATAAAAACGTAATGTATTGAACACATTCCGAAATAAAGCAGATAAGAAGAACAAGACTCAGACATAATACTAATTGTTGTTGAAACCTTTTGCGCTGTTGCAACAAAATGGAAACTGTGTTAATTATTCTATTCCAACTGGCCACTGGAATCAGGTAATTAATATAAGTTGAAGTTCAATTACAGTTTTAAAAATAGTTTAACCATTCTTTATTAAACTGCTTGAAATTATTTCTAGTATCAACCAATTGGTCTCTATAGACAATACTCAAATTAAAATAGTTGTTAAACTACTGACAAGTTTTCTGAAACCGAGCTTATGAACAACAGAGTAAAGGTTGCTGGTTAAGCCAGGATCAATATATTTGTTGAAGTTTTTATTGTGTGCATAATAAATGTGTTAAATTAATTGAGCAATTCTTTAAAAGTATAATGTTGCAATTTCTTTAAAATAGGTAATTACAGTTACAAAATAGGTGTTGTTTTCCAAGGGCCTCTCTTTCACAGGCACTTTGAATCATAACACTTCCAAGTCCTACAGAGATCAGTATCACTTTGTGTTGCAAGCCAAATCCAGGGGTTCTACTCGAGCCCAATTTTAAATACCATAAAGAAAAGTATTGAACCCAGCTCGAGCTAAATGTGAAATGTATTTAATTAATGTGCAAGTGTTTTGATTTATTTAAAATGTTCCAGTCTAGCTTCCTTCGAGTTTAGTGTAAACAACAGATTGGTTCTCATAACATTCTCACTGTTGTGCTGTCCCAAATGTTTTAAACCTTGGGCAGACAAGCAAGCACACACACACACACTTTGGATGAGTAATCGCTTCATCCAAATTGTAAATTGTTGCCTTCTTTAAAGTTATTAGTAATTCAAGATTAATTATTAAATTAAATTAGGTACATAATAATAAACAAAATAACTTTGAATTGATCATTTTCTTCACAATATTAGACCTTGTCCTCTAATCTCTACTAGAATAAGATAAGTGTGCATGTTTGGGTGTGGAACACTCCTGTGATGTACCTAATCTTCTTATCCTTTTCATTACAGAGCTGGGGAAATGGTGTATTGCTTAGATTCTGATCCGTGCAAAGTCCAATTATGACTGACTTCAGTTCTAATGTTAATTTAATTTCAACCCATAAGTAATTATTTAGATGAACTCAACATTCCACATGATGGATTAGTGCTCCATATTTTTCCCACTCATTTATTGTGCAATTAGGCCAATGGTAAAGAGAGACATTGATGACCTTGTGTCCCTTTTGTTGGTACGTGGTTCCATTCTGTCTATGGCAGGGGTGGCCAACCCGCGGCTCTCGAGCCGCATGCGGCTCTTTGCCTAGTTTCATGCGGCTCTTCAGTTCATATCGAATTGTATGTGTGTGAGTTTGGGGGAGAGACACTGACTCCGCACGGTGTACCGATACTTGAAAGGTACCGCGATACTCTGCCGTTAAAAACGTTACGATTCCTCCGTTTCATTAGTATCGGTACTTTAAGAATGACGGGGAAAAGTACTCCGGTGAGAAAGCGCCGTTTTAATAAGAGCCGTGTGTATTCAGCGCTCTGCTTCCACTCCCTGCACTGCAGCCGTGCCTGCAGTCCCTCCCCTCTCGTGCACATGCTAAATCCATCCCCTCTCTCGTGCACGCGCTAGCTGCCAGAGCATGTGAGAAAGCGAGAAGCATGGCTACAATTGGGAGTGCAACTGCCGCTGCGCCTCAGCTTGTTGACAAAAAAGACGCCAGAAGCGAAATTTGGAAGTATTTTAGCTATATTTCTGACAGTGAGGGCAAGCCTACGGACACCACGAGTCCTGTCTGTCAGACATGTATTAATTCTTGTCATTTATTTTATTTATTGTTCTCATTGTTTAAAAGTTTGTGTTATGGTTATGGTTCTGGTGTGAAATAAAGCACAATAATTACATTTAAGACTGTTTCCCTTTTTTTAAGAAAAGTATCGAAAAATAATCGGAATCGCAATTCTTGACTTGGTATCGAAACCAAAATGTTGGTATCGTGACAACACTAGCTACTCCTGACAGTTAAACCTGATAGTTAGTAAGTCTGTTAAGTACTGAATGCTGATAATTCTGACGTAATTTGGCCGGTCAAAGTTGTTTGGGCTCGGATAAAATCGCTCCGTTACTTTTGTCCCGTGTTACTTTCGTCCCGGCTCTCCCTATACGTGTGTGGTGTCAGTATGAGAGGATGACAGCGCGTCTAATTTTGATGTGGCCCAAGAGCCAATCACAATAATACCTGCGATGCAGTGAACCAATCACCTATGAGGGGGGGAAACCTATCGTTGATTAAACACTATCCAGTGTTTCCCCTACCATTGTCTTGGAGGGGCGCTGCGCCCCGCCAACGGAGCCCCGCGCCCCCCCTGAAATTCAAGGTGTTTAAAAAATATATATTATTTTTTTTTTTTTTATATATATATATATATATTAGGGCCGGGACTTTAACGCGTTAATTAAGATTAATTAATTACACAAAAATTAACGCGTTAAAAAAATTAACGCATTTTAATCGCACTTATTTTTGCACCGCGGAACGTTTCTCACTGGATGAGTTTCAGGCGTACCGATTATACTGGAGCACCAACTAACGTTCATGACTTCAGACAACAACAAACCACAGTGAACAACAGTGGGATATGTTGTTTTAAAAAACGGACGGATGGAAGCGTCGATAAGAGCACGGTTGTGTGCAAATTATGCAAAAAGGAATTCGCATATCACCGCAGCACATCAAGCCTCAAGTATCACCTCAATGCAAAACATATATCAGCTAGCATGGACGTTAGCCTCTTTTATCGCGTTCACACCAAAAAGAGCCGGTACTAAAATTAGTTCATGAGAACCTTTTTACCCCCACGAAAGTCCCTGCTAGAGAGCAGAGAGCTGCTAGAGAGCAGGGACTTTCGTGCGGCTCTCTTGTGAGAAAAGAGCTATATGTCTGATTGGCTGGGCGGATTGCAAACCACGCCCCGTAAAACTCCCAAAAAGTTTTGTGAAGCCTCCATTTTATTATCCTCGCATTAGCATTATTAGCATTAGCCCAGCGCAGAAACGCAGAGTGACTAACTTATGGCAACACAAAATAAAACATGGGAGCGGTGGAGATGAGGAGGTGTCGGCGTTCTGGCGATTTACTCGGAAGGCTGCAGGGACTCCCAGCAGCTTCTACTGAAGCCAGTCCCCAACTCTGGGGACTTTGGGCGGCAGTATACGCCGTGAAGTGGTTTGCGGCCTGCCAGTAAACCCAAGGCAGAGGAAGAAGAAGTGACGTCAGCGGCTTCATTTGCCTAATCCACCCCCAGGTTCAAAGAGTTCTCATGAACTAAGTTCTCATGAACCTTTGTGGGAAAAGTACTGCGGTGTGAATGCGCCTAATGGTATACTAAAATCCATGTGAAAAAAATTGCTTCTCACTGTTCTTAGGTCAAATATTTATATGTGATTAAAAATGCGATTAATTTCGATTAATTAATTACAAAGCCTCTAATTAATTAGATTAATTTTTTTAATCGAGTCCCGGCCCTAATATATATAGCACCAAATTGCAAATAATCTATATCTACTGTCACGTTTCACATTGAACATGTGCTCTTTAATTAAATAAACTAAACACTTTCATTTTAAGTTGTGAGTTTAGTGTTTTTGACCCTAAGAAACACTGATGCATTCATCAATAACAATAAGCTCCTCTCTCTGCTCCAGAGGATTTAAAAAATATATATCCCAATGCCACAAAAATGCATCAGTGACGTGGTTGAAATCTTGTCTCCAGAAAACAAAAAACTGAAACAAGCGGTATCAGTGACTGTGTGTTTGATGTGGCTCTTTGCAGTAACATAGACAAAATGTGGCTCTTAACCTCTGACTGGTTGGCCACCCCTGGTCTATGGCCTTGGACGGCTTCACTAAGAATCACCCAGTTCTGACACAGTTCTGAGTGCAGTCACAGAGATGCTATGGCTGCTCTACATGAAATGACATTAATGGTCTGGTCTGAGAATGGACACCATTACCTGCTTCCAGAGACAATGCCGCTCCTCAGACTGAACAATACTGTCTCACGTGGGCCACTCCCCCCACCAAGCCATGAACTGAAAGCTTGACATCTGAACACCTGGAAGCCTCCCGGTCACACCAGCACCAACCCTTGGGTCAGTCAGATGGGACTAATGGCTTAACTTATAGGGCATTTGGTTCAGAAATATGACTCTCGTTACCGCAGAGTGGTTTTTTTTTTTTAAGGCTATTCATACTGCTATGCAGAGGATGCCTGTAGGTTGGCAAGCTGTTAAAAGCCCCTACTATTTTTTAAAATAGGCCTCTTAATGTCTAGTTCTACATGTATTCACATTATATGGACAATGTTTCCACCTGGTGAAACTGAAGGCTGCACGGTACTCAGGCTACAATACGACCATTCTGTTCTGCTCTAACAATTCAATTGATAGATTCTACATCAAAACAATTAGCTTTTATTGTTTCCAATGATAACGTCATTTTAAGAGAAGGAATGCAAACCTGTTTTCAAATGTAAGGTTTTGAATGTGTTTGACATTTGTCAGTAAAAACACCCTCAGACACCCACTATCATTTATGCTATGCTTTCAGTAGTGACTCAGATGTTAAGGGGGATGAAGCTTTTCCTCCCAAATCAGATATGCTTTGTTTTTTTAACAAAGGTATACAGTTCCTGCATAATATATGTTTCTCACAATTGGTTTTTTTGTAAGCTGCACACAGGTGATACTGAGTCTTCTCGAGTAATAGATTACACCATGCTTAAATAGACTCCTAAGTTATTATTTCATATGAGACATATGTAAGAAAAGGGAGGGAAGAGTCAATTATATTGAGTAATTGATTTTATATTGGAACATTTATTTCTCAAACCTATGTTTTATGGAAGAGGAAAATATTTCTGATAAACTAATATGTTATCAAATGGTAAATGGTGAATTAATATAACATTTAGAATCATTGAGAAGGGGTGATATCCACAGGGACTAGCTCACCTTTAAATTACAATAACATTTCTCTACTTTGGACTGATGAGTTTATGATTCTTGCATGTTAAATGACTAACACAAACCTTACATTAATGCATGTGCATGTCTCAGGAAGGCTCCCAAATAGTTCTGAGGGGCCTATCCTATTTTTGTATTTAAATGATAATGTGCTAATCCATTACCTTGAGTTGTCTGCACTCAGGAAAACATCCCTATCAAGTGTTAACCCAATAACTACAGTAGGACAGCTCTGAAGGCCAAGGGTCAGAGAGAGAGCTACGTGGGTCCACGCCAGCCACTGCAAGGTCCTAGTCACCAACAAAAGTAGATGACAACAAGTGATGTGTCCTAATCACCAACAAAAGTAGATGACAACAAGTGATGTGTCCTAATCACCAACAAAAGTAGATGACAACAAGTGATGTGTCCTAATCACCAACAGAAGTAGATGACAACAAGTGATGTGTCCTAATCACCAACTTGCACCACACTTGCACTACATACACCAAAACACACTACACACAAGGTATCACAGGCAAGTGCCAGCTGAGCGGTTCCATATGCCCTCTGGTTCCTCGTTTGTGTTACCGGTGTGCGGAGTCTGACTGTCCGTGTCACAAAATCGACCGAAGGAATACACACACACACCCCTTGGAGCATTCCCACCTCGTGATGACGGCTCGCCTGGGACAATGCAACCGTGAGCAATACAACTGGCCTGGCCCAGTGATGTGGGGTTTAGCTCGCCACAAGATTACGTTTGGTTGTGCGGCGACAAGCTCTATCAAGTTCTGGCTCCCCTCTGGATAGGTACATGCACTCTAGTGGATTTGAATCCAGCAATCAGGCTTAACAACACTACTCTTTAATGTATTATCCATGCATAGAAAGACCTACAATGATGTTTCAAGTACTGGATTAATTTCAGTTTTGGCCCAAAACAAATATTTATAATATTTCATATAACAATTATGTAGCATATTTGATCCTCAAATTAGAGAAGTATAATTTAAAGAAATTGATATTCTCAACATTAGATAAACACAGAAGAATCCTTTCCAAGTACCATAAGTAGCTCAGGTAAGTATGGCTAATAGGAATACTTGATAGACTTAATTTGGTACAGATCAGTGGTAGCATTTACAAATGTAATAATTCAAGGTTTAAAAATGTTTAATCCTTCCTTTCCAGGTTTTTTACAAAAGTCTTTGAATATTTGCCTAACTTTTCCTTTTCAGATTTTGAACAATGTACTTGACTAAAATGAATGTATTGATTTCACTAAGTGCCTTACTCTTGACTAAAGCGTATTTAAGTAAACGTAAAAGTAATTCTAAAATTGAGGACACTGCACTTTTGCAGATTACAGATTGATCAAATCACCATTGTGAATTCTATACTCTAACTGTACATTTTTAGCTGGATCTCTTACGATCCTGAGTTTTAAAATGCTTTTGACTAGTGATTGCCTTGAAGTAAATCTTTAAAGCGGCAAGCTGGTTTTGATTTGATAGTTTGATGAATGAAATTAACTAATGGTAAATGATCAAATATATTAGTTTAAAAACAAATATTTAGCCATTGTGCACCTGTGTTTTATGTGTGTTCATTATTATGCTTTTGACAAAAGATGATCAAACACTGATGAGAGATGATTTTTTCTATTATGATTGGCTGTATCAATCATTGTGATTGAATGTTTCAATCTTATTCTACTTTGTGATGTAATTAATGTAAGGTGAGACCACACTCGAATCTGGAGACGCCTATTGAGTTAATTATTGACCAAATTATTATTAGACTAATGTTTTTAGGTTATCATAAATGATAAAAAGAGAGGACTGTTGTGGAAATAATTATCATAAGACGCCAATTTGTAACATACAGGACAAACCTTGATGTCTGTTTACCTTCTTTAAGGACACAGGCGGCTTAGCCAATAATGTTATTGTTCCCATTCTGTGACCGGTCAATACTGGGATACAGATGGTCTGTGTTGTGGGTACACTGGGACACTTCCTTCTCTGTATTTGTGGACTCCAAGGTAAAATCTTCGAGGTCATAAGTGTCCGAGGCAAGTAGCTCTGTGTTCCCACACTGTTTAGGCTATCTCCTCAAAATATGTTGTTTACTCTCTGCGAAACCAGTTAGATGGGCTGGCAAGAGAGAGGCTCTCCAGAATTGACGTGGCAACTCTACCGTGAAGTCAGAACCTCTGACTCTTGGACTTGTGATGTGAATCCTCCGGCCGTTAACTCCAAATAAACCATCATGTGTTTGACATCAAAGCTACTGCTCTTCCCGTGTCTCCTTCCTGAGTCGGTGACTCCCACTGCATAGCTACACAGAAGTTTCCACTACATTGTTAATAGAAAAAAATATGAATTAAAATGAATCCCGTATATTCTTCAATACTGAGAAAGTGATGTTGCCTCACACTGCACTTCTGTTACCTTCAGTGTCCAGGAAGCCGTGCACAGTGTAGAATATTAATAATAACCCTGTCAAAATAGAAAGACATGATGAAATGATGACTTTTGCACTTGATTATTTTTTTTAATTACTTTTTCTAAAAACTGAAAAGTCCTACAAACATATTTCAAGCAGGCAGTGTAAACCTCACAACTGCAACGTAGTAAACACTGATAACTATAAAACGTTTATTTTAAGTTCTTCAATATAACTTTGTATTTAAGACAGAAGTATATGGGCATAGATATGTCTCATAATTATTTGTGTGAACATAAAAATAATTTGTGTGTAAATATGTGATTTGTAAATGTAAAACAACATCCACAAATGCATTTAAAAGATTTGCAAACTCACAAATAAATTTGCAAGTGTAAAACGGATCTGCAAATACGCTAAATATGTTCACAAATAAAAAAAAGATCTGTGAATATCTCTTTAACATTTACACCTTTCGATCAGGCATTTGTAAATCCATTTTGTATTTGTGGACCAAAAATGCGCTTGCGGATCTCAAATCTCTGTTCACGGATCTCAAATCTCTGTTCGCGGATCGTCTTTTTACACACACGGAATTTTGAGACATATTTTCCGCCGGTCTCGGCTAAAATCTACTCGTGTCACTCGGTTATTTTCGGAAACCACGTGATGGCCTGCTGATGGCGACATTTCCGCATGATTTCAAAGTAAGCATGATGGTTTGTTTAATGCTCTGTTTTTGTATTATAATGAACAGCGGAACGTTAGATGCATTCTTCATCACCATCATCATCATCATGTTATAGTGATACAGATAGTTTGTGTTATTGGTTCAATATAGCATATATCGAGCACTTTCGTTGATGTTGAAGTGCAGGCTATAGCCTACGCCACTTTCGGGTCCCGGGGGAGCAGCTGGCAGCGAAGCAGCCCAGATAAAACTCTTTCTTCATTGTTTGTTGTGTATTCAGTCAAGCGGGTCGAAGTTACAAAGCACTTCACATCTTATTAATCGGCCTAATTTTACCTTACCAGTGCAGTAATAAAGTAATCTGTAGAAAAGCACCGTATTTAGGTCAGGGTTATGGTGATGAAGAATACATCCAACGTTCCACTGTTCATTATAATACAAAAACAGAGCATTAAACAAACCATCATGCTCTTACTTTGAAATCATGCGGAAATGTCGCCATCAGCAGGCCATCACGTGGTTTCCGAAAATAACCGAGTGACACGAGTAGATTTTAGCCGAGACCGGCGGAAAATATGTCTCAAAATTCCGTGTGTGTAAAAAGACGATCCGCGAACAGAGATTTGAGATCCGTGAACAGAGATTTGAGATCCGCAAGCGCATTTTTGGTCCACAAATACAAAATTGATTCACAAATGCCTGATCGAAAGGTGTAAATGTTAAAGAGATAATCACAGATCTTTTTTTTATTTGTGAACATATTTAGCGTATTTGCAGATCCGTTTTACACTTGCAAATGTATTTGTGAGTTTGCAAATCTTTTAAATGCATTTGTGGATGTTGTTTTACATTTACAAATCCCATATTTACACATGAATTATTTTTATGTTCACACAAATAATTATGAGACATATCTATGCCCATAGAAGTAGGACAACACTTTTGTGCGCCTGTTCTGTAGTAATGTCTACATTTTATCAAATTGTGCGTGTTTATGTAGACAGGGGAGACAAACTCAAGGCCTTCATTTTATGTGGCCCGCAAGAGCTTGCAAATAATATAATACGTTTATTATACGGTTTCATGCCGCTTTACAGGAGCACGTTGTCCATAAACTGCATGTCCCATAATGCATGTCATTTTGTGACATGCGCACTGAAGAGATTTGCAACTATTTGTAATTAATTGCCCTTGACTTCTGTTTTCAGACGTAGTTAATTATGAAGTTATTAGCCTATCCGATAATAATCCAATGTATAAGCAATAATGTATAATATATAATTTTAGATATATATATATATATAGTTATATAGTTTTATAGTCTAAAGTTACAACCGGGCCTTTGAGTACAACCTTAATGCTAATGTCGCCCCCGATGAAATTGAGTTCGACACCCCTGATTTAGAATATGTTAACCAATATTTAATATAATAAACCCTGACAAGCTGTCGCTTACATTCGACTTCATGCATATTTGAGTATGTATTTGAATAATAATACATACAGTAGGCTTCTTGTCCCAAAAATAAAACATAAATAAAATAAAAACATACATTAAATAAAACGAATATCTTAAATTATAATATACTGTGAGAAATGTGTATCAGGCTGCTCTGATGTTTGTCATTGAATAATGCTATATTGTCCCAAATATAAACGTAAAAAAACCTAATATAATATATAGGCTACTATATTGTACCATATATCATACATCATACCATGATATATACATATGCCGTCTAAATATATAAAGTGTATACAATCTGAATATATGTTTTTATTCACTTGCAGCTATGGCCCAATGATGAATAAAATGAGTCCAGTTCCTTGAAGTGTTATGATCCACTCCAGCAGGTCTTTTAGCTAGAAGGCAGTGCATTGTGGGATGTCGGTTTATGGAGAAGTCAAGATGGCTGTGAACCTCAGGCAGAGCAAAGAGCCTGCTGTACGAAGGCCGTTAATGAAGTTTTGAATAAAATATCCCGTTTAGACTTAAACCAACGTGCTATTGAAGGTGTAACCATCCCGTGGAGGACTTGATACAAACACAGACAGCAACAGGATAAGAAACAACTGAGGATAAAGTGTCGTATGAATTCCGACGAGAAGGAGGACTGTGAGTGTGCGCCACTACAGGCCGAGACTATCCCCGCAGAAGGAACACATAGGTGGGGACGCCAGCAGGAAAGAGTCGGGGATGCTATGAGCGTGCTAAAAGTGATAGCTAACTAGCTTAATGTATTTGGGACCTCTCTGCATACTATTGCTGTGTTGTTTTAATAAATATAATCAGGCAAAATTCACAGCAAGTCCTGGCTGCTTAAAAAGTGACTTTGCAAACGTCATTTCTGAATCAATAATAATAATGGGTGAAATAAGGAAAGCATGCTAGCTAGTTGTTGCTATATTAGCTTGCTAAGTCAGCGTCAGGATGTGCAGATCCCTCATTTCTACTAGCGTTACTTGACTAGTGCTATTGCCACTCTATGCTTAGATTGTAGGATTTCGCTAACGTTGACAGTCATTTACATTAACAGCGTACACGTATTAACACATGTATCAGAACACTGATTGTGGGCCAAATCCACACAAGGCTAACCTGCTTCTACAACGACTATAATGTTGCCTTATGGCCAGCATGTCATGTTCCCATCATTCCTAAATTCCGCCTAAGTCATAAATGAAAAATATGTTCTAATATTGCACATTGATTCCCTATGCAACATACAGGACAGAAAGTGAATGTATACGTTGTATTGATCATGTCAAAGCAACATAGCGTGACCTCTGCTATGTTTCTTATTCTTATTATCTGTTTGTTCTACTAGAGAATACGAGGAGCCTGAAATAGAAAACCCAGAAGCAAGCCGAATGTAAGTCTAACTCATATTATATTAGTAAATACTTATACTGTATGATTCTGTGTCTGCGTATTTATTTAAGACTGCCCCCCCCTCCCTCCACACCCGCAGATCTCACCACTGTTCTATTCTCACTTCTTGTTTACTTCTTGTTTGCCATCAGAAGCCTGTTGACAGTTGGTTGTTACCATGTTAATGGTGAACCAAAGTGATAGAACTTTGCAAAAAAGTGACACTAGGCAATCTTTGCAAATAGGTTTTTCTAAGTTTTTTCCTGTGGTAGTGCAACGTATAGATGTATTATAAACAGTTAGAAGATCATGTCATTATTTAAAGACAAAGGTTCAGTTTAAAAAAGCATCAGCTATATGAAAGCTTGGTGTATAAAGCTAGTGCTTCAAATATACCTGTTTTGTTCAATAATAAAGCCAAGAATGATCTTTTGTGCTGAAATTAAAGAGAGCCTTGGCAACAAAAAAAAAAAAAGGGGGAAACTGGTATCTGTCAACAGGGCTCAATTACACCCATCTCATACGTGAGTAACCGTAATTGCAGATAGATTTTTCTAAATGCTCCAACATATTGAATGTATCTCTTAATAACAAGGAACAGCCTGAAAGTATAGAGTATGGATGCTTGTCAGCTAGAGTCAACCATTAAACAAAGAAAACACATTTATTAGATGTATTATATTTATATTAATGAATGCAACGTATTAAAGCCAAGAATGCAGTCATACAACTGTCCTGAGTTTTTAGAAGTTAAAACGTGATTACTCATAACCTTAACTATTTTCTGCAACGTCACACTCATAATGTACTAATTACTGTTAATGATGAGAAAAGGTGATTGACACACTCGCATGTTGTGCTTCCCCTCTGAATGCAGGAAGCGAGCAGCTGCCAAACATCTAATAGAGCGCTACTACCACCAGTTAACCGAGGGCTGTGGGAATGAGTCGTGCTCCAACTCATGGTGTGCCTCATCAGTCGGTTTCAACCGCATGGATAACAACGCAGCGGCCGTCAAAGCGCTGGAGCTCTACAAGGTCAACGCTAAGCTATGTGACACCCACCCCTCAAAGAAAGTCACTGCCTCAGCCCACCTGGAGAGTAGCGCTCACAGCAACTCAGCCTGCAGCAACAGCCAGTTGAACCATAAAGTTTCCCACTCTGTCCGGGACAATTTCAAAGGTGAGTGGACGCCAGATATTCAGGATTTACATACTTTTTATTAATAAAGTGAAGCGGAATAAGCTGTGAAAGTCTGTTAATCTGTTTTTCTCAATTTCTTTCCTAGATGTGAATTACCTGACAGAAGAGAAAGTGTACGAGATTTTGGACATCTGTGGAGAGCAGGAAGATTACTCGCCTCTGATCCGGGTAATAGGCCGGGTGTTCTCCAGTGCTGAGGGCCTGGTGCAGAGCTTCCGGAGATCCAAACCTCACACCAAGGAGGAGCTCAAGTCCCTTCAAGGTAAGGATGAGGACAAGGATGAGGATGAGAAGGAGGCCGCAGCCTGCTCTGCTACAGCTATGGAGGAAGACTCCCCTGCCTCCTCTTCATCAGCCAGGCTCGGCGAGGGCTCCTCAGGGGAAAACGAAGTCCAAAGGCTGTCCCCTGACGAGCTGTCGGTGGACATTGACGCTGTGCGGCGGGTCTACGAGCGGCTGCTTTCCAATGAGAAGATAGAAGCCGCCTTCCTGAATGCGCTGGTTTACCTCTCACCCAACGTAGAGTGCGACCTCACGTACCACAACGTGTACTCACGAGACCAAAACTACCTGAACCTGTTTGTTATAGTGATGGAGAACAGCAACCTCCACAGCCCGGAGTACCTGGAGATCGCCCTGCCACAGTTCTGCAAGGCGATGAGTAAACTCCCCCTGCCAGCCCAGGCCAAGCTGGCAGGCTTGTGGTCGCACTACAGCGCAGAGCAGATCCGACGCATGGTGGAGACCTTCCAGCAGCTCATCACCTACAAGGTGATCAGTAACGAGTTCAACAGCCGAAACCTGGTCAACGACGACGACGCAGTGGTGGCATCCACCAAGTGCTTGAAGATTGTCTACTATGCAAACGTGCTCGGCGGCGACCTGGACATGGAGCACAACGAGGACGAGGACGAGGAGCCCATCCCGGAGTCCAGCGAGCTCACTCTGCAGGAGCTGCTGGGGGAGGAGCGGCGGAACAAGAAGGGCCCCCGGGTGGACCCCCTGGAGACAGAGCTGGGGATCCGCACCAACGACTGTCGGAAGCCGCTCATTTCCTTCGAGGAGTTTGTCAACGAGCCTCTGAACGAGGTGCTGGAGATGGACAAGGACTACACTTTCTTTAAGGTTGAAACTGAAAATAAGTTCTCCTTTATGACATGCCCTTTCATTCTGAACGCCGTCACAAAGAACCTGGGTCTGTATTACGACAACCGCATCCGCATGTACAGCGAGCGGCGCATCACTGTGCTCTACAGCCTGGTCCAGGGTCAGCAGCTCAACCCCTATCTGAGGCTCAAAGTGCGCCGAGACCACATCATCGACGACGCGCTGGTCAGGGTATGTGTGTGCCAGTTCAATGTGTACAATTCAGGCTTCTTTGTCATATTGGTTCAGTTTGTAACACTGATCTGTTCCGCTTGTGTGTCTGTAGCTGGAAATGATAGCAATGGAGAATCCTGCAGACTTGAAGAAGCAGCTGTATGTGGAGTTTGAAGGAGAGCAAGGTGTCGATGAAGGAGGGGTCTCCAAAGAGTTCTTTCAGCTGGTGGTGGAGGAGATCTTCAACCCAGATATCGGTGAGAAAACACACAACAACTAGCATTTATGTTGCAACACACCTAATGATCTTAAGACTTCAATAGCTGACACAGTACTTTTGAATGCGATAGGCCTCATTTTAAACGCATCATCTAGAGCAGGGGTCTCCAACCTTTCTTCATCTGAGAGCTACTTTGAAAAATGAAAGTGGCCAAGAGCTACTTGCATCACATCGCTTACATTTATTCACATAGCACTCATCGGTTGAATTAAGCTACTTGTGTACACGTGTGAAATTGCAATACCCAAAGCTTATCAAACATCTTAACTTCACATCAAGGTCCAAGAAAACGACAATTTCTCACATATTATTATTATGGCCCACATAGTAAGTACTTCACTGAAAATTCACATAAATGTCCAAGAGAAAAAGAAAATGTTTTCACTTCTTATTATGGCCCACATAGTAAATACATCGCCTTAATCACCACCGTGCAAGCACCTTATGGCACATGTGTAAAATAAGTGCATTCACTCTTTTTCACAGTCAGTGAGAGGAATGGCACTGCATGGAGTCCACCATAGAGGTGTATGCTGGACCCACTTAGGTTCACTCTAATAGTCATTTAAATGTTCATCAGTCAGTCTTGTTCTGTATTTAGATTTCATTCATGCCAGAAAAAGCTGCTTCACAAAGGTCTGTAGAACAGAACCAAATAAAGCAGTATGTTCAGTGCTGCTTGGTGAATGTTGAGTTTTCTGGGTCTACAAGGCTCCAGACATGTTGTGAGTTTTACTGAGACTTGAGCTGAACATGATTTTGGAGATTTATAACCTCCATCTCCACAGGATTGACACTGAACAGTTCAGCCATCTTTTCTTCTTCTTCGTCAGGACATGAAATTATAAACCATAATTAATCTAGTGTATAGGTCTAGCCTCCCTATATCTGTGTGTGAAATTGTTCCATCCTCAAAAACAAAAAACTAATACTTCTGCAGTCTAGCTGCAGCTTCGAGCAACAGTCTTCTGTTAAAAAAAGGACACTGAATGTCCTGAATGAGGCATCACACACAGGACTTGAGTCTGAACACAGCAGACAACAGGAGTATTTACAACAGCATATCAAAGCAAAAATAGTGCATGTGGGTGCACACTTATTCTCTGTCTTACTGTTACACAAATCCCATGAATGTATGAGACTAAGTTAGCTTCATCATATCTCAATCAGTGATTAGGTGAATAATAAAGTTACTATCAGGTTACTATCAGCCTGTCACTCATTATTTTTAGGGCGGGGTTTGGAGGAACAGAGGAGACGGTGATCGCGGAAGCTTTTTTCCTCCTGCCTTCACAAACTTTACACAAGTATTTATCAACTGAAAATAGCAAGAGGACATTCATACTCTGCAATCCAAGACTTGATTAAATCCACCATTAAACCTGACATGGTGCTAAAGCAAGTATTTTTTAAAGCATAAATCCATGTGTGTCTGAGCCGCAGCGACACGGACTGATTCAGGTGCATTTGTTGTCGTCGGATTCTTTCTACACAGTCTGTGAACCGCGAGCGGGGAGCTACTGAAAAGTTGACCGGTAGCTCGCGATCGACATGTTAGAGACCCCTGATCTAGAAAGTGCAACCAGTTAACACGAGTTCTATTATAATGGAATGTAAACCATTATAATAATATCATAACATTTATGATTTGAGCTTTGGGTTCCAACAACCACCAGATTCAGAGACAGTTTCATCCCACAGGCAATAAGACTGTTAAACACCTGAACTGTTGAAACAACATCCATAACATTCATCTGCTACTTAGTAATTATTGATCTAATATATCATTCCAATAGCTTGCATATAGACTCTTATTTCAACTATTTTTCTTTTTGTATTTTCTACTTACTTGCACTATATTTTCCTGTTAATCTGTATTATTGAGTTGCACTGTTGGAGAAGCCTGTGACCTAAGATTTTCATCGACATAACTACAATGTAGCTATGTTCGTATGACAAATAAAGAACCTTGAACTTGCTCTTATCTAAAGGTATTTGACTTTTATAAATGTGCCTTTAAATGCTAAGTGTGACATGTTACGTTGTTAAAGTCCTCTGTGTGTGAAGAGTCAGATTTCCACACAGACAAAGCAACAAAGAAGCCTCCCAGGGGTCATAGTTCAGTAATAAAACCTTTTTCTATGACTTTTTTCCCTGCTGCAGGCATGTTCAGATACGACGAGCACACCAAAATGTTTTGGTTCAACCCGTCATCATATGAAAATGAGGGCCAGTACACTCTGATTGGAATCGTTCTGGGCCTGGCCATCTACAACAACTGTATTCTGGATGTCCACTTTCCTATGGTGGTCTACAGGAAGCTGATGGGAAAGAAAGGAACCTTCAGAGACCTGGCTGTCGCAAACCCGGTAAGAACTATCTTAGCAAGTGTTCTGATTGCTCTTAATCCATGTAGCTGTGAAGCAAATCTTACTTTCCCGACTGCCAGATTTTACAATAGTTTGTGTTTTTGTTGAAAAGGTTCTGCACCAGAGTCTGAAGGAGCTGATGGAGTACGAGGGCAGCGTGGAGGAGGACATGATGATCACTTTCCAGATTTCCCACACGGACCTGTTTGGGAACCCGCTCATGCATGATTTAAGGGAAAATGGGGACAAGATTCCAGTCACGAATGAAAACAGAAAGGTGAGGCTACAAGAAAGCATGAAGAAGTGTTTAAACTGTTTGAAAATCAGGGTGTGGGAACTAACCGGGGAACTGTTGATGTGTGTGTGCAGGAATTTGTGGCTCAGTATGCCGAGTACATGCTGAACAAAAGCGTGGAGAAGCAGTTCAAAGCGTTCAGGAGAGGCTTCCACATGGTCACCAACGAGTCGCCGCTCAAATACCTGTTCAGACCGGAGGAGATCGAGCTCCTCATCTGTGGAAGCAGGGTGAGATTTGTCAACAGACATTTAAACATGTCAGGAAGACATTTCAATCTGCTTCATTTCAATCATTGTTTTGTCTGTTACATACTGCAGAACCTGGACTTCCTAGCACTTGAAGAAACAACGGAGTACGATGGCGGTTACAACAAAGATTCTCGAATCATCAAGTGAGTGTTTGTAGGCACAGTATGGACACAAAAAGTCCGGCAGTGGCTCAGTCAGTAGGGGATTGGACTGTGAGCCGTAGGGTCGCCGGTTCAAGTCCCCGACCAGACCTAAATATGGAGTGTGGACTGCTACTTGGAGAGGTCCCAGTTCACCTCCTGGACCCTGCCGTGGTGCCCTTGAGCAAGGCACCGGACACCCCCCTTCCCCCCTCACTCCCATTGCTCCCCGGGTGCTGTACAATAGCTGCCCACTGCTCCTAGTACTAGACTCCTGGTGCTAGGATGGGTTAAAAGCAGAGAACACATGTCACTGTGTGCTCTACATGTGTGACCATTAGAGGGTTTCATCCCTCCCTATTCTATCTAAGTGACTGTAAATCAAATGATTCATCAGTTTAAGTTTAATAAGGTTAAGTTAATACTACTTTACGAAGGATCCTTGTTACACTGCACTTTTTCTAACCATGTGTGTATGCTCGCAGGGAGTTCTGGGAGACGTTGCACTCGTTTGGGGAGGAGCAGAAGCGCTTCTTCCTGCAGTTCACCACAGGCACTGACAGAGCACCTGTGGGGGGGCTGGGCAAACTGAAGATGATCATCGCCAAGAACGGCCCCGACACGGACAGGTGAGCCACCTCGGCACTGTGCTCCACGTCTAGTGTTTGTGAGAAGACGTTTTGATGACGTCACGTTTACGCCCCTCTAATGCACGTGTGAATATCCCTCTCAATGGCGGACTGCATTGGAGCTGTCCTCGTGTAGCCATTACACTTACTGAGCCATATTGGATTGAAGAAAGACTTCTCCAGCGTTATACTTCTCTCCAGTGACGTGCCAGGCATGGTGGCGTCTATCGTTTTCTTCCCACCCAGTTGAGATTTAACCACGCCCACTTCCGCATGAGGAAAGCATCGAAATATGAATTTGACAGCTACAATCCCTTCATAGAGCCTCTTTTTTGAAAGGTCCCATGTCATGGCCATTTCTACTAATCATGATTCCATTGTTGAGGTCTACTAGAATAGATTTACATTGTTCAATGTTCCAAACTCACATTGGTTTCTCATATCTCTGTATAGTCTGTGTATTCACTCTCTGTCCTAAGCGGCTTGTTGGAGCTCCTGCAAACCCCCCCCCTGTGAGCCTACTGTGCTCTGATTGGTCAGCTCGCCCACTCTGTTCTGATGAGTCCACCACCGTTGCAGCGGAACATCAGTGATTATGTGTTACAATGGCGTTAGCCACCGGAAAATGACACAGAGGGGGCTGAAGCTCTGCGAGGCACCCACACCCTCAAACGCAGCGCACCTACAGTGTAAGCGCGCCACAGTTTCGCCGCTGTGACGCTCCACTAGCACCCCCCCAGCGCGTCACAGTTTTGTCGCTGAGAGAGAGTGTGTGTGAGGAGCTCCACGGATTGGTCCAATGGGTCCATTTGGGTACGGGCACGTCACTGTACCCAGGAAGAAAAAGAGAAATGTCCAACGAGGCGTTCTGGGGCAGCACAGACAGGTCTTCTCTGTGTTAGAGTCTTACTCGCTACAGGGTGTACTTCGAGGGTTTGTGACTCTGCAGACCGTTTACATGCAGAACAACCTTCATAACACAAGGGGACGGGTAATAATCGGAAAAGTATGACATGGGACCTTTAAATCATGCAAAGCTGAGTAACTTTTAATGAATCTTTTAAAGGCGTTTGGAGTTGTGTTCTGAGCAGCTGTGATGTTTTCTCTCCGCAGGTTACCGACGTCTCACACTTGCTTTAACGTGCTGCTGCTGCCGGAGTACAGCTGCAGGGAGAAGCTGAAGGAGAGGCTGCTGAAAGCCATCACCTATGCCAAAGGGTTTGGCATGCTCTGAGCCCCCCCCCCCCTCCCCCCCCCCCCCCCCCCCCCCCGCTCCATCACACAGTGAAACGGACTCCTACTCAGCAAGCCCATGAAACCCTGCACCGCCTTTCCTTATCAGACTCAACTGAAAAAGGTGACAGAAGACAGGCACGAGTATGATTTCAGGAAAGTCCTTAAAGAACGAGGAGCAATGGTTCCACTAGAGCTGCTGTGCCTGCATCATCTGTCATCAGTCATTGTAAGCACAGAGACCTCCTGATCAAAGTACCCCTCCCCCCTCATCCACATTACGTCAATGTGAAGCAGTGTCCCCGTCTTTTTCTATGTACAGAGAGGATCATTTTCCTTATTATTTATTTTAAGGTTAAAATGGGTTATTTTTCAATGCTATCTTTATGTGCAAGTTACCTACTTGGGGAAAGAGGGAGGGTTACTGTTAAACTATCTCAATCTGGAACAATTCAATCAATACAACCCCCGTTATTGAACAAATATATGTTAAAGTAGACCTGAACTTTCCCCAGTGGACCGAGAACATGTAGAGTAATCTTTACCACCAAATAAGCAGGATAAAGCTCTCGCAGACCATTCCACTCACAGCCATCTGCTACTGTTTCTACCTAACCCATGTTTGAACACGGTAAACATTTAGGTCATAATGACACATTATGACAAAGCTGTTTTTTCTTTTTTTGGTCCCTTTTTTCATTGGGGGGGGGAGGGGGGCACCGCAGGTTAGACTAAAATAATGTCAGAGCTGTGTAAGTGCACTTAGACATTTTCAGAATGTTTGTTTTTTGGCCACAGGTCGCCATGATTGTTTGAAGCGTTTTATTTCCATGTCTTCCTGTGTTGACGATTCTAAATAAAACAGTATTTATATATCAGCGCGGTTGGAACTATGTGCACGTTTTGGAGGATGTACACGTGTAGATCAGTCACTGATGATGATCTCAGATACAGACCTGGAGCTCTTCTTGTGCCAAGCTGACCCCAGTACTCAGTACTATACTCAGTCCATTGGACCTGTGTCTCTTGCTATGGTTCCACCTTTCCATTTAATACTTCTTCAGTGTGAGAGACCCTTCCTCTGCTGATCTGAGGTCTCACTGATGTATCAGCATCTTCAGTGTGAGAGACCCTTCCTCTGCTGACCTGAGGTCTCACTGATGTATCAGCATCTTCAGTGTGAGAGACCCTTCCTCTGCTGACCTGAGGTCTCACTGATGTATGCTTATTAGTCTAGTTGCCAGCTCATTGTGAACCTGGAAATGTTATGATAGAAATGTATAGTATGGGTCCCCAGCACATAGTAACTGCCAGACGCTAACTTGCAATTTACACAATTAGCATACATTGCGTTAATTAGCATTATAGCTAATGTGGACAAAAGTTAAAAGATGCAACGTATGCTAATTTAGCGAATTGCCCAATATATGAAACTTAGCATCCTGCCGTTTCTATGTGCTGGGGACCACTACTATACATTTCTAACATAACACTTTGGGGTACTCAACGTTTCCGGGTTCACTATGCTGCCAACTAGACTATATAGGAGATGGGGAAACATTATTTAATAGAAACTATTACATTTTAGTTTGCTTTTCCTAATTAGCATCAAGTCAAGTTGGGCTGGAAGCAGGCAGAACATTCCCTCTAGAACATGAGTCCACCATATTTCAGTTTCACATATGTAGCAAGGCCAGGCTAACGGCCATTCTGATGCCTCTGTTCGGAGTTAGCGTGTTGGCTCTGATGATTTCTGTTTGGATATGTTGCATTCAATGACTACAGGTGTCTAACAAAATGTGTTTGATAGCACTTTTACTGTGAAAGCATCCTCCAACAGAACAGGCAGATGTTTTTATTTCACTTGGTCAGTTGAGTAGGCTTAACCCTTTAAACACCTGTCTACAGACTGTGTGCACTGTGCATTAGGGCAAGCTGCGCAATGCATCAGACACCCAAACATTATTTACATGCTTATTTAAATAAAATGGAACTTGTTGCGTTATGCACATCCAATAACAATGGTGAGTGTAATACAGTCTGTGTTTTTATGCATTTATTTAATGAAATCTGAATAGTTTTCTACCATTCTTTGCGTCCAGCGCATCAACCACTTTGTGAACATCCACTTATGTCCAAGTCAGATTATCATTTGGAGCTAGTGTCACTACCAGACATTTTAATGAACACACCTACATGTTGTTCATTGTGATGGATTACACCACATTTCAAGAGTCTGCTTATATATTTTCTTACCAGCAGGAAATGAATGCCAACGGTGACCTTGAACAATGTATAGAATACTCCCAAAAAAACTATAGCAGACATTTGGACATCAGAAATGTAATGTGTATACAAAGACATTTACTTCTAAATGCTCCATGACCCCTCATCCTCAGAATGGTTGGACCAGTCGATGCATAGAAGCTTTCAAACACATCCATTAGTCCCTGTCAGTGAATGCAGCTGGCTCAGGTGTAATCACTTGACCCACATATCATTAGTGGTTGTAGTAGACAAGTCCCTCTCTTTAAAGACGTCTTTAATGTGAGTCCTCCTAGATCTTTCTCTAGCTGTTTGCTTTAATGTCCAGTACCAATCGAGAGTCACCAGAAACAGACAACATCCACTGTCTGTGAACACCAGAGCTCACCTGCGAGAGATCAACGAGGACATTCACATGTTCAGAGCAGATGCGTCATGTGTGTAGGTTGTTAGAGAGGTTCTGATTTGTGTTTCAGCTGCGGCAGGGCCCCCCAGCAGAGCGCCCGGGCCCTTCTCTGTTCCATTGCTCTTACTTTGTCATGCTTTCAGCCGGACCTGGGCCAAATCCAAACTTAGTATCGATGTTTTTAACCTCCTTTGGACCGTTTTGTGGAGTGCCTGGTGATGTGGACACACATTGGACTGTACTGCATGTTCGCAACAGCCTCAACCCTCTTGTGTCGCTTAAAACCAAGAAGGAGGATTTCCTACAGCTGATATTGAGCCCAGGTCTGGTGTCAGCTGTCCAACATCACTGTTGCTCACGTGGACGTGTGAAAGGTCAACCTGAGTTTGGAAAGGGAAGCTGTTTTCTTCAATATAATTACACTCAAAATATACAAACTGATGAAAGGCTACATGTATTCAGTGTTGTGAAAACATGATAAATAAATAAATGACAGCTTTTTTCCAACTTGTGTTGCTTGTACTCCTGATTTGAGTCCACAGGTTATTTGTTAATTACTTTCCTGCCAAACACTAGTCTTAACTTCCACCTTATTAATACTCCAAAAAAAGTTTGATTTAATATCAAAATGACTCGCTGTTGATGGAAATATACACGTCAATTTATTCAAAACAGTTCTTACAAAACAGGAACTTCCAATGCCAACAAATGTCACCAAAAACAATCTTGACTGAAACACTTTCGAAAGTGTAAGTAGTATTACGTGACATTTTGCCGATTGCTTCTAATAGTTTATTGTTAGTGCTGTTCATCATTCACATGACGGGTGCAAATTACTACAATTCTACTGTTGAGACCAAATGTGTTTTTTGATGCCTCAACAACCATATTTATTTTTACAGTTAAACTAAACAAAACTTCTCAATTTTATCACACAGACCGCTTTAATTAAACTTTGCCTGAATATATTGGTAAAAAAATAGAGTGAAAGATCAGAGAAGTTCTGTTAAAGGACGAGACTGAGAATCTGACCAAATAGATACTATAATGCTCTTTTTGGGGGGGGGCATAACATCTGAGGGGCCACTTTCAATGCAACCTTTCTGTTTGAACACATATGGGAACAATGAATGGAGCCACTATGCCATGTGGTGTGTACAAAACGTCCGCTGTAGTCCTGTTGGATGACATCTCAAGGAAAGTCCTTAAGTGGGGGTCCTGAGAGGGTCTACTCATCAGTCTCTTTGAGGGTTCGGACCTGGTTGGACATATTAGTGAGCCGTTGCTTGAGTTTCCGCTGGGAAGATTCAAACTGGCTTGTCAGCTTCCTAAATTTGACCGACATGACATCGTAACTGGCTTCCACCTTGTTGACTTTATCCTCCAAGTCTTTGGCGTCAGTAGCGTTGACCAGCGACTCATCGATGAGATTATCTTTCATCAGGATGGCTTTTCCTTTCTCCTCCAGCAGATATTTAGCGTCAGGATACTCAATGAGCGCTTCCATCAGATCGTCTTTGGACAGGGCGAACAGATCAGAGTAGCCGACACTTCGGATGTTGGCCGTTCTCCTGTTTCCTGCCTTGCTGCCCTTTATACCGAGAATGCTGATTTCTCCAAAGTACGCCCCATCACTGAGGACCACGAACTGGGTAACCCCATCATCTGCAACTACAGCCAGCTTTCCTCCTTTGATGATATACATTTCCCTCCCAATGTCCCCTTTTTACAGATGTAGTCACCAGGACTGAAGACTTGAGGCTGGAGTTTTAGAACCAACTCAACAAGCAAACCTGCTTCACAGTCTTGAAAGATGCGCACTTTCCTCAGGGTCTCCAGATGTACGTTGATGGCTATCTCTGCTTTTAGCTTGTCCGGCAGGTTCTTCAGCACCAGCTTCTCATCACAGGTTTTCTTCTCCGTCCACAGGTAGTCAAACCACTTCACCACCCTTAACTCCAGGTCTTTTGTGACCTTACGAAATTCCATGTACTGCTTTATAGAGTCAATCTTAGCCTGGAACTCTACACGTGCAGCATTCATGTTGGAAATCATGGCTCCGACGTTTCCTACGATGGTGGCAAAGATCAGAACACCAGTGAGGAAGTCAGCTACTACAAAAAAGTACTCAATATCTCTGACTGGGGGGGGAGTCTCCCCAATGGTGGTCAGGGTAAGGGTAGACCAGTAAAAGCAGTAGATGTATTGCCTGGACAGGGTAGCATAATCAGGGTTCTTCATGGACGGATACACCCAGGTGTCTGAGCCGAAGCCAAGCACCTTGGAGATGGCAAAGAAGAGGCAACCATTCCAGTGGATAATGATGAGGATGTAGAGTATAAGGTTACCAATTCGGAAGATGTTGGGATAGTTTGTTCGAGTTTCAGTCCGGTCAAAGAACTCAAAGAGTCGGCCTAACCTAAAGAGGCGGTTGAACCTCCACTCAGGGTTGTTAATTCCTATTAAGAGGAATATAATATCCGTGGGAAGAAGGGAAATGACGTCCAGTTTGAATTGCCGTGTCTTAATGTACTTCTCTTTCAGGACCTTTGTATCTTTAACAAGAAGACCTTGCTCCAGAAAACCTGTTGACACGTCAGAATTAGTAACATTTTTGAAATATAATATACTTCTCACATTCAGCTGAGTTTCTGTCACTGACCTGTCCTGGCTCTCATCAGGGTGTCCAAAACGTAGAGGCCATCTGAAGAGTAGTCCAGAACCATCCAAAGTGTGGTGTTTTTATCCTGCAGTTCATTAAAACAAGACCTGTAAGGAAGCAAAGCCATGATGAAGATCTCTGAAAACAACAATAAGGTCGAGAGAAAATACAAAATGCCATAAATTCAGACCTGGCAACCAGGAACATCATGTTGTAGAACACTGGGAAGGATATTATCCAAAGCCAGTAATAGTATACATTTGTGGCAGGGTCCATGACCCACGACTCCTTCCTGAATGAGAGAAGGGATTTGTTAAGTTTGTTAAAATGAATTTGTATATTCATCAAAGGAGGGGATTGGTCCATCCTAACATATTGTCCTGGAATCTACTCTCTACCCATGATCCAGATGATGAATCAAATATACCTCAGACAACAAGAATACTTACTCTACAGTTATTTTTGCTTAAATGTTCAAATTGACCAAATCTTTCGGACAAATTTGGAGAAAATGTGATATCTATAAAACCATAATCATGTTGTCAAAATGTGCTCTTTGATGGAAAGCTGCATCCATGGAAAAGAGCTTGTGGTACTCACGGTGGTTCTTTTTTATCATCCTTTTTGGGTTCCTCTTTCTTGACGTCTTTCTTTTCATCCTTTTTACTGTAAATGTCCAGAAGCAGAGGCAGGTGAGGTTATTTGATCTTTGTCATCAGTCAGTACCTGCAAAGAACCTGTGGGGGGCACTGTGACACAGTATTTTGTAATTTCTGAAGTGTAGGGCTCGTAGTATATCCAAATCCTTCAAATGTACATCAGTACATAATGAGAAGACAGTGAAACAGAACTCGCCTTGGGGTGGGGGGTGGGGGGGGGGGGGATTGACCTTTACACACCAGGTGGTTTGTTGATTTATTTATTTTTTGGGCCATAACATGGTCTTTAAAAATGCTAGCTGGACTATTCTTCCTGGGCGTCTTTTTTTTCCCAATCGATGTAACTCTGCTGATGTTAGTGAGCCTTCCTAACTGAACATTTGCTGAGTCATAGAAAAACAATCAATCCCTGGTTTCCTTATGTTTCAGTTGTTCTACCCACTCCTGGTTAGACACATTGAATGAACACAGCATAGCATGCACCCAATAATGAATTAGCTCTTTCATGTGAGAACAAACCATGTTTCATTTAATTGAATACTCTCTAATCTCTTTACATGGTGTTTAACAGATGTCTAATGGTGTGATTAAGGGTGTGTGAGAGGATCTTACCCATCGTTGTTGTTGCTGTTGTTCATGTTTTGGGCAGCCAACGCCAACCGACCATCACTGGTGGACAAACAAGGTTTGCAATATATTACCAACTCATGGCTCACACTGCACTCCTGCCTATATGTGAAATTACACACTATGATTTCTGATAAATGAACTTCCACTTGGTGTCTAGTCTACATATGTATTAAATAGCCTTAATCCTCTAGTATCACCAGGCTCAGCCCAGGTACAGTACAGGCGTTGTCCGGGGAGAAACAATGACTGATTCAGAGTGTATGAATGTGTTTGAACAGAAATTACTTTAGGCACTTTGCTCAGATTTTTCAGAATGTACAACAGCTTCTCTTGATTCATTCTCAATCCCTGGAATAATGATGTGTTACTTCATGCAACCTTGTGTCGGGAACATGGAACACATGTATCCTCTCTTTGCCTTTCCTCCCAGTGATCGAACCACAAATCTATCAAGCAAAGCCATCATGATGTGAGCCAAGGGACTCTACACACAGTGAGGTGTTTCTATAGTGAGTGTGAGTATGGAGTGAAAGGCCCCTCCCACTCACCTGCTCCTCATGTTCTCCTCTGCAGGGCCCACGCTGCTCCCCCCAAAGTGCATCATGTGGGACAGCCTGGGAATAGAAAAATATATATTATACATAATAAGGACACACTATATTGGTGAGTGCTGTTAATAAATCAGATGTTCACTCCTACGCTCAAACAGGACATTTCAGGAAAGATTGTCTCATTTGAATATGCATATACTTTGCTCTCCATGGCTAAATGAGAGCATATTGTCATTGTGTATGCCCTTCTTTAAGTCGTAAGGTAAAACCAGGGTGAAGCACTGTAGAGACTTCATAAACAGATTTAGGATCATTATAAATAATTTCCCTTCACTTATGCAGTACACTGAGACTCACCTGGCCAGCAGTCCTGTCCTCACTATAGGCGTCTGGTTCTGGGCGTCCATCAGCCTGCACACATGGAGCAGGAAGGGGGGGGGGGGTGAGCTCACATACACAGTGTCGAAAACAACACAAGATACAGGTGTGGGAACGTCCAATCAACCAGAAGGCCTGTGTTATAAAAGGTGTTATGGTCATCTGTTTCTCTGTTTGCACTCATTCACCTTCTTCTTACAGACTGACATGTTTGGAATTATAGACCGACAGACGATCAGTATTATTTGTGTTCTTTAAGCTTCTCTTTGGTATCCTTGTGTCATATTGTCCGCATACTTAGTTCCTGCTTTCTCAGGATTCTGTGTTCTGTGGTGTAGCCACCGCAACAACGGTGTCCGAAGCAAGTGTTTGAATCAATACATGTAATAATCACATTTTGACAGGTGATTATTAACATCATTACATTTTAAACTCACTTCAGTGCAAATGTGAAGCATTGCATGTGGCTTTCATAACCCAACGTGAGTTATTAAAGTGAAATTAAACGTTATTTTGCTGATTATGACAGTGTCAATATCTTCATTGCCTGGTGGTCATATATAAATACAAACTGCTTTATAGAAATACAGTGGACTGGGTTCCATAGTATTCCAAATAACTATAAAGCAATACAGACATAACAATATGGACAATTACTGTAACCTCAGAATTCTAGCATTGATATAATGGTAATAATTCACATCTGATAATGACGTAGAAATACTGCAGTGCCTTTTACATTATTTCCACAGACTCTCTCTTTACCTCCCTATATTCTGGGTCTAAGTTACTTCAAAGAACAAAAGTTGATGACGGGAAGACAACACATAGGTAAAGCTTGCTTTTTCACATGTCACTCATCACTGTCTCACATCCAGCAGACAGTGTTAGTGACAGCTCACAGTAGATCAACATGACTCCTAGCTCTTCACTGAAATCCTTGTGTCCAGATTACTCCAGCTAAAAGTAGATTTCCTGACTCGTTAAGCTCTTCACAGCTTCTCTTCTTGTACCTGCACTGAAACATTAAAATCAATCACTTGTTACCGTGGGAACGTACCTGAATGTGAGTCCGTTCAGAGTGTGGTGAGAAGTCAGACTGAGCTCAGTCCCATCATGTCACATCAAACCCGAGGCTACTGAGCACTCAGAGATCTTGCTGACGCTGTGGACAACCCCCCCCCTGCTGTGAGGAGCTCCTCCTGTCCGCGGGGGGGGGGGAGGAATCATTTTCTAGAACCTGAGAATCAGCCAGCTTGAGTTTTCATCGGTGTGATATCAATATCATGGCACAAAACAACATCATGTTTTGGATTTTACACAATCATGGGGGGGGGGGGGGGCACGGGGGCCGGTGCCCTAATAACACTGAGCTTGGAATCCCCGATGGCCCCCCTGCATGAGAAAAATATATGATGATACAATTTCTCATAGTGTGTTTTTTGTGGCTTTATACTGAATTGAAAATATAAAAATTATTTTGTCGCGCGGAATCCCTAGTAAAATTGGTCTACAACTGATCATACCTCTTTTACTGCCTTTTTTTAATACCTTCATTTACTTATAGCTGGGGTTTTGTTTTGCCACTCAATGTTAAAATACCTTTAAAGACAGAAAAAAAAGATAACATAATCTTTGCCGGAGAATAATTGGATAGCTTTTTGTGGATAGAAAAAAAGCTGATGGAGTCTTTATTTTTACCCCTTCCCGTCTGGGTAAATCCTCTTAGTGTGTGGCGGCTAAAGTGAGACATCAGACTCCACCTGCAGCTCAGAGAGGAGCAGCTAATCCCCCCCCCCCCAGCAGCTGATCAGTGAGAGGTACAAGCACAATGTGATTACATCATCGGTCAGTGCTCGGGTCTGAGACAAGATTAATATATTCCAATTTCACATGCAGTGAACATATTGTCATTGCCTTTTTTGCATTATACATGATCAGATCTGCTTTTCTGTTTCCATAATGAGTGCTGAATTTTTAAACCCTACACTCACACGATGTTCGCTTATCATAACTATGTATATAACATTATAGCTGACACCTTCATCCAGAGCGATTTACACTTAATTTTGTTCATTTAAAAAGGGTCAAATGTGCTGACACTGCATTTACACACCTGTAATTTCCTCAATGTTTCCTGGGATAAACCAGATCAATTGTTTGGGTTAACATAACTGTCTTTGTACTTATAATTCATTATAATTATGATATATCTATTACGTTGTTTGTTTTTCTTCCCAGTGGACAAACGTGAGGTTGGCCTGCAGCCACACAAAGTCACATGACCTGCTGTAAATGAGATTAGAGTTAATCTTGGACCAGAGAGAGAGGGGTGATGAATCACAGGTCACATGATCAACTCCTGTTGAGGGAAACATCTCAATAATATTGGGGTTCTGTTTATCAAAATTCAAAATGTTCTCGAACAGAATTCAGTGTGTAAATGTAAAATGAATACAAGGGAAATGTGTTCCTGTAAATAGCCATATATAATATTCAGAAGTCACATTATGTCTTGACTTCATACTTTATTCCACATTCTTTAATCCTCAGTGGTTTCAGGCTCTCCTGTGAAGATGATTCATGTCACTGGCGCTCCACAGATAACCACCGGCCCCATGTGCATTCATAATTGCTGAGCTGCTCTGGAGTCAGCTTGTTGTCTCCTGTCTCCCAGGTTCCACTGCTCACTGAGTCACCCGACTGTCAGGATATTATCAGTGGGCATTTCAAAAAAGGAAGTAGGCTACTGTGAAAAACAACAAACATCTTCCCTACTTCTAGGAAGAATAGGGGGACCAGACCTGTGATTGATGTGCCATCAGAAGTGAGATATGACACCCTACCAGGAACCAGCAACAGTCAGCTGTCGTTTGAAATGAAAAGGAGGTTAGTATCAGTAAATCAAACTCAGCCATCACTCAATCCCCAGAGCTGCTGATGTGTTCACACGCTGATCTGACTTTCCAATTCAATTCATTACAGCCTGTCCCCACAGGACCATTGTGCCCTGTGTTGTGCCCCAGGCAGTTACATTTACTCATGTTTTGTACTTTCCTTAAGTATTTACATTTAAAGCTTCTCATATATCGTACTTTGTAGTACTCCACTACATTTATTTTAACACTCACATTTAGTAGTTACTTTGTACACATAATAATAACATATAGGCTACTGCATATACTGATGTGGTTTAATGCAGTACCATACTACTAATATACACAATTTCAACCCACTACTATACTAAAATGCTCTTTTATGTATAAAAACCCTATAGGCCTACTACTACTATCATACTGTGAAAAGATCCATTCTGATAAACAAGTACTTTCACTGTTAATACTTGTAGTACATTTAGCTCACAACTTTTAGTACTTCTTCCAAAACTGGCCCCAGGTCACTTCAGGTCAACATCATAAAAAACACACGTTAACCTCACCGAGGCACAGCTCATGATGCGTTCAGGTGCTCCCTGGGGCTCTCCCCTCACACAGCTGACAGGGTGGAAACAGTTTTATTCCATAAAATATATTGTCTTAGTTCTTGGTATATACATGTTAAAAATGTGGTTTGGAGTCAGCCCAGCTGTTTTTATTGATATGAAATGTCCCTACAAATACATTAACTGCACAAAAACAAACAAACATGTGTCCAGGGTCGGCTCTAGAACAAATCGAATGGGGGGCAATCATTTACCAAGGGGGGGCACACACTGCCGTCAACAACCAACACACAAACACCAACGAAAACTTCAATTAAAAAAAACATGCTGTAAAGTCTATTGTCTTTCACACACATTGAGGGGTGTATGTGCTATTTCCTAGCGCACCTATGACTTGTGCATACATGCACGGTTGTGGCACGACCACCAAAACAGAAACATATGGACATAGGCCACCATATAAAAAGTGTGCAAATGTATTTTGTATCCTATCCATGTGAACATGTTTTAGGTGGGGGCGGCCCTAACCTCCTCTAGGAGGGTCTGGGGGCATGCTCCCCCGGGAAGATTATTTTTTAAATATTGAAGTTAAATGCATCAATCTGGTGCACTTTGAGAGCAAAATGAAGAGATCTATGGATAGCCTACACCTCTCAGCATTCATATGAAACAGAACTGTACACAGATTTACTTTTTCTTTATGGATATTTTACTAATCACTCCCCTTTTAAACTGTATTTTTGTGTTACTGTCCTATAGTATTTCATACCCGTTTTTCATTTATTCTCTTATTTTTTTAATAACTAGGCTATAGGCTAATGATCATATACATGTGTTCCTCGCAAATACTTGTTTACATAAATGGTGACCAAACCGTTTGAGACCCACTGAGATAACTTACACTAAAGCAGTGCTGGAATTGGGCCGGTACTCACCGGTACGCAGTACCGGCACTTCTGGTTCTGACCCATGGAGTACCGGCACTTCTTGCTCAGTACCCGGCATGCTGGCGGTACTCCGGTACTCATGCACCGTGCCAGTACTCAACACTCTCCCGCCGTTCTTATTATACATCCATATATATATATATACAGCCGCCCGGTACTCAGTAGATGCGTCATGAGGTGCCGAACGGACATTCTCATCGCTCTAACCGCTGGAGTTTCACAGCGGCTGTCAGCTGTTTACTCCTGTCATTCAAACAGAACTGCTGGAGAGGGGGCGGGGCTTATCTTCTCCATGTAAATACTGTGGTGGAAACGACTATGTCAAAATTAACCTATTTGACCGTGATTTAATAGTAATACACGTTTCAAAATAATAATAATAATAATGCCGAAGTAACAACATACTGAAAACTGTTAGTAAAACCATGTTTTAATGCTTTACAATTTACATACCTAGATGCACGTGTGTTGTGTTTATGCAGTGCAACTCCCACCCAGTGGGTGGCTATGTAGAGTGATAGAACAGAGCAGGCACGCCCCCGAGAGAAGGAAAGCAAGTTACGTCACAAATTAGCATTTCTAAAATGTTAGCGTGGATTAATAAAAGTGCAAAAAGACAGCGGTTGTCGCCGGAAGAAACTTCAAATACAGAGAGTGCTGTGCCTGTGTTGGAAATTGTGTCTGATGGGGAGCTTTCTTTGGTTGATCCTCCTGCTCCAAGTTCTAGTGCATTAGCATTAGCACTAGCTCCGCCGCCTCCTCCAGAGCCTCTAACGTTAGCTGCTGCTGGCGCAACTGCCACCACCAACACCGGGCAAAGCGATGCACCTGACTGCTGGACAACGGACCAGGTGCAATATTTTTGCAAGACCAATGCATGGCTCCTTCTTAAAGATAAGAAGCTAGGATGTCGGATATGCAGAGATCATGTCAAATCTTTGGGAATACACACTGGACAAGGACTGAAACTGTCAACTGAATGGGGTGAGTGTGCAGTGTCTCATTTCGGTGTTGACAAGGGCAAACAACAAGCTAGCCTGAGAAAAAAAATCAAAGAACATAAAGAATCACAAGCCCATGTAAAAGCTGCTGACATCCTTACATCTGCTTCACGTGAAACTATTCAACATCAAGTGCAGTCTATGCATAAATCTGAATTAGACACCACTATCAGAGTTTTTCGAACGGCATATAAAATTGGCAAACATAGCCGGCCATTCACAGACATGCCAATTGATTTGAATGTACAGAAACTGAATGGGCTGAACGTGGGCAGGGTTTTGCACTCCAATAAAACCTGTGGCGAAATCATCGACCACATAGCTCATGAGCTGAAGAAAAAAATGGCAAAAGACATTACAGAAAACCAAAGAAAACTGTGTTTTGGTCGATGAATCTACCACTATTAGTGGTAAAACGGTGCTTGTTGTGTGTCTACGCTCAGCATTAGCTGATGCTGAGCCCGAAACGTTTTTTTGGGAGCTGATCGAGTTGGATGGAACAACGGCTGAGGACATCACAAAGGCGTTAATGAAGTGTCTTGGAAGAGATTTTAACGAGGACTTTTTAGGTCAGTGTTTCGTTTCTTTTGCATGTGATGGGGCTTCAGTCATGCTAGGGAAGAGAACAGGCGTTGCTACCCAGTTGTGTAGTAAATTCCCAAGCCTGTTTGTGTGGCACTGCTCCAATCATCGTCTAGAGCTGGCAGTTGGGGATGTGGTCAAGGAGGTCTCAGGGCTCAATCATTTCCAGATCTTTTTTGACAAACTCTATTCCTTGTTCCATGCCTCCCCCAAAAATCAGAGGCAGTTAGCGCAGTGTGCGCAAGCAGTCGGACAGCGTCTCCTGGTGATAGGGCGTGTTTTGTCCATCCGCTGGGTGGCTTCAAGTGAAAGGAGCGTCAGAGCAGTCTGGGAAAACTACCGAGTGCTTCATGATCACATCACAAATGCTGCAAACGACACGAGCAGGGATTCCAGAGACAGAGCAAAGTACAAGGGCCTGGATGATGTGCTCACATCTGCAACGTTTGTCAGCAATCTGGGACTGATGTACGATGCGCTCACAGAGCTCAGCGACCTCTCTCGGCAACTCCAAAAAAGAGAGATGACACTGCCTACAGCAGATAGGCTCTTAACTCGAGAAATACGAGTTTTTGAATCCATGGTCACCATGCCTGGCCCACACATGACTACAGTTCATACAGCTCTAGCTGAGAAGTCCTTCAAGGGTGTTGCCCTGCGTGAGAATGGCAGGCTTGTACAGATTCATGCAGGTCAGTTTTTCCGCAGTATGGTAGAGAATCTGAGACACAGAATGACTTCCACAACCTCCTCTCATGTCAGCACAAGAGAAATCCCATTACATGGCCGGGAGGCCCGGGACAATTAGCTAATCCAGGACATGAAAGTTATCCATCCTGGAAGTTGGCCTGAAGAGGAGTTAGACGTACAGTATGGGGACGTAGAGGTGCTACGTTTGTGCGAAGTGCTGAAAGTGGACAGAAGAGAGACTGTTCAGGGCTTTCGCGAATACAAGGAAACCAGGGCATCCCGTACACCTGCTGCCATGGAGCCTCTACTGAAAGCAGTCCGAACCATCGCTGTCTCCACTAGTGAGTGTGAGCGGGCATTCAGCTGCATGAACGATATCCTTACTGCAAAAAGGAATGCTCTCTCTGTCAGCCGACTGTCCAGCCTGGTTTTCATTAAATGTAATGGACCATCACTAGGACAGTTCAATCCGGAACAGTATGTGAGGTCCTGGCTGGCAAAGGGAAGGAGAAGTGCTGATGAAAGAGCCTGTCCAGCTCCAGCCCCTGATACTGATGTCCCCAAGGCCTTCTGGAGCCTTTTCTAACAATGTGAAGTATATTGCAAAGCAGCTCACCCAGTGAGAAGACTTTTGGCATAATGTGCCGATTTGTACAGATCCTGGAGATAGAAGGACTTCAGACCAACCAGGGAGTTATCTGATCAGCTTGGTGTTCAATGTAACTCTTTACCATGGCTCAGACTTTGTTACTTGCAGTTACAGTTTCTCATTTTAGATTGTGCACATTTTGCATTTGTTTTTACATGTTCTTTGTTCATGCTCTTTATCATTTTTCTGAGTTGGAAAGTTAGATTGCATCATAGTTTACTTTATACATATTTGTATTCTTCAGTGGTGAAGTATATTGCAAAGCAGCTCAGCCATGTGAGAAGACTTTTGGCACTTTTTCGTTTTTCGTTTTCTGAGTTGGAAAGTTAGATTGCATTCAAAATGTACAGAAATACTTAATTTTGTTAAAGCTTTTTATAAAAAATGCTTCTGACCAGAGCTTTGTTTCCTTGTCATTAATGTTGAACACCACCAGAGGGGCTCTCACCTGAAAGGTCTCTGCTTCATGTGTCTTCAGCAGAAGATTTAGACTTTGATTGCTATATTTTCAGTTAATATTGACCTTACTGAGCTTTAGCCATATCCGCTGCCTATCATAAAAAATGTTAAGTACAGTGAACCTTTCTAAAATATACAGTAGTAAAGAGACAAACCCACCAGCATTATAGTAGCCAAATTCTTGTTTGTGGGCTGTATATATAAAATTGACTTGAAAAAGTTGCTGATTTTAGAGTACTGGCACCTTTTTCATTCCAATTCAAGCACTGCACTAAAGTGAACTATCTAAACACTGAGAGAGTCCTTACCTCACTGAGCTGAGGTTATACGATCCTCTCAGTCTGACAGGAGAGGACTCTCCTCCACCTTGGTGTAGAAACAGCTCTTTATATCTGTTAGCATAGCTAGCTAACCGGATGCTAACAACAACATTCCACGTTACCGCTCGCGCACTCACAAAATGCGATCGTGCCACACACACAGAGAGCCGAGCTTGAATGAAACACAGAGACCCAGAAGTAGGCTACTTGTACTGTACTGTATATCATATTATTTTCGATGGCTTTACTGTATAATCAGTGTAACAGATGAACAGATTGCCACCGGCTTTCATCTAAAACACACAGCCACGTAATGATAACAAAACAAAAGTCGGGGGTCATTGGTCAAGCAACACACCAATCAGAGAGCAGCAGTGAGCACACCTCAGGCTGTGTTTTATATTTGTATTCTTTATTTCTGATGTATTTCACACAAAAAACCTTTAGTGGAAACGTTTTCACTTCTATGATTAAAAAAAACAAAAAACGGCAAAGTGACAAGGCTTGCCCACCCTGCGTTGGGGGGGCACAGTGACTCATTTGGGGGGGCATGGCCCTCGAATGACCCCCCATGACGCCGACCCTGCATGTGTCCATACTATTACCTTTAAATATAGCCCAACATTAGCCGCCTTTAGCTTAGTGGTGGTGACGTGACCTTGCTGTAGTTCCTTCATAGCCTAACGTTAGCAGTTTATATAAAACACAGGAGAGAGTTAATTTTCTTTTTTGCATGATTTCCGACATGTTCCCAGATGCGGAGACAGTCCTTCTTCGTGCTCCATGGCGTCTCATATCTCTGATGCTCTGCTGCCATCTTGTGTTCAGGTGTCAACAAGGAATGTAAAGCAGCATTTCTCAGGGAAGACTCAAACAGCACTTATTTAATCAAAAAGACATTTGAAGACACAGTTATTTAATCAGGGAAGACATAACATACAGATAATATTACATAAGCATCATACGTAAGTGTTGGTTGGCCCTGTTCATGTACAGCAGCAGTTTGAGAGTGAACTCTGTTTTTAAGGGTGGTGTTAGATAATAGAACAAAAGACCAAACGCAAATCTGCATGATAACAGACAGGAAGAGGCTGTCAGAGCCCCCTGGTAACCTGATGATGGTTGACAGAGATATCTTCCACCCCCCCTCCCCTGTGTGATGTCAGTGTGGGTGTCTGGCTGTTTCATTTGGAGTGTTCTGTTGCTTTGTGGTGTGCTGGCCTTGTTGCCATGGAGCTTGTTTGTTGCTGCACAGGTGATGCTGGAGGTGTGGGTGGATGAGCTGCTGCTAAGAGCCTTTCTCCCTCTTTTCAGTGATCATCCAGGGGTCTGGCAGGCCAGAGGGCCCTCTCAAAGAGACAATAAAGTTAGGAAAAGCCTGTGTTTGATCCTGCCTGTGTTTGATGATCCACTTTGCATGTTAACACTACAGTTAACTGCATTAAGTGAGTCCATACAGTCCACGCATGGTGTGGAGGTAGAAACAGCCCAATGCTTCACAGCTGTGTGTTTCAGGAAGCTCAGATGATGGTGTCTCGGGTGTAATGGCTGCAGACTCCCCTGCAGGCTGTCCACGGTCAACCAACAGGATCCAGTTTCCTTATTCTGAAACAATGAGACACTGTGCAGCAGGCACTGGAATTATCCATCCCATCTAAATCATTCAGAGCTTCTTAAGTTTGGGGATTGCATGAGGTTGGAACAAAAGCCTTAGTTTGCAACCGGAAGAATATATGGCCACTTTCTGGCCAAAACTGCCATTTTAGATCCTGCAAATGTCATAAATGGATTCAGCATCCTCAATAAGCCCCACAATGTTTTTTCCAAATCTGCCAAGCCATTTCAGAACTATTGTCTGCATAGTGCTATTTAATGCACCTGATGCTAATTGTGCAAATTGCCCAACATATGCAAGTTAGCATCCGGCAGTTTCTATGTGCTGGGGACCCCTATTATATTTCCCACTCTATAAATAGCACTCTATGAGCTGGCAATTTGACAAGTGTTGGGACTGTGGGAGGAAAGCCTGAAGGAAACATATTTGACATAACGAACAATAAGAGACTGAGTAAGGGTCTTGGTCGGAGGGAACTGGTTTATAAGAGGCAGCTGGCCGTCTGTCGGTCTGCTTGGCTGGCCCCGTTGGCCCCCCGGTTTCTGGTGACCTGATACGTGCTTTCTGGTGGTGTCTGAAACAACATCCCTCTGTCAGCTAGAACACAGCAGCAGCTCCTGTAATTACAGAGCCATGTGTCCCCACCCCCACACAGCTTAGTCACTGCATTCAACTGTACTCTTGGCTAAAGTAAGCTACACAGACGAAAAGAAGGACAAAGTATATAAATATTTTGTATATATATATGCATATGTTACAAGGCATGGAGTGAGTAAACCTGTACAGATTATTTGTTTTTAAATCAATGGAGTCGCTTAAATTCAGTCAGTTTTGGTGTTTTTGGTTAGCATGGGTACAAATGTGAAAACTAAAAACAGGACATATTCTAATGGTCAGGTTCATACTTATATTATGGGTTTCTACTATTTCCACACAATTTCATGTTAAAATACTTTCTGATCAGCAGTTGTTCAGGATGTGGATTTAGAAACAATAAGAGAGAAAACACAAGAAAGATCCATTATGATTTTTATTTGTTTCTATCTCTGATTAAATGACAAAGCTGGATGAACTGATGGAGAGTGGACTGATGTTTAAGGTGAGTGTTGCACATCAACATGAGATCCTATGGAATATTAAAGTCATCATCATTGATCATCTAAAGCCACTGAGCTCGGTAAGAAGTTATCTTTTTTCAAATGCATTAAAATCTGGTGGATTTCAAATTCATTCTACACCTAACTACATTCATGGCCAAAACAAAAGGAGGTAACCATTGAAGGCGAGACATTGACTTTAGCACTTAACAGGATGAAATCCTCACAAGTAGTGCATTGCTTCTGATTCGCTCTTATCTTCCAAACTGTCACTTTGGTATTGCATTTATACATTACAATATTCTGCAAAGAAACAAAATGTACAACTGCATAAATATAAAATTATTCCACCATGTTTTAATGGCTAAAATAATTCAGAGTTACACCACAATGCTGTGATGAATCCAGCAAAAAAGAAAATCTTGAGTTAACACCGTACAGCAGGCAGTGTCTAACAGGCTGTACACACAACTCAAAAAGGCAAAATCAAAAGTAAAAGGCATGAAACCAAGTAATAAAACCCCCACAAAAATGATTTAACAAAGCGAAAATAGAAAAAAAAGGCAAACTAAAAGAGTCCCCGTGATCAGATGCAAAAAGACGAATAAAAAGAGGAAAGAAGTTCCCTGGAGTGCAGCCTTTTCCTTACACCGATCAGAAGAGTACTAATGTCAATCATCTACTTAATTGGAGTGTGTATCTGTCACACCCAACTGCTAAAGCTTGCTCACAGAAGAAATGTGTGGTGTGGAAGGACCAGATTTTGCGACTAATGCCAAAAAGATCTACTGGAACCACGAAGGCAGCGATGTGCAGAGGGACAGACGTGGCAGAGATGGATTTTACTCTACACTCATCAATGAACAATGTCCCATGGCTTGGAGAAAAGTCTCATTTACAGCTGAATAAATATATGTTTATTAGGCATATTGCTACTTTTCCTCTTAATTAAGCTAGATAGAAGTGTAGAAGCTAGTGATGAAAGCAGGAAGATTACATCGGTCCCCTATCAGGTATGTTCTGTCAATTATTCATTCAAGACTATTTGTGATTGACTTAACCGCTACAGACTATCCCCCTTACTTATAATCTTCTACATGACTATTCTATTTAGTTTAGGACAAGGAACGACGGAAGGAAGGAAGGAAGGGAGGGGAGGGAAGGGAAAGGGCTATGGTCCTGACGCCGGTCATAAATTAGTGATGGTCAGCTTGAGGTCGAAGCGTCCCTGGTAGCGGTCCTTTTCGCTGTAGTCGATGTTGTCTCCGTACACTTTGCACTCGATACGCAGTTCAGTGTTCATGGTCAGGTTGGCGAACTGCAGAGCCACCAGAGGCTGGAGGTAGTGGGGGTGGAGCAGCTTGCCGTAGTAGGGATAGTACTGCATGGGGAAGCCGCCGCCGATACCGAAGTACTTAACCTCTCCGATTTTACCGGCATCTTCCTCTCTCTGGGAGGAGACAGAAACAGATCAAACCAATGAAGAACAGACAAAGGAAAATCGCATGCTAATGTTTCAACTGAAGAGAGTTGTACCCTGTTGGTGCAGAAGATGGGGATGACGTTGGGCTGCACTTTGGGCTGAGCCTCGTCGGGGATACTCTCGTTAGAAGTAGGAGGCTGAACAGGAACAGAGGAGAGAGAGAGACTTTTTATTACGGGAACAAATAAAACAATAAACATGCACTCCTTTTGTTAGGAACTGGTCATAATTCTCTACTGAAAAAACTGAAAAGCTGAAAACAATTGAGGATTAAATCCAAACATATCGCACTAACGTTATCCAAACATAATACTAATGTTATATTTACCTTGGCCCAAAGCACTGTTTTACTTGACAGAGCCTGAATGCACCTCAATACAAGTCAAAAGCACTTACATTTACTACCTATCCTTATAGTATCAACGTAGCTGCGGAGAGCTCATACACTAGCAAGTCTTTTAAGGGAAAGCTATGATTTACAACACGCTGATCTGGGGACTGATGGATGCCGTTTTGGAAGCTTCTCCACCACTAATGTATAGGTTTCTGTCACTTGAACTGTACCTTGAGGATACGCAGCATCAATCAATGTTTATTTATATAGCCCAATATCACAAATGTTACATTTGTCTCAGTGGACTTCACAGTTTGTACAGAATATCAGTATGACAATACTGCATCACTTCCCCCGAGGCATCAAATTACATTGAAAGAGCAATAATTCTCCTCTCATGCAACACGATATCAGTCGATGACAGTCTCATTTCCTGCAGCAAACAACCCCTTTGTCTTGTATAATATTTCAAATTACCTTTGGACGGAAGTTGACGATCCTGTTGAGCTTGACGATGAAGCAGGGCTTTCCCTCCTTAAAACCAAAGTATGGGTCTTCCAGGCCGGAGCAGGGGCCCAACCAGGACCTGGAGAAACGGCAGGCCTTCCTGATGCCCACATCGCTCTCCAAGTCGCCTCGGTTCTTGTACTCTATTGCTTCCTCTGGAGGAGGGGGGTAGGGAGAATGGTTAAATTAATTTAGGATAAGGATGCTGATTTTTCAAAGAAGGCCAATACTATCGTCTCCACTGAGCTTCCTGTACTTGATAATGCAACAATGTTCAATTCTGTCCGCTATCAGCCTTAGATTGGAGATGTGTGCACTTGTCATTGTGTCAAATGTTTAAAGAATACAAATCTTTAACATCTTAGAAGTCCCAAATTGGCCAAGGATGTCAAATTGCATGGCTGAATTATTTTGGGGGAAAGTGGTATCAAATAATGCCTGAGCGTCTACAATATATTGTATTGTATGTTCATCATATATTACCATAATAAAGCTTCTGTGAAGAGTTGTCTAACTTTAACAAGAGGAGCCAATGGGACTTCAGAACTCAACCTACCTCCACAGTCCTCGAACTTCATCTTGTCCGTCTGCCACTGCTCGTCATACTTGGTCATGAAGTCCTTCAGGGCCTTGGTGTAAGGCAGGTAGGACTCCAGGTCGTTGATGCTGAAGGCCACCTCAGCTTTGTCTGACCGTGGGGTGTGTGAAAGGCCTGCAGGGAGAACACATCAGCCGCTAGTTATCAACAGTAAAACCAGTTCATGGTTACACTGCAGTTCCATAATCCGCCCTATTAAACACGACATATTAGATGGCACGTTCAGGAACACGGACTGCTGCCAACTAGTGCAGATTCCGTTTAGATAATCAATATTAATATGCTATATTAGAATGAATATGGTCCTGTCTGTCGGGAACACAGGAACAAGATACCAATGACTTTTAGAAATTGGACAACCCCCATAATGAGTTACATTGAAATGGTAATGGTTTAACAAGCATTTGTTACAATCATAAAACAATCTTTGCAATACTGTTGGAATTAATAAGTTAACCACTGTAATCATTATAACAAAACGGGAACCGTATCAAGGTTTCACTATAGTTTCTTCTGTGCAGTGACTACAGAAGTTTTAGTCGTAAAAATAACAATTAATACTCAACTAATTTGTCAAATGACATGCCATGTAAGACTTGATTTTAGTTCCGTTGGAGCATATTTCAGAATAATAACATATGAAATGCTAGTAGGGGATTCTGTTGAGACACATGAGCTCAAATGGTCTACTGTGCAATTGACAATTTCTCTCTTAAAGAAAGGAAATGTGTGTTTTTTTTTGTCAGTCTTAATTCCCGACCTGCATTGATACAACTTTGTCTGTTCGCTTCATGTTTAAAACTCTAGTCAGCTGACCAGAGATCAGGTCATTGACAGGAGAATTACCTGTGACAACTGTGTTTGGATGGCCTCAAGTGAACACATGGATACGCCTCTTGTTTAAGTCAAACAACAGTCGGGGAGGAGGCGGCCCCCCCATTCTGCACATGCTCAGTTTGGGTTTGCAAATCCCAGCTCTGGGGTTCCTCATCTTGGCAACCAGTCTGTGATGTGTTCACAGGATGCTAGTACAGGTACAGTAGGACCATGATGGGAAAACATACAGAAAACAAATACTCGGGGTCTAGTTGGATGTTTTTTTGGATAATGATCTAAATAAAAAAAGTGTTTGTGTTGTTGTGGGAATTCATCCCCAGACTGTCATGGAAAACAAATATCACTAATGAGGCACTAATCCCACAGACCCAATGTGGTATTTGACCCTTTTGATTATCCTAAAGCATTCACTTGCATCCCGACATACAGGAAGTGGGGGCCACTCCTTACCAGGGGGGGCGACCCTGTCCTGCCAGGTGGGTTTGTAGTTGCTCAGAGTGAGCAGCAGGGCCTGGATGGTTCCGATGAAGATTCCAGCCAGGCAGCCATAGAAGATGATGTAGAAGGCAATAATTTTGGCTGTGGAAGAGAGAAAGAAGAAAGGCTTTCAGTACAACGGGGGGGGGACAAAGTCTGCAAAAATCACATGACTGGTCAGTTTGATAGGAGTCATTGAAACTCTATATGAGACATTATATTCATACCATTTGATATTTATACAATAATAATCACCTCTAGATACTGAATCTAGAGGTGGATCCCTGACTCAGGTGTTCATTATGTAACAGCTACACTTTATGAGACCTACATTACTATTGAGCAACTACCTAACAACTGATAACTGACACCCAGATGTGTGTGTGTGTGTGTGTGTGTGTATACAGTAACTGTTACATGTACATCAATACAGCTGTATGGCAGACTGGCAAAGATGCTGTTAATTCCTCACATGACAACTCAGTTTTCCCCCAAAAGGCGTGCAGCAGGATGAGACAGAAGGTTCCATGCTCTCACGATGACACCATGAAAGTCTAGACCATAAATAATTAAATTGAGCTCTTTTGGCCATTGAGCTATGCTAAATGCTAAATGCCACACATGAGGGGGGACCCAGCAGCCTCAGTATGAATCTGCTGGTGGCAGCAGCATGCTGAGGGATGCTAGCAGAGGAAGAAGGTCAAAATAACAACGCGACATTCATGGGCAGAACCTCCTGCAGGTGAAACCAAAAACAAAAATCCAACAATGGAACACCTTCAACCAAAACACTTGGAGTGCCTAAAACCAATCCTGTATCTGGGCAGGACAGCTGTTTGCTCAGTATTCGTGGAACTTGAGCTGAAATACTTCTGCAGAGACAAGGAGACAAGACTGCAGTGTGCAGATGAGCAACGATGATGCTGACTCAAGGTTACAACTGCTGCACATGGGCCTCTGCTGAAAACGCACTTTTTAGGGAGTGGGTCTTTTTGGAATAATCCATTCTCTCTGATCAAATGTGATAAGAAAGGCTGTGAAAACATTCGATGGAGCTGACTAATTAGAGGTGGGGCGAGGACAAAGGACATTTTAAAAAAGGTTAAAAAAAGGCTTCGTCATTGTCACAAAACTCAAAATTCTGAACATAAAGAAATGTTTCCCTCTCGAACATAAGGAAGTCTCTTTCCATCTGTCTGCCACACACACACACACGGAGCCTGTGAGACATCATGGGAATGACAAAGCCAACCTTCACATTAAAACAATCCCACAATGGCAGCCATTGTCCTTACAGATGTACAGGAACTCAAGTGTGAAGCATGTGCTTAGAGTACAAGGTAACAATTAGCCCAAAGCTCCTATCCAATCAGCTTTAAGCGTGAAGATGCTGCAGAATCATAGGTGACCGAGCCTTTCAAGTCTACGCTGTGGGCTGGAATAAATTAAGCACGACCCAAAAGTAACCTTGCAGTTAGCTAGCGATACATTCACCCTGTGCAGTGCTGCATGAGGCAATGTCAAAAGGTCAATCCGCCTGAATCTACATCAGTTAGATGCAAGGACATATGACCAAAGCCTGTGTCCTCTGGGCATCCAAACCTGACATTCCTAGATCTAGAGCACCATATATCAGTTACAAAATGAAAAAAGCTCACTTATATTCCACTTATACTGCCAAATGAAACTGTAGACATGACAGACTGGATTTTTAATGTGTTCCCCTATCTGCCTTTTTACCACAAATCTTCAACTCAGCACTGCCCATGGCACACTTTCCAAATGCATCAGCATTTTCTGATGACCTCAGAAGGACAAACATGAGCCCCTGCGAGCCCCCCCATCCCCCAGCTGCAGATGCACAGCATACACCATGTCTCTGAAACATTACTGTACCCAGGTGTTAGAGTCTAAACAGGACTGAGGGAGCAGTGACATTGAGAAGAGGATCAAGGACATGCGCAGTGCCGCTGCTGGAGAAACAGGAGAAGGAAGGTGGAGCAAGTTAATCAGTGGTATTGTTCTAGATTAGAGTGACATCTGATCACAGGAAACCGACACGGATCGATAGTCTCCTGTCCCTTCCGAGCAGGCCCTGTCACCTTGACTCACCTTGGACCGTGATGCATTTTTAACCATTGATTGTCCACTCCATAAAGACAACTTCACGTTCACCTGAGAACTAACGGCCACTGTGGACAGGACGGAGGTCACACCGTTACACTGCAGACAGCTCTCTGGATACACTAGAAACAGCCACATATTGCATGACCTCGTTTTAACCGTAACCAACCAATTAACATCTGCATTAAACTCATTTAGGTGTTTAAAAATTAGGGAGATGGAAATCAGGTGGAACTGTGAGTAACGGTGTCACAGAAATGCCCCGTTATGCGGTGTGCTCCTGATTGCAGCAGTATAATCAAACAGGTGGAAAGAGACACGAGGCGACCGGGGCGCGCTCCTACAACCGTGAGCGCGCGGTTCCAATTTGACCATGGGCACCCGGCAACATACTTACACCAGCTACTCCCCGTGCGACCGAGCAGCTCCCCCTTTTCAGAGTCCCACACAAACTTCTTCCACCCGCCATCGTCTTGTTTCGCTGGCATCTTGATTTATTTCCCGTAAGGTGTTCCTTTAGTTCGGCGGACTCCCTCCGTGTGATGACTAAACGCCGACCTGAGGCAGAGCAGTAACCCAGCTCGCTCCACTGGAAGGACCCTGATATAAAGCGCTCCTCCTCAGCTCCGCCCGAAACTCTCCACAAGTTACCTAGGGGGTGGGGGCGAAGCAAAGGCGACCAATCAGCGAGCGAGGAAGCCGTGCGTCCCTGTGTCGTCAGGAAGATGGACATACAGCCTATAGATCATGCAGACATTAGTCTACTTCATGTACCCTCGCTGCGCTTTGCAGATACTGTATGTCTGCATCCGTCCAAAGTGTATCTTCATGTATGCTATTAATGCCCAAACCTCTGTCAGCCCTTAATTAAAGAGACTTTAAATAATCTGCTAAACTGATCACAATGCATCATATAGCTATGTATGCAGGTCAACAACAGACATGTTTGTATTCACTACATTGCGCTGAATAGACCTACATGTAAACATGCAAAGGTACATTCCTGTTGTTGCCTGCATGGCAAACGACAGAACATTTAGCAATGAACCAATAGCATATGTGCATACAGACTATATAGCATTATGAAAAGTGTTAAATGTAAGGACAGTCTAATAAATAAAATCACTTAATTAAAGACTTGAGACTGAGGCCCCTGGGCAGCATATCCATTATAGCTTCATAGCCTAATGGATCTGTTAGTCAGTCAGGAGTTCCTGCTCAACAGCTCTCACACAATAAATATGTATCCATCTCCCTAGAATCATTCACTCCCCATCATGCATTTCCACAAGAGTCCCTTGAGAAGTGAAACATTGAACCAACCTCCCATCCCCTCTATGCCAACCCCGTATCCCAGTGATCCATCAGCCACTTGTTAAGAATAGTGAGTGCAGATAAGCACAATGACACCAGCCTGAGATATTCAGGACATGCATCCATCACAGGGGTTTGTAAAGCAACAACATGCCAGTCACAGATGTCCTGTCAGTAATTTCCACAAGAGTTTCTTGAGAAGTGAAGTATTGAAGATTCGTTCCACATCATTTGGGACTTTATTGGGATAGTAAAAGTGGGTTTTAAATGTGGGTCCAGATCTTTTTTTACAAACTTCATCATAAAAAAGGATGTGGATGATCCACTTACCTCAAAGTCACTGTTGGTAGTAAGTAATATAAAAAAGTAACAAAAGTTTTTGGAGCAAATAACTGAAAATCGAACTTTTGAAAGCCTGATTCTATTAGATGCCCATCTGCAACTAAAGACAGTATTCAGTGTGACCGTTCAGGTTAAATCACTGCATGCCAACAATTACACTGAATTAGCACATGCAGCATGCCAGATTACAGTGCACCAACCTACAATTCTGCACAGAGCGGGTTGTTCTAAAACACTCATTATGCTTCAAACAATACATGATTTCATCCCCTGCACTGACAGGATGAGGTTCATAGCCTTCACTGGTACTGTATCTGTTCCCAGTTGCACTTGGTGGGTGTCCTGTGTTGTTGTGTGCAGTGGACTCCTCACAGTGCCCCCGCCCCCCCCTCACACCACAGGGATAATAAGCTCTAGTTACATAGCATTGCCAAGTATACACATAGTTGAAACCTGTATATATATCCTGCCTTCTACAGCCCATAACCCCTCTCTAAAGCCGGCTCCAAGGGCATTTCTGCCTCCAGCGCCAGGGGCAACATGGTGACCCAATTTGCAATCCTAGCTTGAAATAAGAAGCTTTTCACTTTGAAATCAGGAAATTGCCTCGTCTGGATTAATTTTGAAAACAGTCTCAAATTTGAATGGCGAGAAAAACTTGATGCCCTCATGCCGACAATACAGACACATGAACATCCTTCATATTATTTTCTGGCTGTGTGTAATGTGTGTGTTCATGCATGTGTGAAATCACTCTGCAATGTGCTGCCATCTGGGGTTATTAAATTGAGTACATTTGTTTAAATGTAAATGTGTGTCTAAATTTGACGGGTAAGGATTAGGCACATGGGAGTTTTGATCTTAAAAACATCTCCTCAAGGATGAGGGGAGTATCAGTCATGTCAAGGGAAAGTCCCATCTCTCAACATACTTTCACCCCCTAATCCAAACCGTCAGATTATATTTAATAGGAAATGATGGGTACCTTTTTATGGGAACCTTTTATTATTTCTCAAGGGAAGGAAGGTGCTGATTTCTATAGAACATTAATTGGTTTAAATCAGATGTTGATATTTAACATTTTAAGTTTTTACTAGGAACCTGAGGTGCCATTGTGTGGACTTTAAGTAGAAACAGTTTAATTAGCAGACACCACTGGAAGCACCAACATATGACATTTGCTCAAATTAACAATATAAAGAATACAAATATAGAATATTTTCTAACTTAATTCTCTCATGTGCAGTTATTGGGAAATACGGTTGCATTACAATAAGTATTGGTCAAAGTGCTCGGAACACAGTGGCAGGTTAGCGTACATTTTATTTAGAGCCAAACTGATTTTAAGTTATAAGATCTCACTGTTCAACCTTCTAGCAGTCAAAGTGAATCCCACATTCTGCTGTGTCACAAGGCAAGCTCAAATAATTGCTGAGAACCATTCTACTACTCTATACTTGTCCTAATCCGAATTTGGTCATAATTTGCCTGACTACAATGCTCATTTCCTTTGTTTACATGCTGGAGCTCATGTGAAGGTAACCATCAGAGTCCCAGTTTGAGCAGCCAGTGAGATAAAGCCTGCCATTTCTCTAATGATACAGCCTGCTGTCTGACATCAGCCATGCCTAGACAACTGCTCCCTTTTGTCAGCGTGTGGACACAACAAACATGTGTACTGTTTAGGGTGAGTGGGGGTGGCTGCACTCAAGGTGAAAGTAAGTCTTACTGAACAGGTCGCATACATGCATATTTCTATATCTGATCTGCTTTCTGAAACAGTTTCACCCAGTCTGACTCTAATTGATATTGTGATCGATGGAGGGGTGTCACACTGCTGAAACTCATAATCACAGTATCTGAGGAGATCACACCAAGCAATCTGAGCTCAGATGCACTTATTCTTCATAAAGCACTGGCTCTAAGAGTTGACTTTGAAGGTCTATACTGGGGTTTTTGCATATCTACATCCATTTAGAAAAGTCCCCCCTTCGCTCTGCCACCTCTCCACTACTGCATGTGTTCATGTGTATCAACTATGTGTGTGTAATGTGTGTACTCACCGTAGTGAAAACAGTAATTTCCCCTTGAGGATTAATTAAGTACGTCTTCTTTAGAGAGAGACATGCTGCTGAACGGTAAAAATATAATTATAGAACCGTAAGAAATCAATATAATGTTCTCAAATCATTATGTAGGGTTATGGTTAGGGACACATTTCTTTATATCTACACACAGCAAACAAGCACGTTTCCCACAACATGAGACTCATTGGAAATGATTCAAACGGAACTTTATCGTGAATAATATAATGTTTACTATTCGAGTTTGGTGTGTTAGCATTCTATCATTGACTGGAGCTAATGGTTGCTCCAAAGGACAGCCAGAGGTTCCCAAAGTCAGGAGGAGTCATTCTGAGGGACCATTAATATCTGTAGTATGTATTCAAGTACTGTGTATTTTTACATCACACCTAAGGGGTTATTTTTGCAGCAGTTAAGGTGGTCAATGATGCTGTATTGGCGTGCAATGCTTAAACTGAGTAAAATGTTCAATACCAAGACACAATGAGTCTTATCAAATGGATATGTTCATGAATCTTGTGCATTTATTACTAGCCTACTAATAGTTTCAGCCTGACATGTTGGAGACTACTTCCTCCACTAGACTGCATAAAAGTTTCTAAAAACAGGCCAACCGCTTTCTGACAGGGTCGGAGAGGTTAATTACATATTAATCCAAGAGTTGCAGATTCCTTGTATATCCTGTAAGCTTCCACTCAGTAACACAGAACAAAGAAAAGAGCTGACACAGATCACTTTTGCTTGCGAGTAATGCTAAAGAAATCATTGTGATTTTTTTTGTCAAACATTCAAATAATACTTATTTTAAGAATAAAGACTGAATCATATTTCAGATATTCAGACTGTCATTTCTACCTCTCTCCACAGACAAAGCTCCTGACCTTGGGCATATTGTAAATTGTGATGGCGGCGCTCTGTGCAGCTGTTTATAGGTGAAACAAGACAGAAATGCTGCAGTAGCAGGATGTGTAAAGCTGAGGGAAAGAACCTGGCTCACTGCTGCGCTGTGTTTTCAGTTTAAATAGAAGGCATGGGTATATTACTTTTTGACATTGACTAAAATTGAACCTGCTAAATTATTCACAAGACAAAAGTTAGACACCTCCACCGTAGATAGATAGATAGATAGATAGATAGATAGATAGATAGATAGATAGATAGATAGATAGATAGAAAGATATATAGATGGATAGATAGATAGATAGATAGATAGATAGATAGATAGATAGATAGATAGATAGATAGATAGATAGATAGATAGATATATAGATAGATAGATAGATAGATAGATAGATAGATAGATAGATAGATATATAGATAGATAGGTAGGTAGATAGATAGATGGATAGATATATAGATATATAGATAGATAGATAGATAGATGGATGGATAGATATATAGATGGATAGATGGATAGATGGATATATATATAGATAGATAGGTAGGTAGATAGATAGATGGATAGATATATAGATATATAGATAGATAGATAGATAGAAAGATATATAGATGGATAGATATATAGATATATAGATAGATAGATAGATAGATAGATGGATAGATATATAGATATATATAGATTGATAGATAGGTAGATAGGTAGATAGATAGATGGATAGATAAATAGATACATAGATATATAGATAGATAGATAGATATATCGATAGGTAGATAGATAGATGGATAGATATATAGATAGATAGATAGGTAGATAGATAGATAGATAGACAGATAAACAGATAGATAGATAGATAGATAGATAGACAGACAGACAGACAGACAGATAGATAGATAGATAGATAGACAGACAGACATACATACATACAGACAGACAGACAGACAGACATACAGACAGACAGACATACATACAGACAGACAGACAGACATACAGACAGACAGACAGACAGACAGACAGACAGACAGACAGACAGACAGACAGACAGACAGACAGACAGACAGACAGACAGACAGACAGACAGACAGACAGACAGACAGACAGACAGACAGACAGACAGACAGACAGACAGACAGACAGACAGACAGACAGACAGACAGACAGACAGACAGACAGATAGATAGATAGATGGATGGATAGACCGGTGTTAATGGAACAGACAGGACAGTACATGGTGCCAACTCTATAAAGGTAAACAAAGGAACACAGTGAATCGTAAAGACTGCTTGACTTTAAGTTTGCTGCATAGAATGTCTGAAGTCCTTTGGCGCCACAACCCAAGGCCACACCATAATGCCCCAGGGGTCAATAATTGACAGAGGATCATTTTGGAAAGTTTAAATGTCCTCTCTCAAAGGCACTGGTTAATGTGTAAGAGTTGTCGAAATCATTTGTGGTTTCATTTAAATGGTTCAACCAGACTCCCAAATACCTCACAGTTTATAATTGATGAGAAAAAAGTGTATACTTTTGTGAATATGGAATACAAGGAATCCTTTTTTAGTAGATCAATCCACCATTGAAAATAGTCCCCAACAAATACATTCCATGGATGAAATGGTGTTTGGTGAACTACAGTGGTGCATTGGAGGCCAAACCGCTCTTCTTCCTGAAGCTTTCCTGCCCACCCCTTCCCGGTAGGAAGAGTGCCACAGGAGTTAGAAAGTGTTATGAGAAGACTTGGCTTGGGTCTGTTCCTGGAATTTCTGTATTGAGCGAAGTCTTGAAAACCAATGTCATCTGGATTAGATACTGAACTGAGAATATGATGAAAAAAACCCAACAATAACATAGGAGCTATTTCTGATGCATAATCTCTTTTTGTATTACTGATTGACCTGCATTTGTGTCGCTCTGTTGCTGATACACTCAGTCAGGTGAATGTTTTTCTTTGCTGCCCAATCCCCTGTTGGCAGGCCATGATGTCACGACAGAGTGAAGGCGGGAAATCGATAGGGCAGCTGACATTTCAGTGCTACTTCACTGTCACCAATACACATACTTGGAAATAAATATAGGAATAATCACAGTAAGGGAGATGTAGCAGTGGGAAGTACAGTGTGTGCAATGTGAATGTGCCTCTATAAAAACCTTCAAATAAACCACCAAACATCCTACTTTTAGCAATGTCTTTACACATAAACTGTGAATCTAGATGTTATCAGCCAAAAGCAGAAGGTGCATAGGACCAGCTGCTCTGTAAGGAACACCTAACCCATTAAACTTTCATTGTTTCTCCCTCTTGTTTTAGCTGACTGCACACTCTGAACCTGTTTGATGCAGATCCCGACACTCTGCTGGAATATATGCTCTTGCGAAACCGCGCACTGGTTACAAATTACTCACTCATACTTAGCTGCTGCTTACCCTAGTACAAAGTTTAGTACTCCTTCCCTCCAATAATTCATGTGATGGTTAATATTTGAACCACAGAGATAACCTGATCTACAGAAGGAGGTCTGGCTGTCTGAATGGAAGCTATTTAACACTTCACAGTCAAACAGCAAAGGTCTTCAGTTGACTATGTGCAGAATCTACAAAAACCTTGTCCTTTTTGCACACTCTCTCTGCTTATCAATTGTAATACTTTTCTTTCTAAACACACATTCTAGTTGCAAAATCTTGTGGGGAAATGCATTGTACCTATCTCAACAATGACACCATGTTAGACCCAGATTTCTGAAGCAACACTGCAGCAAGAAAAACTCTTAAAATCTCTCTTGGCATATTTGTGGTGGAGATTGTCTAGGTTATCATCATTATTGTGCAGTTTTGAAGACAGCTTTCTGAGCAGACTGATGTAAATAAATATCACCAAAAGGTTTGAACCAATCAATCAGTTGAAATGTCTATTAATGGTAAAAGGTAGTTTTGATAATATTATCTGAATAAAACTGAACCATGGATTACAAACAGCTCAATATAAGTTAGCTGAATGTGATAAATCCAATGCTAATGTCATTTATTATTGAAGTGTATACATGTAGTATGGTCTTTTGATTTGTATATGATAATGTCAATAACAGGGTGACTCCTCAGTGATACATCCAATATTGCAAGATTTTATTTAGAGACTTCGCAGATTATTGAAAGTGTTTTGGAAAGCCCTATTGGTTGGCTGGACCAAAGGTTATCGACTTTTAACCTTGACTTCATGACCTTCCTATTAGTGTTTCCTCTCTGTGTCATGTACTGTAAAGCAGAGTGGAGTCTGAGTCCGGCAGTGACCTCATATGAACACCTGTTGAAAGGTAAAACTGACTGTTTGGCTGAAATGAGACACAAAGGAAGCACTGTGATTAAAACTGAAGCCATGATGTCCTTGAAGAAGCCCAAGGTGAAAGTGACACAACACACCTTGCAGTCATACAAAACACACAACCATTAACAGACCCTCAGAGGGCGGATTTATAAGGGAATATTAGGCTGTAAATCAGACAAACGGTCAAACTATCCTGCTGCCTCACACTCCTCTAGTAGTTACCATGCAATACACACTGTTGTACACCTACTTCATTCAAAAAGATATTTTAAAAAGAATGAAAACCAAAAAGGAAATTCAGTCTACCTATAATAAATTGATCTTTATTGATACATTATAATCCTGCAAGTAATCCCTGTTTTGAAAACATGTAACAGTAATCTGATTATTTAATGTAACTGTAAGGGAATACAGTTACTTTTTTTTGTATCCTGACGAAGTAATCTTGGTCAATGTAATCCGTTACTCCCTAAACCTGTGTACCGTACAGGGCTTAATCTGTTTAACCAACAGAGGAGATGTGATGATTGTGACGACAGAGAAGTCATTGTTACGGTTCACAAATCTGTTGCACTATAGTGTCAACAAACAGGAGGACAGCCCCCCCCTCCCCCCAGCCTGCCCTTCACCTTTCTACTCAACTATTACTACAAACACGCTGCAGCATGTCACTACACAGAGGTGGAAGAACTACTCGTATCGTTAATGTCAAAACAACCCGTATGAATACATGGAATTAGATTAGCCGTACAGTGACAAGTGAGGCGTCATCTACATGTTTTTGCATCATTTGGCTACAACAATGTATCCGACTGATTAAAAATACAACACCATGGCAAACTTCTGGACGTATTCAAGTACCAATTAATTGGCCAAATGATTGGGACTACGACATAAATTGGTGTATAACTTCTACGTATGATGGATCCACATCATATTTTGCAGTTCTGGTAAGCATTGCGTGTTGTATGTAGGCTTGTCAAAGCTGTATGCGCTTGATCGGTCTTTGAATAAATGAGATGTTGTACTATATAAATCCAACGACAGAAGAGTTTGAGACGTTGTAGAACATCAGCCACCCTACTCTAGTATAATAGGTTGCAAACTAAAGCCACAGTCTGTTCACCCCACTGATCTCCACCATGAATACCTGACATAGCATACCCATTGCACATGGGTGGCTATGCTTCCTTCTTGCCCCCCCCCCCCATGTATTCACACTATAAACCAAAGTCTCTCTAGGTATAGGCCTATCTGTAAAAGTATTATTTTGTTCAGTCATATTTTATTCAGTCATATTTTATTCTTCTTCTCGTTTTTTTTGTCAACCCTGGTGTAACATGACAAATATAAGAACCTTTCTTTACTCAAGACTGATCACATCATGAGGAGCTAAGCTATGTAACAAACCAACTTCCTTTGTGTTTCATTTTGTGTTCAGGGAATACTTAATCCTGTGAGCTGTTTATCTCAATAATGTGTGATGCAAACATTCCCTGTGACCGTGTGCAGGAGTCACCTTGCCCCTCTTCCTGTCTTCCGCTTTCCTCCTCTCCGTCCAGCCCCCTCCTTCCTCTTTCTGTGTACATGTCGACATTCACAGCACTACACCTGCAGAGTCTGCTGAAAATCATTCTGTGCGCTTCACGGGCAGCTGAGGTCACACTGACCTCTGGAGGATTGAGACCGGGGACATCACTCATGTTCCCACAACCGCTTCTTACGGTGTGATGCAGCCTTACTCTGCAGGGCTGTCTCACATGAGGAGCTGCAGTAGCTCCGCCCCCAGTAGATCACCTGAGCCGTAAACCAGGAAATAAGGACTGCGGCAAGTGCAGTGTCCTTCCAGGGCTCACCTTCAACTTTAGACCGTCTCAGCCTCACATACATTCTTTGCATACCATAAATTAGCTTCAGGGTGTTATGACAATGGGTTCAGTGGCCACATGTTATCTGTATTATCTGCTTATCTGGAAGTAAATACACAGCTACAACCCAGTTAGACACTATTCGGAGCAGAGGTGTGCTGGGGGGCCTGAAGTGTGAGAAGTCAGAACATGAACTGGAGTTCAAGATCCTGAAATACACACACACACACACACACACACACACACACACACACACACACACACACACACACACACACACACACACACACACACACACACACACACACACACACACACACACACCACACACACACACACACACACACACACACACACACACACACACACACACACACACACACACACACACACACACACACAGAGTCTCAGACTGCGTTGTGTCCTCCAGATGTCACCATTGACGGAAAAGTACCCTCACACCCAGTGGAGCCCACTCTCCTGGGGGAGAGAGAGGGATTAAGCGATTAGCTCGTCCTCACTTTCATTTGCTCTCTTCTCCTCTGTTCTTACTGCTGTTCTCTGAAAAGTGCTGACAGGGACATTCTTACAGCTCCTGCTGCACGTGCGGACAACAAGTCCACTGCTTTCTGTCCTACATTCAGGCATGCTGCGTGATGATGAGCTCATTACACATTTAACATGTTCATTCAGTCCTTTCCTATCAACAAAAATAGCCCCTACCACCTAAACCACCGATGTTGTTCCATCATTCTTTCAACCTGTACACACATCTCTCTAAGAAACATGTGACTGTTATCAAAGAGAGATTCAGTGTTGTATCTGATAATGTCTCCTGGCTCTTGTGAGACACATTTTCTTTTCCTGTGTAGAATGTGACCTCTCAAGGTCCACTTACAAGTATTTCCGTTCAAACCCCATTTATCAGCAAATAAAAATTGGCCAATGAAATCAAATTGTATGTAATTGATGGTTGCAGGAATATTGTTAATACCCCCTTCATTTAGATTACGTCAGCTTATTCTGTGTAGTTTGTAAACTTTTATCACATCAGTGTTTTTTGTATGACGCACAATCCTAAATGAATGTGTTCTGCCACATTTCCACATTCATCCATGACGTCTTCTTTCCTTTTGTAGTGTTTGCTTTACTACGTTACTGTACATATTGTATAATCACTATGCAGTAGTGGATGCTATTTCAGGTGTGATTTATTGGAGTGAGCATGACCTTCCCTCTGACTCGATGGATGATGTGTGTGTGTGAGAGAGAGAGAGAGAGAGAGAGAGAGAGAGAGAGAGAGAGAGAGAGAGAGAGAGAGAGAGTGTGTTGTGGGCACGTGCTGCATGTCTGCCTCCTAGTGAGTGCACACTGCACTGCATGTTTCAAGGGAACAGAATAAACTGCTTACTGAAGTAGGTCTTATATTTGCAAAGGTTTCATTATTTGAAGTCATTTAATACTTTTTCATGCTGATGTAGAACCAAAATACTTTTTCAGATGATGTCCCTTCAAGGCACTGTATGTTTTTCCATTTGATTTGCTAAAGATACAGTTGGCTACCGATTTAACTGTGTCTGTCCTCACACTCACAGCTAAATTAGGCCCTCTTAAAGGTCCTCTTATCCTCTTTTCCAACAATATATTACAGGTCTCATATATATATACAGAACATGTCTCTGAAATGTTTTGCTGAAACCCTATCTGTTTTTAAGAGTGCGCTTAAGACCTTCCTTTTTGATAAAGCTTAATTAGGGCTGATTAGATTCAGCCCCTAGTTTAGCTGCTATAGGCTTAGCCTGTCGGGGGACACCTTCTTCCTTCTGTCTGTCTGTACCTGTGTACTCTCATGTTCCCAATAACCCAGCTTCCCCAAATTTCTTTTTGGTGTCTATCTACGCTGGGATCCTGAGTCGTGGCTGATCCTGAGTCCTGAGTCCTGAGTCCTGATCTGAGTCCTGGACTTCGAGTCGTGGCTGAACCTGTCTCTGTGGTCCTGCCTGACTTTCATCATACTACTTCCCTGACGGCTCCCACAGGATTGTTGACATCCTCGTGGATTCATCTTCTTATTATAGACACATGCATTTCCAAACATTTGGACTACCTATGTTGTAAATGTATTATCTTTTCGATTTACACACGGTATCTATTGCACGTCTGTCCGTCCTGGGAGAGGGATCCCTCCTCTGTTGCTCTCCCTGAGGTTTCTCCCATGTTTCCCTTTAAACTGTGGGGTTTTTCCTTTTTTGGAAGTTTTTCCTTGTACGATGTGAGGGTCTAAGGACAGAGGGTATCATATTGTCATACTGATATTCTAACTGTGAAGTCCACTGAGACAAATGTAACATTTGTGATATTGGGCTATATAAATAAAAATTGATTGATTGATTGATTGAAACACCAAACAGATCATTAGCATCCCATAAAGCCCTGTTCCAAAAGTGCTGATTCTGTGTCTGTGACTTTAAATGCTAATGAGCTGCAGCTGGCCACGCCCCTCTGAGAGATATTTGGTTGAAAATAACACAATGGTGCTCTAGGAGGAGATTCAGGTGATAAGGTGGGTGGGTGTTACCTTGGTTGGTTATTGGCTAATGGTTGCACAACCCAAAACACATGAGAGATGAGAACAAGAGAAGTCAACAGCAGTAAGAAAGAGGAGGACATCATTTCCAAAATGAGATTTGGTCTCAAAGGACTAAATAGCACATTATTCATTATGAAAAAAACATACATTAGGTGTAGTATATAGTGCCGCCGCGCACATATACTATCAGGTATATGTGAATATTGTGCCAATGACAAAACAGACAAAATACCAGCAAGAACGTGTATTACTAAAGGAATCACCGAACAGAAACCAAACAGATTTAAATGTAATAGAGATATTGCGAAGGAGTTCAGGGGATGTAGCATACAGGGCAGTATTTAGGTTTTTAAAAAGGACCACTTAACCAATAAAAAAACACTCGCGGACCACCTAATTCCACAAATATCCAAAACACATCGTTTTTTACAAATCGCCTGGAAATGGTACAAATAAGTGGCCACATGTGTGATGAAGGTGTGTATCTGGGCTATATCATGCAATTAAAAGTGAAACTTAAGCTCGCTCCATTGCGGAGATATTCCCATGAGAGTGCGGAAAACTTTTATTTATTTATTTATTTCAAATGTGAAATTTTACCAATATACTCACGGACCACTAGGGGGCGCTCACGGACCACCAGTGGTCCGCGGACCACACTTTGAGAAGCACTGAATTAGGGGAACAGCATACAGTGTTTGATCCACACTCCATTCCAGAAGGTGGCGGTAAAGGCACCTACAAGCTGCCAACTGCCGTCAAACAACAGTAGAAGAAGGAGTAGTAGAAGAAGAAGAAGAAGAACAACAACAGCAGCAGCAGCAGCTACATGCCTCACCAACACTTTTGAGCTTGAGAGTCAAATAAATGTGCCAATAATATATATTTAATCTCGCAGCTATGGACATAGCGGTGTACCTGATTGCTGCTGCTATCCTCATTGTGCTGATAGTGTTTGCGCTGAAGGTGCGAGGGAGCACACAGGAAGGTAAGAGACCTCCATGTTAGCTAAACACACCGGAAAGTGTCTGCTGCTAAACTAAGTGTTGCGTTTACCTTTTCATTAAACACTGCTATTCAAAATGTAATAGAGAGGAAACAGTAAGCCAAACTTCCCGCTGTAGTTACATTTACTTTGGCAACGTCAGCTCACAGCTGTCACTCCGCCATTAAGTACGGAGAAGGCGCAGAGGGCCAACTGAAGCTGCCTTATATTCTCCTTATCTGTCCCTGAATAAGAAATAAATACTACAGTGTAATATTTAGTTACAAACAAAAGTCCTGCATACAAAATCCTACTTAAGTAATAGTGCAAAAAAAAAAAAAAAAAAGTACCAAAAAAAAAAGTACGTATTGTGCATAACGTCCCATTTCAGAATTATTGAATTACATTGGATGATAATTAATCATGCTAATTTAATTACTTTGTATACTGCTGCTGGATATCTTAACTTATCATTTGATATCATAGTGTTTTTTTTAGTATGTATTATCTTTACAATATTGGCTGCCAAATGTAGTTGAGTAGAAGTACAGAGTAGCATAAAATGGAAGTATAAGTGCTCCAAAATCGTCCCTAAGTACAGTACTTGAGTAGATGTACTTTCAATGCCTGTGTGCCTGATCTCAGGGTATTGAATAATGTTCTGTTCTACCTTTTCATCTCTTTAAAATGTTCAATCTTCACAGTGTTAACATGCCTGATGCAAGGCAGTGCTTTGACTGTTGTGTGCCCTCTCTGTTGTCAGCTGATGAGGAACAGCAGAGGGATGTGGTCCGGGCAGCGGGGCCCCGTCAGCGGGCCCCCGAGGAGCGAGGGGCCGGTATGCCTCGCAGAAGGAGGAACCTCGCCGCGTCGATGGCCAACAGACGACCACAGAGAGAAGATGTAGAAAATGGTAAACTAATCAGTATTGTAGTAATGCTAATGAGAAAACAACTATTATTGTTTCAATATGAGCTTCTTCTCAGCTTGTTTTGGAGTTCGTCATATTGGACTGACTCATTCTTCATTCAAATCATTTCTCATGCTTATTTACCACACTGAAAATATACACTTTGTTTATGATCAGAATTAATTAGTTTGCCCCAAAACTTTTCTGAAACAAAATAGACACCAGGGTTGTGGTTTACCAGTTTAACAATGTCAATCTTTTCAAACAATGACCCTTTAAAGGTTGCGTTTTGAAAATGGAGAGGCTTATAATATAATATGTATTACTATGTTTTCTTTACTGGAGCTAAAAATGGTTGTATTTTTGTTTGCTTACATTGAGGGGACTTGATAGATTGCATGTAAAGTGGGAGTCAAACAAACATGTAACAAGACTGCTTTTGATTCCAGAGGAGGAACTTGTGGAGGAAGAAGAGGAAGAAGAGCAGCAGAACCTTGGGTCCACCGCCAAAGTTGGAGCCAAGAAGCAGAAGAAGCTGGAGGAGAAGCAGGCCAAGAAGGCCCAGAGAGAGGTGGGGGCTCAAACGAAAAAGACTAAAGCTACAAGTTGACTATAAAACGATCCAAATGATGTTCAAAGCCGCAAATCAACAATTGTCCAGGGACTTTTCACACAGAGAGAAAACATACACATGTCGAGAGGAAACTGCATTTTCAAAAAACCACCCATACGGACAAATTCCAGACTTCATTGCATCTCAACAGAAGGTGGAATAACTGTAATGATGAGCTGAAATACTGTGCAACCTAAACTAAAACTCTCATTTAAAGACCAAATCCTCAATGGTTCTGAGCAGGACCTGTGAACTCATGCTTGCTATTTCCTGTCGTTGTAAGGGTTATTTGTTTTTGGTTGTTTTGTAGAAAGAAATGTGTTGTTTATAACGGATGATATTTTCATGAACAAGGTACGCTAGAGGGGGACCAGAAAGGTTTTTAAGCTTCGTCTTCCCCCTTTTCAACATGACGGAAACTATTTGAGAATTTATTTTTGTACACCTTGGACATTTTTTTCTTTTGCTTCTCTTTGTCATAAGTATTATTATTGTAATATGTACAGTAGAAATGAAGACATCTACAAATGTGTGTTTGCTGTGCAGCATTGTCATCTTGTGTTCCTGTCTTCAGATGGAGCTGGAAGAGAGGGAGGAGAGGAAGAAGATGCAGGATCTCAGAGAGCAGGAGAGGCGTCAGGAGGACGAGAAAGAGCGCCAGATGGAGCACAAACAGGTCCACTAGCAGTCCTCTTCCCAGCCCCCCCATCCTGTGTGTGAATACGAGCAGATCATGACACCCTGTGCTGCTGTTTGTTTAGGAGGAAGAGGAGCAGCGGGCTAAAGAGGAGCAGGACAAACGGGAGGAGGAGGAGTACTTAAAGCTCAAAGCCTCCTTCACCGTGGAGGAGCAGGGGGAGGAGGAGCAGCTCTCTGAAGACCAGGTGAGACACTGCTGAGCTCTCATCCTTCTCACGTTCTGGTTCTCTGTTCTAAACAAGTCTCCATGTTCTTTACTAGTCTCGAAATCTGCTGCAAGAATTCATCCAGCACATCGAGGTGAGAGCTGCAGACCTTTTCCCAAAACAGCTGGTAGTGTCCAGTGGTTAAAGGGTTAACAGTGTGTCCCCCTCCCGCAGAGCTCCAAGGTGGTTCTCCTGGAGGACCTGGCCTCTCATTTTGGGATGAGGACGCAGGACGCCATCTGCAGACTGCAGGACCTGCTGGCTCAGGGCTCCCTGACAGGTCAGTCTGAAGCTGCACGGTAACCATAGAGACGGGAGCTTTTTATTAGGGCAATCACATACAAATATTCTGGAAAACTCATTGATTGCTTTTTTTCTACATTACACCCATATTACCGCCATCTTACATCGTGGTGATTTTTTTTCTTACACCCTCATTGACATACATGCACACACACACAACGTTAAGGCATTTCCCCCCAAATTTGAGTCATTTTTAGCAGCGTTTCTTTCTGCTTTCCTGACATTTGATCAACCCTTAAATTGGCATTCACATAAACACTTGAGTTTAATACTTTAACAATGAATACACCCAATTACACCATTATATACCATTATCATCTACTTTCTTTAATGCTATTTTATTCCTATTTGAGATGTTTACATTTTGGATAGTTTATTTCTAGTCTTAATTTCTCTAATGTACAGTGCCTTGTCTTTTTATGCTGCTGCAACGCAACCATTTCCCAAATTGGGATCAATAAAGTACTTCTCATCTTATCACACCAATATGACTGTTATTAGACCCATTTTACACATGGACACAGCCTGTCAAATGACCATACCTCCCAGGATACACAAACCATTCAAGGGTTAATGGGTCAGCAGCATACAAAAATAGTTCAATGCTGCACCACACATTGAAGTGACCTTTGATCATACGGTCTCCTCTATAACATGACGTGTTTTTTTTTTTTCTGCAGGAGTGATAGATGACCGAGGGAAGTTCATCTCCATCACTCCAGACGAGCTGGACTCAGTGGCTCAGTTCATGAAAAAGAGAGGCAGAGTGTCCATCACAGAGCTCGCTCAGGCCAGCAACTCGCTCATCAACCTGACGCCTGAGAGCCGCAGCAGCGCCTGAGGGCCACAGCAGGGCCTCATAATGCTTCAGGAAATCTGGACCAGTCTTCATGAGGAGGCTGGAGAATACTCATCATATTAGACTGTTCCTCAGGTACAGGCTTTGTCATCTGTTTTACTGTGTGGTGACATCACTGCTCAGCAGCCTTAACACACCAGTACGTGTCAGTCTGCATATAGACTAGGACTGGTTTGAGCCACCCAAAAATGAACATACACACAATAAAGAAACCAATATAAACTGATACTGTTAGAGTTTCATTTGTCACATCTTTTCAGTTTGGTCTTGTTTACTGCGATATCATTTTTTTTAAGCTATCATTTTGTGCAAGATGGTAAATGTAGTTATCCAAGGGGCTCTCTGCCTCTCACCAAGTTCTTGTTGGCAGAGTAAAGCTTCATATTCTAAGAAAGAGCCAATGTTAGCACAATTGTTTCAATTAGGGATGTTGTCTTTGTTTTTCATTCAAATATATTTAGGCTTAGAGACAAAGAAGCTCAGTGTTCCTTCTGTGTTCCATACACATCATAATCTGTTTTATTAAAACAACTAATGAACATTCAATGTATTATCCTGCTCACATTGACAGATGCACCTTCTGAAGCACTGAATACAAAAAGTGACAGGCACATCAGGCATGTCACTGACAGTTCGTTTCTCTTATCAGGATGTACGGAAGAGGATTAGGGCCACATGAGAAAAAACTATTTTGGGGGTTGACCAAAAGTAAAAAAAACGATCCCAGAATTTTGAGAAATGTCCAAACCTTTTTTTTCTACTTTTGTTCACATCCCAATTTGATCCTAATTTCCCTCATGTCGCCCTTATCCTGTTCCGTTCGGATGGTCTGGTCTCTTTTTTTTATAAAGTCTTTCAGTTGAAGTAAGATTGAGTCCTCCAGCCTGAAGTAGCGAGTGAGTCTCTCAGATGGGGGTCTCCTGCTCCTCATCCTGGACACGCTCACTCCCCTCAGTTAGCTCCCATGTGGAGGTGAGTCCTCTATCCTGAAAAACAAGAACACATCAGCCCAGTCTCCATGACAAATAGTAAATACCGTGAGCCCGCCCACCCACCAACATACCTTAATGAGCACTCCCAGGGGGGCCAGGTCCTTCCTGAGAGTGTCACAACTTCTGAGGAGGGGCCCTCTCTCTGGGTAGAGTGCAGCTTTGTGGGGGGGTCCACTGGTGGGAGCATCCTGACGAGCGAGTGCGAACGCTCGGACTTCACTTCTGAAATGAGTCAGCTGTTCCACCACCCCCTCCAGCCTCCCACTGCTGGTCCCCACGTCTCCCTGCTGTAACACCATTTTAATAATTAAACGCACACTTTCTATTTGACTCAATCACACACACACTTTCCTGCAGCCAATCGGGAACCTCATGAAAAGAGAATGGATGTGCAAACGTCTAAATGTTCTGACCTTAGTGTGCAGCAGATCGACCCCGAACACATCCAAGATCTCTGTGATGTAGCTGATCATCGCTCCAAACACTGCAGGGCTCCGAGCCACGCCCTCACACTGAGAACACACACACGGTTACTTCAGTCTCACTGTCAGGGCTTTCAACTGATGATTGACATTTGTAATCCTATAGAGCTCGTCCTGTCTGTCATCGAGTCTAACAGGAGAAGTTGAGTCATGTGAGCACAGTGCGTTACCGTGGAAACAGGCTGCAGTTGGCAGTTTCCGTGATGGACCAGGTTCATCACAGCGCTGACGGCTCTCGGGGTGTCGAAGTCGTCTGCCAGGGCTTTCAGCACGCTGGATTTAGTATCAGCCAACCTGAGGGACAAGAACATCGAGCTGAAAGATCACTATAATAAGAAATGAGGAATCATTTCATAGTTAGAGGGAGGGTTACCGTGAGTACGGTCCCCCACCATAAGAAGATAAATAGACTTCCACTATGACATTTTTGGACCCTTTTTGTCCAAATGAGCCTCACTTTGGAGTGACTTTTAGGGACATTTCCTACAGGCTAGCGAGACATGCTGAAGCCAAACTTTAAAATGTCTTTCCAGAACAGCTAGAGGGAGGATTTGAGAACAAAAGCAATACTTTGAAACGTCTTTTAGGTCACTCCCCAGCAAAAATATCGGGACATAGGTGGCATCAATACATTTGATTGACCTTCTTGTTTAATATGAAGTCAGTCTAACTTTCACTGTAACTTAAGAAATGTGTCCGCTACAGCATTTTGATAACAGTAATGTCAATACTTGAGCAATGAGAAAAAAATGCCCCACTTTGTAGAGTCTTTTTGTGCACTTCCAGACTAGCTAGTTGGACAACTCTGATAGGAATGGATGCGTCAGAATGAAAGCCCCCTAACACAAAGAACTGAGAAAATAGTAATACTATAAACAACAATACAAGCAATAGGATGAACGAAGCACATTGAGATAACGTATTAAAGTGTGGAGTTGTTGCTACCTGTCCCAGAGAGCTGCTTCCTGTACAGGCGTGCATTGCAGCTGGCCCTTCATGTAGGCCTTAGCGTCCTGCATGAAGGTGGAGATGGTTCCCAGGGCGATGCGGGCCTCCACCATGCTGCTGTGGCTGTAGTCTATGGCTGTAGAAACAAGTCTGATTACTGCTGGAAACACCGGTTTCTATTCAATGGTTTAAAACAAACAGTAACACTTTATATTAAGGTAATAACACCAAACAGATCTGGTCTATTCTTATGTAACAAGACATGCGCTTATTGTGTCAAAATAACTTAAAATGAGGTATTTCTAACTCCGAATATGTTCACTAATAAGCTAGTAGTTTGGCTCTAACACAGTATGCATGTTCATTAACAACTAGTTGATGGTGAATAAGTGTACCTTTTGATCTAAAGTGTTACCAAACAAACATTTTACCCCACCTGATCTGTATTTGGACAGAAGACAGAACATCCTGAACTCGTTGGCAGAGTAGGACTGCAGGAAATCCTGATGGAATAAAAAGCAGGTGGTTCCATAAAGAGTTACTCAATAGCAGGTGATGAATCATTTGGAAGGACTTTACCTTGATGCTGACATAGTTCTTCAAAGACTTTGACATCTTCTCTTCACTGCCTTTCAGGTGTAAGTGTCCTGAAAACAAATAAATGGTGTCAGTGCTGAATTTGATAGCAATTATAGGCAACAATATTCAGAAGAAAAAAAGCTGCCTTTGCAAATGAGGAAAACAGTCTAACTTTAAAGAGTTCTATAAGTGGTGTTGAACCCAAAGAATGTCAGAGTTGCAGACCGGCTTTGTTTCTATCAAGTATAACATTTACAACATAGCAGAAGCTCCTGCGTCTAAATGAGATGTGATGTCCGTGTTTTGTGTGTATATAATGTTTGACGTACATACACAATTGATTGAATTCAGAAGAAGGAAGTAGTAGAGCAGTGTTACCTGAGTGGAGGAAGTAGTTTGCCCACTGTCCGCACTGATGGTAGGCTTCACTTTGAGCGATCTCGTTCTCATGGTGAGGAAAGGCCAGGTCGATCCCTCCGGAGTGGATATCCAGCTGGCTGCCAAACACTGAGCTGAACAGCATGCAGGTCACACATCACACATCTGCTGATATACATATATTGTAATGTTGAACCAGCATCCTTAAGAGAAACCCAAAGAGAGATAAGACTAGCAGATCCAAACCTGGCGATGGTGGAGCACTCGATGTGCCAGCCGGGTCTCCCTCTGCCCCACGGAGACTCCCAGAACGGCTCCTGAGGTTTGGACCTCTTCCAGAGAGCAAAATCCCTGGAGTCTCGTTTAGTTGTGCTGCCTGGAGAAACGTACAGTGTGTGATGCATTGGTAAAGCTGACATATCGTCTGCCAACAGAACAGTGTCAGTGTGTACGATCCTCAAAAGGTCAGTACTATTTGGCTTACTTACACTCTAAAGAACACAAACACAACTTGCCAGAAAGAACACCCTGCAGATTCTGCTGATACTCTGTAGATATGAAGCCCTCAATCTTAAGCTCAGGTCATTATATATATATATATATATATATATATATATATAATTATGTGACATACTTGTGAATAGTATATTCCATTTATTCGTATAGAACCCTCACAATTCTACACATTTACAATCAAGCGCTCTTCTCACTGTATATGCTTTTTCAGCCCCTAATGATTTTCTTCAGTTAATCAAAGTGTGTTTATACAGCCCAATATAAAGAATGTTACATTCGTCTTGGGAGGCTTTACAGTTTGTACAGAATACGACACCGTCTGACCCTCTCAGGAAAACTCAGGACAGACGGACGTGCAGTAGGTTTCGTGTGTAAATTAAAAAGATAATACATAAGATGAAGATGGAACCAGGTGGATGTCATAAGTAGAAATTAGTCAGTGACACAAAAGGTTCCTCTGCTGTGCCGAAATGACTGACAGCGCTGTAAGCAGACAGACACTCACCAGGTTCTCCCTGAGGATCCACTGCTCCTACAAACTTGCCATAACGACCCCCAATGGACTGGATGTCAAAATACACGTCACCTACAACCAAGGAATTTCACGAATGTTAACAATTAAAACAATTAAAAAGAAATAACAATAGCACCTAAAGCTCATAGACATGTTACCTTCTTTTGTGGCATAAGCATGTCCATTTCTAATGATCCCGTCGATAAACGCAACAATATGATGCACATTCTCAGTGACTCTTAAATACACCGCAGGAGGAATCACCTAAAACAATAAAGTTGATAGAAAAACACGTTACAGTGTATAACTCACAGCAAATCACTTTTTTTATCTGCGTACACCTCACTTAGAGAATGAAAACTGTGTGAATAAATGATAATAAGGACAATTCAGGACATGAATGCTCGATGACAACATCGTACATTTGGAAGACATATTTTCTATACTAAGAGCAGTTTTCACTTAATCTATAATCTATATGAAGTGACCCTTCAAGTCAGGCTTGAAGTATGTTATATATCACACGGGAATAAGAACATCAATTACCTGTGACCTTTACACACACCTTTAAAGAAAGCATATCCCTCTTGAATTCATCCTCATAGATTGAAGCCAACACGTTTGGAGAAACATTTTCCTGTAAACAAGGGAAAGATATATGTGAATAAAACAAAGGAAAAGGATTAGGGCCACATGATAAAACATTTTTGGGATGTGAAGTGTGAATACCTCCCAGCTTCTTTTGATGATTTTATCATCCACGTCGGTGATGACCATGGCATGGATCACAGTGATTCCAAACAACCTGGTTAGGATCCTCTGCAGGATATCAAACCTGACATATGAGCTGTGGAAAGACACCCACATATTGAGCTATGGTACATTTTACCATCCGTGCCTTTAAAATAATGATGTTATATCCTTACCATGCATGGCCCAGGTGTGCATGGTCGTATACGGTTGGTCCACAGCTATACCTGTAACACAACACATATTAAGTAAGGTAGTTCTACATGCTGTGTATACTCATCATTTACCCATGTTCCGTACCAAGTAGCTACTCCCTCTCTGGCCAGGATCAGAGGCTCTTTCTGCTTGGTCAGGCTGTTGAAAGCCTTTAAACCCGTGAGAGCCCCGCTGGGTCTCACCCATTCCCTGGCTGAAGCATTGCTGCAGGCTCCGTTGCATCTGACACTGACAGCTCTGGAGGCACAGAGGACCTTCGCTCTCCGGAACTCCGACCTTACCCAGAGCCTCAACATACTGCGACCTCGCTGTATGCAGCTACATGCGCACTGCTAGCCTAGCATAGCTTATAGACTCACACTATGACATGAACTTAGGGAGCAGAATGAAATGTAAGTTAATGCGACCTTTCTATAGACAGTCTACGGTAGCGACAGTGTCCAGACGTCACGCACTATTTCAAAGACTGTTTTTCATGTTCCGGTCCCGTTCATTCCTATGAGAGTTGCTCAGTGGTGAATGAAGCCAAAATGGTCTGGCGCTCTCGAAAGCAAAAGTACCGAATCTGGGCCCATAGAGCATGCGCACTCGAGTTTTCCTTAAGTCCCGCCTCCGATCTCCCACTCTCGGCTCAGTCAAATGAATGAAAAGGGAAAATGACTCTGGATTGAGCTTTTAGCGCATTTTACAACTTTTAGACCTTAATGATTTTATTAAGGTCTATAAAAGTCTTCGTACTGGATAGTTTATTTGGCAAAAAAAAAATGATACGCTGATTTACAGACGTCTCTTTCCCAATGTAAGTCAATTGGAACAAGTATTTCCGTCCACAATTACGTCAACTGTATTACCACCTATTGGCCACTACAGCTATTCCAGAAAATCGGGATTCGCTGTTTTCAGGTGCATTTGCTTCGTCTCCACATTTCTCGCGAGAGTCGGATACCGGAAGAGTTCGGACGTGTCATGTGATATGCTCTTTCTGGTGTTTGAGTAGCTATGTCAACATAATTCAATTTTTTAAAAGACTGGGTTTGAAGAGCGTCACGTTTTATCCAAAAGGACCTTTACAAGATGCAGAACGTTATAAACACGGTGAAGGGGACGGCTCTGGGTGTGGCTGAGTTTCTCACTCCAGTGTTGAAGGTAAGCTACATGAGCTAACGTTAGCTTGTTTATAGGTGGGGGCTTCTGTCAGATGTACATGCATGCACACATTTTGAAAGCTATCTAACGGTCACATTCATTGTTGTTATTGTCATTTTAGGCTTTCCATGGATACAAGCTAATTACCCTCTTGTAAATGTACAGCTTAAAGCCTGCATATCCCTGTACTGTTTTGGTTCTGTTATCTTTATATTGTTCTCTATAATCGTTTCATTATTTTGTTTATGTTATTCTATTAATCCCAGGAATCGAAATTCAAAGAGACTGGAGTCATTACACCAGAAGAGGTGAGAACTAACTACTGTAGTAGGGGATTATGTACGTGTACTTCAGTAAGAAATGGAAGTACTTCTTCTTTACTTAGTATTTTCACTAGATTTCTTAGGTAAATGTTGTGCTTTTGACTTCATTTTACGTATATTAATACTAATACATTAGTATATAGGATTATAGGTTGAGCTACTAAGTAGTGCATACAGTTATTTAAATAAATCCAACTTTTACCAAGTTCAACATTGAAGTGATGAACACAATAAATGATAGTACAATCATTTGAAGTATATGATACTTAAATGTGCCTTTCTGCACAATTAAGGCTTTTGGTACTTAAAGTATATCTTGATACTCTTTAGCCTTTTCTCATTTGAATGTACTTTTAATTGTATCTTGTATTTTGACACTGTAGGATTGCTACTTGTTAGTGTAGTATTTATTTACATTTCTTTAAATATCTTCTCAAAATCCTGCAGCTTGTTATCTAAATATACTTTTTATTTTTATTTTAGTTTGTAGCAGCGGGAGATCATTTGGTTCACCATTGCCCCACATGGAAATGGTGAGTGTCCACTTAGAGGTGAATCACAGATATGAGTTTCTGATGGTAAGATCCCCTTACATGTGAAATATGATTATTAGCTCTTGAAAGCTGAGATCAAATATAAACTTTGAAATACACCACTGCAGCACTACTCAATGAATATATGTCATTATTTTGTCACGTTTACCTTCACCCTATGCAGTACCACGGAGGTGAGCTCATACACTGGAGTGGAGCTGGGTACTGTTGGTAGTAACTTTAGTAATGTGGTGGTTGCTGGTAGTAATGTGAGTGCACATCGTTGTCCAACTCATTTCAGTTATAGTCCCATGTTTGTATGGGATTGCCTAACCCCTGCCACTCATTTCTATATCATTTTTTAATGCAAAACCTTAAGTCCACCAACACTAAGTAAAATAATTATTAGATTTCAGCTCATTCAATTCCTCTTTGCTCAACAAACCTGCAACTGTGGACCTTAAATTGTTAAAGTAATAAGTGTATATGTCTTGGTTTCCATCTTCCTTTAGGGCTAGTGGGGAAGAAGTCAAGGTAAAGCCATATTTGCCGCAGGATAAACAGTTTCTCCTGACACGCAATGGTAGGTGGATTTGAAATACAATTCCATTATTGTAAAGGTTCCTTTGTTACTTAACTTCCAGCGTTACTTCCTCTGGTGTGTGTTAACTGTGTGCTGACGATGTGTTTGATGTCTTTCAGTTCCTTGTTACAAGCGTTGTAAACAGATGGAGTATTCAGATGAGCTGGAAATGATCATTGAAGAGGATGATGGAGACGGGGGCTGGGTGGACACGTACCACAACTCAGGTTGGTCACCATCAACACCCATACATTGCATATATCCAGAGCATTTCATCGATGCTATAAAACTGTGACCTGACATAACACAACCAGACAAACTTGGAATTCCAATAATAAATAATGAAATAATGATGAAGAACATGACTCTGCTTTGTTTTGGCAGGCGTGTTAGGAGTCACAGATGCTGTACGAGACATTTCCCTGGACAATAATAAGGTATGCTTTAACATGTCTGTGGTTTTGTTTTTTCTGATTGAACTCAATGCGGAATCCATGAAAGCCAAGTATATTAGTATACCTAGAGCTGGTGTTACAATGGTAGGCAGTATCTCCTCACAGCAAGAGGGTTCTGCGTTTGAATCCACTCAAACAGAGCAGTTTCTATGGATACGATAAGGCAGGTCTTAGATAGGACCATAAAACAATCTTTTCTTCAGACAATAACAGGACAGTTTGACCCTGCCAGGGACAGGACTGCAGTGTATTACAGTATGATGTTGATTATGCTCTTATATGAGGAGTGTTTATTATGAAGGACAGGGGAAGAGTGGGTTGGGGCAGAGGACATTAAAGTCACGATGAGCCACTAAATACTAATATGAGGTAAGATAAGATGTACTTAAAGTAAATTATGTATAAATAAGTAAAATATATTCTTCCACCTTATCAATTTGAATTCCTCTAGGACAACAATATGAATGCCAAGTCTGCAGCATGTGGTGATGATGAAGATGATGAAGAAGAGGGAGAAGCAGCCGATATGGAAGGTACTTAAATCCTACCGGTAATGAAGCATTTTGATTTGGTTTTTCAGACAGTCTCACATTGTTCCTATTGCTTCTTTTCAGAGTACGAGGAGAGCGGCCTGTTGGAGACGGATGAGGTAGACGTCTCGAGGGGTCGCAGCTTGACTTTTATTCCCCCCAGTTCAACCCGCCCCTCACGCTTCTCTCCTCTGTGTAGGCCACCTTGGACACCAGTAAAATGGTTGAAGCCAAAGCAGAGCCGGGGAGTGAAGACGCCATCCTTCAGACGAGAACATACGACCTGTACATCACATACGATAAATACTACCAGACCCCTCGACTCTGGCTCTTTGGATATGATGAAGTATGGGAGCCCCTTTGTTATAAAGCAACATGAAACGCACCTTTAGAGAATCTCAGCTTTCATTCAGTTGCCGGTTTATTTGTGGCTGCCATCTAGTTTTAGAAGAGATACAGAATACACAATGTTAGAAATGTATAGTACGGGTCCCAAGCATAAACTGCTGGATGCTACCTTGCATATGTTGGGCAATTTGCACAATTAGCACAAGTTGCATAAATTAGCATATGCATACAATAGCTAAAAAAGGCTTGGACAATTTGGGTGTGGTTTGAGGTATATTGAGGAATCCATTTCTAAAAAATGTAGGGTAGAAAATTGCAGTTTTGAGTCCCTTAAACATTTAAAATCCACTGCTAATTAATTAAAATCCGCCCACAGAGTACAAATACGTCCAATTTCTGGTTAAAACTGCAATTTTCTATCCTTAAAATCTCCGAAATGTATTCAGCATCCTCAAGAACTCCGAAAAATAAAGCTGCGGTTAGCGTTGTTTCCACATACACTTTTAACTTTCTGCTCATCAAGATGTTTTGTCCCCCAGGATAGACAACCTCTGTCTGTAGAACAGATGTACGAGGACATAAGCCAGGACCACGTGAAGAAGACGGTCACCATTGAGAACCACCCCAACCTTCCCCCCCCTGCCATGTGCTCAGTCCACCCCTGCAGGTGAGTAACACACCCCCCTCTCTTTCTTTAGATGCACACATTGCACCACCCTCCCTATTTGTATCTGTCTCGTTGAGATAATGGTTCACATAGCGTTACATATGAACCCATGCTTTACTCTATAGTGATGATAGTATGACTACAAATGTGAATGTTTCTCACAGACATGCTGAAGTGATGAAGAAGATCATCGAGACAGTGGCAGAAGGAGGAGGAGAGCTGGGAGTGCATATGTATCCTTTCATGGTGATAACATGACTTTTTCTTATGCAACCATTTTGATTGACTGTTATTGTGTTACTTTGGACAAGTGGGGGGAATTTACTAGTTGTGTGGAGTGTTACTGTCATTGCGAAGTTGATTCTCAGGAACTGAAAACAGCCAATGCGACTTTAATGTAGTTTATTTAAATTTCTGCCGGTTTAATTTAGAATAAAAAGAATCATAAAGTGGTGTTAATATGTGGATATTATCCCGCTGAAGAAAACTTGTAAGTATCATAAACGTGTGTTTGCCACAGATCTTTTTTCATACAATATTTCAGAATCCAATAGACGAATCCCCTTGCGAGGCTAACTTCCGTGTTGGCTTACAGAAATGATAACCAATATGCTCTTAGCACCAACATACCACCATGTGTCACTGTGTGTGCCTTTGTGTTTTCCTTAACCGCAGCGTTCAGGTATCTGCTCATTTTTCTCAAGTTTGTCCAGGCTGTCATTCCCACAATAGAATACGACTACACAAGACACTTCACCATGTAGCTTCATAAGTGTGCTTCTGCTAATGCGTCATTGGAAAGACGGGCTCTTCAGCCTATATGTCCAGAGGATATCTGGTTTTTGGAGTGTTTAAGAACGTTGGAGGTGTGTGACAAAGCTGTGTGTTAAAGGAACAATCAGAACATATGGGTTTGTCTGTGTGGATACATGTGTGCTGTCTAACTGATACTCTATGGCAGGAAAAGTCAGAGCTGTCTTATTTTCATGTTTGTATTGTTTTATTTCACCACTTGAAAATATATAAATGTAAAATAAACATACTTGGAACTATTTATAATTAGCCTGGAAGCTAACCACATGTATTTTGGTTTTCACAACGTCGGCTCATAGTCTTACTTCTGGTCTTTGTGCTAAGCTAGGCTAACCACACCTCTGAACTGGACAACACTGATTTGTATCTGACTCTGGGAAAGACTGCAGACGAGGCTTGTTCCTAAAATGTCGGGCTCTATGTCTGAGGTTTCTCTACAGGTTTACTGTTGCGACCACAAAGTAGGGAAATCTCAAGTTCTTGACACTCACCCCATTCCACACTGCTTGAAATATAAGAGTCCATATCAAGAAAAAAATACACATTGGTAGTTCAAATGTTAGCTTCATGACTCATAAATTAGAAGAATAATAGATTTCCTGCAGCCAAACACGTTCTTTACTGAAAACAGTCCTCTGCTGCTGCTGGAAACTGATGGGTGAGAAGGGTGGCACTGAACCAAAACAGTAAAGATAGGGGCCATACAAACCAAATCAATGAGCCCTACATTAAGGCCCTTCACTGCCTTTAGTCATCTGTTTATGAACATCTGTTTCTTGTACAACTACACAATATATTCAGAGAAAATACATAAAATCTGTGCACAGCTATTGCTATGAAAAGTATGTTTTCTTGCTTACTTCCTTTCTTGAATGTCGAATAATTCTGCTACTTTTATTGCTTCCATTCTGGTGCACTTTGTAGAAGGCATGGCTGAACTCTGTTGTTGTAAATGGGCTTTTTATGCCGGTTTGTCTTAATACTTCATTCTCTGAATGTGTAGATGGCCAGACCTTTTGAATCATACATGGTTCTTGTGGGAAGCTCCTATGTTTTGTTGTGTCTAACTTCAACTTTGGACAATATCCCTCCTGTGTAGCTTGTGTCAGAAGCAGAGATATTTTTCAAATAAGAGCTGTGTGAAGGCTGGCTCTATTGTGCAGCATTTTCCCCTAACAAATTAATTATTTTATTGTCATAAGCCTCTCTATGTACTTCAATAAATCCTTCAATTAATATCTGGTGTAGTTTATTGAAACAATTTTGATTCCTGTATCCTACAGTAACATATGTCTAACAGTACTCTCAACTACATAAAATATAATGCTCGCTTTGTTTGTATTCTGTTGGTTCAATGAAATATTCACACAATAAAGAATTTATCAAATATTGCAAAAAGTAGATATGCTTACTTTTTTGGGCTTTGGTGGGTGTGGGCATGAGTCTAAAATCCTTATTTCTACACAGAGTTTAGGTAAACGGTCCGGATAAAAGAAAAAACATACAATACTATATTAGAACTTTACATTTGGTATAGGTTTTAGCAGGGACGTGCACAGACATTTGGAGGGGCTATTGCTCTAAACTGGAAAAAGGGCCTCCCCCCCGGAAAAAAACACAAGACCTTTTGAAAATTCTAACTTGTTTTTAATGTAAAAGAAACCAAACGATTTTTACATTAACTAATTTAAAGAGTAATTCACATTATCATCTCATAACAAAATAAGCTAAAGCGACTACTTGCATTTGGTAGTTCATAAAAGGAAAACCAGGGACATTTTTAGTTTTGCAGTCCATATCTCATTAAAATGTTACTAACTATTAAAGAGAAAATGGGGACAATTCTGTTTTAATGTAGTTTGACCATTGTAACTGCTGTGCAGACATACTGATAAAATAGGGCTTCAAACTAATTGCCTTAAATAAACTCACTAATTAATGCAACCAGTTCAATACGCATTATTCTTATTTTTATCATTCTTTATGAGCGCAGTAACGGTACGGTATCTAACTACTTATTTATTTAGTATTCCATAACTTCATAACAGAGATGGTCAAACTAAAGTAGAGACATAGCAGAAATCCTACAATGAAGCGGGACAGTGAAGTGTTCTCCTGAGAGAGGGCGATTAAGTAAAGAGAGAGAGGGAGAGGGAGTTTACAGATGAAAAGACACAGAAAGACAGAAGCACAATAACAAGTATATTTAGGTGTTTTTTTTTGTAAATAACAGACGGTGTCAAGAGGAAGATAAGTCTCCTGGTTTGTCGCCATACTCTAACTGCCATGAGAAAACTCAAAATTAATTTTCCAAAATCCGACACTAGAGGTGGTCTTTAATGCACCGACAGCGCTGACAAGGTGTGTTTTTACGGAGCCCCCTAGGGGACATGGAGAAGAAAAAAAAAATTATTTATAAAAAAAAAATGTTTTGCGAGATATCGCAAAACCCCGTTGCAGTTTGTAGACGGTCCCTAAGCACTCCTCTCCCTCCTCAAGCTGCAGATTGTGACCAATTCTTGATGTTTAGCTCGGATGACGGCGCGTATCGAACTGTTCTGATAAAAACGACTCTGTAGCTCGTTGCCTATCTTGCTATGATTGTAAAGTCATGTTGTTTGTATTTTTACAACGTTATGTTCATGAGTTATTGATCCGCGAAATTCGAATCTGTCAATAACTGAGCTCAGAGGGACGTGCATGTCCCCTCGCTCTGAGTGTTCTCTTGAGGTGTCTTCCAGGGGCGTCGCCTGGGGTAGGGGCTTTAGCCCCGGATGTTTTTTCTTTAGCCCCGGACAAATTCTCCCTCAATAATATAATACATTAACCTACTTTACCTATCGGACGGACGTCAGAAATGTAATTTCCCATGTTCAGTGAATGCAACACAGAGGCAAGACGACGCCACCAGACCAATCAGAGAGTTGCATGGACATAAACGTGTTTTATTGGCTGACAGGTACGTACCTCTCCTCTGTGACAATGTTTAAACGTTAAACTGTCAGCCCCGGACGCGGAGATTCTGAAGATGGGCATTAGACATTTCTTTAATAAAAAAGACGGCAATTCTCAAGTGGTGGCTCACACAACAACCCCAGAGCCACCACCTGAGCCAGATGAACAAGGTATGTACCTGTCAGTAAACTTACAAGTTATGCGAACATGTTAGCAAAGCATACATTATAGCTAAGTTGACGTTACTTTGAATCGCGCGGGTAAGCTAAACCGTTAGCAAGTAGCTATAGCTAGCCAGATATATTAAATAAACACTTTGTCATACAATCTAAATGTTGTGTTTTTTAGCGTTACTTGGTGATTTCAAAGAAAGCTCTCTGGGAAATGTTGACTTACTGTCAGTGTTCGACATGAAGCTAGAAGCTACCTTACAGTAAGTAGTACACAGTTGATCCTGATTCCTGAGTCCTGTCAGTTAAAATGTTTCATAGTTAGCTTAGCTAAGCATCAACCTAGCACTGAAATATATATGGATGTTATGTGACAGTATTTCTGAGAAAAAGTCAGCTGAAATGGTGGCATAGTTGCCACTGCTTTACGTGTAGACAGCATGTTTGAACGTATTTGCAGCAGTAAATGACTGCGGTCAACTCAGCCGTCTCTCGCATTTGCTTGGTCAAATGAGCAGCGCTTCATTTTTGAGTGCGCGATTAATAGCGTCTTTACGGTAATCGCCAAGAAGTGGTGCTGACGATAGTAAAAGTGCTTATGCTATATTTAATCAATCAATCAATGATATTTGATGAGGGATCAAATTATTTTTAGCCATAAGTTCTTAATAAAATTGGTACTGTTGGACTCAGTACATGTTAGACTACTACCATACAATCAAGTACTTTTACTGTGTACTTTTTGAGTAATACTCTGTCAAACTCCCCTCCAGAGTACAATAATGCATGTTTTCTGCCCTCTTTGATGAGAGATACAATCATTTTTTGCAATGAGTTCTTAATAAAATCGGTTATGCTGAATTCTGTACTACTTGGACTACTACCACGAGTACAATCAAGCACTTTTACTGTGTACTTTTAAAGTAATACTTGTTTAAACTCCTGTCCTGAGTACACAAAAGAATGTATTCTGCTATCTTTGATGAGAGATAAAATGATTTTTTGCAATAAGTTCTTAGTGAAATTAGTACTGTTGGATTCAGTACTACTTGGATTAGTAGCACAAGTACAATCAAGTATTTTTACTGTGTACTTTTTGAGTAATCCTTTGTCAAACTCCACCCCTGAGTACAATAATGCATGTTTTCTGCCATCTTTGATGAGAGATAAAAGGATTTTGTGCAATAAGTTATTAATGTAATTGGTACTGTTGGATTCAGTACTACTTGGACTAGTAGCACAAGTACAATCAAGTATTTTTACTGTGTACTTTTTGAGTAATCCTTTGTCAAACTCCACCCCTGAGTACAATAATACATGTTTTCTGCCATCTTTGATGGGAGATGAAATGATTTTGTGCAATAAGTTCTTAATGAAATTGGTACTGTTGGATTCAGTACTACTTGGACTACTACTAAAAGTACAATCAAGTACTTTTACTGTGTACTTTTTGAGTAATCCCCTGTCAAACTTCCCTCCAGAGTACAATAATGCATGTTTTCTGCCATCTTTGATGAGAGATAAAATGATTTTGTGCAATAAGTTCTTAATAAAATTGGTACTGTTGAATTCAGTACTACTTGGACTTGTAGCACAAGTACAATCAAGTATTTTTACTGTGTACTTTTTGAGTAATCCTTTGTCAAACTCCACCCCTGAGTACAATAATACATCTTTTCTGCCATCTTTGATGGGAGATGAAATGATTTTGTGCAATAAGTTCTTAATGAAATTGGTACTGTTGGATTCAGTACTACTTGGACTACTACTAAAAGTACAATCAAGTACTTTTACTGTGTACTTTTTGAGTAATCCCCTGTCAAACTCCCCTCCAGAGTACAATAATGCATGTTTTCTGCCATCTTTGATGAGAGATAAAATGATTTTGTGCAATAAGTTCTTAATGAAATTGGTACTGTTGGATTCAGTACTACTTGGACTACTACTAAAAGTACAATCAAGTACTTTTACTGTGTACTTTTTGAGTAATCCCCTGTCAAACTCCCCTCCAGAGTACAATAATGCATGTTTTCTGCCATCTTTGATGAGAGATGAAATGATTTTGTGCAATAAGTTCTTAATGAAATTGGTACTGTTGGATTCAGTACTACTTGGACTACTACCACGAGTACAATCAAGCACTTTTACTGTGTACTTTTAAAGTAATACTTGTTTAAACTCCTGTCCTGAGTACACAAAAGAATGTATTCTGCTATATTTGATGAGAGATAAAATGATTTTTTGCAATAAGTTCTTAGTGAAATTGGTACTGTTGGATTCAGTACTACTTGGATTAGTAGCACAAGTACAATCAAGTATTTTTACTGTGTACTTTTTGAGTAATCCTTTGTCAAACTCCACCCCTGAGTACAATAATGCATGTTTTCTGCCATCTTTGATGAGAGATAAAAGGATTTTGTGCAATAAGTTATTAATGTAATTGGTACTGTTGGATTCAGTACTACTTGGACTAGTAGCACAAGTACAATCAAGTATTTTTACTGTGTACTTTTTGAGTAATCCTTTGTCAAACTTCACCCCTGAGTACAATAATGCATGTTTTCTGCCATCTTTGATGAGAGATAAAAGGATTTTGTGCAATAAGTTCTTAATAAAATTGGTACTGTTGAATTCAGTACTACTTGGACTAGTAGCACAAGTACAATCAAGTATTTTTACTGTGTACTTTTTGAGTAATCCTTTGTCAAACTCCACCCCTGAGTACAATAATGCATGTTTTCTGCCATCTTTGATGGGAGATGAAATGATTTTGTGCAATAAGTTCTTAATGAAATTGGTACTGTTGGATTCAGTACTACTTGGACTAATACTAAAAGTACAATCAAGTACTTTTACTGTGTACTTTTTGAGTAATCCCCTGTCAAACTCCCCTCCAGAGTACAATAATGCATGTTTTCTGCCATCTTTGATGAGACATAAAATGATTTTGTGCAATAAGTTCTTAATGACATTGGTACTGTTGGATTCAGTACTACTTGGACTACTACTAAAAGTACAATCAAGTACTTTTACTGTGTACTTTTTGAGTAATCCCCTGTCAAACTCCCCTCCAGAGTACAATAATGCATTTTTTCTGCCATCTTTGATGAGAGATAAAATGATTTTGTGCAATAAGTTCTTAATGAAATTGGTACTGTTGGATTCAGTACTACTTGGACTACTACTAAAAGTACAATCAAGTACTTTTACTGTGTACTTTTTGAGTAATCCCCTGTCAAACTCCCCTCCAGAGTACAATAATGCATGTTTTCTGCCATCTTTGATGAGAGATAAAATGATTTTGTGCAATAAGTTCTTAATGAAATTGATACTGTTGGATTCAGTACTACTTGGACTAGTAGCACAAGTACAGTCAAGTACTTTTACTGTGTACTTTTTGAGTAATCCTTTGTCAAACTCCACCCCTGAGTACAATAATGCATGTTTTCTGCCATCTTTGATGAGAGATACAATGATTTTGTGCAATAAGTTCTTAATGAAATTTGTACTGTTGGATTCAGTACTACTTGGACTACTACTAAAAGTACAATCAAGTACTTTTACTGTGTACTTTTTGAGTAATCCCCTGTCAAACTCCCCTCCAGAGTACAATAATGCATTTTTTCTGCCATCTTTGATGAGAGATAAAATGATTTTGTGCAATAAGTTCTTAATGAAATTGGTACTGTTGGATTCAGTACTACTTGGACTACTACTAAAAGTACAATCAAGTACTTTTACTGTGTACTTTTTGAGTAATCCCCTGTCAAACTCCCCTCCAGAGTACAATAATGCATGTTTTCTGCCATCTTTGATGAGAGATAAAATGATTTTGTGCAATAAGTTCTTAATGAAATTGGTACTGTTGGATTCAGTACTACTTGGACTACTACTAAAAGTACAATCAAGTACTTTTACTGTGTACTTTTTGAGTAATCCCCTGTCAAACTCCCCTCCAGAGTACAATAATGCATGTTTTCTGCCATCTTTGATGAGAGATAAAATGATTTTGTGCAATAAGTTCTTAATGAAATTGGTACTGTTGGATTCAGTACTACTTGGACTACTACTAAAAGTACAATCAAGTACTTTTACTTTGTACTTTTTGAGTAATCCCCTGTCAAACTCCCCTCCAGAGTACAATAATGCATGTTTTCTGCCATCTTTGATGAGAGATAAAATGATTTTGTGCAATAAGTTCTTAATGAAATTGGTACTGTTGGATTCAGTACTACTTGGACTACTACTAAAAGTACAATCAAGTACTTTTACTGTGTACTTTTTGAGTAATCCCCTGTCAAACTCCCCTCCAGAGTACAATAATGCATGTTTTCTGCCATCTTTGATGAGAGATGAAATGATTTTGTGCAATAAGTTCTTAATGAAATTCTTACTGTTGGATTCAGTACTACTTGGACTTGTAGCACAAGTACAATCAAGTATTTTTACTGTGTACTTTTTGAGTAATCCTTTGTCAAACTCCACCCCTGAGTACAATAATACATGTTTTCTGCCATCTTTGATGGGAGATGAAATGATTTTGTGCAATAAGTTCTTAATGAAATTGGTACTGTTGGATTCAGTACTACTTGGACTTGTAGCACAAGTACAATCAAGTATTTTTACTGTGTACTTTTTGAGTAATCCTTTGTCAAACTCCACCCCTGAGTACAATAATACATGTTTTCTGCCATCTTTGATGGGAGATGAAATGATTTTGTGCAATAAGTTCTTAATGAAATTGGTACTGTTGGATTCAGTACTACTTGGACTACTACTAAAAGTACAATCAAGTACTTTTACTGTGTACTTTTTGAGTAATCCCCTGTCAAACTCCCCTCCAGAGTACAATAATGCATGTTTTCTGCCATCTTTGATGAGAGATACAAGGATTTTGTGCAATAAGTTCTTAATGAAATTGGTACTGTTGGATTCAGTACTACTTGGACTACTACTAAAAGTACAATCAAGTACTTTTACTGTGTACTTTTTGAGTAATCCCCTGTCAAACTCCCCTCCAGAGTACAATAATGCATGTTTTCTGCCATCTTTGATGAGAGATCAAATGATTTTGTGCAATAAGTTCTTAATGAAATTGGTACTGTTGGATTCAGTACTACTTGGAATACTACTAAAAGTACAATCAAGTACTTTTACTGTGTACTCTTTGAGTAATCCCCTGTCAAACTCCCCTCCAGAGTACAATAATGCATGTTTTCTGCCATCTTTGATGAGAGATAAAATGATTTTGTGCAATAAGTTCTTAATGAAATTGGTACTGTTGGATTCAGTACTACTTGGACTACTACTAAAAGTACAATCAAGTACTTTTACTGTGTACTTTTTGAGTAATCCCCTGTCAAACTCCCCTCCAGAGTACAATAATGCATGTTTTCTGCCATCTTTGATGAGAGATAAAATGATTTTGTGCAATAAGTTCTTAATGAAATTGGTACTGTTGGATTCAGTACTACTTGGACTACTACTAAAAGTACAATCAAGTACTTTTACTTTGTACTTTTTGAGTAATCCCCTGTCAAACTCCCCTCCAGAGTACAATAATGCATGTTTTCTGCCATCTTTGATGAGAGATAAAATGATTTTGTGCAATAAGTTCTTAATGAAATTGGTACTGTTGGATTCAGTACTACTTGGACTACTACTAAAAGTACAATCAAGTACTTTTACTTTGTATTTTTTGAGTAATCCCCTGTCAAACTCCCCTCCAGAGTACAATAATGCATGTTTTCTGCCATCTTTGATGAGAGATGAAATGATTTTGTGCAATAAGTTCTTAATGAAATTCTTACTGTTGGATTCAGTACTACTTGGACTTGTAGCACAAGTACAATCAAGTATTTTTACTGTGTACTTTTTGAGTAATCCTTTGTCAAACTCCACCCCTGAGTACAATAATACATGTTTTCTGCCATCTTTGATGGGAGATGAAATGATTTTGTGCAATAAGTTCTTAATGAAATTGGTACTGTTGGATTCAGTACTACTTGGACTTGTAGCACAAGTACAATCAAGTATTTTTACTGTGTACTTTTTGAGTAATCCTTTGTCAAACTCCACCCCTGAGTACAATAATACATGTTTTCTGCCATCTTTGATGGGAGATGAAATGATTTTGTGCAATAAGTTCTTAATGAAATTGGTACTGTTGGATTCAGTACTACTTGGACTACTACTAAAAGTACAATCAAGTACTTTTACTGTGTACTTTTTGAGTAATCCCCTGTCAAACTCCCCTCCAGAGTACAATAATGCATGTTTTCTGCCATCTTTGATGAGAGATACAAGGATTTTGTGCAATAAGTTCTTAATGAAATTGGTACTGTTGGATTCAGTACTACTTGGACTACTACTAAAAGTACAATCAAGTACTTTTACTGTGTACTTTTTGAGTAATCCCCTGTCAAACTCCCCTCCAGAGTACAATAATGCATGTTTTCTGCCATCTTTGATGAGAGATCAAATGATTTTGTGCAATAAGTTCTTAATGAAATTGGTACTGTTGGATTCAGTACTACTTGGAATACTACTAAAAGTACAATCAAGTACTTTTACTGTGTACTCTTTGAGTAATCCCCTGTCAAACTCCCCTCCAGAGTACAATAATGCATGTTTTCTGCCATCTTTGATGAGAGATGAAATGATTTTGTGCAATAAGTTCTTAATGAAATTGGTACTGTTGGATTCAGTACTACTTGGACTACTACTAAAAGTACAATCATGCTTTGCCTGTCCAGATACGATGCTGTAGTACATGGAGAGAAGTTCCTGGAGGCTGACTCCACAGAAATTATAGGCCATGGACTCCATGAGGACTGTAGAGCCATCACAGATCAGCATGACAGGTCTTTTTTTGGCTCCCCTTCCATGGAGTCTTATTACATCAGTCAGAAATGACCCAAGGAAAAAGGATATGGAGGCTATTGTGTGGTCGTTTGTGATGTAGGTGGCCACAGGGACAGGGGAGGATCCTTTGAATGGATTTCGGACCACCATCTCATACACATAAAAAGGTGAGGTTTTCCCTTTTGCCTTTTTAACAATGCTCCCTGTCGCATCCACATATACAATGTCTTCCCTGCACCTGTCATGGAAGAGGTCAATTGTTTTGTTGGACCATAGCATGACTCCTTTGGGGTGTGCTATAATTTTTTTAATGACTGCTTCCTCAGTCTCAAGCTCTTCCTCCATCATTTTTCTGAGGCTGATCATTTCATTGCTGTGTTTTCTCAGCTTCTTTCTTGCCTGCCAGGACAATATTTTCATCACACCAGTTGATGGTACCTGGTCTCTGTTTCCAGAAGCCAACACAGTGTCATCCAGTTTATTGAGCTTATCAAGGTACACACTTCTGGGAAGTTTGCTGGTGAGGGCATTGGCAAGTGCATCCCTTTCATCTGCACGCACAGGCCGATGTTTGAGTTCTTCACAGTTGTGCCATGCTTTTTCACCTCTGAAGGTCACAACTGCCTTAAGGGATGACTCATCCTCAATGTCAACTTCGACCTCCACAGGACAGTCATCAAATCGACAGTAGCCAACACATGAAAAAAGTGACCCTTTCCTTTTTGACCGAACTGTTCGCACACTGTGAGATTTGAAGACAAAGCAACAGTGTGGGTGGACACTCCGGATGCCAGTGGCCATCATGACTGAAGTCCAGTTTAAAGATTTGAATCGACGCTTATGTTGTCTCATCCTCAGTTTCTTCCAGTCACTTTTAGTGACAAAAAAAAATGAAGGATTTGAAGGCAATTTAAATGAGTGTAAGAGTTGCCCATCTTTTGAGTGTGATGAGGAGTCATATGTCCCTGATGAATTACACTGTAAAACACAATGAAAACATATTAGCGAAAGTGACCAAAGTTGGAATGACTCTTTACTGATATGAATCAATATATCTGAAATTGTTTATTTGGGACTAACTATAATTTCACTCCACACAGTAGTGTGCATGTTTCATAACACACTAACACTAACTACGTGCTAATATGCGATATTTACCTCTGAAACGTCTTCTGGTTCACTCGTCTCTGTGAATGCCTGTCTAACCGACGATGGGGTAGCAGGCACTGTGCGGTCAATGTCAGTGGAACTGTGGTCACTGTCGATGGGGCAGGCCGTGTGGTCACTGTCTGTCGATGGGCTGGCAGGTGCTGCGGTCACCATCTGTGTCTTGTGTCTCATCTGCACATGACAAGGAGCAAATGAAATCCAAAGATGTAATTATTAATCAAATAATATAAAATATTATAGCACATCCAAATTAAAGTTGTTCACACAGGCAGACTGATGATGAAGATAAAAGCAAAGCAGAAATAAGAATCAATATTAGTGCAATATTTATAAAAAATGTACCTTTTTATGATGATTATAGGCATGATGAAGCCGTGTCCTATTGGTCTTGGAATCGGATATTCCAAGCTCCTGACACACCTCGCCCCAGAAAGTGTCTTTCTCGTCACCTTCATCGTTGTCTTTTGTTTTGGTTGTGGCTCGAAGCTTGTCAGTGACAGCCAAAAGGACGTCTTTTGTTATTGTTATTTTTCTTGTCTGAAATTGAAATGTCAAAGTTCCGTCATTTCTTTGTAAAAAAATATGACATTTGAGAAATCATTGAATTTTTTAATGCAATTACAATTGTGTGACAAATAAGAAACACTTGCCTTCCCAAACGTTGAGAAAACCAAGACTCTGAAAAGACATAACAAGTTAAAATCTATTATTTATAGTTAGACTTTTCACTCAGTTTAGACTTTTTTAATTAATTAGCTTGATTCCCTGACTTCTGATTTGTTGCCTATGCTATGTCGATTTGCACTGAAAGGACAGAGGGATATATTCATAGGTGTCATTTAAGCTGGGGATGCTGGGTACATGTTCCCAGCACTTTTTAAAATGTTGTCCATACATTTTATAAAAGTATAACTTTATAACCTGTAATAAACAAGAACACTGTTTTTTTCTTATTTAAAAAAAATAATAATACATGTACATCTTGAGAAAACAGTTTGTCCGTTGACAATTTCTATGGGGATTCTTAAATTTGGACATGTTCATACAATTTTAAAAGATAATGTATCACCCAGTCCCCCAGCAGGGTTTTTGTTTACAAACGTGTCATCTGTTAAACAACATGTGAGTTCAGTGTGTCGGGTGCCGCGGGAAGTAGGGGTGCTGGAGGAGCTGAATGGTGTACATTTGAAAAACTGAGCGACCACCTAAATAAAAATGATTAAACTACATATAATAGTTATGATTTGACTTAAAATAAAGTCAAATCAGAACTATAAACAATTAATATAAACATTTGTGTTTTATTTTCGAACACAATTATGTATATAACTACTTTTCTGTTGAAATACAAATATACGTACCCTCGACGAGCTTCCATTACAGATGAGGTCCATGGAAGCACTAATTGACAGGTATAGAGAACCGCAGTGACGCGTGGTAAAACCCGGAAGTAAACTTCTTCCGGTTCCTTCGTGAAAAAACAATGCAAATTCTCCATAGGATTTTGGAAAATAGCTGGAAATAAGGTCTGTGGTTGACACACATTTAAGAGAGGGATCACGTTTTGTTCAGCCGGATAATCTCCACATGTCTACCCTACTTTTATCATTTTTGAATCATAAATCTAGTCGCCAAAAGCGAAATGCTAACGTTATGCTATAAACGAACTACAAGCCAGTACAGCAGCAGGGTCGCACGACTTCAACGTCACGCCAACTTAAGATCGTTTCAACTGACTTGCACTGAAACTGCACTTTGAACACTTTAAATATATTAACATTTTAAATGGTATACCCCGGTTATCTAGGCCCTTTTTGTTTTATGTATACATGTCACACTGTGGGAAACGATATTTCGATATTTCTGGATGTATAACACATGTATAATTTTTGCAACCATGTCTCCTAAAAATTACGTTCCCACAGAACTAAACTGCATTCTCAATTACGTTTAGCTAGAAACGTATTTTCTCCCACGTTACGTTCGTTATGAACGTATCTTAAATACGTTTATTTTCTACATATCTTTGCCATTTATTGTCTTGCTTATAATAATGATAATAGTCATTTATAAATATCATTTTAGAGCACACCTTTGAAATCGACAATCGGGCTCGATATATGGTTACATTAAAATCAGTAGGCAAGGCTGTAATTTCGCCAGCTGTTAATCTCATGAGCGAGGCAGAAAATAATAGCTTTAACATGACAAAAAGCTGCTGTGTCGTTTATTGCACCTCAAACATTAAAACAAATCCAGAGTTACGTGTTTCTGTGCTTCCTCGAAGAAGAAAGGACAGTAAAAGAAGAGCTCTGTGGCTTCAGGCTTGATCGCTGTTCAAATGACAGCGTTGGTTTCCCCAAAAGTGGGCGGGGCTGTAAAGTGACGTAGATTTGACTATCATCTATTATTCAAAACCATTCTATTTATTCTAACGTAAATTGCATGCCAGTCTTTTATCTTTTTATTTATTTGTTTTTATTTTAAATCGTATAATGTCGGACTTTTTTTGTCGTCTGTGAGGAAAATAAATGGGGTTTAGAGCCTCAAAATACTGAAATCTGTATTTTTTTAATCTTTTCCTTCTAATTTGTTATTCTTTTCTAAATAACACACTGTTATTTACTCAACAATAACACACAATTATCCTTGTTTTTATTTATTCGTTTAATTCTATAATCTTGGGCTTTTTAGCCGTAAATAAAGTCACCAGAAACAGACGGGACATTTCGAGATTTAGGATGGCCAAAGATACTACACTACCCATAATCCCCAGCTATCGTTTGGGACTACAGTCCCGTTGACAAACCCTGTGATGTTGGAGTGGCAGTGCGCCAAGGTTACGCCGAGCGTCAAGCTCTTTGAAATGGAACGAAACCACGGCAGACTATTCAAAACTGGACTCGAACGCCCCCCCGAGAAATACACATGCTGGCTATTGTGTTTCGCAACATGTTCTCTATGACACGTATCTACTGGGAATTGTAGTTTTAAAAGACGTTTTTCCAAAAATTAGAAGTTGCCAGTATTAAACTGTGTACAGCCCTGGAGGTTTAGGCGATAGGAAACACATTGGTGTGTACACATTTAAAACATGTAATTACTAAATGGGTGAAAATCGCTTGTATCCATAATGTGCAGCATTAATATATATACCCACATGACAGCTCATTGTTACTTTGTAATTCTCCACTACAAATCAGAGGTTAACCTGGTATTTTTACTCCACTACATTTAGTTGAGTTACTTTGCAGATTCTGATTAATGATGTGAAATATAAACAACCCTTAAAGCAGACTTTAGTTACACCTGAGTAAAATTCAGGGAAGGTGATTGTCAAGTGCCAACAATCAGGAGAGATATTTGATAGGTGGTGCTTGAGAAGACGAAACATTTATCTGCAGATATCTATAAAGTATTCATTACTCGTTATTCTCTACTAATAGTTAATTAAAAACTGTATAATGGCTCTTTTGCACATTCCTTTCAAGATTTCAAGATTTTCTAAGGTGTATTGATCATATACACAACTTGGGTCGCAGGTTCCTCAACTGCGCATTACAAGACTCAAAAAGTACACAGTAAAAGTACTTGATTGTACTTTTGGTAGTAGTCCAAGTAGTACTGAATCCAACTGTACCAATTTTATTAAGAACTTATTGCAAAAAATCCTTTTATCTCTCATCAAAGATGGCAGAAAACATGCATTATTGTACTCAGGCGTGGAGTTTGACAAAGGATTACTCAAAAAGTACGAAGTAAAAGTACTTGATTGTACTTATGGTAGTAGTCCAAGTAGTACTGAATCCAACAGTACCAATTACATTAAGAACTTATTGCACAAAATCATTGTATCTCATCAAAGATGGCAGAAAACATGCATTATTGTACTCAGGGGTGGAGTTTGACAAAGGATTACTCAAAAAGTACACAGTAAAAATACTTGATTGTAGTTTTGGTAGTAGTCCAAGTAGTACTGAATCCAACAGTACCAATTACATTAAGAACTTATTGCACAAAATCATTTTATCTCTCATCAAAGATGGCAGAAAACATGCATTATTGTACTCAGGGGTGGAATTTGACAAAGGATTACTCAAAAAGTACACAGTAAAAATACTTGATTGTAGTTTTGGTAGTAGTCCAAGTAGTACTGAATCCAACAGTACCAATTACATTAAGAACTTATTGCACAAAATCATTGTATCTCTCATCAAAGATGGCAGAAAACATGCATTATTGTACTCAGGGGTGGAATTTGACAAAGGATTACTCAAAAAGTACACAGTAAAAATACTTGATTGTAGTTTTGGTAGTAGTCCAAGTAGTACTGAATCCAACAGTACCAATTACATTAAGAACTTATTGCACAAAATCATTGTATCTCTCATCAAAGATGGCAGAAAACATGCATTATTGTACTCAGGGGTGGAGTTTGACAAAGGATTACTCAAAAAGTACACAGTAAAAATACTTGATTGTAGTTTTGGTATTAGTCCAAGTAGTACTGAATCCAACAGTACCAATTACATTAAGAACTTATTGCACAAAATCATTTTATCTCTCATCAAAGATGGCAGAAAACATGCATTATTGTACTCAGGGGTGGAGTTTGACAAAGGATTACTCAAAAAGTACACAGTAAAAATACTTGATTGTAGTTTTGGTAGTAGTCCAAGTAGTACTGAATCCAACAGTACCAATTACATTAAGAACTTATTGCACAAAATTATTTTATCTCTCATCAAAGATGGCAGAAAACATGCATTATTGTACTCAGGGGTGGAATTTGACAAAGGATTACTCAAAAAGTACACAGTAAAAATACTTGATTGTAGTTTTGGTAGTAGTCCAAGTAGTACTGCATCCAACAGTACCAATTACATTAAGAACTTATTGCACAAAATCATTGTATCTCTCATCAAAGATGGCAGAAAACATGCATTATTGTACTCAGGGGTGGAGTTTGACAAAGGATTACTCAAAAAGTACACAGTAAAAATACTTGATTGTAGTTTTGGTAGTAGTCCAAGTAGTATTGAATCCAACAGTACCAATTACATTAAGAACTTATTGCATAAAATCATTTTATCTCTCATCAAAGATGGCAGAAAACATGCATTATTGTACTCAGGGGTGGAGTTTGACAAAGGATTACTCAAATAGTACACAGTAAAAGTACTTGATTGTATTTGTGGTAGTAGTCTAACATGTACTGAGTCCAACAGTACCAATTTTATTAAGAACTTATGGCTAAAAATCATTTTATCTCTCATCAAAGAGGGCAGAAAACATGCATTATATCTGGAGGGGAGTTTGACAGGGGATTACTCAAAAAGTACACAGTAAAAGTACTTGATTGTACTTGTGCTACTAGTCCAAGTAGTACTGAGTTCAACAGTATCAATTTCACTAAGAACTTATTTTTAAAAATCCTTTTATCTCTCATCAAAGAGGGCAGAAAACATGCATTATTGTACTCTGGAGGGGAGTTTGACAGAGTATTACTCAAAAAGTACAAAGTAAAAATACTTGATTGTAGTTTTGGTAGTAGTCCAAGTAGTACTGAATCCAACAGTACCAATTACATTAAGAACTTATTGCACAAAATCATTTTATCTCTCATCAAAGATGGCAGAAAACATGCATTATTGTACTCAGGGGTGGAGTTTGACAAAGGATTACTCAAAAAGTACACAGTAAAAATACTTGATTGTAGTTTTGGTAGTAGTCCAAGTAGTACTGAATCCAACAGTACCAATTACATTAAGAACTTATTGCACAAAATCATTTTATCTCTCATCAAAGATGGCAGAAAACATGCATTATTGTACTCAGGGGTGGAGTTTGACAAAGGATTACTCAAAAAGTACACAGTAAAAATACTTGATTGTAGTTTTGGTAGTAGTCCAAGTAGTATTGAATCCAACAGTACCAATTACATTAAGAACTTATTGCACAAAATCATTTTATCTCTCATCAAAGATGGCAGAAAACATGCATTATTGTACTCAGGGGTGGAGTTTGACAAAGGATTACTCAAAAAGTACACAGTAAAAGTACTTGATTGTACTTTTGGTAGTAGTCCAAGTAGTACTGAATCCAACAGTTCCAATTACATTAAGAACTTATTGCACAAAATCATTTTATCTCTCATCAAAGATGGCAGAAAACATGCATTATTGTACTCAGGGGTGGAGTTTGACAAAGGATTACTCAAATAGTACACAGTAAAAGTACTTGATTGTATTTGTGGTAGTAGTCTAACATGTACTGAGTCCAACAGTACCAATTTTATTAAGAACTTATGGCTAAAAATAATTTGATCCCTCATCAAAGATGGCAGAAAACATGCATTATTGTACTCAGGCGTGGAGTTTGACAAAGGATTACTCAAAAAGTACACAGTAAAAGTACTTGATTATACTTTTGGTAGTAGTCCAAATAGTACTGAATCCAACAGTACCAATTACATTAAGAACTTATTGCACAAAATCATTTTATCTCTCATCAAAGATGGCAGAAAACATGCATTATTGTACTCAGGGGTGGAGTTTGACAAAGGATTACTCAAAAAGTACACAGTAAAAATACTTGATTGTAGTTTTGGAAGTAGTCCAAGTAGTACTGAATCCAACAGTACCAATTACATTAAGAACTTATTGCACAAAATCATTTTATCTCTCATCAAAGATGGCAGAAAACATGCATTATTGTACTCAGGGGTGGAGTTTGACAAAGGATTACTCAAAAAGTACACAGTAAAAATACTTGATTATAGTTTTGGTAGTAGTCCAAGTAGTACTGAATCCAACAGTACCAATTACATTAAGAACTTATTGCACAAAATCATTTTATCTCTCATCAAAGATGGCAGAAAACATGCATTATTGTACTCAGGGGTGGAGTTTGACAAAGGATTACTCAAAAGTACACAGTAAAAGTACTTGATTGTAGTTTTGGTAGTAGTCCAAGTAGTACTGAATCCAACAGTACCAATTACATTAAGAACTTATTGCACAAAATCATTTTATCTCTCATCAAAGAGGGCAGAAAACATGCATTATTGTACTCTGGAGGGGAGTTTGACAGGGGACTACTCAAAAGTACACAGTAAAAGTACTTGATTGTACTTGTGGTAGTAGTCTAACAAGTACTGAGTCCAACAGTATCACTTTTATTAAGGATGCATCGATAAAAATCATTTTATCTCATCAAATATAGCAGAAGTTGCATGATTTTGTTCTCAGGAGGGGAATTTGAGAGTATTACCCAGAAAAAAGACAGTAAAAGTACTTCATTTTATTGTTGGTAGCAGTCAAACTAGGACTGAGTCAAACAGTGTTAGTTTTTTTAAGAACTCATGGTAAAAATAATTTGTATCGCATGAAGCAGAAAAAACATGCATTATTTTTACTCTTGCGTTAGTGCCGCTTCTCAGCGATTACCGTAAAGGCGCTATAAATCGCGCACTCAGAAATGAAGAACTGCTCATTTGACCAAGCAAATTTGAGAGACGGCTGAGTTGACCGCAGTAGTAAATGTGGCTGTTTGGCCACTGACGTTGCCATAACAACACCTGCATTTAAATGTGCAACCTCTTTTTGTGACAGATTTTGCATGAAAATATAATTCTTCTGATTGATATTTCCTATTGACAGCTAGTTTCTATGTGAACATTATGAGATGGACAGCCAGCTAACAAGCTTTTTATACAAATATTTCAGATCAAAGCCAATCCAGTGGGGCTCCTGAAAGGGGGAAGGGACACTATGCTCCCACATATTAAGCCTTGACCCGCATCTTAAAATTGATATGATCAAAAAATGATCTGCATTGTCGGAGGCCTTTTTTCCTCATTATCATGTCAAATTGTACAGCTTTCCTTAGTGTTGAATGCAGAAAGATGACTATATTAGAGTATTAAGTGAAAATGACTATATTAAAGTTTTAAGTAAATATATTAAGTGAATTACTCAAACTGCATTTGTATAGGAATGATTCTGTCCTATTGGCAGATAACTACTATAACAGTGATATCTACAAGAGATGTACATTTAACTATTTTCAATTGGTTAGTATTACATTTTGTGACAGTGTGGTGACACTCATTTTAATGAAGTGTGTATTTTGAAATTCATTTATTTGACAGAGCTGGAAACTGATACATACTTGTTTGTGTTTACCTACACAGTCATCACAGATGAGCCAAACAGAGTAGAGGATGAAGAAAGGAGAACAGGAGAAAGGGACACACAAGAAGGAAATACAACAGACAAGAACGACAATGGAGACAACAATGAACAGGAACACCAGAACCGACAAGAGTCAATGGGTAACATGACTGATTTAGGGACTGCAGATACAGGGCCAAGGCAAGTGAGACACCACTGCTTTCCATCCAGCATGATTGGCCAGCAAAAGAGATCATTTCAACCGCAAACAGCAAGAGATGAGGGATTATTATTTCCTCCTTCCATCCCTTTTTTCTGTTTAATCTGATTACTAACAACTTCTAATAATTTGACATAGTTTATGATTTAATTGGAAAATGAAGTGTTTTAAAATAATAAACCCGTTTCTGATTCTGAGATTTCTTTTTTGACATATGGGTGTTGAGAGATGTATCCATATCTCTTAATGTTGCTCTCAAAGTGCACAAGATTGATGCTTTTAACTTCAGTATTTAAAAAAAGTCTTCCTGGGGGACCCCCCCAGAGGAGGTGAATTCCCCCCAAAATAGCACTTTATCTCTGCTTATGTAACTCCGGTGTAGTGTCCCCTCGGCAACAGATCACTCAGAGCTGGTGATTACTTTCCTGCATTTCAATGGACAGCATATAAAAAGGACACGTGAGCTGCATTGCTTAAGAGATCCTCTCATGCTATCTCTTTTACAAAATAAGTGTCCAGTCAACAACAAAACATCAGTGATCGTATAGCTGTAGTATATTTTTCGCAAGCAATGTGAAACATTAAACTTATACAAACTGGTGTACAAAACTCACATACCTGCGTTGATCTCCTGGAGTGTCTCTACTCTTTCTTCTCCACATCTCTTGTCCACCATCAGAGATTGCAAACATTTCAGGAACAGCTAGAGGTAGGGGACAAACAACTTGTTCGCTGGGCATGTCAAAAACCTCCCTGCTTTGATCAAGACTTTAGGGAGCCTTTCAGCCCCTCTAGTAAAGGGACTGGAAAGCAAGCTTTGAAAATTCAGTACCATCTACATGCTGTCATGTTCCAGACACTGCTCTCAACCACTCAGGGCCTGCACACATACCTGCAGAAAGAAACACTTGACTTGGTGCAGGCAGTAGATTACAAAACAGCAGTTGAGAACACACTGAAAAGTTACCAAAGTAACGAGAAAGCACATGAGATCTATGACAAGACCAAGGCCCTGTGCAATAATCTTGATATTCCCGAAACTGTGACACAGAGGAAGAAGCGTAGAAACATGGAAGACTTTGTAGTCGAGGCATCATGTGGAGCAATGTGAAACATTAAACATAAATAAACTGGTGTATAAAACTCACATACCTGCATTTCAATGGACAGCATAAAAGGACACGTGAGCTGGGTTCTGGTGCTCAGATTAGCTATTGATGATCACGTTGATAAATCATATAAAACAAATAGCCAATCACACTAAAAACATGTTGCTGTGACTGTGAGCATTAAACAATTAACATTAAACTAAACAAACACAACAGTACGTTATTGTCCTTATAAAATAAAAACATACATTTTGTCCACCGAGATAATACAGGCACCTTACCCTCAAGAGATCCTCACGTGCTATGAGAATCTCCCACAATCCATTGCCGTAACAAAGCTAATGCAGGCACACGTTTGTCACACCAGATGGCGCAATTGTGAATGTGCGTGTGGGGAGTCTTGCAGTAGAAAATTTGACTGTAGCGCCGCCACTGTGGGCTAAGCCCCGAATGTTTCCAGGTCCAGGCGACGCCCCTGGTGTCTTCACTTATGTGAAACCCTTTATATATACAGTCTATGTGTGAAACCCGTGCCTATTGCCAAGCACTGATGTTATATCTTTATATTTAAGGCCAAGCTCAAAGTAAAATCGATGAACCGCTCCATTGTTGTGGTTTCTGTGTTGCCGTAGCAGCCGAACTGACCAGGGGCCTACGAAGCTGGTTCAACCTAACCTGGATATGTTTGAGTTAGCCGGTTGGCCTAATCCAAAACATACGCGCTCTCGCTAAACTGTACTACGACGCTGGTTATCAAGTGGATCGCTCAAGCCAGCCGTTTCCTATTTAGTTAGGTGCGGGTTCACATGAAAGGGGTGGTATTTGGAGCATTCGACCAATCACAAACATGGAGAAGCGTACTGACAGCGCAGCGTCATACTTCCTGAATGAAAAGTGAACTTTAATACTAGTCAAAAATGAAGAAGTTAAACTTTAAACATCCATGACTTAAACACTTTATCCAGGATAAAAGCCACATAGCTGCACCTGCAAGGTGAATACAGCTGGCAAAAGAAAAAGTGTTTGAATGCGTACATTAACAGGTTTATGATATCACTGCCCCGTCTAAAACACGATCTGACTTTAATTAGCCTACATTTGTCTCGAGTGTTTCGTCAACTTAATGTGTTGCTTAAAATAATACTTCTGCATACAGTATGTGACACTGTGAGTGTTGCACGGCCAGATACGGCTCAGCTGACTCAGATAAGGAAATATATGATACATTATGAAGTGATATGCCGCGGACTGTAGGCATACTTAATGTTACTCTGATCCGGTTACTTATGTTGTGGCAGATATTTAAGTAAGCTTTCTTAACGCTAATGTTATAATCAGTGCTTGAATTGGAATGAAAAAGGTGCCAGTACTCTAAAATCAGCAACTTTTTCAAGTCAATTTTATATATACAGCCCACAAACAAGAATTTGGCTACTATAATGCTGGTGGGTTTGTCTCTTTACTACTGTATATTTTAGAAAGGTTCACTGTACTTAACATTTTGTATGATAGGCAGCGGATATGGCTAAAGCTCAGTAAGGTCAATATTAACTGAAAATATAGCAATCAAAGTCTAGATCTTCTGCTGAAGACACATGAAGCAGAGACCTTTCAGGTGAGAGCCCCTCTGGTGGTGTTCAACATTAATGACAAGGAAACAAAGCTCTGGTCAGAAGCATTTTTTATAAAAAGCTTTAACAAAATTAAGTATTTGTGTACATTTTGAATGCAATCTAACTTTCCAACTCAGAAAACGAAAAAGTGCCAAAAGTCTTCTCACATGGCTGAGCTGCTTTGCAATATACTTCACCACTGAAGAATACAAATATGTATAAAGTTGCAAGTATGCAAGTATGATGCAATCTAACTTTCCAACTCAGAAAAATTATAAAGAGCATGAACAAAGAACATGTAAAAACAAATGCAAAATTTGCACAATCTAAAATGAGAAACTGTAACTGCAAGTAACAAAGTCTGAGCCATGGTAAAGAGTTACATTGAACACCAAGCTGATCAGATAACTCCCTGGTTGGTCTGAAGTCCTTCTATCTCCAGGATCTGTACAAATCGGCACATTATGCCAAAAGTCTTCTCACTGGGTGAGCTGCTTTGCAATATACTTCACATTGTTAGAAAAGGCTCCAGAAGGCCTTGGGGACATCAGTATCAGGGGCTGGAGCTGGACAGGCTCTTTCATCAGCACTTCTCCTTCCCTTTGCCAGCCAGGACCTCACATACTGTTCCGGATTGAACTGTCCTAGTGATGGTCCATTACATTTAATGAAAACCAGGCTGGACAGTCGGCTGACGGAGAGAGCATTCCTTTTTGCAGTAAGGATATCGTTCATGCAGCTGAATGCCCGCTCACACTCACTAGTGGAGACAGCGATGGTTCGGACTGCTTTCAGTAGAGGCTCCATGGCAGCAGGTGTACGGGATGCCCTGGTTTCCTTGTATTCGCGAAAGCCCTGAACAGTCTCTCTTCTGTCCACTTTCAGCACTTCGCACAAACGTAGCACCTCTACGTCCCCATACTGTACGTCTAACTCCTCTTCAGGCCAACTTCCAGGATGGATAACTTTCATGTCCTGGATTAGCTGATTGTCCCGGGCCTCCCGGCCATGTAATGGGATTTCTCTTGTGCTGACATGAGAGAAGGTTGTGGAAGTCATTCTGTGTCTCAGATTCTCTACCATACTGCGGAAAAACTGACCTGCATGAATCTGTACAAGCCTGCCATTCTCACGCAGGGCAACACCCTTGAAGGACTTCTCAGCTAGAGCTGTATGAACTGTAGTCATGTGTTGGCCAGGCATGGTGACCATGGATTCAAAAACTCGTATTTCTCGAGTTAAGAGCCTATCTGCTGTAGGCAGTATCATCTCTCTTTTTTGGAGTTGCCGAGAGAGGTCGCTGAGCTCTGTGAGCGCATCGTACATCAGTCCCAGATTGCTGACAAACGTTGCAGATGTGAGCACATCATCCAGGCCCTTGTACTTTGCTCTGTCTCTGGAATCCCTGCTCGTGTCGTTTGCAGCATTTGTGAAGTGATCATGAAGCACTTGGTAGTTTTCCCAGACTGCTCTGACGCTCCTTTCACTTGAAGCCACCCAGCGGATGGACAAAACACGCCCTATCACCAGGAGACGCTGTCCGACTGCTTGCGCACACTGCGCTAACTGCCTCTGATTTTTGGGGGAGGCATGGAACAAGGAATAGAGTTTGTCAAAAAAGATCTGGAAATGATTGAGCCCTGAGACCTCCTTGACCACATCCCCAACTGCCAGCTCTAGACGATGATTGGAGCAGTGCCACACAAACAGGCTTGGGAATTTACTACACAACTGGGTAGCAACGCCTGTTCTCTTCCCTAGCATGACTGAAGCCCCATCACATGCAAAAGAAACGAAACACTGACCTAAAAAGTCCTCGTTAAAATCTCTTCCAAGACACTCCATTAACGCCTTTGTGATGTCATCAGCCATTGTTCCATCCAACTCGATCAGCTCCCAAAACAACGTTTCGGGCTCAGCATCAGCTAATGCTGAGCGTAGACACACAACAAGCACCGTTTTACCACTAATAGTGGTAGATTCATCGACCAAAACACAGAGTTTTCTTTGGTTTTCTGTAATGTCTTTTGCCATTTTTTTCTTCAGCTCATGAGCTATGTGGTCGATGATTTCGCCACAGGTTTTATTGGAGTGCAAAACCCTGCCCACGTTCAGCCCATTCAGTTTCTGTACATTCAAATCAATTGGCATGTCTGTGAATGGCCGGCTATGTTTGCCAATTTTATATGCCGTTCGAAAAACTCTGATAGTGGTGTCTAATTCAGATGTATGCATAGACTGCACTTGATGTTGAATAGTTTCACGTGAAGCAGATGTAAGGATGTCAGCAGCTTTTACAGGGGCTTGTGATTCTTTATGTTCTTTGATTTTTTTTTCTCAGGCTAGCTTGTTGTTTGCCCTTGTCAACACCGAAATGAGACACTGCACACTCACCCCATTCAGTTGACAGTTTCAGTCCTTGTCCAGTGTGTATTCCCAAAGATTTGACATCTCTGCATATCCGACATCCTAGCTTCTTATCTTTAAGAAGGAGCCATGCATTGGTCTTGCAAAAATATTGCACCTGGTCCGTTGTCCAGCAGTCAGGTGCATCGCTTTGCCCGGTGTTGGTGGTGGCAGTTGCGCCAGCAGCAGCTAACTTTAGAGGCTCTGGAGGAGGCGGCGGAGCTAGTGCTAATGCTAATGCACTAGAACTTGGAGCAGGAGGATCAACCAAAGAAAGCTCCCCATCAGACACAATTTCCAACACAGGCACAGCATTCTCTGTATTTGAAGTTTCTTCCGGCGACAACCGCTGTCTTTTTGCACTTTTATTAATCCACGCTAACATTTTAGAAATGCTAATTTGTGACGTGACTTGCTTTCCTTCTCTCCGGGGCGTGCCTGCTCTGTTCTATCACTCTACATAGCCACCCACTGGGTGGGAGTTGCACTGCATAAACACAACACACGTGCATCTAGGTATGTAAATTGTAAAGCATTAAAACATGGTTTTACTAACAGTTTTCATTATGTTGTTACTTCGGCATTATTATTATTATTATTTTGAAACGTGTATTACTATTAAATCACGGTCAAATAGGTTAATTTTGACATAGTCGTTTCTACCACAGTATTTACATGGAGAAGATAAGCCCCGCCCCCTCTCCAGCACGTTCTGTTTGAATGACAGGAGTAAACAGCTGACAGCCGCTGTGAAACTCCAGCGGTTAGAGCGATGAGAATGTCCGTTCGGCACCTCATGACGCATCTACTGAGTACCGGGCGGCTGTATATATATATATGGATGTATAATAAGAACGGCGGGAGAGTGTTGAGTACTGGCACGGTGCATGAGTACCGGAGTACCGCCAGCATGCCGGTACTGAGCAAGAAGTGCCGGTACTCCATGGGTCAGAACCAGAAGTGCCGGTACTGCGTACCGGTGAGTACCGGCCCAATTCCAGCACTGGTTATAATAGTCAGATTGCTCTGAAGATGGAAGGTGATATTCTATTAATGTTCACGTTCACACAGTCGGTGATTTTTGCCGGCCGTCTTTCCTGCGACCGCAGCTTTTCTGTATTTCCTTTCTCCTGTAATATGACTTGATCGCTTTAAACTCCGCACACTGAGCTCTGATTGGTCAGCAGGCAGTGCTTTCACTGAGTTGAGCTCTTAGCCTGCAACCTAACCTGGTCCCGACCAGGGGGGTATAGGCCTACTACGAATCTAGTTCAACCTATCCTGGATATGTTTTGAGTTATCCGGTTGACTTAATCCAAAACAAAGCCGCTCTCGCTAAACTGTCCTACAACGCTGGCTATCAACTCGTTCGCTCAAGCCAGCCGTGCCCCATCTAGTTAGGTGCGCGTTCACATAAAAGGGGTGGTATCGAGCATTCGACCAATCACAAACATGGAGAAGCGTACTGACAGCGCAGCGTCATACTTCCTGAATGAAAAGTCAACTATAATATTAGACATATGAAGAAGTTAAACTTTAAACATCCATGACTTAAACACTTTATCCAGGATCAAAGCCTGCAAGGTGAATACAGCTGGTAAAAGAAAAAGTGTTTGAATGCGTACATTAACAGGTTTATGATATCACTGCCCCGTCTAAGACACGATCTGACTTTAATTACATTTGACTCGAGTGTTTCGTCAACTTAATGTGTTGCTTAAAATAATACTTCTGCATACAGTATGTGACACTGTGAGTGTTGCACAGCCCGATACGGCTCAGCTGACTCAGATAAGGAACTATATGATACATTATGATGTGATATGATGTGATATGAATGATAATGGGACACATCGACGTCTGCACTCAGTGTCGCTGACTCACTGTAGGCTACGTAATGTTACTTTGATCCGGTTACTTATGTTGTGGCAGATATTTAATTAAGCTTTCTTAACATAGCCTAATAGTATAATAGTCAGATTGCTCTGAAGATGGGAGGTGATGTTCTATTCATTTTCACGTTCACACAGTCGGTGATTTTGGCCGGCCGTCTTTCCTGCAACAGCAGTTTAAACTGTATTTCCTCCGCACACTGAGCTCTGATTGGTCAGAAGGCGTGGTGCTTTCGCTGAGTTGATCTCTTATCCTGGAACCTATCCTGCTTCGGAGCACAGACTAGGTTCCAGGATAAGTCACCATGGAGATCTAGCCCGCTAAAAAGTGAACCAGCTTCGTAGTACCGGAAATCCCAGAAGTTATCTTGCTAAACGAAAATCCTGCTTCGTAGGATACCCCCCAGGTTAGCCGCTAAGCATAAGTTACCATGGAGATCTAGCCTGCTAAAAAGAGAACCAGCTTCGTAGGACCGGAAAGCCGGAGTTTTCCCTGAATTTAGCCGGCTAAGCGAAAATCCTGCTTCGTAGTATACCCCCAGGAAGTACATTGAGCTAAATGAAAAGTATTGCGAGATCTCGCAAAACATTATTAGCCTTTTTTTTTTTTTCAAATACATTTTTTGTTCTTATCCATGTCCCCTAGGGCTCCGTATGTTTTATCGCAGTGAGACGCTACAATACTAATTGTGGGCTTATCATGTTGATTCGGCCACAACAACAGAAACAAATACAAATAAACTCTCGCTCTCTCCAGCTGGTGTGCTAATAGTTGCAGTTGCACACTAAGGCCAGCAGGGGGCGGTGGTGTACAGCACACAGTGACACCGACAGCACCACCAAAGAAGCAGCAGTCAGTCAGTCAGCAGCGTGCTGTGGAGGTCATGTTTGGGACTTGAACATGTCGGTGCTGGAGCCCACTCTCCTGCTCTGTGTGTTCGGCTTCTTCTCCAGCCTGCGACCGTCGGAGCCCTTCCTCACCGCCTTCCTGCTGGGCCCGGACCACAACCTGACGGAGGAGCAGGTCAGTTAGCTAGCCGGGCAAAAGGCTATATTAGCACTGACTGCTGTTTACCTTACAGGACCTTGCGTTACTGACTGACGCAATACTAAATACAACCAAGCATGTGATGTTAATTATGTTTTACTATATATATATATAGTATATATATACTGTAAGTCCTATTTAATTAGTCTTTTACTTGTTTATACGGAAGAGGAAAAAGTAAAGATGTGACCAGAAGTAACAACAAGTTCAGACTTTAATCTCAGAATTCAGATTTCCCCCCCCTGGACAAATAATAATAATAATTTTCTGAGAGAATGTTTTTTTTAATCTCAGAATTCTGAGATAATTTGTTTCTCATGTGGCCCTTATCCTCTTCCGTATATTTACAGTGAAGGCTACCGATGAATGTATTGGAGTCATGGAAACAAGACACTTCATAATAAAGTCATGTCAGAATTCTGACTTTTTTCTGTGAATTATTTTTGCTTTCCAAAAACTCTTCTCACATGGCCTTCTCACATCCTCTTCTGTATTAATGATATATTTGTAGCCTAAGACATTTTTCTGTGAATGTCACACCACAAGAGCTCTTTGTTTCAGAATGCATTGACACACTTTCCTCTTGCTCAACATGTTTCCTCATCCTGTCCTCCGCGTGCAGATGTAGGCTACATCTGAAGGGAAAACCTCTGACTGCATACAATTACATATGCGTGTTACTTGTAATGTCTACAATTGGCAGCAGTCCCTATTGAGCACACTGTTAAGGTGTTGAGAAGAACTTCATGATGATATATCACAGGTCCCACTGTTTAATAAGAGTAGCTAGAGGCCCTCGTGCTCAAAGAAGAGGATATTCAGTGCCATTGTTGGACAGTTTTACTGCTCCGACCCACTTTTAATCAATGTAGGCTCTATGTCAGGGGGGTCAAACTCAAATACACAGTGGGCCAAAATAAATGGGTACTAGTCGAGGGCCGGACTGGTTCAATGTTTATTGCAAAACTTATTGGAATGAACTTATTGCACATATTAAGCCTGGAACTAACAAAGCTTAAATTATTGCCTATAAAAACAAAATTGAACATTAAATAATCAGTTCCATTCATTTCTTATGGTTCTATCTGCAGCTTTTCCAGAGTCATTTCTTATGATTACATTTTCCCACAGGCCAACAACAGCTTCAACAAAACAATTTCCCTGAAAGAAAAAAACAAACATGCCCTGTTGTCTCAAGAAAAAAAGTGCAGAAGGAAACATCCATTGAAAGTCAGTGTGCTGTTCTGTGATGTTAGTTCAGATACTTGGCATCTCATCTCGGGTGTTCATCAATGTTTGGGGTCAGGCTCTGAGCGGAGGAAACCCTCAGGATGGAGTGAAGGTGTGCGTGCAATATACCGGCGGGCCAGATCTAATAGTCAATAAATATTATCCTGCGGGCCGAAATTAAATCCACCACGACCCTGATTTGGCCCCCGGGCCTTGAGTTTGGCACATGTGCTCTATGTGGACTGAACTTCAGAGATACTTTAACACTGCCAGAATAATCCCTCATTAATAGTCATATCCTTTTGGAATTCTGGTTAATCCTAAAATAATTACATCCACCAAGTTAACAGAGAGAAAACAAAGGTGGCGAGTTACTGTCAGATATCCATGTTTCATACAGTATCTAAAGTCATAGATATATTGGTTCATTTTGACTATAGGTCAGGTTGAGGAATCATTGTTTACTCGCTGTTTCTCGTTTCTTATGGCTCAGGCATGTAGCCTTAGAGAGTTGCTGTTATCTCTCTAACATAGAGGCAGCTCTGTCTCTTTCTATTGCCAGTTTATAAAATAGTTTATTGTCTAGAGATACCTGGAAGTCCAGATGATCAGATGTGCAAAGCCCTCTGGCAGACAACCTTGAGTTATGGACAAACAGTTCTATTGCCCTGCTCGTTTGGTCTTGATATGAAGAATGTTGATGTATTCTTTCAGTTAGAATCTCTGACAGCTAAAGGTATGCAAGTGATCTCGTTCTTCAATGCTCATGGAAAAGAACAAGGATCAACTCTGGATGGAATAATACAGGAGGTGGAGATTAGCTGTCTTGTGATTTAGGCTCCATTCCAATATGGCCCCTGCACCCTTTCACTCGACATCGAAGGATTCCCATGACTCTCAGAAAGAAAATAGAACAGCCATAATTAATTGGTGCCTTTTTCATTTTTGTCAACATAAGCTATAATACTAATGAATGCAACCTATGGTAATTGTGCTATCATAAAGTGAATTAAAGATAAATGCAGTTGGAAAGTATGACTGTCCTTCCTTCTGTTTCCATCAAGCCACTTAGGCACCGTAAACAGACAGTTCTGGCACGTCCCCCATCACCCCAGCAACAAACTGTTCCGTCTGTTGGCGTCTGGCAAGCGTTACCGCAGCAACAGGACAAAGACCAGCAGACCCAGAAACAGTTTCATCCCACAGGCCATAAGACTGCTTAATGCCTGAGTTCTGTGAAGTGCCTCCATCTTACAATTAATTTCACCGTACAATATTTCATTTTCCATTCTGTTCTTGTATATCTTATTCTGTTTTCATATATATAGACTCCTGCATTTACTTGGTCACTTGCAACCTTCTCTGCATCATATAGCTTATTTTATTTATTTTTCTGACATGTACAGTGGGGCAAAAAAGTATTTAGTCAGCCACCAATTGTGCAAGTTCTCCCATTTAAAAAGATGAGAGAGGCCTGTAATTTTCATCCTAGGTACACTTCAACTATGAGAGACAGAATGGGGGGAAATAATCCAGGAAATCACATTGTAGGATTTTTAATGAATGAATTGGTAAAATAAGTATTTGGTCACCTACAAACAAACAAGATTTCTGGCTCTCACAGACCTGTAACTTCTTCTTTAAGAGCCTCCTCTGTCCTCCACTTGTTAACTGTATTAATGGCACCTGTTTGAACTCGTTATCAGTATAAAAGACACCTGTCCACAACCTCAAACAGTCACACTCCAAACTCCACTATGGCCAAGACCAAAGAGCTGTCAAAGGACACCAGAAACAAAATGGTAGACCTGCACCAGGCTGGGAAGACTGAATCTGCAATAGGTAAGCAGCTTGGTGTGAAGAAATCAACTGTGGGAGCAATTATTAGAAAATGGAAGACATACAAGACCACTGATAATCTCCCTCGATCTGGGGCTCCACGCAAGATCTCACCCCGTGGGGTCAAAATGATCTCGAGAACGGTGAGCAAAAATCCCAGAACCACGTAGGAGGCATTTGACTTGGTGTCGTGGTGCATACATAAAAGTAAAACAAGAATTACAAAAACACAGAAATAACTATTTTAAGAACATAAAAAAAGCAGTATTTACATTTAAACAGAATGGAATAAAATATAAAATATGTGCAGTAAAAAAATCGATATTACTTGCATATTGGCATCTTTCCCACAGGTTGCCCGTCTCTTTTGATACTGTCTTGACTTGAGGTCAGGATTACTGTAGGTGGCCCTTTTCACGACACATAAGTCTGTTTCTAACACTTCCTGTATGTGTTTTTTGCAGGTGGTTAATGAAATCTATCCAGTATGGACGTATTCCTACCTGGCGCTGCTGTTGCCTATCTTCCTGGCCACGGACTACCTGTGTTATAAGCCTGTGTTGGTGCTGCAGGCCACCAGCCTAGTGGTGACCTATGTGATTCTTCTGAAGGCGCAGGGCCTGCTGGCCATGCAGCTGCTGGAGTTCTTCTTCGGGCTGGCCACAGCCTCGGAGGTGGCGTACTACTCCTACATCTACAGCGTGGTGGAGCCGGCCCACTACCAGAAGGTAACGGGGTACTGCCGCAGCGTCACTCTGTTCGGCTCGGCGGCCGGCTCTCTGACCGGACAGCTGCTGCTCTCTTTGGCGAAAGTTCGGCTTGTGCACCTCGTCATCATCACTCTGGCATCATCCGCCGTGGCCTTCGTCGCTCCCTGGTTCCTGCCCATGCCCAAGAGGAGCTTGTTTTTCCACATGGGAGCGGGGGAGGGGGGGCCCCGCAGCAGCACCGCTCTGTTGGAGAAGGACTCGGAGAGGGAGCTGCCTCTGAATGGTGTCACCACAGTGAGTGACAGTCTTGCACAATAATCAATAACTCATTTGAACTTAAAGGTCTCCTATTATACTATTTTTAGGCATATATTATAGGCCAGATATATATAAAAAACATGTCTGAGATCACCCATTCTAGCCATGCCTCATACCCCTCTCTTTCAGCCCTGTTAGAGAAGTGCTGATTCTGGGTTCTGGGATTCTAGCTTTAAAAAGAAAAGAAAGACGGGCGGAGCTTATACTAACCAGTACTCCGCTGCCCCCGTTTTTAGAGATTTGGGTAGGGAGGAACAGAGAGAGGGTTTTGTGTTCTTACACTTTGTGAGTTCCCTGACACACCGGGGACAAATATTTATGTATAAAAGACTGATGAAATGAAATGTGAATAACTTGACCTCTCTCTCCATGCAGATATCCAGTTCCTCTGAGACAGGAAGTCAGGGCAGTGGATTTGTGAAGGTGTTACGGATTCTCTTTGACGACTTCCTGCAGTGCTACAGAAGTGGGCCCCTGTTGGCCTGGTCTCTGTGGTGGGCTCTGGCCACCTGCGGCTACTTCCAGGTGGTCAACTACGCCCAGGCCCTGTGGGAGAACGTCCGTCCATCACAGGACTACGAGATCTACAACGGCTACGTGGAGACGCTGTCCACACTGCTCGGTGAGGGCGCCGATTCATCAGGTGAAAAGTTGTGTAGCCATTTTGTTTTAGAGAGTGTCTAACTTCTTTTCTCTCCACAGGGGCCCTGGCTGCTCTGCTGGTGGGCTGCCTGCCTCTGAGCTGGACTCAGTGGGGGGAGCTGGCTCTGTGTGTGCTCTCCCTGCTCATGGCTGTGTGTGTGTTTGTCATGGACACCGTGAGGAACATCTGGATGTGTTACGCCTCATACATCTTCTTCAGAGCCACCTACATGCTGCTCATCACCATGGCTACGTGAGTGTCAAGAGGCAATGAGCAGGTTCATTTAGATTATTGTAAGACTGAAAGGAAGAAGACACAGGTTTTTGGCAACATCTTCATTATCTGGAACACTCTTAAAGGAACCCTATAAGTCAAAGGCTTCACAGGTAAAGACTTTTGATGATTTGAAAAGTGTGGGAACGAGCCACTTAAAACCAAACATGAGCTGAATGGAATCATCAGGGGCTCTTGTTCTCCTTCTGCTTTCCTTTCTCTTAAGTGATGATTGTTTAGTTTGAGCAGTAGGTCACGGGTGGATTTCGCTTTCTGAGCAACTGAGTATTATTTTAAAGTCATTGGAGACACTGGTCTTAACCTTCCTCACATTTTGAATAAATCTTCCCTTGTCCCATCAGATACCAGATCGCAGCCAGCCTCAGCATGCAGCGCTACGCCCTGGTGTTCGGAGTGAACACCTTCATGGCGCTGCTGCTGCAGTCGCTCCTCACCGTGGTGGTGGTGGACTCCGTCGGCCTCGGCCTCGATGTTTTCACACAGGTGACAAATCAGATTTCACCAAATACCAAAGATACCTAAGTTTTGTGTTAGAAATGTTTAGTACCCCAGCACATAGAAACTGCCGGATGCTAACTTGCATATGTTGGGCAATTTGCACAATTAGCATCAATTGCATTAATTAGCATTATTACCATTATAGCCTACAGTATGTGGACAATAGCTATACAATGACTTGGCCGATTTTGGAGTAATTTGGGGGGTTATTAAGGAAGCTGAGAATCCTGACATTTCCAGGATCAATAATGGCAGTCTTAACCAGAAAATGTCAATTTCTGTACTCTGGGGGCTGATTTTGATTCATTTTGGAAGATTTTGGGCAGTCTGGATCATTTGGATTGGACAAATTGCCTATTTATTTGTAAAAAGAAATGTTATTATAATATGTTATTATATTTATCTTGTGCGCTCTATATCCAAAGATTGCAACACTACTCATGGTAGTCAAAATCCGTCCACCGAGTACAAATATGGCCACTTTCTGGTTAAAACTGCCATTTTTGATACTTAAAATGTCAGAAATCAATTCAGCATCCTCAATAATCCATAAGTAATATATTATAAGTCATTTTTTTACTATTGTCTGCATAGGCTAGAACGCACTTATGCTAATTGTGCAAATTGCCCAATATATGCAAGTTGATATCGGGCTGTCTCTGTGCTATACATTTTTAACATAAAACTTTGGGGTACTCAACATTTCCGGGGTCACTATGCTAGACTATTTCCACATCTTGGCCATGCTATTTCTCTACACCCCGCAGGGTTCATTTGCTAACTACCTTGTTTCCTTCCCTTAGTTCCTCATCTATGGCTGCTACTTTGCTGTCATTTCTCTGGTGTTCCTCCTCGCTGGTGTGTGCAAACTGGCCTCCAGGAGGCGCTGCAGGCAGGGGGGGGCTGACAGCCCAGAGCCAGACTCTCCTTCAACACAGGACGCCAGCTCCACTAGATAGGCCTTTATCATAGGTATCAATTCTCTTGATATGCTTGAGCACCATGGGTTCACGGAAGAGGGTTAGTTTTTCTGACAGATATTACGATTCGATTTGCGATATTTGTTTTTAAGCAACCTAACGGAAGTTTATTGTAAAATGCGGCCATATCTCCGGCTAGGAAGGTCGTATCAAAGTGCTCCCGTCTCTAGCAGCCCCGCAGCCCGAGCTACGAGTGAAAGGACTAAACTTACATGAAACTTCCGTTGGGTTGCTTTAAAGTCAAGCTTCAGTTTAAGATTCACCCTGTAATAGAAACATGTGATGGAGCATTACTAACCTGACTCAGATTCAACTCCGATTCAAAAATACTTTGCAGGTGATTGGATCAATCTGTCAATCACCTTCTATCATGAGCCACTTCTGATTGGTTAACAATGGCATGTACATGTGGAGCACAGCACTCCTGATTGGTGTGGATGACTAACACACAAGAAGAACAAAAAAAAGAAATCATAAAGAAAATTGCATCATTTAAAATCGCGATTTTGATTTAAAATCGATTAATCGTTCAGCCCTAGTGCCACATAAGAAACATGTAGAAATGACTGCTGGTAGGAAATGTACAATGGGTTAATTCCAATAGGTTTGGTAAAAACCCACTTCCTGCTGCTTCTGAGAGAAGATACTTGAGAGCACATGTGCAGAATGACCAAAACGAGTTGCGTGATAATCACTCTTATGTTTACTCACACTTTTATTTTCATTCAAGTGAGTATTAAAAAAAAAGACTTGTAATGCAGCTTTAAAAAACTGCTGATCACAGATGAAAGGCTTCATCGGATATATGATATTGAAAAATGTTTACGAATGTTCAGAATTCGTAAGAAGTCAGTGCCTTAATGTCAAGGCAAGAGCTGAATGAACACTAAGGATGGTTCCTTCCTAACGGTACTGCTGCTCTTGTGTTACTGCGACACCAGCCTTTATTCTGAAGAAACTGTTTTTGTTATTTCCTTCTGTAATTGCATAGATTGTGTATTGGAGTTTATCAATATGAATCAATGTGACTGACAGTATGTTATATTGTTTGATATTGACATGTTACCCTGTGGGGATCATGGATGTATACGAAATGTACTAATGTATGTTAGAACTGTATACATGTTTATTTAAGTTCACGTTTTTAAGCTCACTATCACTTCGATTTTTGACGTTGTAATCAGTAGAAGTAAAAGCTAACGGCAGGCAGCCTATAGAAAAACGACACATGGCTGCACACCACCACGGCTGATGTTGAGCAATAAAAGAACTACTACTGTAAAACAGAAATAAGTGTAAAAAATGTAAATGTATTTTAAGAAAATGGCCTTTTGCTGTGCGAATGGGCCCCGCCCCGCTGCTGCAGTGCTCCACATGTTAAAGTTGTCTCATGGTGAACACAAATATCTAAACTATCCCCACGGCTGTGCCATGTGTGTGTGAGTGCATTGGATGATGAGTAGTCTCCATCAGTGTGTGTGTGAATGTTTCCATGGGATGTTAAAATAAACAATAACTGTAGAATTCTTTGCACAATCTTTTACCTGCACTACGCAAAGTGAAACATTCCTAGTTGCTGTCTCTATGCAAAAATCATCAAAAATGACATGCCTAATAAACATACTATTTTGTTATGGGTGTGTTTTTACTGTTCCTTTTATTTCTCATTATATATTCAAATGGACAGAAATAACATCTATCCAGTGTTGTAGCCACACTTCAGATTAACACTAATGTCAGCATGTTCATATCATATGCATGTTGTGAGCATGTTCAAATAAACACATTTTCTCATTAAAAGTAAGCTGGAATAGAAAAGTAGTAGAATTTTTAAGTTCTTCCAAATAAACCAACATTTAAATGACAGGTTTTAATGCTATATAATAGGAAAACAAGTGGGTGAATACTTTTGCAAGGCGGTTTACATAATGTGTAATCAGGTCATTTCCTGTTCGTCAGAAACACTGTCCTGTGGTCCTCTAAACACATAATGAATACACGTCCATTTCAAACTTTTATTTTGATTTAATAGTAAAGATTCCTTTCCTTTACCCAGCACAGGCTGCTCGACGCCTTTGAGGGGGTGTGTGTGTGTCAGGTGAGGCTCCAGATGACAGTGAGCATGGACATGATGCCATTAAGGACAGCGACGCCAAAACCCATGTTGAAACCAGATGCATCTCTAGAAGAAAAACACAGATTCCTGCTTTTAAAATGTTGCATCCCTTAACTGCTGTCTGCTAGTGAGGTTATTTTGATCCACAATGATTGGATGTTTATTAATATTCAGATATCAGTCTGATATATTGCTTTTTTACCTGATGTGTGCCGGTTTCAGCGGTTTTATGGATACAATGCCAGGTTGGTACGAGTCCAGGTAGGTGAGGGTCCACGAGAAGACACAGCAGATACATCCCACTGATACTGACAGCACCAGGATACTCCAAAAACCTACAAACACACACACTAAACAATTACTGTACATAATGATATATTGATACTTGTAATACTGTATTCATGTGTTCAACAGCTCAGTAAATCGGGGACTAAATGAACAAATCTAAATGTTTACCCAGCATCCTTTGTTCAGTCCCGTCCTCCCCTCTAACTCTTTCCGCTCGCAGCTCTGAAACAGAAAAACTGAATTATGAGGAAAAAAATCGGACTTCTCAGAATTTTAAAAACATTTTTCTGCAATGAGTACTTTTACCCCGAATACTTGAGGTCGATTTTCCTAATCATACTCAAATACGTTTACTTAAGTGCCATTCTTGATGTAGTACTGTAAATCTAGTATATTCACAGTTTGGTATTACAGTAGTAGCTACTTGTACTCAAGTATACTCGGACTACTTAATCCACCACTGATTATTTGTAGTTTATAGCCACGTTTCAGAAAACTGTATGTAAAAGCAGCAGTTTGCACATCATTGTGTGCGCGGGAGGCGAGACACACCTCTGTCCACAGGCGCACGCTCTTACCTTTGAGTATGGGGTAGATGAGAGCGCACACAAAGCCCACAGCGACCGCAGCTGCAGCGGAGCCCAGGACTGACAGCACGAGCACCGGCCACGGTTTAAAGCCGCTCCGGTTGGTGACTGACCGTCCCGCTCTTCCCCATTCATTCTCTCCTGACAGGAGACTCTCCCCGGGTCTCACAGAAGGACAGTCTCTGTGCTCCATGTCCGGAAATGTGTCTGAAAAGTTCCCCGTGCCTCTCTTGACGCACTTTAACGTAACTTGCTTTGACGTTATATTGGACACAGATAGCGTATTAACTAACTCCTTTACGAGATAGACTATATGTGTCAAAAAGTGCACATTATAAAAATGACTGAGCGTCCCGGAGGAGCATCAGGAATGTTCTTCTTCTTCTTCTGCCTGTAGTAGCACTTCCGCACACATAAATGTCCCTCGGGCTATTCCGTCACTGTAGTTTTATTTAGGAGAGGAGTATCCTATCAGAGCTTTTATTTTGAAAGGAACGGTATCTCATGGGCAGAAATGTGTACATTTATTTTGAAAATAACAAACCGGAAAAGGTGTTGACGCATTATCGTTGTCTGTCAACAGCAGTGATCAGATCTACTTGAGACGCCACAAAGCCCACTTGGTAAGGAAACTAAACATCACGGTACGTTTAATACAAATCCACTGTGCTGCTTTGGTACTGTTATAGAAAAGGCGGGAGCACAGTGGTCGCGTGATCATTTATTTGTCGTGTACTCAGTCGTTCAGTACCACGGGGCTACATGTAGTGGTAACATTGGTTTGTGACGTTATTCTGCTGCTGCTGCTTTAGCTAAGAGTAGTCGTTCTCTTTACCCATTAATGTCCACACAGCGTTCGTACTGCATATATCCGTATCTGCATACTGCTACTAGCTTGGCAGCATTTAGCTTTTCTAAAGCACCAGCCAAAATGACGGACCTGTTAAACGGACTTTCCGGGTAAAGTAAAGGAGCTACCTGACTGCTCACCTGTTGCTCTTATTAGCAGACATGATCAATAGCTAACGTGACATCGTACTTCCCCATGTACAGATAAACTCCACTTAGCATTACATACACATTTACAGTTGAAATTATCACTGCTTTTTATTGTCCTTGTGTCTTTCAAAACACAATTTATCAGCATTTAATAATCAAATGTTTCACCTCAAATGCAAAATCTAAAAAAGGTGGACCTCCTTGGTGTAAAATTACCCGGATGTTCTTCATCCATAGAGCAACCAATCATCCCCTCTTTTACCTGTAGCCTACCTGTCGGACTCAGGCCTGACTAGTTGATTATACAAATCTTGAACCAAATAACTAAATAAAACGAAGATATTTTTTATTGGATTTTGGAATATTGCAGACTTACATGGAGAGGGTGACAGTAGACCATGTCTGTGTAATTGTGGCTGGTGTCAGTGTTACAGTAGGGGGACACTAAGGTCATTGTAAAATGTCTAATAGCACCAATGGATAATGTGTGCTAACAGTAGCGTGGCGTGGGGGAAAATGTAGGGGAAGCCCATTTTTTGGGTCGGGGGGGTGGTCAATAACGTAACCAGATGAGTGATTACAGCGCCCGGTATCATTTTACACACATTTGTATCACACAGATGCAGGACTTGCACACGCCTGTTATCTAACCGACAGGTCCGCACGCACTCTCCAGCTGAAACTCTCTTCTTATTAATTTAAGCATTTTACTTATTAATGTATGCAAACAATCACACAATCTGTGATTTTTGGATTTACCGTGCCTCTCAATTGCCCGTGACAGGTTGGCAAGGTCGATGAATCCTGAAGTTGCCCAAGTATTGTTCAGGGAGCACGAATCCTTGTCAAAAAGAAGACATGGCCAGCCAAATAGACGCTGAAGTTTAGCGCTTCCAGTTAGCCACTCCGTGCGGACATAATTGTCCTCATTGAACGTCCGATTATCTCCCTTTTCCCTCTGTGTACACACAGCTCGAGTGCGGGCATTGGCCTGTCATCTGATTTAATTTTTAGTTGCTGCTGTAGCGGAAGTTTAGTAAAGTTATGTTTGATTAAGTACGCCAAATCTCCACCCTCCATAATGCTTCATTTGCTTGATAATTTCTAACGGCGGTGATGACAGTTACAGTATTAAAACTGATGTTGATGTGATTTGATTGGATGGCAGTGTCCAATCAAATCGCCAGCCGCCAGCCGCCCCTGAAGGGAAGCTAGAGGCGGCTGGCTTCCCTTGGCATGGCCCTGACCAATCACAGGTTGGCAGGGGCATCACGTGGGCCTCATCTGATTGGTCAATCCCTCCATTTTTTTTCACCAAAGGAAGCCAGATTCGGCTGGCCTCCTCTCGCAACAGTGAGTGCAATCTACTGTTTCACCATAACATCTAGAGGGGCGCTGTTTGTTTCACTCTTTGGAAAATACTCAATGAGAATGGGGGAGAGACGGGCCGGCAGCAACACACAGTAAAGGAGAATTATCGAAACAAAACAAAGTGTTTTTATTTATTTATTTAAATTATAACTACAATCCGAAAAAACAGAGGAAGCCTGGCTTCCCTTGGCCTCCGGGAGAAAACGCCACTGTGTGCTAACAAGACAGAGCAGACCTCTGCATTGTGCATTCTCAAATTGACCAACCAGAATCGAGTATTCAACCAAGCAATGTAATCATAAGAATACATTTGGATTTAAAATAGATTGAACAGATCATTGAATCATATCATTTTTTGTTGTGTGTGTGTGACCTGTTTTGGCAGTCATTCATTTAAAAATGATACCCAAACCCTTTTATGGGTTTGACTTGTGGTGGAAAATTAGGCAATAGAGCTTAGTCATGTGAAGATGATCTCGGTGATGTGTCTCTTTTGCTCTAACCGATACTGGCTCTCCTGCTGTGGGAGCAAAGTAGTGTTGTGTCCAGGAAAAAACAAAAAAAGAGGAACCTGTTATTGTTAAAATCCTAATCCAGATGTCCTCCCTGACAGCTTCTTAGTGACTCAAAACAGGCCAAGTGTGTGTGGTTGTGTGTTTTCAATATGTGTGTGTCTGTGGTTGGTCAGCAGCAATAGGCTGACTGTTGGTTAGATATTTATTTAAAGCAACATGCTGTCAGCAAGTATAACATCACATAGAAGAGGGAGACAAGGCTGTGTGTGTAGCAGTATGTGGGTAAACAAGTGGGGGTTGGGAGATTAAAGAGGAAGTGTGAGTATAGAAAATGGGGAGAGAGTTAATATGTGAGAAGAGGAAGAGCTTTATTTGAAGCAGTTATATTATGCTAATGTCACGGTCTCACTGAGCTTTACAGTGTGCAGTCAGGCTGCTTGAGGCAGTATTTCAATAGAGTCATCTGCAGAGGACTCCAACACAGAGCCGTCACATGCTTCACTCAGAAGGACAGTGTACTGTGGCGTTGTGGTAGGAAAATAACATAAAAAGACAAAGCAGAATGTTAGTTACAGCTAGGGCTGGGCGGTACTGTATGACAAAAAACTCATATCACAGTATATTTCCAAATGATAACGATATATCACAGCATTTATTTATTTTTTCATTGGTTGGAAATGTATTTACATTGACACGTTTTGGCCCCACAAAATAACACCTGATCAGTGGTGGCCCCCATGAGTCCTATGTGGTGAAGGAATCAGAATGTTTGAACATGTAAACAAACCAACAACAGATTGTCACCAGCCTGTTACTGAGACTGTTCTTTTACTTAAGTCTTTTATTCCACACTGCTGCTGGGTGGCTTTTAGTTCAGCGAATGCTTTATTTGATATGCAGCAATTGTTTCTATAGGAGAATCATTTAAAATATCGTAGGACATGTTTATTTCATTTTAGGATGCTAAAATCTAGTAAAATCGTGCTGAGATATCTACTGTACTGCCTAGGTAGGGCTGGACACTAATAATAATTAATTCTACAAACAACAATAACAGATTTTATACAAATAAAAATGTGCGCATTAAATAAATAAATGTCCTGAAATGTTCCCATACCCTGCTGACCTTCGGTGTCTCTGTCCCCTGCAGGACTTTGGCTTCTCCTCTGTGGAAGTTGCAGCTGTGTGCGTGTGTGTGTGTAGGGCTTTTTCTCTGCACCGTGATGTCTTCAGAGCTGCTGGTAGATCTGGGCGAAGACCCGTCGACGGCACAGTTGGGACAGCTGAAGCTGACAACGATAGAGGACCAGCAGTGGCCCGCAGATGAGACCACTCTCAGCAAGTCAGGTGAGAACACGTTAGAGACCCCCTAACCCTTACCATAATCTTATTGACATGCAACATTCACTTGGGCTAACGGTCACATAGGGCTGCTCAATTAATCGTATTTTAATCGCGATTACGATTATGGCTTGCAACGAGTACGAAAACAACGTAATCGAAATAAAACGATAATTATTTCTGGGTTTTTCAGTTGAATTATACTTAAAGTTTAGGGTAATCAACTGTTAAAAACATACTGTTCAACATTTTTTTCTCCAATAAATGGATGTTTTCAAAAGTCAATGAATAATCGCATTTAATAATCGCAATTACAATTATTGACCCAAATAATCGAGATTATGATTTTTGCCATAATCGAGCAGCCCTACGGTCACATCCTAATATCTAACCGTAACTTTTGAACTATGAGGTCAGGATTCAGATGTGTGTGTGTGTTTCAGAGACCGATATGTCCCAGCGCTTCGATGCCGACTCCCCCCACCTGTCCTGGGACCATCCCTTCTATGACATCGCCCGGCATCAAATCATTGAAGTTGCAGGTCGGTCCTTCAAAACGTTTATTTTCAAAGCACACACATTTTTTACTTTTGTTTATTAATTTAGTAAAAAATAATCCACACATAAGCTTCACAAAGAAATGAATAAAGAGTAAGCTTCTCAAATAAATGTTGAGCCTTTAGCTTCGCAGTGGCCTAACAGTGGTGACGCAGAGCCATGTGACCGTTACAGAGTTCATTTAAAGGTCACTTTAAGGGCTGTTTTGTATATATCTGAGACCTGTAATATACTGTTGAAAAAGAGTATAATAGGGGACCTTTAATTCTTAGCATTAGCTTTTGACTTCAAAATCATAAAGTGGTGTTAACATGTGGAGATTATCCTGCTGAAAACAACATGTAAGGATGTTAATCATGTGTTTGCCAAAGATCTTAGTTTCTGTAATAATCCAAAATCACCGTTACTTCCTCACTTTGGCTTACACCATAATGTTGAAAATATTTCTTCACACATATCTTTGGGTGCATCAGAGATATATGTGTGGGATCATATTTAATTATGTGGGGACTGAAGAATACCTTTTGTGTAGATCATTTGTATGCCACAATACATTAGTGTATTAATTTATAGTGAGGCTGATCTGAATCTGTACTGTTCATCTTTAACCAACACTATTTCACACTTAAATGTTAGGGATGGGTATCGTTAACGTTTTAACGGTACCACTACTTTTATCGATACCACTTATCGATCCGGTCTTTTAACGGTACTTTTATCGGTTCTTTTGGAGAGAAAAAATGAGGTAAACTAACTAAACAAATTGTGAACAAAATTAACATAGCTTATTATTTAAATTAAATACATAATACTTCACATCAAAAGAAACAACAATGTTTTAACAAATCATATTAAATAATCTGATGACAGAACTGTAAACAGAATAGCTGAAACTTTAACAAAATAAATAACTCAGTTACCTACTAGGGAAATGTTTACTCAGAATTTTTCTTCCACACTTGTCCCTGCTAACTTCTCAGTAAATGAGCTAGTAGATCATTTTAATTCAAAAATAAAAAATGTTATAGATGCCATTGCTCCAACTAAGGTAAAGGAAGTGTCTGGCAAGAAAATATCTCCATGGAGAAAGGCCATGACCGTGAAAACAGAAAAAAGAGTGTCGAAAAGCTGAACGCAGGTGGCGAAAAACAAATCTCCAGGTTCATTTTGAAATCTATAAAGAGAGACTTGGCTTTTATCATTTGGAATTGAAAATTGCCCGACAGTCTTTCTTCTCTGATATCATTGCCAAAAACAAGGCACGTGCCTTGTTTGCTACAGTCGACAGACTAACCAACACCCCAGTGTCAGTAGCCTCTGAATTTCTATCCACCAGGGCGTGCAATGACTTTGCCTTCTTCACTGACAAAATTCAGAAAATCAGACAAGCAGTCAGTGCCTCTGTATCAGGTAAAACAGATGTGTTGTGTCTGTGTCCACCTAATATAATTTCAAACACCAGGACACAATTCCATCAGATTAATGATTAAAAACCTAGAGGACATTATACAACTCCTGCTGCCTTGATATTATTCCAACAAGGTTTTTCCAAAAAAAATTTCCTTGCATGACCTCAGATCTACTTCATATAGTAAACAAGTCTCTTCACTCAGGTGTTTTTCCACAATACATGACCTTTCTCTTTCTCAACTCGCTACTCGGAGGGAAGTCGCTGTCATATGCCTTGTGAACACTCCGATAACTACCTTTGGCAGAGCGACACTTGCTTTACAAATAAGGCAAATAACCTTTGAATGTGACATCACAACAAAATATTCTTCCTCCCATTCTGGGTGGAAGTGGTTTGTCTTTAGCTTCTTGCTCGGTCCCGCACTCATTTTGTTGTTTGTCTCTTGTTTGTCTCTTGAACTTAATTTGAGTTTTCCCGGCACTTGACTGATTTTGTATCGCTTTGCATTCTGGGTTAACAGACTGGAAAGCGATAGGTCGCTTTTTCTGTCAATCAAGTAAACTCCTGAATTAAGTGGCAGGGAGGCCAAGGGAGGAGGGATCAAAACCTGTTTTATCTATTTTAACGGAGCTGGATTTTTTCTTTTTTTATGACTGACTCGCGATCTACTAGCATTGCCCCCGCGGTCGACCGGTCGACCGCGGGGGCAATGCTGGTAGATCGTACTGGGCACCTCTGGTCTAGACGCTTCAGTAATGAACAATTACAGGCCCATATCAAACCTGCCATTTCTAGGTAAAATCATCGTTGAGTAATTTCTTGCATTTAAATAACTGTTTTGATGTGTTCCAGTCAGGATTTCGTCCAAACCACAGCACTGAGACTGCTCTTGTAAAGGTCTTCAATGACATCCACTTAAACACAGGCAGTGGCAGAACTTCAGTGTTAGTATTATTAGATCTCAGTGCTGCGTTTGACACTGTTGACCACAACATATTACTAGACCGACTGGAAAACTGGGTGGGACTTTCATCAATAGTTCTAAATTGGTTTGAATCCTACTTAAAGGACAGAAACAACTTTGTTTCTATCGGTAAATACAAATTTGAGTTGACAAATATGACATGTGGGGTACCTCAAGGCTCCATCTTGGGGCCTCTTCTCTTTAACATCTACATGCTACCACTGGCTCAGATAATGGAAAACAACAAAATAAGTTACCATAGCTATGCGGATGACACACACATTTACATAACAATTTCACCAGGAGACTATGCTCCAATTCAAACACTGAGTAAGTGCATTGAACAAATCAATGACTGGATGTGTGAGAACTTTCTCCAATTAAACAAAGTGTTTTTGGAGCCAAGGCAGAACGTATAAAAGTTAGCGCTGAGCTTTAGTCTGCAATGTTCAAAAGAACAGATAAAGCCAGAAATCTAGGTGTAGTCATGGACTCTGACCTGAGTTTCAACAGTCACATTAAAACAGTTACTAAATCAGCCTACTATCACCTAAAGAACATATCTAGGATTAAAAGACTAATGTCATAGCAGGATTTGGAAAAACTTGTCCATGATTTTATCTTCAGTAGACTCGACTACTGCAATGGTGTCTTCACAGGTCTCACTAAAACATCTATTGGAAAGCTGCAGCTGATTCAGAACGCTGCTGCTCGAGTCCTCACTAACACTAAGAAAGTGGATCACATCACTCCTGTTCTGAAGTCTTTACACTGGCTTCCTGTGTGTCAAAGAATAGATTTCAAAATACTGCTGCTGGTTTATAAAGCACTGAATGGTTTAGGCCCAAAATACATTTCTGACCTCCTGCTAAATTATGAACCATCCAGATCTCTCAGGTCTTCAGGGACTGGTCAGCTTTCTGTCCCCAGAGTCAGAACTAAACATGGAGAAGCAGCGTCCAGTTGTTATGCTCCAAACATCTGGAACAAACTCCCAGAAACCTGCAGGTCCGCTGCAACTCTTACTACTTTTAAATCCAGGCTGAAGACTTTTCTTTTTGCCGCTGCTTTTAATTGAAACTGAGCGGTTGTGTTTTCGTTTTTGGTTAATGAACATTTGAGGCTAGTAACCCCAGGGAATCAGTGTCTGGGGACTTTTTCCTGGTTGATTTTCTCTGTGTATGCTGCTCGGGACGTATGTGCCGTGCCATACAAGAGTACACAGCTCATGTTCGGAGAAACCTTAAAGAAAGGCATCAGTAAAGTGGAACTTCTGTGTGAACTATTCACATCTTAAACTGCACTGTAACTTTTTATTCATGTATTTTTTCTTTTAATGTTTCTTTTATTATCTTTTCTTTTTAATGACTGTTTTTAAATGCCTTTGTCTGAATGTCTTTCATTTTTGTAAAGCACCTTGAATTGCCTTGTGTTGAAAGGTGCTATATAAATAAACTTGCCTTGCCTTACCTCTAATCATTAACCCATGTTTGTAGAATGGAGTTAACTCTGTGTGTTGCTGCTAGCATACATAATACCTGACATGGAAACGTGGACGGGGCTACAGAGCTACTAGAAAGACAGTCGAACCCGGTGCATTTCTCCGTCTGGATGTGGAGCACTTTTGCTAAATGTTTAGACAAATTGCTCGTGTTACCGCCCTTACATGCTCAACTCTTATTGCACTTTTGGTAACGAGTATTGTCCACATCGAGACGGGTAAAGTTTAACCACACCTCGGAGCGCGTTCACTCCGTGTGTGTGTGTGTGTGTGTGTGTGTGTGTGTGTGTGTGTGTGTGTGTGTGTGTGTGTGTGTGTGTGTGTGGTGTGTGTGTGTGTGTGTGTGTGTTGTGTGTGTGTGTGTGTGTGGTGTGTGTGTGTGTGTGTGTGTGTGGTGTGTGTGTGTGTGTGTGTGTGTGTGTGTGTGTGTGGTGTGTGTGTGTGTGTGTGTGTGTGTGTGGTGTGTGTGTGTGTGTGGTGTGGTGTGTGTGTGTGTGTGTGTGTGTTGTGTGTGTGTGTGTGTGTGTGTGTGTGTGTGTGTGTGGTGTGTGTGTGTGTGTGTGTGTGGCAACTGCCCCGCCCCCTCACAAGCAGGCGGGAGAGAGATATCTCTCGTCTGGATTGGAAAGATCGAAAATACTAATTGCGTATTAGAAACGGAGTTGGCGACACTAAAACTGCAATATAATGTTTGAGTAGCAATAATACAAATGACATATATTTTTTACATGTCTCCAGTACCGATAAAAAGACCGCTAACGTCGGAGCTTAACGGTACCACGGTCTTTAATAATTCAGCTCCGGGGCCCGTTTAATACCGGGGCTTAAATGTGCAGGTCAATTTGTAACATTTGGAGTGCTTATCAACTTATTTAACAGCAGAACCACTGTTTTTGAAACAACAACAGGTCATGATAATGTTGAATCCATGTGTGTTTTCTGTTTGTAGGTGATGATAACTTTGGCAGGAAGGTGATAGTGTTTAACGCATGTAGGATGCCTCCACATCACCAACTGGACCATCACAAGCTGCTGATGTAAGAACCAGTAAACATCTAAATGCAGTCCAAATACACACATGTATTTAAATGAAAGTGTCATGTTTTATTATTCTCATTGCAGGTATCTTAAAGGAACACTGGATCAGTATGTTGAAAGTGATTACACTCTGATCTATTTCCATCATGGGCTGACCAGTGAAAACAAACCCTCTCTCAGCTGGCTGCGGGATGCATACAGGGAGTTTGACAGAAAGTAAGCGCAACGACTCACACGACAAGTGTTCCTGAGCTGCTGTGTCAACATACTATCCTCAAAAACCCTCCCAAGGCTTTTTCAAATGTTTCTATGACAACAATATGTTGACAACGCATCACTGCTTTTTCAAGACGGACTAGATTAGCCTCCTTGGATTTAATGATCAGTCTAACAGCTGTGGAGTACGGTTTGCAAAAGTCACAGCATGACTAATGAAATAACTATGGGAGATGATAGAACAAACTTCTCAAGTTCATGTGAAATAAAGCACACACAGTTATGTGTATTTTATATAAATGAATTTACAATATAAGACACATTTCAATCCATCTACACATCTTTTTCTCCACCCTTGACCTCCTTGCCTATTGCATCCTCCATTTAGGAGTGTTTATCATACTAAATAGTTTTAGAAAACAAAACTTGCTATTTGAGCATGACACCAACAGATTACAGAGATTACATTACATGTCACATGTTAGACGCTTTTATCCAAAGCGACTTCCATACTCAATACTGTGGACAATCCCCACAGGAGCAATTTGGGGTGAAGTGTCTCACAACGACATGCTGACTGCAGTGGGGTTTGAACCTCCCCTGATCCGAACACCAACGCACAACCCACTGCACCACACACCTCCCAGATGTAGTTGTGATGTTTTAAAGTACTATATTATCTGCAGTTTGGCTACATTTGTGGTACTTATATATGTATTATATATGGAACAATACATCAACATGCAGAAAGATTGAGCTAGAAATCGAATCTTAACGGTGGTTTTAAAGTGATCAGTACAGTGCATGCCTCAGTGAAATGAGCAGATACTATACCTCAGAACCTTATCCTTGTCATGTGGACCTTATAGAATATTCTCTGTGTTTCAGGTATAAGAAGAACATCAAGGCGTTGTATATCGTCCACCCTACCATGTTCATCAAGACTCTACTGATCCTCTTCAAACCATTTATCAGGTTCTCTTTGTTTGTAAAGTTACACATATTAATACACATGACAGAAATGTACTTAGCCAAATGCAAGCATAAGATTTTCTTCACCCTTTTAGAATGTAAGCCACTCTTGTTTGACACTTTTCTTGTCAGCAGGACACTTTGAGTTGAAATTGAGTTTTAATATACTGCAATATTTCAAACTGACCTGCTGACCCACTAACAGACACATTGGCTTTTCTGTTACCGCTCCATAAGAAATGCCAACTTGTTGCAGCTGTAGTAAATGTGTGTAACTTATATCGAGCATTATTGTAAGCCAACATACTGTAAATATATGAATATTGTGATTCTTTAATCAGAAGGTCATCGGCTCATCATTAATGTTTACCTCAGATGGCAACAATAGTGACATTTATTTAAAGGTCACCTATTTGGCAGAATCCTTTTTTCCATTTTAACCGCTGGATGTTCTCTCTCTCTCTCTCTCTCTCTCGCTCTCTCTCTCCTCTCTCGCTCTCGCTCTCTCGCTGTCTGCTCTCCTCTCGCCTCTCGTCTCGCGCTCTCTCTCTCGCTCTCTCTGTCGTCGCTCTCGCTCGTCTCTCTCTCCTCATCTCTCGCTCTCGCACGTCTACTCTCTCTCTGCAGTCTTAAGTTTGGAAGGAAGATAAACCTACGTGAGTTATCTTGAGTGAGCTGTAGTGTAGTGTGGTGAAGTGTGAGCAGCTGAATCATTCCTGCCCCCGGTCAAAGAGTAAGAGGCTGATCAAATGTACTTCTGCAAAAGGTGCACTTTTTTAAAAATGATACACAAGTCATATCTGCTATTGATTTCCTATCTTTGTAAAGTAATGTGATAAAACAAATGACTTCAGAACACATTACTGTCTCTACTTTCAATTCTATATCCCATCCTGAGCCATAACTGATCTTTTGGTTTGTTTCTGTTCAAGGTACGACAACAAGTTGAGAGCGTCTCTGAAATCAGGCGCTGAGCCCCCCGTGTCTCCTCTTCATAGCCCTCCCCTCCCCAACCAGGTGTTTGGGGTGCCACTTGCAATGTAAGTGACCACATCTCTGCTGGTGTGTGTGTTAGATCTACTGATATTAGGTACTTCCCTTTAAGCAACTCTCTACTGGGATACTTCTTTACTCTAAATGCTAAACGAATGATGGTTACTGTATTAAAGACAGTATATACTTTCAATAATTAACTGTATGGTACATGTTTGTATGTCAGACTCAAACAAAGGAGTCAAGATGAGGATCCAGTTCCCGTGGTGATGAGAGACACCATCAACTTCCTTTCAGAGCAAGGTAACTCTTCTTCTGTTGGTCAAATTAGAGACACATCATTGATCCTTTTGTCCTCAGTAATGAATGTCTTTCTCTCTGTTAGGTTTGGAGATCGAAGGGATCTTCAGACGTTCTGCTAACGTGACGTTGGTAAAGCAGACACAGCTCCAGTACAACTCGGGTATGATCAATGACCTGGTTAACCATTCTATTCATCTCACTGTGTTTGAGCAACAAGGAAGTGTGTTTTAACTTCCCGTCTACAGGGGAAGTGGTAAAGCGTGGTGAAGACTCATGGCAGGGTGTATGAAGCGCAGAAAAACAACTAGTGATGAGTGCAGTGTATTTGGAGTTAGGATGGACTCAGCGGTGATGTGTGTTTGTGTGCTTTCTAGGGGCAACAGTGAATTTCAGAGAGATGGAAGATGTCCACTTGGCTGCTGTGATCCTGAAGACATTCCTGAGGGAGCTGCCTGAGCCCCTCCTCACCTACCAGCTCTACAACGACATCGTCAACTTCAGCTGTATGTTGGAATTACACTCTTTTCATTTCAGCGTCAGAGTTTCTAGGAATCTCATTCTGCTGGAATTAGAAACTATAATTATTCAGAAAACAAATGATATCAACTTTACAACTTTGAAGTATGAGGTAGCAGCATCAGTGTTATCCCCATCAGGTTCCTTCACTTTAGTTATGACTATTGCATTTTGGATTGTCAATTCTGCGCCAATATAATATATTTCATTACACATTTTTTGAAAAGTACTTACAGTACTTATACATTTGATAGTAATCAAGATTTGATGAAAGATTCAGATTCATACCCCTCCAAAGACTTTGCATATATAGATTTATATATAAATACCGTATATATATATGTAAAGTGTACACATATAGTAACCCTGTTTTTTTAAATTAATTTGTTACTCTTTATTTGGAGTCACATTGATAATACAGTTTGATTGACAGATCATTCTATTAAGTGCCCCAAAAATAGAAAACAAAACGTAATAATAATAAATAGAAAGTAAACAGACCTGAGAAGCAGGTTTAATATTATACAGAGGTTGTTTGAAATGGAAACTAAGTCTAGGAGTGTACAGAAGCACAATCAGACGGCGGAGATGGCAGCCTGTTGCAGCAGCTTCCACTGTGTTTCCTGATTATTATTTTTGGGGATTTTGTTTTAGGGTTATTTTATTTGTATTTTTTATTCTATTATTTAAGTCATTTTGTCATTCCTGAAGATTTACTGTCAACATGCTGCTGTGACAGCTTCTTTCTATCTGGAATATGTATCGCTGCCACTGTCTCCATGCTCCCTCCAGTGTCCTGAGCTCTGATTGGTGCTTGTGTTGTGTTCAGCTGTACCCACTGACAGCCAGGTGGAGCAGCTGAAGACCCTGATGGAGTCTCTGCCAGAGGAGAACAACGTGTCACTGCGGTACCTCATCTCATTCCTGGCCCAGGTACACATGGAACACACCTACTATATTTCAGAATATCAGCAGCTGGTCTGCAATCACCAGTAACCTGTGTGTGTGTGTGTGTGTGTGTGTGTTCAGGTGTCAGCCAACAGTGAGGTGAATAAGATGACCAACAGTAACCTGGCTGTGGTGTTTGGGCCTAACCTGCTCTGGGGGCGGGACAACGCTATGTCACTCAGTGCCATTGGGCCAATCAACAACTTCACCAGAATCCTGCTGGACCAACAGCACCTGGTCTTCACCTAAACCCCCCCCTCCACCTTCCATCCTGCAGGCTCTCTTCCAGCCAGTCCATCAAAACAGTAGACACTCTGAAAATTAATTCTGCTCACACCATTCTCTACATTCTGATTAGCATTGTCTTTATATAGAGCCTCCATTTCCATGTGACTCGAGGCACCAAGATGGATATAGGAGAAATATTAGACTGCAGGCAAATAACCCTTACAATAAACGAGTTATAGCACACACGTCAACAGGAAATACTTTGTTGGCTTGCCCACATTCACACTGGTATGATAGGAATTTGGAGACGCTGATTCAACTTCAAAGTGGCGAGTCATATATTCTTTCTGCTTCTGCTGTCTGTCATTCAGCCTCATGATGTAACAGTAATCATGAACAAACCAAAAACAAGATTATATAGATTTACAGAAATAATCACTTTGAATAAACTCACAGCACATATTAACAGAATTAAAGAAGGTGGCGATATCCTTCATTTTGGTCAGGAATAGAAAAAAGAGAGAGAAATATCTCCAAGTTTCACATGTATCCTCCTCCCTAGATGAAAATGAAGATACAATTCAGGCTAGCACACTTTTAAGTGTTGTACCATGATCAGTTTATCTTCCTTGGCTTAAATCAAGTAAAAATATTGGTTGTGTTCCAATGTGAATGCATGGTGAGTCTCACACACCTACAGCTCTGTTTTCCAGCCCTCCCAACCAACCTACATGTTTGTGTTTATTGTATTTAGGCGTCTCTGGCCCGCCCTATCATGTTTAACTTCTATACACAGATGAATAGCAGCTGGACTTCCCTGTATACCTCTGCCATAACACCTGTAGTCAGGGCGATACATCCTCATTTTTAGGTGCAGACTCAGAAAACCAAACGGCCTCTTTGTTATGATGCCAAACTTGAAGATTACGGAGGTGCGTGAACGTCTCAGGTTAATTAAAATTCTGACTTTTTTCTAAATATTCTGAGATTAAAGTCAGAATTCTGGTCACATCTCAAAAGTTTTTTCCGTAGAACAGCATATTCCTTTACACAATTTGACGCCCTGTTGACTTTTGGTTAATGCTTATGCCGCTGATGAAGTTAGTTTAAGCTGTATAAGGGTTTCTGGTCATAATGGTCTCGTAGTCAGGGGTAAACCACAACAAGACGTGCACTTAAATAACACACACATGCACTTTTTTATATAACCACAAATGCTTGATAGGGATTTTCTTGTTGCCACAGTATGGGGGCTATTTTTAAGTATTGTTCATACATTATCCCCTCAGACCTGTGATAAGGTGTTTTGTGAAATGACCAGACTAAATACATTATTAAGTATTAAATTGATATTAGCCATAAGCTCAGCTGTAACAGTCTGCTAAATACAGATTACACATTTGATTAATTAGAGAGCCACCATCAGGTTATTTGAGCATGACAGAAAGCAGTTCTTTAGGACTTTAATCACAAAGTTTAAGACTTGACCGATCAGACCGAGAAGTCAAACTGAAACCCAAGAGCCAAAACTCCATCACTCTTTGCTTTGCAGCCTTTGCTTACTGGGTGTCATTACTGCACTAGTGTGTGTTAATGTAGCTTAAGGTAGTGATTCCAAACGCTCCATGTTCACTTGTTTCTTACAATCTTTTCATTAGGTGTACAGTGTTTCCCACAGATCTGAAATATACTTGGGGGGGGGGGGGGGGGGGGGGGGTTGAGGTGACGTGCAACAACATTAACATGAACCTTTCTGTTGGTCGCTTGTTAGCAGACCCCTCACGCGATGGCAGAGCGAACAGGTACAGCCCATAGTATTAGCCCTATAGTTTAAATCTACTACCCACAAATAAACACATGGACATGGGTTACTATTTAAAAAAATAAATGGTAAATGTATTTAGGAACCTATCAATGTGATTTTAAGTGGGGGTGGACTTCAAATCCTCTAGGGGGGTCCGGGGGCATGCTCCCCCGGTAAGATTTTTTTTATAAATGTTGGAGTTAAATGCATCAATCTGGTGCACTTTGAGGGGAAAATAAAGAGACGAGATCTATGGAAACACCTATATGAAACAGAACTGGATACATTTCAATAATCATAAAATCATGGCCATAACCAATAACATACCATTTCCAATATGAAAAAAACACTGAAACTTGTTTATTTATTTATTTTTTGTTCATTTATAGTTGTGAGTGTGTCTGTGCTCCTGAATCAGCCTCTCCTGTCTCTCTCCTGTCTCCCTCCTCTCCCTCCTCTCCCTCCTCTCCCTCCTCTCCCTCCTCTCCTCCCTGCTCCTCTTTGAGGCAGCAGCAAAGACTAGTTTTAGCTCTCAACAAGTTTTAAAAGTGTATCTTACCTTTTTTCACCTAGTTAACTTTTCATTTATTTATTCATGCATATTTTACTAACCACTCCCCCCTCAAATGGAAATATGTGTTCACATAAATGGTGACCAAACCGTTTGAGACCCACTGAGAACTTAGACTGAGTTAACTATCTAAACACTCAGGGAGTCCTTTACCTCACCTGAATGACACACAGAGACCAATCAAGGGCTTTGATTTATGATCTGTATGACAGTGGCCATGTCGGCCAGTCACCCTGTGTGAGGCAGGCCACTTAACAGGCCAGGCCATCGGGAAACCCCCCGGTCCTCCCGATGGCCAGTCCGGGACTGGGTACAGGAGGCGTAGAGCAAGGGATCATTGTCCACAAGTTAATCAATCGCAGATGGCGTCGTGGTCACGGACGAATGAAAAAGAGATTAATGATCTCAATGGGATTTCACCTGGATAAATAAAGGTTTTGAATTTAATTGAATAAAAAAATATATATAAAAAAAACCTAAATGGGTCGCGAAATATACTTGGGCGGCCGTTAATATACCTGGGCGGCCCTCCCAAGTATAGTCTGTGTGGGAAACCCTGGGTGTAATTCCCTACCAAAAAGTGTTCCTGCAGTTGTTGTGAGTGGTGCCTCTTCATTCAGTTCCCAAAGCCTTAAATCAAATAGCTCCTTTTCTGCCATCTGTCTCCAATCTCAGCTCATCAAAAGCATTGCGTTCCATGTAAAATAAAAACATGTATTCCTGAGTTAGTGTTCTTTTGAACTATAGTTGTATAGTGTTATGCTGTATGTGACCTTATCTGAAAACAGTTAGTTGTTTGACCTCTGTGATCAGTTGTCTCCTTTCCTGTAGTTGTGCTCTTAATGTTAAGTCTCCTGGCCAAACTGTGCATTGAATCAGTCGTGTCTGTTTGTCAATAGCCAAATTACTAGCCTTGGGTTAATATAAGTATTGTATTTTTTTATGATGCTTAATATGATGTGACTGAAAAGCACCAAGATATCAGAGATGAAGTTGACTGAAGCTGAAAAACAATCTTTAATGTTGTAACTCCCAGTCCTGTCAATATAGATGCATATGGGTGTGTGTTGATGCTCACTTAGCTGGACACTGGACAGTTGAGTAGAAAAAATGTTGGGGTTTAAATATTAAGTGTAGTAGAATAACTCCTGTCAGTGTGTGTGTGTGTGTGTGCGCGTGTGTATTATTGTTGTCAAGTGCAATGGTATCTCCAATCTTGATGATGTTCATTATTTGATATGATGGGAAAGTTGTACAGCTTATTGTAAAGAAACAAAAATGATATGAACGTTTTTCATATCATCTCAGAGGTGCAAGTTTGTCTTTGATAACAGAACATGTATATGTGTGTGTGACCATGTGCATGCCCTTGCCTTATTTGTTCCATGTGGATTAGCCATTGAAGTGCCAGTGTGCCGTTCTGCCATAGATTCTAACATGGGCTCAACAGAGCTTTGTGCATTTTTCTGTACTTACATTTGCTGTTTTGAGCACATACGTGTGTCCCAATAGTATGGCAAAATGTGTACCTGGTACACCCACAAAGTTGATACTAGATCTACTGTGCGGTTGCTATGGTAAAAAAAACAGCACTACGAATAAAAGTGCTACACATTGTTATTTTTCCTAAGTAACGTACCACTATAATGGTGTCAAAAAGAAGCAAGAATTCATTGTTTAGGGCTAATTGAGCAGTCTGGAATGATTTGGTACTATGTTGTTGCTCGAGAGCTAGCTAGCTAACGGCTAATAGTCACCCCATGGCATTTGACAATTTGGTGGAAATTCATGTTCACAGTGCGTGACATACAGTGTACAGACACAACGTTGGTGTGTGTTTGTTGACAGCATCAACAACAGGACTGAGGTGCCTTGAACAGAAAACCCAGAGAGGACAATGGAGACTCCAAGGCTTCTTGAACCCAGCTCTAATGTGACGCATGATCGCAAATCATTTCTGGTATTACTTAATAATTGTACAATTTCAATTTGGATTAGTCATTTTGTAACCCTGATTTATCTCTCTTAGCATGGCCATACTGCTCCCAAAGCGCACCTTATCATTTATTTGGCTTTCAGTCTTTGATCCTAGAATTCCTACAATATCTAGTCAACCAAATAATACATTATAATTCATGAACATTTTCAAATTATCATTTTGGATCACTTTTTATTTGATATGATGTTGCACAACCTATTCCTCAACCTTCTGATCTGACTAGATTAAAGTTATTTTTTAATGGAACATTTGAATTGTACAATATCAACAAAGTACAATTCTACGATATCATTGGTTCTCGTCAACTCTGCTGATCAATAGCAGCGCAGTCCAGTCTATTGATACCACCTGTCGTCATGGGCAACCTTACCAATGATTAGGTTTCTGGGTGGATATATTGAGAGGTGCTCTTATTTTCTTAACCACTTTCATTCAGCAATTACTTTTGATATGTTGTGGATATTTGTTATATGTATTATTATAATGGTATAAAACCTGTAATTTCAATGTGTGCAAAGAATAAACAAATGGTAAAAGCAAGCTCAGGTTTTTACTGTTCTTTTTAAATTGTAAAAAATAAACCAATTTTAAACATTTAACACAAATATATATTTTTATACACACAGATACATTTCTTTTAATACATTGAAATTGTTATATTTTGGTTTATTTTTTCATTCATGCTATGCTATGACTTTTTTTCACTAAAACTATTCAATTACATTTCAGGTTTTCTATAGACTTTTGAATGTCTTTAAAGTATCATTTTGCTTTTTATATATTTTTTGTGATGTACTATACTATGATTAAATTCATGATATTTTAACATTCTCATACCCTGAATTTTTGTGATATTTTCAACATGCTATAATAGGAATGTATCTATTATTTTGATCATATATTAATATATAATTTCGACATTTTAAACTGAATACCAGATTTTAATTAACTGTGTTTTTCCCTTAGCTGCGGCGCCCTCTGCTGTCCACTCCGAAGAACCCAGATCTGGAGCATCCGGCCCAGGAACACAGCAGTTAGTTTGATGCAGGGTTATCATAGTAGAGGTAAGACTACAATTGAAATAAGCAATGTAAAAATATTGCTATTAACCCGTGTGTTGTCTTCCTATCAACTGCAACTTGTTCTCTATAGATTACAGTATACATAATCACCCAAACATGTGTTGCACCTTTAAGCCAATTATTCTGATTTATTACCATATGTTTTACTCTTGTTTTTGGAAATGTATGGTCAATAGACCTTTACACAATATTAAACCTAATTTCTGAGTTAAAAAAGGCGAAAATCTTGACTCAACTGACATCTATCGAGACCCAACATTAATACGAGTGTTTTGGTTAATTCCCAGTAATCCCTGATGCAGGTACTGGAAGTCTATGCGGGGTAATATATATATTTATAATAATAAACTGAGATTGGTTAATGTCTAAAAGGACAATTATGTGATTTTTTTAAAGCAGAAAAGCATGCAAAATGTCAGCTGGACCAGACATATGGTCATAATATTTTAGAAAATACAGTGTCATGCAAAAGTATTGTTATTTGGTGCAATGACAAGAATAATAGCCTAAAGTCTTCTGGGTAATATCTACCAGCTTGGGTTCCTCTGGACAGTTTGCTCCAGGTCTTTCAGGTTGCTGAAGGAACAAAGCCATTAGAAATGAAAAAGTATGCATGTTTTTCTTATGAATGCATACATTTCCGGTTAATTTGAATAGAAGTAAATGTCATCCTTCACACACAAGTGAGCATGAGCTGCAGCTTGAGAGCTTCCGGGGGTCAAAGGGCACAGGAAGGACTTCCAGATCACACACTGCAGGCACTCTTTGACCTTCACTGTTTAAAATCAAGTATGTCTTTTGTCTTCTCTCAGGAGGAAAAACAAAAGGAATCCTGAGCAGGGAGGTGATGGAAAGGGCAGGTCACACACACGACAGACGGAAATATCACGTCTGGCCCCCGGCTCCTCTTCCTCCTCTTCCTCCTCACAGCTTAGAGCGACTTTGTGACGAATCAGGGGAACAAGATCAATCGACTGGAAATCTTCACCATGTGACTCCCTTTGAGGGGAGGAAACACTCCAAGGAGACTTATATGAAGTCATCAGCTGACTGAGGGAGGCCAATTGTGTCTGAATGATGCATAAATAACACTAAATTATATATTTAAAGGTCACCTATTATGCGACATCCACTTTTTTTCTACATCACCATCACCTCTGTGGAAATAGACTCTGAAAGTTTCAGGAACAAAGATTCTCTCTCTTTTTGTCCTGATCCATTTCTATAAAAACCTGTCTGAAAATGAGCTGATCAGATTTTGGCCACTATATGATGTCATAACGATGTTTTGTCTTGTGTAACCATTAGCCAATCAGCAACCAAGGTAACCCCCCCCCCCCCCCCTTATCACCTGAATCTCCTCCTAGAGCACCATTGAGTTCTTTGTAACCAAATCTCTCTCAGAGTGGCGTGGGGAGGGGCTCCTTATTTTCATCTAAAGTAACAGACAGAGAATCCGCACTTTGGAAACAGGGCTGGAACAGAGGGGATTATGGGATGCGGCAATGATCTGTTTGGTGTTTCAGCCAATCACAGACAGGTCTGTATATATCAGAGACCTATAATATATTGATGTAAAACAGTATAATAGGGGACCTTTAAGTTGTTTAGAGACGGTTTTGTATCTATTGAAAAGTCATGGTGATTTAAATCAAAGTAGTGTTTGCAGTATGGTTGTTAATAATCCTCTTCCTCCTTGTTTGTGCTGATTGACAGGTGTCCATTGAAACACAGCTGAAAGAGCTTCCTGTCCACACAAAGCCCGGGACTGACCCGGGTAAATGTCAGCACACCTTTCAGAAATGCCCTTTTTATTCCACCAGAGGAGGTTTGGAAAGGTGGGAGCCATTATTCCATCCCATAAAGTGGAGATTTCCGGGGTTCACCAATACCTCACTGCACTGAACCCATTAAAAACATCCATTTAAACATTGAAACTTGAGATTTGCAACATGAATATTGATGATAGTTAAAAATCTTGGAATTTGTTTTAAATAAAATTCAGAAATTAAGTTAGAAAAAGAACAGTCGAGCAGCTGCAGAAGTAATGATCATTTCTTTATTAAAACATGGACAATGACACTTTAATCTAAGAACACCAGACCATGATGGACTACTGAACATTACTGTTATTATATTAATCACTATATGACTAATATGTGATGAAAAACAATATTGGAAACACATTTCTTGTATAAAAACTGCCTCTTCATAAGAGTGTAAAACCTATAATACAATTACAGTCAATAGTGTTGGCCTGACAAGCAGTTAAAATCACATTGCAAAATAAGATGATAATTTAAATTACAGACTAAATTCATGTTTCCTTCATAATCCAAGGTAATTAAGTGTTGAAATAAATTAGTTTTCAGTCTCATTTTAACTGAAAAATGCAATTTAACAACTCAATATCAGATTTTAAAATGTCTTTTTATGTAGTGCACATATGTCAAACTGTTGGAATGAAATCCAAAGAAGTGAAAAAGGAGCAAACGTCCCCCTGTGTATTCTGTCGTGTCTCTAAAACGGCAACGTGTCCAGGAATAACTTGTCTATTATTGCAGGCGGCGGCACCAAATCCTCCAGCTTCAAATAGAAAATCCTCTGCAGGCCTTGGATGCACAGAGTGCGGAGTTCTCGCAGTTTTTCCAAAAGTCTGGACAAACGGTTGGAGCAGCAGTCTGAGTCTGCGTCCTGCAAACATTTGATGATTCTGTTCTGCAGCTCCTCCACCTTCTGAGGCTCCTTCAGCCCGTGCCGCTCTGCTGCCGAAAAACACAGGTCAGAAAAACAGACAGTGAACACAACTGAGCACAAGACAGTGACATCTTAATTATTTTCTCAAATGTTTGGAAGATCTTGCTAACTTTGGACGGCCTCATTTTTAAAGGCTTTATTGTGAAATAATTACATTCAACAGTTTATTTGTTACTTTTATTATTTCGTAGTTTGAGGACTATTTATTTTTCCACCTAATCATTTTGTTACAAAAGTCATTTTTTTTTTTTTACACTAAAGCCCTTTCACATCCTTACTCTCATATGTATTATTTTATTTTTTCAAATATGTACAATAGTTAAAGAAAAGATAACTAAGAAAAATTCTTTGCTGCAAAAATAAATAAATAATGTTTAATATCAGATACAAAATAGTGTATGACCTTTTTCCTCCACTTTAGACTGAATGTATTTTCCTACAATACAAATACAACTGTAACTAATGTTTGTTATAGTTTTCCAACTTTTAATGAAAACTATTTTTAAACAAATATGTCTAACAAAAGCCATATTTGCAGGAAGTAGGTCTAGTTTTTTGAATCTGTATATTCAGTTCTGGTTTATCCTACATGACGTCCAGGCCCTTAAACCTCTCTGCATCATCCAAATGAGAGAGATGAGTTTATGGTGATACCAGGTCCAACTTCTTACACATTTAAAGACTAATAACATGCGTAAGTGGGCAAACAAAAGTGCATTTTAGCATCTCACCGGTGACCAGAGTCAGGGTGCATAAGCAGGAGAATGTGGACATGTTCAGGTTCATCCTCTGGAGGTTAGAGGAGAATTCAACGATGCCGTCGATCCACTCCCCGAAACCCCTCAGGCACTGCAGCCGGTGCCACACGGAGCCGTCGCAGAACATCAGCTCCCCTTCCTCCGGGTTGGATCTGAACAGAGGTGGCAAAAGTACACACATCCTTTACTCAAGTAGAAGTACAAATGCTTGCGTTTAAAAATACTCTGGTAAAAGTAGAAGTACTGATTAAACTTTTTTACTCAAGTAAAAGTAAAGAGGCTTCGAAATGTACTTCAGTAAAAAGTACCCATAGCTAGCAGCTGTTTTAAAGAGTACCTGACCTCCCTTTATATCAATAGAACAATAATGTCATTGTTAGCTAATGAATGTTTCCATGCTGAACAACGGCAACATGACAACGTTTTCATTGGTCCCTCTTCTTTAGAGAAGACCAGGAAATGATGGATACACGGATCGTGTTCAAATCAATAGGCACGCAATGACTCTAAAGAATAATGATCACGCCACCAAACACACATTCAGACTAAAGGAACCAGCCTATTTGGAAAATGTAAGAAGTAGAAAGTACAGGTATTTGTGTTCAACATGTAAGAAGTAGAAAGTACAGGTATTTGTGTTCAACATGTAAGAAGTAGAAAGTACAGGTATTTGTGTTCAAAAAAGTAAAAGGTCGTCAGAAAATAAGTAGTGGAGTAAAGTACTGATACCAGAAACATGTGCTTAAGTACAGTAACAAAGTATTTGTACTCCACTACTTCCCACCTCTGGATCTGAAACAGGAAAACAACTCCTTAAGGCCCCATACACATGCCTTCTCTTTACCTGTATGACAGTCGTAACACAAAGAGCTCCAGGAAAGCGGAGTAGAACAGGAGGTCTTGGTCGTGTTTGGGAAGGGAGGTGAAGCCCGGGATCTTCTGCGCCCAACCTCGAATCACATCCATGGATCGGGTCAGCAGGTCATAAAACTGCCGCACATGCTGAGCGTCCTCTCCTGGTGGACTCTCCTTGAACTGTGGGAAAGGTCACATCAGTCACGGCTCTAATATAGAACGGCAAATTCAAAACCTATTTTTGAATATGGCCTTTAGTTTGGGTTAACTTTCAATTGTCACTCATTGTCCATGTTTGACTGTATTTTTTCTGTTCTGCTTTTATTTTACATTTTGAATTTTCTTTTTTAAATGTAACCTTTTTTAATTTCTTGACAGCTTTACTTCAAGGGAATTTCATTAGGATCACTGTTGATGTTTTGTCTTGTTCTGTATTTATTTTAATATTGTTGTTGTGTTTTCTTCTTGTTCTGTAAAGCACTTTGGGATGCTTTATGCATGAAAGGTGCTATACAAATAAAGTTTATTATTAATATTATTATTATTGATATGCGGTTTTGTGGGCATTTAACACCTCGCTTATTGGTATAAAATCAGTGGTGGTTCTAGACCAATTTGACTGGGGGGGCCCGGCTGGGGCCAGTTATTTCACGAGAGGGGCACAATATAATCGGGTTAAAAAGACAAAGACAGTATAAAGTAATTGTGTAAAATAAATATAAAATTCAGTAATTGGTATTTGTTTTTGTAAAGTCATTTGTTTTAGTAAATTTAAGTGACAATTTCATAAAAAACATAAACAGTATTTGCTTTTATATAAGGTAACAGTTTCATCTCCACTGTACATCCGGGTCTCTGATTTGATTTAGTTCCAAGAAATCGTAATATTGTAACCTTTTTTTTGGAGGGGGGCCACAGGGGGGTACCTGGTCAGTGTTACGGGGGCACTGGCCCCTGTTGGCCCCCCCCCCCAGAACCGCCCCTGATAAAGTAATGAAAGTATGCTTTACTTTGAAGTATTCAAGGCGAGAAGGTGGAGGGTTGGACTCCACATGTGCCCTGATGAGGCTGCTCAGGAGGGTGCTGACAGGCGGAGACGACTCAGGAACCGTTTTGGGTTTAGACGGCAGGCGACCCCTGCGACCTTTCAGACCGTCTGTCCTCACCACTGCAGAGCATGAAGAGAAAACTTCTCAGTTACATTTGAAACACCATTATGGAATATCTAACGTTTTTTTTAATTGGGCTTATACCTTCTTTGACCATCCCCACGACGAGGCACTTCTGGAAGCGACAGTATTGACATCGGTTCCTCCTGCGTTTGTCCACAAGGCAGCTTTTAGCAGCCAAACACACATACTTGGCTTTTTTTTGTACGGTCCGCTGCATGAAGAAAGAAACTGGTGATATTATGCATAAATACCTACACTTCATTCCCATCCACTCGTTTTCTCTGAACCTCTTTTTTAAGGGTGATTTGGCTAAGATCCATTCATTTTAATGACTCCAAAAGACCTTAGTTCAGAAGATCTGCAAATGCAAGATGAAGTCACACAGAAGCAGTTTCGAACTTGTTCTTTGCTGCTGGCATCGGACAGGCTTTAATCACAATATCTGTAGAACTAATGGTGTCCTCAAAAGGTTTATAAGGCAACAAAGGAGGCTTTCTACATGCCTGTGCGAGATGATGATAATCTGGTGGCACGTGGAATATTTCTGTAAGGGTCTTACATGATTCACATTTTCCAGGAGCTTCCCTAAAGGCTAAAGTGAAAACCTTAAATGATCCTTTAAAATTAACAGCATGCGCTCTTGCTCCTGTGGGCCATTTGAGGCAGTTTAAGGCATTCAGCAGGCGGACAGGGCAGTCTGGGTAAATACAGGGTCGTGGCCAGTCATAATTTGGAGAATCGCCCCGGGAATCTCCTTCAGAGAGGGGAAGGGGACGTTTTTTATTCATGGCACGTTGGTGGCCACTTTCATGCAGGACATTTGCCCCTTTAACGCGTACGTGTGTCAAGAGATCAAAACGTGCATTTCAATCAGGAAGTGCAATTTAGGAGGTCAACCAGGAGTCCCAGTGGGAATTTAAGCGTATATCACTAGGGGACATTCAGGCAGAAATAATACAATTTTGTGTGTGCATTCGTTGCAGAATACTAAATGTGAGATGCCTGCAAAATATCCAAGTTGAAATAGTTTTTCAGCATTAAAATGAAGTTGCGTTGTGAACAAACCTTGAAGAAACCCTTGCAGCCTTCGCAGGTGCGCACTCCGTAGTGCTGGCAGGCTGCGTTATCCCCGCACACCGCACACAGCCCCTCCGTGCTCAGCTCCCCTCGGCTGGGAGAACAAGGGCTCTGATAATCCATAAAATGGTGGCTGTGCGCAAACTGCAGCGGGTGAGGAAATCCCAATCCGGGCTGCTTTCCGTGGGCACTAATAGAGCCCAGAATCCCGGGGCTGTCCAGAGGCTGGTGCGCCCCGGGTGCGTCCAAGTTCATGGACACGTGGAGAGACCCGTCAAATTTCATTTGGCATGTTGGCAAGCTTTGATTTCCGTGTTGCGCGTGTTTAAGGGAAAACAGCGAGAATCTGGAAAGTGTGTTTTTCCGGTGCGCCGCCGCCGCCAAATAGTCTTGTCTAAAACTGTACAGAGATCCGGAGTCCTCCCATATCTGTCCCGGTTGGTGTTGGAAGTTGGATGTCATGGGTGTACGCGGCGAAGGAGGCCGGTAATAATAAACCGATCCCGGGGAGGAGAGCAGATCTTCGGACTGCAGGTGGTTCTGCTGATAGCGCGGACACCCGTGCGCATCCTCCACTTTTACGCACGGATGCTCTCCCTGAAGTGGCATTTGGAAGAGGCACGGGGGCTTTACGTCGTACCCGGTATCCCCCAAAGGGCCAAAAGTGGGACCCGACGTTGCAGCTGATATTTCACAGTTGGTAAGGTCCATGCTGAACTTGACAAACTCCGGGGTGAGGAAGTCGCAGCTGCCGGAGCTCTGTGAGGCTGGGCTGGCTCCTTGTGGAGAGGAGCCGCACTGGGTCTGAACGCACGGCATGGCCCCTGCAAGCATGGGCAAATACATTCAGTCTAAAGTGGAGGAAAAAGTTCATACACTATTTTGTTTCTGATATTTTTTTGTTATTGCCAAAGTCCAATGAAAATAAATTACGCGCCAGTAAGGAATACATTTTCAAAATGTTGACCTTTAAGACACATATGTTGCAGTATAAACAACAGCATTAATACAAGTCTTTATTACCTTAGATTATTACTTATTCTCCAGATTATGTTATTGTCCACTTTTTCCCCTTAAAAAAAAAAAAAACATGTGAGCATTTCATGAAAGCTTTAAACTGACAAGCATCATTTATCTGAGAGAAAAAGAAGAACATGCAATACCTCAGAGCTCCATGCAGTTCAGGACAGTGAGAAGTAACTCCATCTCTGCTGTGGTGCTGTGAGGATCAGTATAAAGTCCACTCTGTCTGGAGACAAATGGAAATGAATGGTCACTTCTCCCACTCAGACTGGCTGGCAGTGGCACCGTCAATGTGCTTTTGTTTACGTGGTGCGCACGCTTTCGCCAAACCCTATTACGCACGAGCCACAGGGGTGGGGTAGGGTCTGGAGTGTGGACAGAGAATGTGGTTCATGTCATTAGGACATAATGCTTGCACTTTGATAATTTCCAAGGATAATTTTTTACATATTTAACCTGATAAAAAAATATGTAAAATGCTAAATTAGTATAATAATCATCAGATTATTTTAATCTAAAATTGAGGAGCATCATTTTACAGCTCAAAACAAGCATGTTTACATGAGACATACTTCTTAAAATGTCAGCCTATATTTATGTTGTGGGCTTTAATTTTTATTCTAAGCCTCCTGTCCTGAAGACAGTAAAATCGACAGCTGGTGGCACTTCTCTCCTTCTTTATTATTATCGAGGAGGAGGAGGAGGAGGAGGAGGAGGAGGAGGAGGAGGAGGAGGAGGAGGAGGAGGAGGAGGAGGAGGAGGAGGAGGAGGAGGAGGAGGAGGAGGAGGAGGAGGAGGAGAGGAGGGGGGAGGAGGAGGAGGAGGAGGAGGAGGAGGAGGAGGAGGAGGAGGAGGAGGAGGAGGAGGAGGACTACTTTACGTCAACGGACTGGCCCCGCCTCCACTAGAACGCCATTGAACGAGCGTAGCTGAGCGCCGCGTTCTGATTGGCTCTCCGCTACGTCGCTCCGGGCTTCGCTACTTCCTGGTTGTAGCTGTCAAACACTACGCTCTGGATAACAACCGATGTCCTCAGTCGCCGCCCTGCATCGCCCCAAGCGAGTTTCAATCGGCCACAAATCAAGAAATCCTGTAAGTGGGAATGTGTGTTGTATCATGGAGTGTTTCTGGACTTTTTAAAATATGTATGACGAATTTCTAACCCTGTGTTTTGTTGGCGTAGAGCCAAAAAGCAGCGCATCATCTGGTGGTTTGCTAGTGAGTGTATGACTATGAAGACCTAAGTACTCCTCATCTGGTGTTAAAGCTAAAGACACGCTATGTATTTCTGTCAATTTCGATTATTGTAAACCCTTTTTCCCCCCTCCCTTCCTGTTTGTGTTATTAACAGGTATTCTGGATTAATATACCTGTTAATACGCTTATTCGTGCCTGTTAGGACGATTGCTTTTACTTCAAAGATCAGACATGTATCTAAGATATCGGAACTATAACAGCAAACCTGCCATCATAAATCAATACCCCCCCCCCCCCACACACACACACCTGCTGTGTGTGGTGTATAAATACTACCCAGGGGATTTCCATTTCCTTCTAGAAATAGGCTACAAAGGCCTTTTTAAAAATAGTGGAAAATGTCAATGGACCTCGCCTGACCAGCCCACATTACACAGGAAGCCCCCCCCCCCCCTCTCTGTTGACTCATTATGAGTACAGGCTGATGCAAGTGGATGAGCAGTTTATTTTCTGGTTATGTCACACACTCATGCCTCCAGCGTTTCCCATGGCATGTGGCTCAAACTGCTATACCTGGTCCAAAAGGTCATTATTGTCATGTTCTCCAGTAATGAGCAGCCTGCGTGTGCATGTGGTGTGCTATAAAGATGCTTTTAATTACATGGGTTTGGTTAAAAAGAACACAATCACAGTGAGGGCTGTAGTTATATGTTATGCTTGTATTACTTTTGGTATCTATATAGCAGGTAATGATAGAGGCTAATTTGCCTGAAGCAAGGTCCTTCTAACCAGTGATGCATTCCATGATCTTAATGTGCATTTCTCTTCCTGTAAATGAGACTTATTTCAGAGCTGTTATTGACTTACAACACTTGTAATAGGTCAGTTGTTACACCAAACTAATTCATGACATTTGTGCCATCTGTGTTTTATTCAAATGCATTGGAATCTGCTGCAGCCTTTTACTCAGTGTGTTGGGAATGCAAATGCTTTGTGTGGCTGAGATGGTATCATGTTCGGCTGGTTTAAAGGTGGAAACGGTATCCTGACTTGTACTCAAATACACATACTCATTTAAATGTCCATTTGAAAGCCTCAGAGCTTCCTTTCTTGTCGTGTTTCCTCTCGTGTATTTCCGTCACATCCACATATCTGAATTTGATGTCCCCTGATATATTAACTTTTAGCTACTAGATTTAAGTAACTAATATTTCGCCTACATGCACAGACTTACAGTATAAGATGGCATGACATGAGGTTATACTGCATAGTCCTACAAAGAAGTAGCTGCTAACAATCCTCTTCATTGTTGAGTAATCTGTCAACGTGTGGGCTTTCCAAATGTCAAAAATAAGCGAAAGACATTCCAAATGTGTTTTTTATTAAGCAAAATGATTGAGAAAGGAAGGGAACACTTGATCATTATTGATTATGTAATGGCTAATTATGACACAATTAAAGTCTTTTTTGCAAGCACAAAGGATGTCCTTTCCAGCTTCCCAAATGTGTTAATTTTCTGCATTTAATTAATTTGGTATTTGGGCTGTTCTCAGGACAAAACTAGAGTTGACAGTTATTAACTTTTTTCCAGATTTTTTTACACCAAACTATGAATTGGGGGAATAAGTTGCTTATTATTCTATATTTGAATGCGGCTCTAGACCAATTTGGTATCCTATTATGGAAACTAGCTCAGAGTTAAAAAGGTTTCTTCTAATTTAGTGCACAAGTAGACAGCACTCCTCTGCCTCTCCACGCCTTCTTCACAGGTGTTTTGGATCCTCCCCCCCCCCACCGTACATAAACAGTGTCTCCCGGCCCTAACTCCTCACTGCACTTTCCTCCCGCAGGAGCCATGGCGTTCAGGAAGGCTCTGAAACACACGGCGATGGTCGGCGGGGGGGCGGTCGCCACCGTTTTCGGCCTCTCGCAGCTCATCGAGTACAGAAAGACGCAGGTAAGCTCCAGAGAAATGCACCTAACATATTTCATTCTGTCGGTTATTATATGCTGCATCACATGCTCTTCCATCCTGTCAAGTTTGAAGTCAAACTTTGAACTGTTTTGTGCATGACAACAGTACAGTATTGTCAATATTTTGGCTTGAAACAAGTTGCCCCAGCAGGGAGAGTGCGGCCGTCTGGGCATGTCCTATCTGGATGTGGAATGTGCACGCTGTCATTTTTAACTAAGTATTTTTTTATGATTTGTTGCATCAGGAAGCATCAAAAGCATGGCGGCACTGGATCCTGAACGGCTTACAAAAAGATCATATTTTCATTGTGGGAAAAACCACCTCATGTGTAACATGTGTTTTATTATTTTATTGTTTGCTCTATGATTCCCAATCAGGTGTGGTCTGTTTGACTGTTTGCCTCTGAAGCCATGCCAAGACTGGTTTTCAGGTGTAGACACTACAATGGCTGAATGAACTACCCTAAGGCTTACTTAGAAGAAAATCAGAAGCACAAATTCACCTTAAGTCATTATAATCAAGATATTTTCATAAATACTGTATATGTTAAAGAAAAACTTTAGCCCATAATGGCCAGTAAAAAAGCTCAGTGTTAAGGTTAAACACACAATACATAGTGTGTTATTTACTTAGCTTTGAGGTGCTAGTCGGCCGTTCTTGTTACGTGAGATTTGATTTAATTCATTCGATATGTTGTACGTTTGGGGGTTTAACACTTAATTCTCAAACTTGTATTCTTATAAGCCAATTGGCTGCTTGCCGGTATAGAAAGGACAACATTTGAGAAAAAAAAAAGCTCTCACAGTTTCCTGTCTGGTGACCATGGAAGCACTGCTGTCCTTGAAAGACACAAGTTTTGTCCTAATGTCAAGGAGCCTGGAAACTCGAGACGTCATCGTTAACACATACTACACATTGCATAACGGCTCTATTGGGGCCGGACAAGCAGCTGTGTTTCCCGTGACCTCTGACCTCACGCTGGCCTATTTCAGGTGCCATCTCCTCACGACCACATACCTGACTTTATATGACTGTGCAAACCCTAATGTGAACTTTGTTTTGTGTCCTGTTGCGATAATGTCTCCTCTTGCCCATCGTCGTCCTCTCCACCAAGCATGGATTGGTAAGCAAGAAGTCGACCCTGATGAAATACAATTATTTTCACACTAGTTTGTAATCATGCATGCCTTTCTAATCCCAGTAATTGCACCGCTGATGAGATGAATGTCCGTCTTGTCTCCTGTTGCAAGGGCATATGGCTTGGAGAAGTTTTCAACGCAGCGGCCGATTGGCTATTAGCATGGACCTTGCTGTGCCACTCACTGACTTAGCTTGATTACAGGGGGCACGCTGGCACTTAATTCTGTGGCTTTGTTTGTCTGTATTCATCTTCAAAAATAGACAATGATTATATCATCGCCTCGCTCGCGGTCGCAGAGCTAAATTACAAACGCCTTTCCACTATTTGCAAGTCAAATGCCCCGCTTGCTTCAAAGCAGCTTGATGCAATCATTTAGCTTCAACCGCTAAATAGAGACATGAATGAATATTTCATTAGACCCCACACACACGAGGGGAGCTGTGTTTTTTTCTCTTTTATCGGTTTTGCTTTTAATTCATTATTTTGTTAATCAAACGATGAAAAAGAATGATTTTAAAGGATTGTGATTTTGTGTGTTTTGCACTGTTGATCTGCATGTTGCACGCAGTTAGTAACGCTCAGCAAACTTGCTACTAATAACTAATAACAAGAATATGTTTTATGATTATTTTAGCAACACTTTACTTGGAAACTGAAGGTGAAATGAGACGTTATGAGTGATTTCTAACCTCACTTCCATAACACTGCATATTTGTACTACACAATAATTTGTTACAAGTAGTCTTGCATCCAAACCAAGTAAAAGTACGCAACTATGATCTGCAAAAAGGGTCAAAAGTATACATTTTCGAGCAGTTGCAGCATTACATATTCTAGTATTAACTATTCAAAATACTGCTTGGTAGTTAAAAGTACACAAAGGCATCATGGTCTATTCATGCAAAATAACAAATATAATTGTCTTCCAATTCAGAGTTTTCTTTTTAAATGAAAGTAATATTATGAAAAATATTCATCAGTCAGGCTGTAATAAACTTTTAACAATAATCACTGTAATAAAGACACTTCTAGGCTTCCGTACACATGTTACATTACAGTACAGCTATCTAATGACACAGTCAAATCCATAATGTATTCAAATAATTGCAAGTCATCAAGCATTATATCACATGTCATTTTATGAGGTGTTTTAATGCATGAGCACATTACACTGGCATGTTTATGTCTCATTATGCACCTCAAGGAAAGTGTTGCTATATATGACAATTTAGCATAGTTCCAATAGCAATTAACATAGTGTTTTTGCACGATTTAGGGAATCATGAATGTGTGTGTGTGTGTGTCACTCCCAGGCTCGGTTAGCCCACGTGGCAGCAGAGGCGGAGCTGAGGGTCCCCTTCGCCGACGAGTTCCCCTCCCGGCAGGCGCAGCTGGCGGCGCTGCAGAACACCGAGGAGTTTGACGTCCTGGTGGTCGGGGGAGGGGCCACGGGGGCCGGATGTGCCTTAGACGCTGTCACACGCAGTAAGCCCCTTCCTCACTTTCCTGCGATGTAACAGGTTTCAAGCTCAAGTCACCATTAAAAGCTGGCACGAGAGCTTTTAAAGGTCCCGCTGCAGTATGTCAGCTGGCTCAGAAGCTTAACTGTAGTTGCTGTAAACACACTTCAAATGCATGTCAAAACTGTAGTAATACCATATATATTAAAGGAAGGTCTCCTATTATACTATTCTTAGGCATATATTATAGGTCTCAGGTATATAAATAACATGTCTATGAAGGGTTTTGCTCAAAATACCAAACAGATCACCCATTCTAGCCATGCTTCATATCCCTCTATTTCAGCCCTGTTAGAGAAGTGCTGATTCTAGGTCCGTAGCTTTAAATTAAAGCTAAACGCTGCCGTGATTAAACGCCATATCGTGTTCCAAACCACATCAAGGATTATGTCTGAAACAGTATGGAGCAATGCTTTTTCTCTCTCAGGTTTACCACAAGGTGAGTTCCTTTTTTTTTATATCCTGCTTTTTTACACATATTCTCTCCAGTACATCGTTAGCTCTGAGTGTTAGCGATGCTTGCTAATGTAAACACAGACCATATTACGTCCAAAACACGTCACGCATTGTTTCTAATAGCAACGTTTCTGATTGGGCCGTGGGCGTAAAGCCAGCCCACATTTCCGATATTACGTCATATCGGCAGCAAATCTGGATCAGCTCCGTTGTTTTGGGTACGGAGGAAAAGAGAGAGGGTTTTATTTTCTGACACTTTGTGAGTTACCTGACACACCGGGGACACACATTTATGTATAAAAGACATCGAAAAGTGCATTTTGCTTAATAGGAGACCTTTAATCGTAAATATATATCCAGCATGTGCTTCAAACAAAATGTGTACATCTGTATATATTCACTTTGTCATTTCTTCCCAGACCTCAAGACCGCTCTGGTAGAGAGAAGCGATTTCTCCTCGGGGACGAGCAGTCGGAGTACCAAGCTACTCCACGGGGGGGTCCGCTACCTGCAGAAGGCCATCATGCAGCTGGACTACGAACAGGTTCCTCTTCATCCTCCTACTCTTCATTTTCAGACTGTTGTGTTGCTCTTCCCGGTCTTCATCTTCCTCTGTGTGAACAGTACATGATGGTGAAAGAGGCCCTCCGTGAGCGAGCCAACCTCCTGGAGATCGCCCCTCACCTCTCTGCGCCCCTACCCATCATGCTTCCTGTTTACAAGTAGGTGTCAGGACTCCAAACACTTTTAATCCCTGGAAAAATATGTAATTTTAATCAAATGTGTTTCATTTTATCTCTTGTAAAGGCGTCCTATCCCTTTGAGCATTCATCAGCGTTGTCTGCTTAGCTGTCATTAAATGGCTTTCTATCCAGATTTAATCCTTGTTATGGTCATTTTTAACTCTTTATTGTCTCCAGATGAAGTATTTTAATCATCCGTGTCCTTTTTTGGGAGAAAAACAAACTTTAATTTGCTTTACTCAGTGTTTTACCCGTTGTACTCTTACTTTCATGAGGTACAGACCTCTGCGGATAATTCAGCTTTTGGTAAAAACCCACTTGAATACAATTAAAACCTTTAATAAATTGTAATTGGGAGAAACTGACTGAAAAACAACAAACTCCCATACATGAGTAACAAATGCGTCACTTCCGGGCAAAAAGTACGGCTCCGCCCACTTTTGGAGGAAAACAACGCTGTCATTTGAATGGCGGTCAATACAAATTCTGAAGTTTTTGCCAATCCGATTAGAAATGTAAGAAAACCGTGGATTTTTGGATCTTCAGAGAGCCCGATTACAATGGCCAGTCAGGCAAACAATTACATTAAGTCATTGGAAATCGACGATCGGGCTCGATATATGGTTATATGGTACATGGACGTGACATGGAAACACCAGCAAACTTGGTCTTTTGTCATTGTTTTCATTGAGAGACTCCTAGCAGAAAATAACAAATCAAATGTAGTGACTTTACTCACTCTGTTCATTTCCAAGATGGTGGCAGTTGCCTTACTACTGGGCGGGGATCAAGATGTACGACTTGGTGGCGGGGGCGCAGTGCCTGAAGAGCAGCTACGTCCTCAGTAAGGCCAAGGCCTTGGAGCATTTCCCCATGCTGAAGAAGGACAAGCTGGTGGGAGCCATCGTCTACTACGACGGTGAGTCAGAGCCCCCCCCGCCCGCCCGCCCGCAGAGGCCTCTGTGCTTTGAACACAGACCCCGGTGTGTGTGGACAGTGATCTACAATTGTTGAGTCTTTATTTTCTGTAAACACGGACAAAGCAGCAAACCCAGTCTTCTTGCCCTTTTCCACTGCTTTCTCTCCAATGCTTATGAATTCGATAAATGTGACAAACAAGAATGAAAAGCATTCTTTAACCTTACAGTTATTTGGTTCCCTGTAAAAGCCTCAGGAAAAAGATTTAATGAAATTATTTAAGAAGAAAAATTCATTCTAATAATTGGAAAGTTTTGTGAACATGTATCCAGTGAATCAGAATTCCTTTATTAGTCCCAGAGCGGGGACATTTACAGTAGTACAGCAACAAGTGGCAAAGCAGGTTTAAAAAGGCATGCAATAATAGAGAATAAGCTAACGTATTAAATATAGAAAAGACACATAACTAATAATAGAATAACATAAAGACAAATAAGTACACATCCATGGCTAAAAAATGAGCAATTTAATAAACTAAGTGACATAAGTAACATCACAAGCTTACGATGCAACAAAATAAAAATTGTAATCTTACTTTAAGGTAATTCCAGTTGTAAAATTGTAGAAATTGTGAGGGAATTAGATGATTAAGCCAAACAGAACATTAACTAGGCCTCAGATGTAAACCTTGCCCCGTGGCCTTCACATCTCCACTGGTGCCGAACACATTGTGTTGACAGGCTCTCTCCTCCCCGTGGCATGAAGCTGCTTTATTTATTTTTTATATATATGTGTGTGAAGAGGCTTTTAATGGCTCTCTTTTTTGGTGATAATCAGTTAAACAAAAAGAGCTTTCCGTCAAAATCTGTGTTAAAATCACTGTTGCTTTTTTAAAGGATAAATAAATAACTGCAGTTTTGTCGTGTTTAATAAAAGAACATTCCCAGTTTGAAAGAGATTGCATTTCTTGAGAGATCTTGCAATTGATGCCTTATACAAAAAACAGAAGATGTATGTAATATAAAACACACTGCCTTTGTGCTCTCAGTATGAAATAGAAGTGGGTTAGATATAAATGCATCTCCTGCAGGCTGGAGAAAAGGACGAACATTTTCTCGGTGCAAAGCAGCACATGTTTGATTTGCACTCCCCCGCCCTCCCCCCTGCCACCATCATCTGCTCTGAGCGGGGGACAGCGGAGGGATGAGGCGTCTTTTTCTCCAATTATGCCGTCTGGAACAATCACGCCGGTGACATTTGGAAATCTGACCTTCTCTCCCGGCGGTGCGGTGCAGAGGAGAGCAGCAGATATTTCTCCTGCTGCCACCAACTGCAGGAAGTGGAAGGCCCAACGCGCTCTTTTTCAACTCTATGCTTACTTTTGGTCAATTAAGGACTGATCTATACACATCAATAGACACATTTAGACAAATAAACAGCTTGGATTTGAGTTGGGATTTTGCCCACTTTCTTGACAGAAGACATGGAAGCATCAAAAATCACACAATAACCACTACTTCACAATATCTCTTATGAAAAGGCAATCTTCAATATAGGTTCTATTTACCTACACGAATATACAATGAGCTGTGCTTGTCTTTGACCAATTAAAATCTCTTATTGCTTTGTTTTCTCCTCACCATATATAACTCCTGATGACAGGAGCTCTCACACTATTTCTCACATGAATGAAAATAACATTATCACATTTGATTAAGAAATGTAAGTAAGATGAATGAAATGAGGTTTGGATCAGATAGTACATATATTTCTTTATGTATTTTTCTTCCTTCCATTCGTCAGTATTTGTCAGAAACAATACAGTATACTTAAGAAGTGTATTATTCCCCCCCCTGCCTAAAACTCTCCGTCTTTATCTCTTCCCCTCTCTTCTTCAGGACAGCACAACGACGCCCGTATGAATCTGGCCATCGCGCTGTCGTCGGTACGCTACGGGGCCGCCGTCGCCAACTACACCGAGGTGATGCACCTGCTGAAGACCAAAGACCCCCAGAGCGGGCAGGAGAAGGTGTGCGGGGCCCGCTGCAGGGACGTCATCACAGGTGGGCCACGCAGGGGGGCTTTTTGTTTTAGCAGAATCAGAATGCCTGACATAGCAGATAAAAGGAAAGCAATAATAAGTAGTTATTGCTGTTAAAAATAGAGACAAAGCACACATTGGAGATAAAAATAGAGACAAATACCCAAGTACCCATCCATGGCTAAAAAATTAGTAGCAGCATTCAAATTAGGTAAGTGAACATATTAAGGTTTGAGATACTTAAAAAAGTATGTATTGCACGTAAAAAGGATTATGGTTATTGCACAGTCCAATTGCCCAAATAAGTGTATATATTGCAATTTACAGATCTCAACAGTCTGTATTGTTATACAATTCCTTCCTAAACTACCGGTAACAGAGATAATGTCTCATATATGAATAATGAATTTAAAGCCTCCCTTGGAGCTATCTGCAAGTGTTAAAAATGTTCTTAAAAATACGTAGAATTATTTGACCTAAATTTCTAAATGTATCAATAATAAAACCCAGTGGTGAACCGTGTCTATCACAACTGGACCTTCTGTAGACACACACCCCCCGCTGCGCCCCCCCCCCCGCCATTTTAATGTCCGTCTTTTCACTGAATTGTCATCTTGAAAAGGGTACTCATAACAATTCCGCAACAACTTCATCTTCACCTGTTGCCATTTAAACGTTAATAACAATAAAACGGCATTAATTGCTTCGTCGCATTCATCTAGATCCTCTGTCTCGAGCCAGTTAACTAGCGGGCCTTCTAGAACACCCTGGAACCGAGGGGAACTCTGAAAGAATACGCCCATTGGCTACAAATCAATATATGATTGGTTGATCAAACTGTCAGTCCAAACGTACGCTCTCATTCAGTGCAACGGCCAGGGCATTCGATCAAGGATGTAGAATACCTTGGTGAAGGATATTCTACCCAGAGACCCAGAACAAGATCTGATTGGTTGCTTTCTTTTCTAACACAAAACCACTGAAATGCGTAGTGCATGGTCCGAGAAGGACAAACAAATCAACGTAACACTGTAATATTACAGATCAACAACACAGATACCATTCTCATTTATTCATTTTACATACATACATTTTATTTATATAATTAAATCGATCTTTTGTTTGTTTTATCTGAGTGTTCCAGGGTATTCTCTGAATACCTTGAAGGCCCTGACGGTTCGCCACTGATAAAACCATATTTTCTTCTCAATTAGATCAAGTTGAAGTCATGCTTTTTGTTGTATTTCCTCAGCCCTATTTGAATACATCATTCTGAAACTCTTTCACTCTCTTCTATTATATTCAAATCGTTTTATTTCCTGTTGCTGCTGTAACATATATTTCCTTATCTGTCCTCACACTTTCTCTCACCTGTGCAAAACTGTTGAGTTATCCTCTGTCTTTTTTAATTTTAACCGATGGATGTTTCCCCCCTGCAGGACATGAGTTTGACGTGAAGGCCAAGTGTGTGATCAATGCCACGGGGCCGTTCACAGACTCTCTGAGGAAGATGGACAACCAGGAAACTAAGAACATCTGCCAGCCGAGCGCCGGAGTGCACATCGTCATCCCCGGCTACTACAGGTACCTCAGAAACCCTCTAAAAGGACGTTTTGTTGGTATTTCAAAGGCGTGAACTTGTACATATTTAAACCTCATTCTTATGAGTAAATACTAAACCATTATCTGACCTATACCTACATGCATAGTACAATCTTGTGCAGTGAGGAAACAGCCGTGCAATAGAGTGGTTTTGTTGAAGTCAGGCTTTTTTAAAGTTCAGTGAAGCTTATTGAGTGAAACCCGAGGGAGCGGGAGCCCTTTGAACAGCGGCAGAAATGCCAACCACCTAATTCTCTTCCTCCTTGTCCCTCGTCTTCCTCCTGCCGCCATCTGCGCCCTCCTCTTCCTCCCCCGTATCTGTGATTTTCCATTTGTGTGTCTTTGCTCCTCAAACTGTCCTTTTTTGCTTCAAATTCCCACCTATTTATTTTCCTCTCCTAAACACTTCTACTTATATCATATAACAGCAATGATAACCCTTCTGTACTTCGACTACTTCTTTTACTAAATGTACTTAATGATGATAAAACCCTAATACCTGTCATCCAATTCAATTCATTTAAATCACAAATGGATAAAAATACAAGTAAAATCATAAGAAATAATGGAGTCTCAAGCTTTAGATAGATGGATAGATAGATGGATAGGTAGAAAGATAGATGGATGGATAGATAGAAAGATAGATGGATGGATAGATAGATAGAAAGATAGATAGATGGATGGATGGATATATAGAAAGATAGATGGATGGATAGATAGATGGATGGATAGATAGATAGATAGATAGATAGATAGATAGATAGATAGATAGATTGATAGATAGATGGATGGATAGATAGATAGATAGATATAATTTATTATGCCCAAGTTGGGCAATTCTTTTGTTACAGGACCAGTGTGCTCAACATTAAAATACAAATACTTAAAAGTGGAAAAGTGTTAACAATTAAAAATGAAAAATAGTATAAAACAGCGGTTCCCAACCTGTGGGCCGCGAAGGTATTGCAAGTGGGCCGCCAAATCATTTAAACATTTAAAAAAAAAAAAATGTTGTACAGGCTAAAGACACAAACATGGACATAACAATAATATATAGGAGATGACGAGCTTTCAACTGATTGCAATGTATTCCCATCGGCGGCGGTATTTGACGCTCATGGAAGCACCGCACCCGTTTATGTCGGCAGCCCTTAAAGGCAATGTGAGCGTCCATTCCCATTGGATAACGGAGAATTGTACACCCGGAAGTAAGTATTCCCCTTACTGTCGATTGATTTGACAGTGATATCTCCACTACTCATCAACTCAAAAACACCAGATTACCTTTGTTAATTAAACGACATTGATAGGTTTAAATTGTGTGCAATGCTTTTGTGTTTTCCCCATAGACTGTATATGGTTTTTCCCCTTCAATTCTGAGAAACAACTTGTTTTCTCTGAAATGTGGAGCGCCAAAGAGACTACACTACCCACAATCCCCAGCTATTGTTGTGACGACGCCTGTCCGCTTTGACAAACCTCGTGATAAGTCAACAAGCTCTGTGATTGGATGAAACATAAATTCATACAAAAAAAGTCCAACCCTGTCTCCTAAAAATTACGTTCCCACAGAACTAAACTGCATTCTCAATTACGTTTAGCTAGAAACGTATTTTCTCCCATGTTACGTTTGTTATGAACGTATCTTAAATACGTTTATTTTCTACATATCTTTGCCATTTATTGTCTTGCTTATAATAATCATTTTAGAGCACACATTTGAAATGGAGAATCGGGCTCGATATATGGTTGAATTAAAATCAGTAGGCGAGGCTGTAATTTCGCCAGCTGTTACTCTCATGAGCGAGGCAGAAAATAATAGTTTTGACATGCCAAAAAGCTGCGGTGTCGTTTATTGCACCTCAAACATTAAAACAAATCCAGAGTTACGTGTTTCTGTACTTCCTCTAAGAAGAAAGGACAGTAACAGAAGATCTCTGTGGCTTCAGGCTTGATCGCCGTTCAAATGACAGCGTTGGTTTCCCTAAAAGTGGGCGGGGCTGTAAAGTGACGTAGATTTTACTATCATCTATTATTCAAAACCATTCTATTTATTCTAACGTAAATGACATGCCAGTGTTTTATCTTTTTATTACTTATATTTGTATACTTTATTTGCTATGAGTTATATCTGAAGCACATTATGTTTCTGAAGATGTGTAGTCAATTCCACCCTTCAATGTAGCATAAATGTGAACTCTCAAGTAGGAACAATACCGGAAACAGACGTAGGAAAGATCCTCAGCTCGCTGATTGGATGTTTTAGCCACAATGCACGTTTTTAAAGATATTACTGATTTTCTTTGAATATAAGAATGTAAATACTGAGTTGAGAAAATAGTCAGGGGATTTGGGTGATGGGACACATCTATGGAATCACAATTTCAATAGCTTACCATCAAATGACGGATATACCTTTCTGTCTGTGATGTTTTACAAATCAGATATTAATGTGTAGAAGTAAAACATGAGAAATAGTTTAGCAATATCCTGTAAAATGATGTAAGAACATGAATAAAACTAGTAAACTACACATCTTCAGATGTTATACATACATAAGTGTCCTACACTAATAATACAAAGTTATTATTAGTATGCTGTGTACCTTGTGTGCACCGCCTAGTGGTTAAAGCACGTTATTGAATTATTTTTGTTGAATAATGTTATTTGATGAAAAAAATATTAAGAGTACATACTTTCATCGGGGGAAAGTAGAAGGTCAATGTTAGAAATATAGAATATAAAAAATCAAGAAGATACTGTAAGTGATCTCTACAATAAAACAGTTTAGTGCAGGATGTACAAAGATATTAATATGAGGAGGTGCAAAACAGACAAACTAATTAACCTTTATTAACACATTAAAGAATACTTTAGGTTAAGGTCTTTTTTCAAATAAGAAAAAAGCTTTGGGGGTATCTATCTACAGATAAATATTAAGCCTGACAAAGTACTTAACGTCTAATATATTGTTTCCTGCAATGTTAACTATGTTGAAGCACTTATTTTAACTGATATTATACACATTAATTATACTCTTATGTATGTAGATAGTATAAGAAATGTGCAGAATTTGACAGTTTCATGGTGGAGGTATACACACATATTGATAGATGTCTTGTAATGCACTGTTGAGGAACATGCGCCCCCAAGTTTTTCATTCATTGCATAACTACACCGTAGTTGTGTATATGATTTGTCAATAAACCTTTGAAAATCTTGAAATCTTGAAAGGGATGTGCAAAATAGCCATAATACAGTCTTTAATTAACTATTAGTAGAGAATAACGAGTAATGATCCCTTTCATGCATAGAGGTCACTACAGTGGACAGCTATTCAAAATGTGTTTTCTTGTATATGCATTGTTTTTTTTTTGCATAGTTGCACAATCAGCCACTACATAGGACCCTATTGCATCATCCCATACACTGCCACTCAGTGCCAAGTCAGTGTAAGTGCATGATACATGTCTCTAAACCAAGATGGACGACAGAAAGCCACATGGACCAAGTCACCCATCTATATCTTGCCAATCCTTTCATGGAAAGCGTCCCCTGCAGGTATAACAAATGTGGTGACATCAAGTAACAACTAAGGAATCATATAATTCATAAATGATCAAAGTATTGATTTTATGTGTGCAGGAAATCATGTTTAACCACCTGTCCATTACAGTGGACGTCATGCATCACTGGCTATATTTCTACAATTCGTACTGGTACTGCTGCTGCTGTTCCCAGGGCCGTCCCTCCCTACAGGCAGATCATGCAGACTGTGTGGGGCTTCACCTTGTGGAGGGGGCCACACCTTGCGGTGGGGGGCCTCATCTGAGGCGCACCTATGCGCTTATGTGGCGCAATTAGGGTGGCGCAGCACGGTTTCGCCGCTGCGAGGCTCCACTAGCACTCATCAAATAACTGTGCGTGGGGCCTCAAATTGCCCCCTGGCCCTGGTTATTCTTGAAAATACTTCATCTGCAATATCTTTTTGGGCCGTAAATCAACTTATGTTATTATAATGTACATTTTGCACATCTTTATTTATCATTTTTTCAAAATGTACATCTCTTCAGTTCAAACCCTGAAGGCATACTGTCCGTATGAGAGTAGCCGTCTAGCTCACAACTCATACTTGGTCTTACAAACAATATCAGAATCTCACACGTACACCATTAAACTCTTTTATACATATTGCTAAACACTTTTACACGCACAATCATACTCTCTTTCACACACTTTTGTCTGGGCCATAAATCAAACTGACTTACATACCAAACTGTATTTTCTTAGAAACACTATTATTCCCACTTACAGACAACATCATACTACAATATTATACTCTAGCAGTGTATGCAAGATGGAAAACTTTGTGTGTGAGAAAGAATGATAGTGTATGTGAGAGAGGAATTGTAGTATGTATAAGGGTATAGTAGTGTGTGTGAGAGAGAATGATAGTGTATGTGAAAGACAATGCAGGGTTGCGGTCGAATAGTCCGTTTCTCTTAGGAACCTTCCTAACGGAGGGAAATGACCCGGAAGTATCAGTGGCAGCCATGACAAGAGCCGTTCGAATTCTCTAGTCTAGATGATAGGAAAGGAGGTTTGAAACTAAGAGAAAATGCTGTCCCACAGCCGCAGCATTTGCCGTCACTCAACAGTCGGCCGTTCATGGAAACAAACGATTATGACCGAGAAATAATATCATGAAAGTTACGGTGCTTATTAAGCATTTTAAAACGTATGTGGTAAGTTGCCAAAGTGCTTTGTTTTGAACGTTCATCAGTATTATAATCAAAAAGAGAAATATGAACGTTAGTTTTTACTGAAATTATCAGTAAATGTAAGGGAGAGGGTGACGACGAGCATAAGTTTCACTTTCCTTTTTTATTTCAATTCCAACTTTGGTCATGAAGAATATGTTTCTCTGTTGTCCACGTTCATAAAGCATAAAGCAACAGCGTCAGAGCACGGTGCAGAGTCTCTAGATGAGTTTACAGTAGTCCCTCATTCTTATTAAACATCCATGTTGTAGTCCGCTGTATAGAAAACTGTAGTTTCCATGGTTACCCCACAGCAGCAGACGCACATTCATGACGTCCGCTGGCGCATCATAAACACGTCGAATAGTGAAAGTGCAGTCGGATTCTCAAAGTACCGCAGTCTCTTCTCCTAAGTCCTTTTGAATCCTCCTATCCACTATCCCTTAACCCCGTGACGTTTCACTCAGAGGTCAAGGAATAGACGATAGGGTTAGACGTTAGGAGCTGATTGTTGGACTATTCGACTGCAACCCTTGCGTTTTTGAGAGCTTATGACAGGAGGACATTGTACTGGTTGTGAGAGAGCATACTTTAAAAGGAAGTCAGGTTGATCCAACAGGAAGCCAGTTTAAATATTCATTCCTTGACTGGTTTACAGCCTTGAAAACAAAGCCTGAAGCTGCTCAGAGCACGGCTACATTTGAGCTGCAATAAGAACTTTTGGTAACACTTTATATTAAGGTACACAAATTCACCATCAACTAGTTGATAATTAACATGCATATTAGCAGTATATTAGCTATTTATTAGTCATTATAAAACACTTATTAATGCCTTATTCTACATGACCAGATTATACAAGTAATAGGCCATTAGTTGAGAGTTTTTCCTCAATAACCCTCTAATTAGTGCTTATTTATTGCAAGTAAGGAAGTTGTTGTACATGAGTTTTGGTCTTAATATGCTCTGCTCAATATGGGCCCAATAAGACAGTAGTACCTAATTTTGAGTTTGAGTTATTTAGACGTCAAATCCCGCCGCCGATGGGAATACATTGCAATCAGTTGAAAGCTCTTTGCGTCCGTTTATGAAGCTGAAGGAGCCTCGGCGCGTCCCAAATGCACGCCACGGGACCCTGACCAAGCGTCGCTCCTGGACGCTTAGGGAGTGAGAGTGTGTTGACTGTATATACATATGATAGTAGAACGTTTTTAAGATTTAGGATATACTGTAATAACCATGACGAGGAAAAAAGATGTACAAATAAAATGCATTTCAGAGGAAAATAACTTAACTAGAAGTCGGCAGCCATTCAGCTTTGACATGTTTCATTAATAACTGCCCTCCCCCCACAGTCCTGACAACATGGGTCTTCTGGATCCAGCGACGAGTGACGGACGCATCATCTTCTTCCTGCCCTGGGAGAAGATGACCATAGCTGGGACGACCGACTCCCCCACCAGCGTGACGGCTCACCCCATCCCGGGGGAGGACGACATCAACTTCATCCTGAGGGAGATCCGCAACTACCTCAGCCCCGACGTAGAAGGTACTCCTCGGGTTTAGGAACACGTTGAAGGTGTAGTCTAGTTGGCAATGTTAAGTACCAGAAATGTATAGTATTAAAGGTCACCTATTGTGCAAAATCCACTTTTTCCAATCTTTTATACATCAACATGTGTCCCCTCTGTGTTAAGAGATTCTGAAAGTATCAGGAAAAAAGACCCCCTCTCTTTTTATCCTGATCCATTTATATGAAAACCTGTCTGAAAATGAGCTGATCAGATTTTGGCCACTTAACGTTTTTGTGGCTTGTGTAACCATTAGCCAATCACCAACCAAGGTAACCCCCGCCCACCTTATCACCTGAATCTTCTCCTAGAGCACATTTGTGTTTTTTTTAACCAAATATCTCGCAGAGGGGCGTGGCCAGCAGCAGCTCATTAGCATTTAAAGCTACAGACACAGAATCAGCATTTTTTAAACAGGGCTGAAACATTACATTACATTGCATTTAGCTGACGCTTTTATCCAAAGCGACTTACAATAAGTGCGTTCGACCAACAAAATACAACTTGAAGAAAACAGAATCATATAAGTACATCAGGCTTCATCGAGCAAAAACATTTCAAGTGCTACTCAACTGGCTTTAGATAAGCCAGCCCTTTATTAGTATATAAGTGCTTTGTTAATAGTTCTAACGCTCGAAGTGGAGTCGAAAGAGATGAGTTTTCAGTTTGCGCCGGAAGATGTGCAAGCTATCTGCCGTCCTGATGTCAATGGGGAGCTCATTCCACCATCCTGGAGCCAGGACAGCAAACCCACGTGTTTTCGCCGATGGGAACTTGGGTCCCCCTCGCAGCGAGGGCGCAGCGAGTCGTTTGGCTGATGCAGAGCGTAGTGCACGCGCTGGGGTGTACGGTTTAACCATGTCCTGGATGTAGGAAGGGCCAGATCCATTCGCAGCATGGTAAGCAAGTACCAGTGTCTTGAAGTGGATTCTAGCAGTTACCGGAAGCCAGTGAAGGGAGCGGCGGAGCGGCGTGGTGTGGGAGTAGTCTAGGCGTGAGATGACGAGAGCCTGGACCAGAACCTGCGTGGCTTTCTGGGTCAGCTGGGGACGTATCTTCCTGATGTTGTAAAGCGTGTATCTGCAGCAACGGGTTGTAGCAGCGATGTTTGCAGTGAAGGACAGGTTGTTATCTAGGGTCACACCCAGATTCCTTGCAGTCTGAGTCGGGGAAACAACAGAGGTGCCGATGTTGATTGTTAGGTCAAGAGTGGGACAATCTGAAACAGAGGGGTTTATGGGATACTACAATGATCTGTTTGGTGTTTCAGCCAAACACTTCAGAGACATGTTTTGTATATATCTGAGACCTCTAATATATTGATGAAAAACAGTATAATAGGGGACCTTTAACATATGTATGTAGCATATGTCGGGCAAGTTTCACGATTAGCGTAAGTTGCGTTCATTACCATTATAGCTGTATAACTGTGTTTTTGTGTCTGCAGTGCGGCGAGGAGACGTGTTGGCGGCGTGGAGCGGCATTCGGCCCCTGGTGACAGACCCCGACTCCAAAGACACTCAGTCCATCTGCAGGAACCACATCGTCAGCATCAGTGACAGCGGTCTGGTCACCATCGCCGGTCAGTTTTCAGACCATTTAAAAGACCATTTAAAAGTGGGATGTCGCTAATAAAAAGCTAATCTGAATAGATGTGTATTTGCATATTAATGTGGGGGTGTTTTCGTGTGCAGGCGGGAAGTGGACCACGTACAGATCGATGGCTGAGGAGACTCTGGACGCAGCCATCAAAGCACACGGCCTCTCTGCCGCGCCCTGCAAATCTGTGGGTCTGACACTGGAGGGGGGCAAGGGCTGGACCCCCACCCTCTATATCCGCCTGGTGCAGGACTACGGCCTGGAGAATGAGGTAACACACACATCGCTGGGTTAAATTAGCATGGGTTAAAGGGGCCCTATTATGCTTTTAGGGTCTCCTGTAGTGTGTTCTATAGTTTTTGGTGCATGTAAATGGTCTGCAAAGGCTAAAATCCCTGTGTTCACTACTTACAATAAGTGGTTTTAATTTATACAGACAGTAGCCGCTCGGAATTATGGGTACTTTCTTACCTTCCTTGCTGCAAAAGCACCATAAAGAACTTTTTAGTTTAAGATGTGAGCTTTAAAGGTCCTTTTAATTAATAAAAGTGTACAACATACCTCCTCAAAATATTTGACTTTTCCTTTAAGCTGTGCCTCGGAGAACTTACTAAAACATTTCCTGCTGGAGAGAGCAGACCTTTAACTAGCTACAGACACAAACACAGACACATTCTGAGGAGCTGACATTAAAGCTGTGCTGCTGTAACAATGCTGACATTTCTGCTACGCAAAAGACTGGACAAATGCACTGTACTCTGTAGCATTTATCAGCGGCGCTAAGTAAGGGCACATTGATTTACATCAGCTACACGCCATCTTTCCAATAATTAGGTGGTGCATTTTCATTAAAACCAATAGAGCCTTGTTACCTCAAGAAGAAGAGGAACTCCTACAGTTCACTTACTCCTCATTAGAGGCGCTCTCTCAAATATTCCTGAAAGGTCACTGTTGATATTTGGACAGCGTTTGCCCTTTCACACCGTCGGAAAGCCGACGATCTGAATAGCAAATAGCCCTCTCCTTTAAACATATGGCACCTCATCGACAAAGTGGTGCTAACGCTTATTGCTTAACTCTGAAGAGGAGGAATCGATGTTGAACTGTCATTTTTATATTGTGAGAGAAGGAAAATCACAACAATTCACACAGTTAGCACAAGGACACATAAGAGACTTCCTTCCTTTAATAAATAAGCAATGAATAAAATGTCAAACTTCTTCTTATGTTGAACTCTTAATCAGTTTTTAAAGCAAAAATGTCAAACATACCATAGTTCCAGATTTACAAATGCTGGCTTGCCTTTGTTATATGTGATATTAAAATGAAATATGTTTGGGTTTTTTAACATTCAAAAAGCCCCTAAGGGTCATTTGTCACTCTTTTCGGACATCATAGACTAATTCTAAAGAACAAATATTTTAAGTGGAGCTTTAGTTTACATTTGTTCCAGAAAAGTGTAATTTATTGAGATTAAGATATACAGAGATCTTAATGTCTCATTGATTAAAATAATCCAATGTCAAACAGTTATTTCTTTTAAAAGTGTATTAATTGTATTTATGTTACCGGAAGAGAGCGCGCAAGTAACGCCATTATAATCCTTTCTACTATGTTTTTAAAAATGGATTTAATGTCTAAATATGGTATTTGGTGTGTTCCTCTCTGCGCAGGTGGCTAAGCACCTGGCGGCGACGTACGGAGGGAAAGCCTTCGATGTGGCCAAGATGGCTCAGGTCACCGGGCAGAGGTGGCCTATTGTCGGGAAGAGACTGGTGTCTGAGTTCCCTTACATCGAGGCGGAGGTAAAGAGACATTCCATTTACTTTGACTTCTTACATTTTTAACACCTGTACTTTCTACTTCTTACATTTTTAACACCTGTACTTTCTACTTCTTACATTTTTAATACCTGTACTTTCTACTTCTTACATTTTGAACACAAATACCTGTACTTTCTACTTCTTACATGTTGAACCCAAATACCTGTACTTTCTACTTCTTACATTTGTAATACCTGTACTTTCTACTTCTTACATGTTGAACACAAATACCTGTACTTTCTACTTCTTACATGTTGAACACAAATACCTGTACTTTCTACTTCTTACATGTTGAACCCAAATACCTGTACTTTCTACTTCTTACATTTTGAACCCAAATACCTGTACTTTCTACTTCTTATATTTTGAACCCAAATACCTGTACTTTCTACTTCTTACATGTTGAACACAAATACCTGTACTTTCTACTTCTTACATGTTGAACACAAATACCTGTACTTTCTACTTCTTACATGTTGAACACAAATACCTGTACTTTCTACTTCTTACATTTTGAACACAAATACCTGTACTTTCTACTTCTTACATGTTGAACACAAATACCTGTACTTTCTACTTCTTACATTTTTAATACCTGTACTTTCTACTTCTTACATTTTTAATACCTGTACTTTCTACTTCTTACATTTTTAACACCTGTACTTTCTACTTCTTACATTTTGAACCCAAATACCTGTACTTTGTACTTCTTACATTTTTAACACCTGTACTTTCTACTTCTTACATGTTGAAAACAAATACCTGTACTTTCTACTTCTTACATGTTGAACCCAAATACCTGTACTTTGTACTTCTTACATTTTTAACACCTGTACTTTCTACTTCTTACATTTTGAACACAAATACCTGTACTTTCTACTTCTTATATTTTTAATACCTGTACTTTCTACTTCTTACATTTTTAACACCTGTACTTTCTACTTCTTACATTTTGAACACAAATACCTGTACTTTCTACTTCTTACATTTTGAACCCAAATACCTGTACTTTCTACTTCTTACATTTTGAACCCAAATACCTGTACTTTCTACTTCTTACATTTTGAACACAAATACCTGTACTTTCTACTTCTTACATTTTGAACCCAAATACCTGTACTTTCTACTTCTTATATTTTGAACCCAAATACCTGTACTTTCTACTTCTTACATTTTTAACACCTGTACTTTCTACTTCTTATATTTTGAACCCAAATACCTGTACTTTCTACTTCTTACATTTTTAATACCTGTACTTTCTACTTCTTATATTTTGAACCCAAATACCTGTACTTTCTACTTCTTACATTTTTAACACCTGTACTTTCTACTTCTTACATTTTTAATACCTGTACTTTCTACTTCTTACATTTTGAACACAAATACCTGTACTTTCTACTTCTTACATTTTTAACACAAATACCTGTACTTTCTACTTCTTACATGTTGAACACAAATACCTGTACTTTCTACTTCTTACATGTTGAACCCAAATACCTGTACTTTCTACTTCTTACATTTTGAACACAAATACCTGTACTTTCTACTTCTTACATGTTGAACACAAATACCTGTACTTTCTACTTCTTACATGTTGAACTCAAATACCTGTACTTTCTACTTCTTACATGTTGAACACAAATACCTGTACTTTCTACTTCTTACTTGTTGAACACAAATACCTGTACTTTCTACTTCTTACATGTTGAACACAAATACCTGTACTTTCTACTTCTTATATTTTGAACCCAAATACCTGTACTTTCTACTTCTTACATTTTTAACACCTGTACTTTCTACTTCTTACATTTTTAATACCTGTACTTTCTACTTCTTACATTTTGAACCCAAATACCTGTACTTTCTACTTCTTACATTTTGAACCCAAATACCTGTACTTTCTACTTCTTACATGTTGAACACAAATACCTGTACTTTCTACTTCTTACATGTTGAACCCAAATACCTGTACTTTCTACTTCTTACATTTTGAACACAAATACCTGTACTTTCTACTTCTTACATGTTGAACACAAATACCTGTACTTTCTACTTCTTACATGTTGAACTCAAATACCTGTACTTTCTACTTCTTACATGTTGAACACAAATACCTGTACTTTCTACTTCTTACATGTTGAACACAAATACCTGTACTTTCTACTTCTTACATGTTGAACTCAAATACCTGTACTTTCTACTTCTTACTTGTTGAACACAAATACCTGTACTTTCTACTTCTTACATGTTGAACACAAATACCTGTACTTTCTACTTCTTACATGTTGAACACAAATACCTGTACTTTCTACTTCTTACATGTTGAACTCAAATACCTGTACTTTCTACTTTTTACATGTTGAACCCAAATACCTGTACTTTCTACTTCTTACATGTTGAACACAAATACCTGTACTTTCTACTTCTCTCATTTCCCAAACAGCTGGTTCTTTTAGTCTGAATGTGTGTTTGATGCGTGATCATTATTCTTTAGAGTCATTGCGTGCCTATTGATTTGAACACGATCCGTGTATCCATCATTTCCTGGTCTTCTCTAAAGAAGAGGGACCAATGGAAACGTTGTCATGTTGCCGTTGTTCAGCATGGAAACATTCATTAGCTAACAATGACGTTATTGTTCTATTAATATAAAGGGAGGTCAGGTACTCTTTAAAACAGCTGCTAGTTATGGGTACTTTTTACTGAAGTACATTTCAAAGCCATTCTTCTTTACTTTTACTTGAGTTAAGAAGTTTAGTCAGTACTTCTGCTTTCACCAGAGTATCTGTACTTCTACTCGAGTAAAGGATGTGTGTACTCTCTGGTGAGAACAACGTGTATATATACATAGCCAAACACATTAGCATAGTGTGCTACACATACAAATATATGAAGGAAAATAGGACATGGCGCCCACATGAAAACATGAAACAAATACTTTGTCGTGAAAGGAGATTATTTAAATCTTTAAAGTTTTTTTTCTGAATAACTTTATGTCACAGACTGCTGCAGAGCTTCAATAAAGACGTCAACCAGTACGTCAACAAAATACGCAGTACCAGTAACACATGTGGTCACAACGCATTTGTAGTTATCTGTCTACATATTGGTGTAACATATAAAACAAAACTGTATTAAATCATGCCACATTTTAATATTATATAAGGCAACTTTGTGACGTCATTTACAAGTCTGGAGCCTCATGAAACGGCCTCTCTCTCAGGTGCTGTATGCGGTCAGAGAGTACGCCTGCACAGCGACCGATGTGATCGCTCGGAGAACTCGCCTCGGCTTCCTGAACGTGCAGGCGGCCGACGAAGCGCTCCCTCGCATCGTGCAGATCATGGGGAAGGAGCTGGACTGGAGCGAGGAGAAGAAGACGGTATTTTATAACACATTTCCTACAAATCTGGGGAAACATGAAGACTGAGGGATTGTGTTTCGTTGTGTAATAATCTTCCCTCCCCAGGAAACCCGTCTTACATAATGCTCTAATCCCTGGAGAAGTTTATTTTTCCCTCAGCACACAATAGAAGAGGTCCCCGCCCATCATCCCTTTAGAGGGGAACGTGTGTGTGTGTGTGTGTGTGTATGTGTGTGTGTGTATGGATGAAGTCATGTGTGTGGATGAAAGCTGAGCTATTTTAAGCTGTTATTGTCAGGAAGTCACCCTGTAGCATAACATGTAAACAGTATGGACAGTACGACCGATAGCTTATTTCACACTGTTATCGAAGACAAATGTTTTATCTTTTGGTTCTTTCTGACATTGTGGGCTATTATAACAAAGATAACATTTCTTCTTCTTCTTGTTAATGTGAAATCCAGGAAGAGCTGGAGACAGCCAGGAAGTTTCTGTACCTGGAGATGGGCTACAGGTCTCGCGCTGAACAGCTGACCAAGACTACTGAGATCAACCTGGACACCCAGGAAGTAGCCAGGTAACCACGGTGATCCACAGCTGGCCATTCTGTCACCATCACCATGTTTTACCACTAAAATGTCTTTCCAGCGTCCTTACCCATGATAAGGAAAGCTGATTAATATCTCACCTTTAAATATTACCCTGCACTCAGAACAAAAGGCTTAACAAACAGGCATTTTTACAGTTTAAAATGTTTTTGTGTCCCCTCCTTTTGAAACCAAACCCATGCCCCGAGGTTCAGTCACTACTGTAGCACAAAAGTTAGCAACAAAGACACAAAACAAACATTTAAATCCCTGTAACATAATCTGTTCTTTGTCACATTTCACCATCCTTAGCCAGAGAATACCTTTTATACTATACCTCTGTATGAAGTCATGTTAATAAATGCAGTTTCATCTGTGTGCTAGGTACAAGAAGCGTTTCCATAAGTTTGACAAAGAGAGCAAAGGGTTCATCACCACTGTGGACGTCCAGCAGGTTTTGGAAGTGAGTCTTCTTTCAAAGCCTTTTTCTTATTGGTCTTTTGGTCTTCATTGCATGTTATTGATCCCACGTCTTGTTTTACCCTCCTCTGCAGAGCATCAATGTCCAAATAGATGAAAACGCACTCCATGAAATCCTTAATGAGGTGGACCTCAACAAGAACGGACAGGTGGAGATTGACGAGTTCATGCAGGTACGGGAACTCAAATGTTAAAATGTTTATACTGCGACGTTTATTTGCACGAGAAAGGTGTGTCTACAATTCTTGCTTGGTGCCAGTTAAAGTATCATTATTTGTTCACAATATTTCCATATATTCAAGCTGTTTACTATATCTTTCAATGCCTCATGCTTTAACCACCATTTTTTTTAACTGTTAAAAATGCAGAAACAAATCCAACCTTTCTTTAAATAATCATTAATGGCAAGGGTGCAAATAATATTCACAAAAAACACATCTCCCTTAAAAACAATAAGTACAAATCTGCCAGTATACAGCTATAAGATAATTAAATGTAATCAATATTTGAAACAAAAGAGTCAGGATTAAGAAAAGCTTGAAACATGTTATATTGCACTGGAAAAGTACACACATTTGTACACACACAAGAAGGGTATTTCTGCATATTTTGGAATGATCTTAGGTCATTATAGTAAGGAGAGGAGCTAACACCTCTGTCAGTAACAGCTGAGCAAACAGGGTTGAGGAAATGAAGGCGGTAATATAAACCCAGGGGACGCAGTCCATTAAACACACCTTATTATTTTCTAATTGAACCTTTTTTTACTTTGAGATTTTTTTGTGTCTGGCCATTTTCCTGTTTTTACCTGTTTCCAATTGCTCTCCTGCTTCAGAAATGTTGTGTTTTATACAAATATAATGTACATTTTATGCATCTATTTTACGTCAACACACCGTCATAGCAACCAGTTTCTATATATTGTCCATGTTCAGGAAATGGTAGCAGTTAAAGCCCCTCTCTCTTGTCGTTTCCAATATGAATACAATATGTTCCTCCTCATACATGCTATAATCATAGTCAGTAAAGCTGCGTCACCAATAATCCTATCGTTAAGGAAAAGGCCTTTGTCCACCTGAGAAGCTGTGAACTCCGACTGAAGGGAGCCAATTAGAGACGAGTTTCTCCTGCAATGAGGCCTGAAGTGTGACCGAGGCGGAATAAAGGACTTCCTCACGTGATAACGAAGTGCAGGAAGGAGTCAATATAGGCTAATGACAGTCCATGATTTAGTCTTCATTAGCCTTTTAACTAGAAGCCCCTTCATGTTGTCCCCTCCTCCATGCATGACCTGTATTTGATGATGTGTGCTTGTGCCTGTGTGGATGCCTGACCTGAACGTACTTGAAACAGCAGTCAGGTAGATTACATGATGATGGGAAACCGCCTCAGCCCTCCAAATACTCACATGACAATAAAGTTACATAAAACTTTATTAAGTCCTCCGGCGGATGAAGGGAAACACACTAAATTCTTCTTATTGTCAACAAATCCTACCAAACAACACAATCAACCTCGTGCAAAAATGTTTCAAAGAAAGTATTAAGCCACACGGTTGCACTGTGATATATGTCATTACAATAATATTAGGCAGGCCATATTACAATTCAATCCAGATTCATGAAAAAACACATCTAAAATGTTTTTAATGTTATGTTTATTAGTAGCAATAATGCATGGATTATTTTACTTTGCATGTTAGAAAATGAAATATAACCTTTGAGAATACACATATATAAATCTTAATATAATAAATATGAATACATAATTAAATAAATCAGATACTTGCATTTAGATTCATCTTTAGGCTTTTAATAAAGAGCATGAATGCAGTAGAAAATAACACACACAAGCCATACAAAATGATAGTTAAAGGTGGGGTAGGTAAGTTTGAGAAACCGGCTCGAGATACACTTTTTGTTATATTCCATGGAATGCTCTTAACATCCGATAGCAATGAACAGTGTTGGGCAAGTTACTTCCTAAATGTAATATATTACATATGACTTATTACTCTCTTTTAAAAGTAATAAGTTACATTACAATATTACTGTCTCTGAAATGTAATGAGTTACACTACTTTGTAGTTACTTTTGAGTTACTTTCACCAAAATAACCTCAAAAGAATGGCTAGGTATTTTAAATGCTGAAATGTAGTTTAGTGCAGCTCATTATACATCCAGTGAAGGGCGATGTGGTATAGCATAACAACTGTGTAGGCCCTTAAGGCTACTGACAACTTGTATTACACGGCTTAGTTGAATACTGGATTCTGACTGTAACTTCTTAACATGTGACACATTGTTAATACAGCAGTACAGACCACTGTCAAGGACTATAATGAAGGTTGCTAAGGAGGATCAAGAAAGAGAAAGGGAAAGAGGTTAAAAGACGGAGCGCTGGACGTCAGATAAATCAGACAGGACAGGAAGTAAACACTAACAGGACACGGAATGGGCTCTGTAGTGTCTTTAGTATATGGCCGTGTACAGGCCCGGCTCCAGAACAAAATGACTCAGGTGCCTCTGAGGTTACAGGGGGCGCAGCAGTAGTAGGTTTACATGAGCAATAGTGGCCGGCAACAGCAATGAAAAATAGCATTGATGGTCCCAATGAACAGATTATGGCCTTTGTTATGTTTTGAAACCAAGCAAGTCAGAACATTTCAAGTGAGTTAAAAGTGCAATCCTGAAATACTTCATATAGTCCAAAGTGGACTGTGGCAAAGAAAAGCACAACAGCTTCAAAACTGTACTGATAAAAGAAATGAGAAGATATTGTAAATCAAATCAATGCAAATATGATTTGAACCAGCTCATGGTTTGAAATGGCAAACATTGAAAAGCAAAAGTATTATTAAAACCATGTACTACATCATCACTTTGGTCCCATCATATACTCTGGGAAGAGAATATTTACTGTGCTTGAAAACTGGATCACATCATCATGTGAGGTTGACTTTGTGACCTGGAGAACATTTGAGCTGCAACATTAGCTCGTTGATAAACTTGGGATTTGAGATCTTTTTGTAGCCATTCGTGGTGAAGGCAGCTGTGCTATTGTATGCATTATTTTTGACCCAACATTTCTACAGGCATGGCAGAATATGGCACTATGTTCACATGAATATTCTAGCCCTTGTCTATTTGTATACCACGAGCTGCAAGATGACCGCCTAACCCCACTGTACAGGCGGGTACTTGTTTAGATATACCTGGGCATGCTCTGTTTTGCCGTGGTATCCTGGCACCTGCGGGCCGCAGAGGGGCGGCGTAGCTTGGGGAGACGAAGACTGCTGCTCCGGGGGCGAGGGCGGCGGGAGTAAGCTAGTGTCCCCAATGGAGGGTAACGTACGACGCTGAAGTTGGCTTCCGATTCAGAGAATCCGATTCGGCAGTTAAGGGGAAAGTTAAGGGACATTTAATTTACAGCGCTGAGCGAACAATCCTCCGTGTTTGAACCTCTTAAATCGCCTGCATAGCCGATTTATTTGGACTGGATTATCCCAGAGTCTAAAGATTCTTTATAACCCAGTTTGAGATTTGTGAAACCTTTATTCTATTTGTGAAAATACAAAAAAGGGAGATTTCAGTGCTTTTTTCGCATCCTGACCACATTAGACCAGGTCCTGATCTAAAACCACTAGACCTAGACTAAGCTTTTGTCTCTCTTTTGAATGATATATTTCCCATCAGATTAAACGGCTGAATAAATAATGTACGAGGAGGCTCGTTTTAAGGACACTTTTCAGATCTGTCACAATCTTCGTATTGGAACAAACTTCCGTTTTTGAGTGCAGTCCCACTCTGCTATGTTCCTCCACAGAACAGACAATGACAGGATAATATGTCATTTGTCAGTATAGTCCTATTTCTTAAAACCTTCTCTGTTGTTTAAGTGTCTGATTATGATACTTGATAACCACGAATAGTAAGCAATTATATGACAGTAATGATATAACATATATGATAATGTCAGACACTGTGTTATTTTCAATCAAGCCTAAAAGATAATGTGTTCAAACTGGCTTCACTCACTTGAATTGCTCCTTTGAATGTAATTGTCCTCTGTGGTTTCCTACTCAACACATGTTTGTATTGTAATGCCACTCATATTTTATTTTTACTTTATTTTAAGGTGACATTGAATGTTTTGAAAGGTGCCCTAAAATAAAGTGTATTATTGATCTGATATCTTATATAAAAAATGTAGATATATCTATATCACACTATTAATGTTCCTTATTTTAGACTAGGTTTTTTGTGGTGTCAATAGGGAAGATCTGCACTGTTCTCTACATAACATGTACAGCAGAGCAGGTATTTCTCCTACCAGATATGGCACCCCCCCTACAGCTTTGTCCAGGACAGTCACCGTCACCAAAATCACACTGGTGTTGCCTGATCCCCTCTGGTGTGTGCTCACAAAAGCATTTCACTCTGGGCCCAGCAGGTACAAAATTATAGGGGGGCTTCCATATCCGGCAGCCAGCCACAACACCTTCTCTGCCGGATTTGGAAGCCCCTCTTTAGTTTTAACTGTCAGACTAACTGGAAGGCCTGTCAGCCTTCCATCTGTGCACAAACTTATCTCGTGCTCTCATTGGTCATGTGCGCGTTCGTGTGTGTTGGAGGAGGGGCTCTGTAAGGAAGTGGCAGATTTTTTCCGGCTTTATATTTTCAAATTCTAGCGCACTCGAGCTGGTTTCTCCAAAATTACCTACCCCACCTTTAATGTAAAGAGTCCTTTGGAGACTTGTGATTTAATGGTGTATTCATTCGCAGCTCAAAAATAGTCCCTGAGAAATTCAATAGCAGTTCTGGGAAATTAGATCCGACTCTTATCACCTCTTCTCTGGCGACGAGCTAACCTTTTCCCACTCTTTTCTCTTCAGCTCATGAGCGCCGTGAAGAAGGGACAAGTGTCCGACAGCCGCCTGGCCATCCTGATGAAGACGGCGGAGGAGACGCTGGATAAACGAGGCCCGGTGACGGTGGACCGGAGCGGGGGGGGATTCTGATCCAAAAGGGGCTCTCATGCAAATGGACTATTTGACAAACAATAATGCAATCAAGCACACGGGGTGAGCAAATCAAGCGTCCCTGCAGAGCGGTCTGAAGGTGGTTTTTTTTCACAACATCTGGTGCCTCTGATGTCACGCAGCAGCACATCTGTTTTCTACTGTCTTTAAACACTCTTGTATTTTAATCATTTTACATTGGCTTTGTACCGACACTGGATTTTTATACTTTTCATTTTTCAATATTATGGACAGCTGCTTTGTTAAGCTTTATTTTACACGGTAATTTTTTCTGCATATTAGCTTAGCACTAGTTAGCACTCACCTTAATTACATTACATGTCACTTGTTAGACGCTTTTATCCAAAGCGACTTCCATACTCAATACTGTGGACAATCCCCACAGGAGCAATTTGAGGTGAAGTGTCTCAGAGACACAACGATATGCTGACTGCAGTGGGGTTTGAACCTGTGCGCCCCGGAACACCAACGCACAACCCACTGCGCCACACACCTCCTAATAAAACCATAATAAATCCAGGAATACATTAACATTTATTTGGCTTAAATAGACCCTACAATAAGTATTACAAAAATCACCAGGACCTTTAAAATAAAGCCACAAGTGGCATTTTAATATTTAGTTTCTACAAGCAGTCACTCTGAGATGTTTCTGAAGTCTCTCCCCCCACCCTGTTGATCTGCTTTTCCATGTATTGCACTACCAGCAAACTGCTACTGATTCTTAGGTTTACACGACAGGGTTCCCAGCTTTAGCGTTACTGAGAAAGAGGCTGTTCTTTCCACATATATTTTTTATAATTTATTCATAGATAGAAATACAGAGATTTAAATATGTTGCATGAGAGAATAATGATTTTTGTGTGCATGCAACACGTTTCTCCAAATGATGTCAAGCAGAAACTTTATTTTTACAATGTTTGAAGTGCAGTTTCTTGTGCTTGTGTTGAGTGTATGTAACTCTGCATGCTAATGTGGAATGTGACACCAACGGCACGGTTTCATCATCCATCTTTTTGTGATGTATAGGAACATCTTAGGCAGTGCACCTGATGATTGTATGACACGTGCCTTGATGTGCCTAAGTTCTGATCCTACTTTTTACTCTGCCACACTCCATGTTAAACTAATACAGGAAATGATGTTAAAGAATGTAAGAGGTGTTATATAAAGAATATTATTTAAGCTGTTTGTTTTGTAGCTCTGGTTGCTGCCATGTTGGAGAGGTGAATAAGTGGAGTTACATATTGCTAATTGGACCTTTAGTCAAAAATGAAATATGTTTTGTTGACTTATCTTCAAAAAGTTCTCTTCCAATCTTAGAGGTGTTGTACAGCTGCTTTGTTTCCACATTTAAAGGCTCTTTTTAAAACTACGAATGTTGTTTTTTCCTGAGCTTTCTCACAGGTTTGATATTAGATGGACCAACAGATTGATGGCATGTATTCTGCGGGTTAGTATAGCGTGTTAAACTCTTATTAAGTATGACCTTAACTTAAAGTAAGTAGTTGAAAGACAGACAGACTTTCTTTGATACGTTTCCAAAGGTTTCAAATCTTGTTTTAAAGTCAACGTGCAGTGTTGCTTTTCCATCTCCGGGATTTAGAAAAAACAATTCCCAGCCCAATTTATTAAAAATAAAAACAGTAATTGAACGCCTCCAACATGGCAGTGAGCTGTTGAAGGTTTTATATTGTGAAGTGTTTCCTCATTGCCTTCACATGATCATTTATATTAAGATTTCTCTAAATGGACTTTTTCTTATGCAGTGAACACATCATTCCATCAGGTTTGAACCATCGCTGTACTGTTACTGAAGTGTGTGTGTGTGTGTATGTGTGTGTGTGTGGGGTTCAGCTCCAGGACCCTTAAAACTGCCAACGACATTTCCACGCTGATGTTTCTGTGGATGAAATTTCAGCTTTATCCCCGGCTCAAAGAGAATCCTGAGAGCGCGTCTTCAGGTCAAACAGCCATTATATCATTAAATGTATCTGGTTGCAAAGCTTTGTGTTTTTAGTGTAAGCTTCATCCACAGCTGGGGGATGTGTTTACTGTCACTTTATTTATAGGCCTTGCTACTTTTAAATGATCGATGAATCATTTACACCACCTGTATCATTTCCTCTAGAGCTATTTCAAGTACTTCCTGTTATGCACTTTTTGTTGGACAATACACATATATTGCTTTCTTACCAATAATTAAGTTAAAAAAAAAGGCATGTCTCTAAAATGTCACATTAAGAAACACATACTGTATTATACTATTATGAGAGTGTAATTTACATTTTTTTGGATCACATTTTTACAGCAATTACTTACAAAATGCAGAATACAGATTACATATAAGCTACAAATAATAACAATGACTTCACATCATGTTTAAGTTTTTCTTTATTTAAACCTTAATATATGAATATATTTTCGGTGTCACTGCTGGCTTTCATTGTAAAAAAAAAAAGCTACTGTAAATTATAAACGTGTGTATTTTGATCTTTAATGACACAGGTGGAGGTGTTACCTGGCTCGTGTTGCACCTGGTGAAAAATATCCTCACTCAGACTGATTCTCACAAGGATAGAAGCACGCACACACACACACACACACACACACCATGCCTTGTGCTAACTGTCTGAAAAACAGCCTTTTCTCCTGAAAGGTCACGCAGAGATTTGAATGACAGCTTTAAGTCCTCCGCTCAGATTACACTCTGCAGCTAGGAGCGTCCAATGGAAATGCAGAGAGTCCGGGGAACAATTAATTGTAATGAATAATGGGACAAGTCTGGTTGGCATATGACCGCTAATGCTCCTTTTTTATGTTTTTCCCTCTGGAGGATTTAGGACGCCACGCTGAGGTGTCTGCACGCACACTAATTGAAAAGTGTGCGGACACCATTTAGTCGATTTAATTAAATACAAGGATCCAAATGTATCTAATTGTAAGGCGCTGAATTCTCCCAGAAATACATTTGATTGGCATTTTATATGGTATTTGATATATTTATTTTTTTGTTAAATGAGTGTTCACATTTTCTTCCTGTGATGCTGTTTCCAAGCAAGTGAAGAAATGTGACTTTTTTGGGACTTAAAATTGCATAAATGTAATAAATGTGTGTGTGCACTAAAAGTCTCCACTGACAAGCTTCAAATTGGATAAAATAATTCTGCAATTGACATGACATTAGTGCCCGATTATCCACTTGAGTATTTTTATCTTAGTCCTTAATTTAAGAAAGAAACATTACATTACTTGTTAGACGCTTTTATCCAAAGCGACGTCCATACTCAATACTGTGGACAATCCCCACAGGAGCCCTTTGGGGTGAAGTGTCTCAGGGACACAACCACATGCTGACTGCAGTGGGGTTTGAACCTGTGCTCCCCTGATCCCAACACCAGCGCACTAAGACACTGGGCCACACGCCTCCCAAATATTTAAATGCAGGCCTTTCATTTCTAAAAACACCAGTGTTAGTCATGACATGCTAATACTGGAAATCCTCCTCCTTCTCCTGGTTATATTTGAAGTTGTCGCAAAAAATAATGATGTTTTGATGAGTTTTAATTAGAAATGTGAGTAAGAGCACAGGGACCAGCTCGGCGAACCCTCAGCTAATAATTATGGTAAATAAGATGATAATTAACTGGGAAATGAGTCACATCGACCTGTTGCAAGTTCAAATATTGATATGGGAGAGGTTAGGTCATTTAATATATCATTATTATTTGTGGCTTTCAGAGTGATTGCAAGTGGAAGTCATTAAATAAGGAGGTTGTTTTTGAGTCCTAAAATCTAAGATGAATCCGTCTCTGACTTTGAGAGGGGAACAACATGCATTTATAAGGTTTTGTATTGTGTCATTTTAAACATGAGAAAGGGACATTTTGGAGGAAAACTACTGCTGTAAGAAGAGTGAAAATCTACATATTTGCATTTCTGTATGCATATGTCAAAGGTCAAGACACCCCCTCAATATCTTCCAGCCGCCATCATTCATGCATCATGTGCACGAGGTGCGTTCAATGGCCGCCGGCTGCGTGACATTTCAGCAGCCCTTTAGGTTACGTCTGGCATTAAAGAAGGCCCCAGAATTCAGAGGCTTACGTCCAAAATAGAAGAAATATGTCAAAAAGCAGCTGCTGTTCATCCTAATGTGGTGTGTAGGTGTGGTGTGTAAATGAAATTCCACTTTGGGAAAACAACCACTCCTTAAAACAGAAGAGTGAAATGTGTGAAATCAGGTCATCAGGGGGAAATGAAATCATTACACATCGTCCTAGCTGATTTGCACTCCTTGTCTGCAACAATGTGACATCTTCTGTCTGGCATAAATAATTGATTTTATGATTTGAAAAAGGTCTTATAAGGAAAAAAAAAAAGGATGATGTTCCCAAGGAGGTTTTAACAGGCAATCGATAGCAGAGGCTGTTCAATGATGCAGCGTGGCGGCCAGAGATAGAAATGAATCGATAGCAGCATCGGAGAAACGTCCAATTTATTCTGCAGACGGCGGTGATTGGCAGCTGGAGAGGGAGTACAATACGATATCAGATATTACACAGCAGGACTGCAACATTGAAGATGTTATAAGACTCCATTAAGTACCATAAGGGTGCAGAGAAACTTATACATTAACTAAAGTACAGATTTTGAGGTTCCTTATCCATTTGATGCCTCCTTAAACGTTACAAACGATACGAGATATTCAGTTTGCTTTCAAAGAGGAGTAAAGAAACCAGAAATATTCACATTTCTTAAGAAGCTGGAAACAGAGAAATGTTACCTTATTCTTTCTTTCAAAATCCTGACACTGATTAAATGATTATGAAAATAGTTGCAGATGTATTTAATTGTTGGCAGCAGATGGATTCATCATTATTAATAACTCTAAATCAACTAAATATATAACACGGGTCTATTCATTTTTAGACACTCCAATGCAAAAAAGTGACATATTTTACCTTTAAGTATATTTTGACATTTACTGTTTTTTAATGATCAGATGGATCTGTTATAAGGTATGTAGAGTAGCGTTTGTAAACTGGGATTAATTCATCTCAAATTAATATTATTAAATGTTAAATATTGTCTTACTTTGATTTGGATATTGTAATTGTCAATATTGCAATTTCTTATTTTTTAAATGATTGCATGCTCTGTAGGGCTGAACAAAGTCAACCCTTAGTTCCCTGAATGCACACTGGTATTGACCACATGCGCCAATAAAAAGACCAACACCTCGCCCCCGAAACAGGTTGTTCTTTGGGGGTGATTTCGCAGCCTCCTGCCCCTCTGGCTGGTTTGTGGCCGTACAAGTTTTTTTATCTCGAGAGCACGATTTGAGGGATTTCTCTGAGACTTTGATCTCTGCATCCATCCAGCTTCAATACAGCTTAACCCTTATCACCCATCAGCCCAGAGACCCCTGGCATCAAGACGGATTTACAGGCAGGGTTACTTCCATCATGTAATCCATTACAGATTATTGCAGATTACTCATCAAATGCTCCCCAGTTGTTGTGAATGACGGCCGTCAGGAACTAAGAATACACATTTAAACAGCTTTTTGTTTCAATCTGTAATAATTTCAATCTGTCATTATCGAAGACTTTCCAAAAAGCAACACTCATATCCTCTCAAACATCAGTGGGTTATAAAAACATCTATCAAACATGCATCAAATATATTGGGATTAGGCAAATTAAAATATACTTATTTTAATATTGAGATGATTGTCAATATTTTTGTCTAAGAGCAATGTAATAATTCATCATAGGATGCTTACGGTGTTTCATTTGTTGTAATGTTAAAAACAGACTTATTCATAAATAGTTCCTCCATATAGGATTCCTAATAACCCTACTTACTAGCAAGTCTTAGTTTATTCAAAATGTATTTATTTGAGATGATGGTAGGTGAATAAACTAGCTTATCGAAAGCAATCAGGATCTTCTATTAAAACAGGATGAAGGGTGCACTTAGCTACTCTTTCTCCAAATCTAAAGAGAACAGAGAATTATTGGAATGGATTACATTTCCTTCAGGGAGTCTCTGAGCTACATCAACGATTAGCATTCCCTGCTAACATTGTCTAAACACTTGAATCAGTGGATTGGATTATTTCCCTGAGACAAAGCACAGAAAACACACAGAGGATCTCAGGAGACGCACCTCAGTGATTTCAAGTTAATCCAGAGCTCATTATTTAACCTGTGTAGAAGGGATTTACCGTGTCACACAATTAGAACATGAAACAACAAGTGGCTTCAGTTGCAAAGGTTCTACTGGGAGTGTGAGATTACGCTTATTAAATTATGCTAAACCAACTGATTTAATATTGGTAATTTTAGGGATAGAAATGTGTAATTCAATAATATTTGTAGGTCTGAAGTCGTAAAGAAATATCTATTGACTATATATATACATTTCTGATTTTATATATTTTATACATTTTTATACTATGTTCTTGTACATGAAAACATACTTGGAGATAAAACAAATGATCTGAAATGTACATTTTTAAATGTCTTTAAGATTAGTTGTCTGAAGTTGGACAAGCAGAACAAAATAAAGTACAATGTGACCTAATACCTAGTTGTTTAAGGATAGTCATGATTGGAATATTCAATACAATGACCCAGTGTGGTTTTCTAAACACGTATCGCCTCTTTTTACAAATAAATGCCATTGCAGAATAGTATGGCAGAACAAAAGCTCTCCAACTCCCAGGAGAAGAGAGGGAAAGAGAAATAGTTTCAGCGCTGTGAGGAAGATAGTAAAGAAAAATAATCCGTGGCCCTCCGAGGGGAGAAGTGGAAACACAACACTTGAAAAAGATCTCTATTATCTGTAATCGCAAACTATCTCTCCTCTCTAAAAGAGAAGATGCTGAGGGAGTGTTTGAAGAGGGCTGAGGCTCTATAGGCTGCAGGACTCAGGGGTTTGTTTGAGGATTATGAGGACGTTTACATCCAGAGCGAGGGCGCGGTGCGAGGGGCCCCGGCCTCTGAGGGTCCCAAGCAGCTCTGTATCCCTGCAAAGACTGATGGACAGCTCCAGTTCACACACAGTGAAGAAGGGACACATTTGAAAAGTGAAAATGCTTTTCCAAATACACTTCACTCATCATTCCCCTTATACCTTAAGTCATAAAGCAGCAGAGTGCAGCTGTATGATGCTGCTGAATTGGAAAAAACACTGATTTGAAGAAAAGTTGAAGATAAAAGTAGCATTTTATTGATCCAACAAGGGGGAAATGTAATTGTTAAAGCAGCTCAGAGTCCAAAGCAACTACAAATAAGTTATGAATACAAATAAAACAAGATAAACATGAATTATGAACTTATCTCACTGGAATATTGCACCTATGATGTACCACCCTATACTCAAAAAAATGAACCGTGGCTTGCTAAAACTAAAAGTGTTTAGTTATAATTGAATAAATACGATAATACACTGCCCTCTGCACACAAACCAACATTCATTTGGGATAAAGTTGTTGAACAATTCAAGACAATTGCAAACGCATGTACAAGTTGCTTTAATAAAATCAATTAAAAGGTTAAAATATATATCTACCAAGTGGAATTAAAACTGTGACCTGATCCTTTAAATTGACCCTTCAAAGACATCCTTTTGTTAGAGTTCTCTGCATTGCAGGACACTGGAGAGGTTTGCTCTTCATCATATTAAACTGAATACAACATAGGAGAATTTCAATAGTATATGGTAATGTCTCCATCTAGTGTCTGTTACCTGCATTACGATTTAAAGTGAGTCACTGAAATACTATTATATAATGTATCCTCATTGTAAAAGGCACTAGTCCAATTAAACACAATTACTTACAATACTATCAAATATCTAAATAATAATAATAATATTAAAAAGTGTATGTTTTTAAAGGTTTGATAGATAGGGTACATTCTTCTGGTTGGTAATAAGAACATGTCTTCAATTGTGTTTTATTCTTTTACATTTTTTTCTTTTCCAAATAACTACAGCAACCCACATTTAAAAAAACAACGGTAAGAATTGGTAAAGATTTGACAACGTCAGAAAAAGATCGGAAAACGCTGGGTCCTACATTTCCCATAATGCAACTTGGGGACCCACCCTGCTTGTGTGTGTCTTCGAAGCTCCTCCACGGTTTGTAGTGCTACTTTCCTGTTGTAAAATACGTTTATAATCTGAATTATGTGTTTACATTCGACTGTAAAGGGAGGCAAGAAGTGTTTGCATGTTTTACACAAGTTAAAGTACTAATATGACGATGTTTCAAGTCTGTTATAAGTTCAAGTCCTTTGAAGGTATTTGCATCACAAAGTTATAAAATGTTGTAGCTGTGTGAGTTGGAGAGATGTTGTCATTACTTGACTGTTGTAAATGTAATACTTAGTATAAATCCATACAATGTTCTGCTTTATTGCATCGGTTACAAAAGGGACTTTAAAACGTTCCTGTGAGGTCTTTCAACCTAAAAAAAGACAAACAAAATAACCCAAACATCTTTGTACTGCTAATTCTGAGCCTACAGTATTTGTATTCGTTTCTTATACTTTTACTTCAGTAATATTTAGAATGCAGAACTTGTACATTGTGGAAATCTGAAAACCACCATTGCTGTAGTTTGATCTGCAAAAGTGCATCATATCCTTTGAGGACCAAATGTTTTCACATCAAATCTGGATCTAAAAAGTAACTTATTGCCAACACATTTCCCTCTCTTAAACACCCTCTTGAGTTTAGAACAAGTTCCTTAGAATGAAGACAAATAAATCCTTATTGATGGTTATTTATCACTTTCCCCAAGAGGCGAATCCCTTGCTTTTACTCTGAAAAGGTCCAACAGGAAGCTGGGAGGGACACCATTTGAAAAGGACAAAGCTGCAGCTGTTTGGAGCTCCTCCTCCTCCCCCTCCCCCCATGTGAATTTATATAAGTGTGTGTGTGTGTCACCCTCCCCTCACTTCACTCACAGAGATCTCATTATAGGTTTCCTGTGAGATTCTGCAGTATTCAACTTCTCCTCCTTTAAGGACGATCCAAACAGCACAATGGTGAGTATTAAGGCCTTGTTTTTATTACTTGCACCCAAAAGAAAAGCATCATTTGTTGTATTTTAAGTGAGAATCTGAAGGGAAAAGTTACAATCCTGTTTTCCTATTGCTACTGCATACTTTCCCTCCAAAATCTGTCACATCCTGATTTAAGAAAAATGTTTCTTCTACTTTTGTGTCACTATGCTGCTACTAAAAACCCTTGCTGCACTATCTTAAAAGTGATTTACATGTTAAAAGAGTGGAAACATGTACCCAGGCTCCAGTAAAGGCTAAGCGTTTCCATATGTCTGTCTCAGGAGGGCGTGCTTTTTTGCCCGGCTGCTTTTGGGAATGCTGATGTGGCTTCCAGAGGCCGCCTGTGTGTTTTACACGTCTATTTCTGCTGCCATCGCTCTGATAAGCTGCTGCATTCCTGAAGCTGGCTCTTTCCAAGGCATTAGCTTTTAAGATTATCTCCCTGCAGAGTCAAAGAACATCAACTAACATTTTGATTAAACATGAGGTCAGGCACATGATGACAAAGCCCTGGAGCCATGGATCAACATATTGACTAAAAGAGTCTTATGTTAACTCTTCACTTCCTCTAAACTTTGTTCCCTAAGCAAGCGGCGAAAATGTTTGCAGGCCGTTTGAAAAGTGAAGAGGGAATAGAAGAAGTTTGTTGAGGAAAGTCTGGTTCCCCAAATGGTTTGATGACACTTCCTGTTGGGCCATTTTTGAAACAACATGGAAAAAGAGGAGGTGTCGAGTCTTTAAGAGTTGCTTCCTTTTTAAAAACTAAGAATAGGGATGGGTTTGGATTGAAATTCATAGGATCTTTTATTCTGGATCCAGTTATGTTAACGTTTGGGTGCATTTTGTGTGAAAACACATGTTAAAACATTAGAAAACTTCTCCCTGTAGCTCATTTTCAAGTGGAAAATAAAAAAATATGCTCACAATGCTCCACTGTGTTTCCCCTCTCATGCTTAAGCCCTAACGTCAACTGTGACGTGGTTTCAGGACAAGATACAGGAAGTCACTCTCTTTGCCGCCATTTCCAGGAAGTGTAGCCCTCGGAGGGCCAGCATTAACCAACAGAACCACTCCCACGTCCTCACTTCCTGTCTGACTCCTCTGGCTTACAAAATGGCCAATCAAAGCAGAAAATGATCTTTATAACAGCTGTAAATGCACCGTAGAGTCGCTCGTATTTAAGAAGCCCTTTAATAATGATAATAATATACGCTGCAGGAAACATGTCAGAGATGTCTGTGGGAAGCTCCACTCTAAAAAGCTCCCATGTGACCCCTTTCTCACAAGCTGCTTTAGGGGGAGGGGAGGTTAAGGGAACAAAACAATAGCGCACAATGACAAAACGTTTTTGATGTGCACTGTTTAGGCTTAAAAACACTGTTCTCCTAGTTTTCAGTTTTACAAATGGTGGTGTAGTTGGATTAGAAGTACTAATAGATCTAACGGAAGACATTTTTTTAACCATTTATCGATTAGTTTGAATAAAAACATAGATATCTTCCCTGAATGGAAGCATAGAAGTGTAAATAGCTTCAATGGTGAAGCTGGTAAAAGTACAGTTCAAATGACTTCATATATTGCTAAGTAATCTGTACAGCAGAGTGAGTGACGGACACATTGTTCTGCGAGTGGCGCTGGAAAAACATGACCAGTTGCTCTGTCAAGGAATTTAAAAATAAAGTAAATATTTAACAAACCCTCTCATAATGAGGTCAGAAGTCAGCTGCAGCCTCTATGGAAACATGGAACTAGTTATTGTTAGTATTACACACAAGTGTTAGTTCACCTTAAGACCACGTAAACGCTCCTTAGTGACACAAAGCAGTTAAGAATCAGCTGAAATGGATTTCAACACCAAAGGGTTGTTTTGCGATAGAGGTTTTTGCGCCTTGCTTCTCCCAACATTTCTTTCAACTTTCAATCTCCTCGTGTGAAAGGTTAGTTCACACGACAGACGGTGTTGCATCCCGACGCCACATTTCCCCGACTGATGAGAGCATACGTGTTCCAGCCCTCAGCCTGCATGAACACATTTCCTCCACCCTCCGCCCCCCCATCCTTTACCAGACACTAAATACTTCAGGAGGGCGTGGGAGCTGCAGACTCTCTTCACAAGAGCCTGTCGATCACCACTGCTGCCTTTTTTTAGATCCCTGACAGAGGATATGAGACAATGTGAAGTTTGCAGATGCAGACAGGGAGATTGAAATACTCATAAATCAGGTTGTAGAGAAAATAAAGAGAAAATACACAAGAGGTAGAAGAAGTCAGGACTCCACCCGTTGTTGGCGCTTAAAGGTAATTTACAGAAGGTCAAGACAGGCTTAAACTGAAGTGTTTGCTTAAAGCTGGTTTTACTGCAAATTTGAGCAGGAAAAAAAAAAGTATTAAGATTGTTACGTGTATTTCATAATGGAAAAAGATAAATAAAAAATGATCAATATGCAGAGAATAATATTCCATAAAATAATAATGAATTGAAATCAACAAAATAAATTAATAATGATAAATGTACCTATGTAAACAAATATTTACCATAAATAATAATATAGCAATAGTAAATAAAATGATTTAAAAAGATATATGTCTAAAGAAAAATCTTCTTTTTCCCCTCTCCACAGCGCGAGTGTATCTCTATCCATGTGGGCCAGGCCGGAGTCCAGATGGGCAACACCTGCTGGGAGCTGTACTGCCTGGAGCACGGCATCCAGCCGGACGGCCGCATGCCCGCTGAGAAAGTAGCCAAAGGCCCCGACGACTCCTTCACCACCTTCTTCAGCGAGACCGGCACCGGGAAGTACGTCCCCAGAGCCATCTTCGTCGACCTGGAGCCCACCGTCATCGGTGAGGAACTTAAACTCCTGCAAAGACCTGACGTCTAGCACTCTCAAACCTGCAGATGTTGCGTCACAGAAGCTGAAGAAGTGGGGACACTTTAGTAGAACTAAGACAGAAAGAGGCAGCTTTAAAACATACTCCACCTTCAGATTTCAGGAGAACGAAGATAAAGGCAATGCAACGATAAAGATTAAACCATCCTATCATTACCTATAATAACCAGTCAATGCCATTGATAAGAATTTATATTTTGACCAAAGTTCAATCCAGTAATTACATTTCATAAGTAAACTATTAGATTTTATTTTGTGGGCAAGATGGTCCGGTTACATTTTGAGTCACAGTTTTGAGTTCTATATGTATTCATTTCTATATGGTTTTTTCAGACATGGCACATTCAACAAATTATATAAAGTACAGGACAATTTGTCTGTTAAAGGAAAGACAAATACCCATCCCCCTATCTCCACCCCTACCCCATTAGGTCATGGTCACAGAAAAGATAATAACAATACAAATACATAAAATAATAAATACAAAAAATAAATAACTTTCATCACAAAGTCACGGGTAACAGGAATACAATACCTTGGTTGGTGATTGGCTAATGGTTAAACAACCCAAACATTTTTTATGACATCATAAAGTGACCAAAATCTGATCAGCTCATTTTCAGACTGTTTTTATATAAATCGATCAGGACAAAAAGAGAGCGAATATTTTTTTCCTGAAACTTTCAGAGGGGACACATGTTTATGTATAAAAGACATGAAAAAGTGCGTTTTGCATGATAGGTCCCCTTTAAATGGTACCATTGACTATTCTTTGCTTTTGTCCCTTTTATCAATTTCCCTAATATGATGTTCCTTTCTCCCTCAGATGAGGTGCGTACCGGTCCGTACCGTGGCCTGTTCCACCCCGAGCAGATGATCTCCGGGAAGGAAGACGCCGCTAACAACTACGCCCGCGGTCACTACACCGTCGGGAAGGAGCACATCGACTCTGTGCTGGACAGGATCCGCAAACTGGTGAGAAAAGTCTTTATTTATGAGACTCTAGCAGTATAGTACTTGATATTCTTTAAAAAACCTTAAAAGGGACCTATCATGCAAAATCCACTTTTTAATGTCTTTTATACATAAATGTGTGTCCCCGGTGTGTCAGGGAACTCACAAAGTGTCAGAAAACAAAACCCTCTCTCTTTCCCTCTGTACCCAAATCTCTCAAAATGGGGGCACAACGGAGTAGATCCAGATTTGCGTCCGATATGACGTAATATCGAAAATGTGGTCTGGCTTTACGCCCACGGCCCTATCAGAAACTTCGCTATCAGAAACAATGCGCGACGTGTTTTGGACGTAATATGGTCTTTGTTTACATTAGCAAGTATCGCTAACACTCAGAGCTAACCTGTACTGGAGAGAGTATGTGTAAAAAAGCAGGATATAGAAAGGAACTCACCTTGTGGTAAACCTGAGAGAGAAAGCATTTGAGCTCCATACTGTTTCAGAAATAATCCTTGATGTGGTTTGGAACATGATATGGCGTTTCATCACGGCAGCATTTAGCTGAGTATCTTGCTAGAATTCTGAGCACAAGCTCCCCCCCTTCTTTTTTTCATTTTTTTTTTTTCAAGCTAAGGACCCAGAATCAGCACTTATCTAACAGGGCTGAAATAGAGGATATGAGGCATGTCTAAAATGCATGACCTGTTTGGTATTTTGATCAAAACACATCATAGACATGTTTTTTTAAATATATTTGTATATATCTGAGACCCATAATATATGCCTAAAAATAGCATGATAGGAGATCTTTAAGTCTCTTTTCCCCCTCTCCTCCCCAGTCTGACCAGTGCACGGGGCTGCAGGGCTTCCTGGTCTTCCACTCCTTCGGGGGAGGAACTGGCTCCGGCTTCACCTCCCTGCTGATGGAGCGCCTCTCCGTCGACTTTGGCAAGAAGTCCAAGCTGGAGTTCGCCATCTACCCCGCCCCCCCAGGTGTCCACCGCCGTAGTTGAGCCTTACAACTCCATCCTGACCACCCACACCACCCTGGAGCACTCCGACTGCGCCTTCATGGTTGACAACGAGGCCATCTACGACATCTGCCGCAGGAACCTGGACATCGCCCGGCCCTCCTACACCAACTTGAACCGCCTCATCAGCCAGATCGTGTCCTCCATCACCGCCTCCCTGCGCTTCGACGGCGCCTTGAACGTGGATCTGACGGAGTTCCAGACCAACCTGGTGCCTTACCCTCGTATCCACTTCCCCCTCGCCACCTACGCCCCAGTTATCTCTGCGGAGAAGGCGTACCACGAGCAGCTCACCGTCGCCGAGATCACCAACGCCTGCTTCGAGCCCGCCAACCAGATGGTGAAGTGCGACCCCCGCCACGGGAAGTACATGGCCTGCTGCATGCTATACCGCGGAGACGTGGTGCCCAAAGACGTCAACTCGGCCATCTCCGCCATCAAAACCAAGCGCAGCATCCAGTTCGTGGACTGGTGTCCCACTGGTTTCAAGGTGGGCATCAACTACCAGCCCCCCACCGTGGTCCCCGGAGGAGACCTGGCCAAGGTGCAGAGGGCCGTGTGCATGCTGAGCAACACCACCGCCATCGCCGAGGCCTGGGCACGCCTGGACCACAAGTTCGACCTGATGTACGCCAAGAGGGCCTTCGTGCACTGGTACGTGGGGGAGGGGATGGAGGAGGGGGAGTTCTCCGAGGCCAGAGAGGACATGGCCGCCCTGGAGAAGGATTACGAGGAGGTCGGCATCGACTCGTGCGAAGAGGACGAAGAGGGCGAGGAGTATTAACAACCAGAAGTATTACTGTATGCATAGAGCCGTTTTAATGAAAGGGTCACAGTTCAGCAGGTTAGCTCTCCTCCAGCGGCACGGTCAGTGTTCATGTGCAGTTTAAAGACTTCTAATGTCTCTGCGTCTAAAACACTGAGTTTGGGTTGTTGAGAAATTACTCTCGTACAAGAGAGAAAACGTGCCTTAACTTCCTTTTCTATGAATAAAGCTGTTTACACAAACCTATCTCACTTGCTGTTTATTATACTTAAAAAAGACATTCTCAAAGTATCTTCCCTGATAAACAAAATCTAAAACCCTAACCATATTAAGATGAGTTTTCTATCAATCAAAGCATCTTGTATCGGCTTAAAATGGACAGTGACAAAGCTACCAATATATGGTGATCTTATAGAAACTAATGCTTTGCTGCATATCAAAATACCTAATCAAATCAAAAACATCCACAGCAGTAAAATGAATATAAAACAATGACTTTACTGAATACTTAAGTAACGTTTTGAATGATGGACTGGTATTTCTTACAGAATATAATTATTCAATACACTTTAAATGTTTGCTGAGCTGTTGGTGCTTTACCACAAGATGGCAGTATAGTGTTACTGTAGGAGGAAGGTCATTATACAAGGCACACGCACGCACACAGTGCTTTGTATGGATAAAAGCATGCAGAGGTGGGAGAAGTACTCAGATGTTGTACTTGAGTAAAAGTTGAAGTACCAGAGTGTAGTAAAATTCCTGCATTAAAAATGCTACTGAAGTAAAAATATTATCAAAATATAGAAAGTAAAAGTAGTCGTTGTGCAGATTGGTCCATTTCAGAATAATATATATGATATGTTTCATAATGATTGATCATGAAAGTGTTCTCAAAGCTGGTAAAGGTGCAGCTAGTTTGAATGACTTTGTGTACTGCAGGGTAGCTGGTGGATTTACTCCAGGTGGAACTAAAGTCTGATTTAACACTTGGTTATATTTCACATCATTCATCCACATCTGTGAAGTAACTGAAGGTATTAAATAAATGTAGTGGAGTAAAAATATCTCCCAAGTTTTTCTTTTGGTTCCGGGCTGATTTCCTGCATAGTTCCTGGTAAAAGTGCGCATAAAATCCCTGTGTGTTGCTGATGAATCGCTGTGATTCCTCTTTTTTAAACTTTCTTTCTGCTAAAGTAGAGAATGATTGTTTTTGTGCACTCCGGAGACAGATATTTGCCGGCTCAGGTCCTCACTCGGTGTCTGTCTCCGCTGCTGGACTGTCTCCCCCCCCCTTCCTCAGAGGAGGAGGCCTTTAGATTAGCTCTGTAATTGCTTTGAGGTAATTAAGGCTACATTTGAGCAGAGACTAGGCAGCGTGGACAGGGGATTTATAAAGGTCAAAGGGCAGACGGAGAGAAAGACATTTTCCTCTTTTGTGACGTTTTCTTCTAATTATGGGTTTAAAAATAACATATTGGTGACAAAAGGAAATTGAAGGTGCTGATTATCAACGTAAAACTGCAGCAGGGTCAGGACAGAGGGGGTTAGGGGGATTTGGTGAACATTTAAACATGATGTCTTAGTTAAACATCAATGCCTTAAGGTGGAGCATATATCAGAAATATGACTTCCTGGGGAAAATAAAACAAGTAAATAATGCAGGAAAAACATTTAAGATATTTCTTCAACCAATGAAGTTAAAGTAAAATGTCCAATAAAATAAACTTATATCTAAATATCTGTATAAACGGAAACATTTAAATTGTCTATATTTATATTTTTTAAATTAATTACGTTTTTTTGCATCCTGAGATTTCTTGGGACATTTCTGCCCTTTGTCCCCCTCATATTTTAAACTCAGTACTTGTACTTGCAACAAAGGATCTGAGCACTTCAACCGCTGCAGAACACAAACATATATTAATATATACATTCCTTTCTTTCACCCCCTCCTACACAAATAAGACCCACAAGGCTCAGTCATTGTTCTTTAATATTAAAACAGGCAAAAAGTACAATAAGCTTTTCTCTATTTACCCACAGTGTTTCCCCTCGAGGAAGACAAATCTAGATTCACAGTACAAACCCCAATAGAAACAATAACCACAACTTCACGTTATGTTTTTTAAAACTTGGACTCAAATATAGCAGCCTAGAACTCTACCTAAAATCTATAACAGCATGGAGGACGTTCCTCACTGTGATTTGTGTCTCTCTTGTTATGGCTTTGTGATGCCGTATTACTTAAGGAGCCTTTTATTGCAATACGTAAAGGATAAGCAGTCGGAAATGCACAAGTGGAGAGCAATTGCACTTGTTGTAATTCATCCAGAGAGATTTTAATTCATAAATTAGAACATCAGTTTCAGATTAAGTATAGAAAACAAAAATAATATCTAGTCAGCCAAGGATTTAAAGCAACATAAGGTCGTTAAACCCATTTGGAGCAGTAGAAAATAGAAAACCATAGAAAATTAAATATGATGTTTGCAGAAAAGATGACATTTCTTTGTAAAGTAAATGTATGGTAAACATTAAAAACGTCAGAACATTCATCAACAATATCATTAAGCTAATCGAAAATGAACATTTTGTGTTATGGGACAATAAAAAACTCCCTATTTCAGGCTAACCAAAGAAAAGCTGTTATGAAATGATAATTCAATAAAATATAAATCTCAGATAATACTGACACGTTTTTAAAAGTGTAACACTGTACATTAATAATTATGTATTCGTCCAGCCTTTTGCGTATTTATTCATAAATATTCATTAACAGAAATACTTGAGATCTGAAGCCACATGTGTTCTAACTTTCCAAGATTTTAAAAGAAGCTTTTCAGGGTTTAGAGAGTGCATCGGCATTGAAAAAAAATGACTTGTTTTATCAACTGGTCCTCCAAATCACCATAAGAGTTTGTTGACTTTGAAAAAGGTGCAATAAAACAAAAATAACAAAAGTAACGTGACTGTAGGAGCTTTGTTCCACTGAGGTGATGAGCGACAGAAACTATATCTGATATGTTGAGAAGAAGCGTGTTTTGTCCATCAAGCCACAAGTATAAAAACATGCACACACACACACACACACACACACACACACACACACACACACACACACACCACACACACACACACACACACACACACACACACACACACACACACACACACACACACACCATGTTCCCTCTCAGTCATCACTCTTTAGTTGGCTGAGTAATGATGCGTCGAGCAGACAGCCTCTGAAGTAACCTATCAGGGCGTGAGTCAGCTGAATCTGGCTGCGCCTCGACAGGAAGTGTCCCTCGTCTGGGTAAATCTGTCCCGGGTAACAACAAAAAAGGATGACGGATGAATAAGTAAACAAACGAGGTCATTGAAAATGAAACAAAAGCATGCTTAGGGGTTGTCGTTTTTGGAACAGAGGATTAGGACTGCAACTAACTGCCAATTATTTTCTTGTTTACTCTTTAAAATATCATAGAAAAGTGAAAAATGTCCATCCCAGCTTCTTAAGAGTCCATATTATATATTTAAATGTATTTTTCTTCAATTTTTGCATGGAAATTAATATAGAAAATTGTCTAAATGGTGGGGGGATTTTTTTTTATGTTGATCAATTTGTAGAATTTTGAGTCCAGCTTTATTCAGGATTCAGAACACACCTTTATAACTACATAAAGGCATTGAAACAGACTTTAATGACTAAACATCCTTAAGTTGGTCTTTGAAGCATCCTCTCTATGTACTTCTCCAGCCACAGTTGAAGTTTACCTGCATGGTATAGTTGGCCCCGATCTTTATTAAGTGTTTGATGAGCTCCGCAGAGTGCTGAAAGTGAACGTTTGCTGTGGAGAAAAACAAGTGTGTGAAGTGAGGGTCACAGGGGTCATATATACTGCTGGATATAAAATCATCAGGGCCATAGCCAGCAGACTGCATCTAATAACACACATAGTTACCTTGACAATAACATGTCTTTTTCATTATAGGTAGAAAATATAGAGGCGTACCGTCAGCAGTGCCATGAGCCAGAAACAGAGTCGCTCCCTGCAGACTTTTCATGTTGGTCAGGACGTTAGAAGCCTGGAAGACACAATCATCATCCGTGCTTTCTGTATTTACTAAGTTTTGGGTGTTTATGCTAAGCTAAGTGGCAACTGTCTGTATCCTCGTACCTATCGTGCAGACATGAAGTCATTTGAATATAAAAAACTGTTTTATTTGTTGATTTATTTCCGTCACAGATGCTCAAAATACAAACTCATGTTTTTACATGAAGTGAAACGCAACCAAGTAGTTCGGGTAATTAAAAATGGAAACATATTTGATTGCAAAGCAGTAATATGCACAGGGGACTCAGATATATCCTTGTTATTCTTTTTACCTGCAATATAAAAGAGTGCAATAATAAAGTAGCATCATATGTAAATAATGAAGTAGTTTATTTTTGTAAATGTACAACTTTAATCTCGAAATTGTACCCCCTTCCACTGACTGTACTTTGTCTTCTTTAACCTACAATATAAAAAGGAGTAGAAGTACAAAGTAGCTTCAGATAGAAATATTGAAGTAGAGTAGGCCTACAACATTTTGCACTTTAACAAAGTACTTCCTGTCGTGAAACCACTAACATTTCACACACTTAGTGCAGAATGGGCCTAGTAAAGGTCAGTTTTTTAGGCACTAGAAATGAAAATGTATGTTTGGGGTTCACATTTGGAGTCTGGATGTAAGAGCCATTTTGATGGAGTGTCATGTTTGGGTTCAGGTTTTTCATAGGGTCTCGCTGTCCAATTCCCTATGGCACGGGTATGTAAGGTTTGTTTTGTCACCTGATCAGGTGTGTCTGACCCCGGAAGGGCAAATGGTTTTTGACCGCAGTTCCGCGAGTGCCGAAAATAATGTTTGTTATAGAATGGATCATTGTATGGCTACGTTGGAGGGCGTCTGCAGACCGCAGGGGGACGAGGAGAGCCACCTGCTGTGTGACCAACAGGAGTTCGTCTGCAGTCATCTATTGGACCCGACGCAGGAGCTAATGTGCTAATGCTAAAAACACCGGAATTGGAGCATCGCCGCGGACCACCGCGTCATATAGATAGGTATGTGCAGCGCTACAATGTTTAATGGACATATAACGAGTGTGCACACAAAACCTAAGCAAAAAACAAGTGCATTTGTAGCAGAAGTGCACATACAAGTGACTTTATATTGATGGAACAGACTATTATCATGGATGTGTGTGACGCTGCGTCTGTCGCAAATAGCGTCACATGGGACAGGTTTGCACGCTGCCAATAAACCCACTAGTGACCAGTGGTGTTGAAAAAGAAACTCAGAAACGGGTTGTTAAGCTGACTACAAAAGCGCAACTAGATAAAATAGATAGGTTGCAAAATTAAATAAAGAAATAAGCTAAATAATGCAAGCGCCATACGAAAATCAGTGCAAGGTTTATTACTTAAGGGTGATAAATAATCAGAGGTACAAAATGCTGTTGGTAAATTGATGCTGTGTGATGAAGCAACATGTTTACATGAATCGTTGGTGAGTTTATTACCATGTGAAGAAAAAGAAAAACATGAAATATGGTTCAAAGCAAAAATGGTGCGTGATGCTGAGTGTGTCACTGAAACAAAAATGTGGGTTTCCTTAAAAAAATGTGAAGCAACAAATGTTGAAGCTGAGGATGACATAAATCCAAATGACAGTGTGTCAAATGTTGCTACTCCTTTGAGTGGAGCAATGTTTCTGCTGCCACCTCAAGTGGCATGAATTCATATTTGGAAAGGGAAAAAAGCAATGTGGAACCTGTCAGTTCTTTAAACCCAATGGCAAGAGAGTACAAGCATGCATGGGAACCTCAACAACAAAATCACTTGGAACAATCATCATTACCACGGCACAATCTACAACATCTGGATGTACGGCCAAAACAACCTATATGCAATCATTACAAACTGTTTCAAGGCACGAGTGCTTCATCAGCTCAGTCAAATGATGGACAATTGCAACAGACTATTGGTCACAATCAGTGTTGTGCTAGTTACTGAAAACCAGTAACTAGTTACCATTACTAGTTACTTCATTTCAAAAGTAACTCAGTTACTTTACTGATTACTTACACCAGAAAGTAATGCGTTACTGTAGAAAGTAACTTTTTAGTTACTTAAAAAAAGGGCTCCCATTAATGCCCTTACCCTTGGTTAAAATCCAGCCGCTGTTGCTTAGGTGGAGGTGGAGTGGCGTTGGATGAGTCTGGGTCTGTGCCGGTCTTAGCTACTAGCTTCGTCCCAGCATGTTGTTTTTGCAGATGTTTTAAGAGATTTGAATTACTGGTTTGGGCAGTAGATAGGATCTTTGACCCGCCAAGACACAACTTACATTTAACAGAAACTTTCTTTTCTTTGTGCTCGACTAAAGTGAAATAGTGAGAATATCTCCAGGTGGAGAAACTAGACTTGAGCTCCGCCGCCGCCATGATAGTCTTGTTAGTAAACAACACAAACACGCCCACAGCCCGTCTCCGCATGTGACACAGGAAGTATCTAAGTACATTTACTCAAGTACTGTACCTAAGTACAGTTCTCATCTCTGTTCGCCTGGCTGTTGACTATATAAAAAAACTAACGCAGTAACGCACCATGTAGTAACGGTAACTGAGTTACTGAATTTAAAAAGTAATGCGTTAGAGTACTAGTTACTGCCAAAAATAACGGCGTTATTTGTAACGCGTTAGTCCCAACACTGGTCACAGGCAACATTAGATGCTCTGGTCCAGCAACAACATTTCTCATCTCTGCCGCCAAGAGAGATTCCTACATTTGAAGGAGATCCTTTAAATACAGAGCGTTTGATAAGGCCTTGGAGCAAGGAGTGGAAAGAAAGGACAAAGGACTCTCACTACATTCATAACACAACCCAGGGAAAGAGCAAAGGAACGTATCGTTGTCACCACAGTAACAACTACGAACCTACCTCTCTCACACAAGAGAAAATGCCAGTGACCATGGATGACATAGTGACCCAGGAAGGTTAGGCTAAATGGCCACATTTTTCAAAGGTACGCAATCCAACCATTGAGGCAAATGTGGACCTGTTAATAGGAACAAATGCTCCCAATTTAATGGAAGCATGGGAGGTCCTCAAAAGCTGCGGGAATGGCCCGTATGCAGTCAGGACTGTGCTGGGATGGTCAATGAATGGAAACTTTGGAGCCATGCATGAAGCAGGGTTTCCTTCAGTTTCAGTGAAGAGGAATGCTGTGACTACCAAGGACTCGACTGATCCTACTGACCAACTAATCCTCTACTTCTCAGACTGGAGGAGACTCAACGTTGCAGATACCTGGTCGCTCAAGGTAAACAAATCCTCAAGAACTTGAGCCAAAGGAGAAAAGACGCTGAAGACCACTCATGCAAATCAACAGTTGGATAAGAGTAAGGTCAGAGGGGTACCTGGAGTTCAGAGAGTCTCAGCTGATGATCTTGTGGAGGCAGACATGTCAATCACATCGTTTTTTACCGATGTAATGTTCGTTATGGTATGGACTTCACTTTGACGATGCACAAAACCTGGTCAATGAATGGAATGAACTATTCCACATAACCTACCGATTCATCATTACCACACCACACGACCGGTATCTTTAAACACAGTAAAGTGCGTCAGCCAAGTCTTCCCCGGGAGTCGAGCCACCATGGAAGCTTTAGTATTGGGCTGGTGCCTGCTATATTAAAATATATCACAACCTGATCTTTCACCTTCCCTCCCCAGCTGGGATTCAAACAGGGGGAGGGAAATGTTCCAGACTCGCATCAAAAACCGGACATTTAATAACCCGTCTGTCTCTCTGAGGACTGGCGATGGTGTCCCGCTGATTATTGTGTGATCACCTCGCGCCACATTTCTTGTTCTTTGGATGTCATTTTAAAAGCAGACCCCCCCTCCCCCCCCCCCCCCCCCCCCCAGCGCTGCGAGTCACAGAAATAGCCGGCCCAGTTAAAGGCAACCCACTTTGGAGGAGAAACACTTTGTCTACAACCTTCACACAGAGGAAAAGTCATTTTGCTTCTGAAAGATATTTAAGTGCTTGTCTATTATAATGTTGACGCTGCACACCAGCAGCCTTTTAGTGACGGCTGGATGAACAATTGATGTTCGAATAAATACGTTGCAAAAAACAACAAAGCAGGTTTTTTCTAATGTGCTCCTACGTCGGGTACCCTATAAAAGTTGCAAGATACACTTTAGTGGTCTCTCGATGATTAAGTAATATGAAGAAATCCTATTTTTACTCCGCAAAATAATGACTCGTTGCTTATTTGTAATGAAAAACAGGATGCTTGACATTGCGTGGTGGTGGGAGTAAAAGTGATCGTCAAAATGCAAAATGAATCGACCTATCATTAGCTTAGACATTGCATAATGTGATAAATAGATTACATTTCCCAGTAAAAGTGACTAAAAGCGTTGAAAAACAGCATGCTTTTCCAATATATTGTCATGTTTTGAAATTGTTATTTACGTGTATAAAATATTTAGAAGGTTTAACGCTAACGCTGATACTCACTTGGTATTTGTTCTCCTCAGTCCAAGGTGAGCCAAGGTATCTCTCGGAAACCGTCGAAGCTGGAAAAGAAAGGAGGTTGTTTTAATAAAGATGTGGAGAATTATTCAATAAAAACAAAGCTGGAGTTTATCTTCTCAGAGCTTCACAACTCATAACAATGATTCTTCTGTCTGAGCCTGCCTTTAAAGGAGTTTTTGTACACGTTACATGAGTTTCAAATGTGTGTTTTCAAAATGAAAACGGCTTTATACTCACTCGCCTCTACCAGGAAAGCTTTTCATCCTTAAAAATTCAATAAGCCTGAATTCCCGAAAGCGGCGCGTACGGATAATTAAAGCCACATTACAGACGGCGGGATAAAGACCTCAGCGACGCAGCAGCAGCAGAAGTAATACATATTTCCATGTCCCTGCTGTGTGAATTAAAGAAGAGAAGATACCGGATTTCATTTGAGTTTTTTTTTGCTCACCGTACAAGGACCAGTCAGTGATGGGCGCTTGAACTGCTGCACACTGGATCAGGTTCTCTGTGGACTTCAGCACCATCAGCGCCAGGTAGCCCCCGTAATCCTGGTGGTAAAGGATGGTCAAGATACATAAAGATATTCTCTATTAGATGCTTGAATATATAAACAAGTATGCTCAGATATTTTTACACTTTTCAAGAATTTTCTCTCGGCTTTACTTCACTATTCAGGCCTCTGCAAATCAGTACATTGTTTAAGTATATGTTTAAAATATTTCTCTATATTAAGCAAAAAGAGTTGAGAGAAAATCAGTCCTTCCTAACAATATATATTTAACTTTATGACTTTAAGTAAAAAAAGAAATACAGTGGGGTGCTTACTAAGTAAAACAAAGAAAGACAATGACGTCATAAAAGACTTGGTGCATGCGCAAATGTATGACTTTATTATCTCAGAATATTCCTAATGTTGTTTTGGTACATTTGTGACTTTCTTCTCGTAAATGTACTTTAATCTCAGTTTCCCCTTAGTTTGTTACCCCTTGTCCCTCAGCTCCATCCTTATTTTCTTTGCCCTACAAAGGCCCTGATCCGTCGCGCTTTATTTATTTATCCTTGAGGGTGAATGTTTGGATTGATAACACGGACAAACCTCTCCGAAGACTCCCACTCGAGTGGGATCAATGAACGGCAGCTTCACCAGGTACCTGAGGCACACAGAGGAAACATTTCCAACAACACTCAGACGACCGCTTCAATTCACAGAACATCAAGTGGGTAACAGTGTATCTTGTTTTGTATGTGTTTGTACGGCGACCTTGAGAGCCTTGAAAGACGCCTATATAAAACAAATGTATTATTATTATTATTAACAGCAAGGAGGTCAAAGGTCAGATCCACATGTGAGAGGGAGAAAAATAAATTAGGAAAAAAGCCCCAACTTGTGTTTTTATAACTTAAAAACACCATATTTTACGTGCATTTCGAACTTAAATGCGGCTCCTCTTCAAAAAGTACGATATCATAATGAGACACCTTGTTTTCTTATTCAAAAGTAGTTTCGTCTGGCAAAAGAACGGACCGTTTTCTGTCATTGAAGACATGAAAGCAAAGTCACATTTAAGAAGCCATTTTGCTAAAAAACAATCTTCCTGTAACGAGTGAACAAATATCAAAATTGATGCAATTTCTTGTCAAATGAAAGACATTGTGCATAGCATCAAATATGTCTTTTGTTCGCTCTGGGAAAAATAAGATACTTAGCAATACTTTAAAGGGAAATTGGCAAACGTTCAATTATCCAACAATGATGCCTTTCTTTCTACGTTTTCAAGTCTCCTATTTTGTCCATACTTTCATTACTTGCTCACAGACCGCTGTCAAAGACGTCTGAGATTTGAAAAAAGGTGTCTCTGAAATCCTGAAGAGCATTATTGGAGCATTCAGGCTCAAAGAAAAACTCTCACTACCATTTAAAATGATTATTTTTATCCAAAATACATACTGCAGAGCGGCTATCTGGTCGTCTTTGTCCACCGTGCCGAGCCTCTGGTGGACCTGCTGCAAAACCCTGGGAAGAGACAGAGATAAAGGTGAAGAAAGAGAAACTACTCACTCCCACAACCATGTTGGACATTTAGTTACCTTTGACCTCTGAACCCTGACCCCCTGCCGTCCAGTCGTGCTACAATGACCTGCTCTGACCCCACCAGCCCCAGGTACCAGTCCAGCCTGAACTCATCCGTCACCCCCTGCCCCCCCGGAGAGCTGCCGCTGAGAGGAGACACACGGAGACAACCGTCATTTATTTACTTTAACGTGAGGATTCACACAGATAGCATGTTGTGTTGAGATGTACTATTACACACTTTTTCTTTATTGAGAGCCTTTGGGGTTATAAAAGACTATTGCAGATAGTTGACCTAGTGTGTGTGTGTGTGACAATTATATAACATAAAGAAACAAGTGTTTCATAATTAAATTAGCCACCGCTTCATCCAAGAAAATCCTCTGCCCTTTAGCAATTGGTTCACAAATACAGAAAATGTATTAAAATATTTAATTATAACGATGGAAGTATGAAAAGTCATTGTTACTTGTATGACATTTAAAGTGTATATTAAACATGTACAAACAATTGAAAATAAAAGTTTTTTGCGCCATTGGCCGTATTTTTCATGCATCAATTGGTCGTTTTTTGTCCATACTTTCATTTGATTTTCAGTATTATTATTTCTATAATGGTACGTGGGAAACGAGTGCTTGAAACAAACCTGACGGAACATTCCATACGCCAACTGCTCAGTTTAAAACATTTGTTAGAAAATGTTATGTTGCATTAATTAATGTTACCTTCCCCAACACTAAGATAAGCTAAGTGCATTTAGTCAATAATACTCGGGTACTAAAGTAGGATATTGATTGTAGAGTATTTACCTTGTTGTATTACTAGACTGATTTTTATTAAAGAATCAAAAAAAGATTATAGGATGAATTGTTCTCATCTGGAATGCATTTAGTTTTCAATTATAACTGCTGTTGATTTGTTAATGTACTTTAAGTCTGCAGGTGGAGGGAAGAGTTTCCCTTTCAGCCGTCCTTTGAAGCTCCCCCGGTGAAGTGGATGGTGTAAAAATGTAAATGTAATAAAGTGGAATGGGCTTACACAATGAGCAGAAGGCCGTAGAGGAAGGATTCTGAGAAGTCGGGAGGATAGATGAGCTTCAGAGGCAGCGCTGAGGACGAAACAAACATTAACTCGAGGAGAGGTGAAGCAGAGGACGACAGGAAGGGAAAAACATTCATATAATGAATTAGTGCGGTCACCATTTGTACCAAAGTTGTCATTAGTTATCGTGTGTGTTTCATTCCGAATCCTCTTCTTGGTCTCCAGAGCGGAGCGCAGAGGGAGGTTGTTCTCCAAGATGAAATAGGCTGTGAATTACAAAAAAAGAAACCGTATATATTTCTTAATATCAAACAAGCCTATGCATGATTCCTCCGGGCATAGAAGTCAGAAGTTCACATTAAATATTCAGCACTTCATCCAGAGGCTGCAGCAAAGGGCAAGGCTCCATTTTGATTTCATAACAAGTTTTCTATTCTACATGTAAAAACAGAACAGTTATCAATATATATATGAGGTGGCTGCTTCACCTTGCAGTCAAGCATTTATTTAGGGTATGGATCAGCACTTTTCTTTACACCTGGCAACAGATATTCTTTGCATTTCTTGTCATTTTTCAACCTAATATACTTGCATAAAAAACCTGAATATTGGTCAGTAATTGCTATTATTTAATGTATTCACTATGCCCTTCATCAGCATATCAGTTTTTTCTAAAACATTTATTTATCAGCTTTTCAGGCTTAAGGCAAGTAGTGTTAAACTCCTACATTTACAAATGTACTTAATAATTGCTTCCCAAATCATGAAGTCTTGTGCAAATGTATGCATTTATAATCTCACAATCAATTCAGAGGGTTTATGTCTCATTTAAATGGTGAGTGTTATCTCTTGAAATCAAAGAGTATGCAAGAAATGAATAGTGGTGAATAAAGTGGTGCAGTTTGGATCCAACAGCTGCTGATGTTTTATCGCTGCGGACTATTTAGCATTTCCATCACATCAACACAAAATGGTTTCGTATGAAGGGGAGTGAAGAAGACTCACAGTTCACATCGATGAAACTCAGGAGCAGAACAGCTGGAACTCCAGGTCCTGCAGGGGGATGGAATAAAACATTAGGTTTGGATGTGTTAATGCATGAAACGCTGATAAATCGGTACCTTCTTTAGGCTATTTTGATGCATTTCGAGGTACATTTCCGACTTATGTGGGGCTTTTCTCACATTGTACGCCCATAATTATGCCATTATGTAAAGTAGCAAGATGAAATGGAGCAAAAAGGGCACACTTCATACTGAGGGATTTCTTTCAGAACATTTTCCTTTATTAAAATATCAAAATAATATTCTTCAAGAACATTAATATTCAGGAAGTATTATGTGTCTATAAAAGGAAACATCAATCACATTAACTTGGATCGTAAATGTATCTTTTATTAGACTTTTTTAAATAGAAATTGTATGTTTATATTATTTGATATTTGTAATGCGTAGTCCTACTTCTTATGTTCATCTAAATATCTCATTTGATTTTATTTCATTTTGGAATGGAACAAAAAACTGCATCTACAGGATAAATAGTCGCTGAGCAGATCTAACATATGGAGTGTGGACTTCTACTTGGAGAGGTCCCAGTTCACCTCCTGCCCTGCCGGGGTGCCCTTGAGCAAGGCACCGGACAACCCCCTTTCCCCCCCCCACTCCCATTGCTCCCGGGGCGCTGTACAATAGCTGCCCACTGCTCCTGGTACTAGACTCCTGGTGCTAGGATGGGTTAAAAGCAGAGAACACATGTCACTGTGTGCTCTGCATGTGAGACCATTACAGAGGGTTTCATCCCTCCATATTCTTCTATTCTAAATAGTTTTTCTGATTCTGAATTCAAGTATGGCGAGGGCTTTTACAATAAAGAAGTCACCATTTTATAGTTTTCTGGTGCAGAGGTTATAAAAACGTAAGGAATCTGATTTTCTTTTTGACCTTTGCAGTGCAGGATGGCGTGCTGTGCATCGGGGCTGACCTCAGCGTCAAAAAAGGAACACTCGTCCTTCAGTCCACAGGTGACGCAGCGGCGAGGGAACAGGCCGAGGGTGGACACGCTTTAAGACACAATAAGGTGCATTGAAGGATCTTAAGAACACACAATATGGTGGATGTATTGAGGGTTTGATACCTGTACAAATGTCTTTGTTGTGCAGAGGGCTCCGTGCTCAGGAAGTATCTGCAGAGTGAAAGCAGGACAAGGCTAGAGATCTGCATCAATAGTCACTGTGCGTACAGCAGATACAGTTATGCAAAAAGCTTGTTATGCAATACACGTGTTAATCAACCAAAAAGCTGAATTTGTAGTATATTTGGGGAAAGCGCACAGATGCCGCATAAAAGACTCAGCTGGTACATTTCTTACCGGGGTAACTGTTGAAAAAGCCTTTTTTTAAATAATGATATTAGAATATAACTCATTTACAGCCTATAGAGCAACATACACACACATTTGACGCAAATGTTTTTGAAACTAAATGCTCGTAGCCAGTCTTACATTATCTGGTTGTTTTCGTCGTAAGCTACGATTTTGGTCACCTCCCAGTCTCCTGACGTTAGGTGCCGAACTTCGTCCTTGTCACTTCGTAGCTGGAATCAGAAATGGTTGAAAGGGTTAGGAAACAGGAGAAAGGAACAGACATCTTTCGGTGGATTGAAGTCCGTTTAGTTGTCACCTTCTTAGTGAACATGGTGATGTGGTTGAAGTCTCCCTGCCCTCCTTGTTTTACAGGCAGAGAGAGGAAGAAGCGGCTCCTGTCCTTGGAGAACAGCGGCTCCTGTCCCTGCACACAGAGGTGACACACTTTAAACAGTACCCTCCCCCCCCTTAATAATGGACCTTTATATTGCAGAGAGGATATCAAGTCTGTACATTACTGTTGTTATGAGACATGTCAGTATTGAGGCTTACCTGAAAGGACAGCCATGTCCCTGAAGAGTCCTCGTGTCTCTGAATTAAACAGAAGACAAAGGAAAGACAGCTTCAAAAATGATTATATGAAATAAAGACGTGATCTTGAGCGCTGTAAAACGGATTCAAACTAAATTCTTTGTTCTTGAAGGAATGCAATTAATCTGATTTATAAAAGACAATCATTATCAGAGGGAAATATGGTCTCTTATGCAATAGCTCAATGTTTGAGTAACATTCAGCTTTACTTTAAAAGTAGCAACACTTTTCTGTAAAATATCTTACCCTTTCTTGCTCAGTAAGAGATATATTGTTATATATTGTCGCATGGATAATTACTACTAATGCATTCATATACAGTGTTCTAGCCATTTGATTGAGTGATTTAATTTACACTATAACAAGGACTGATATTACAATACATATCATTATAGTTTTACAATTACATTTTACAGTTAAAATACAATGTTTACCTTGTAAATGTAGAGTAGCAGTCGTCGAAAGTAGCCTAATGCTAAACTACAAGTACTGTACCTCAGAATTTAAATCTGGTAAAAGTACTTTATTTGTATTATTACAGGTCATCTGTCATCATCTTTGACCCCATCCTCTGAAATACATCACCCACCTGGACGCAGACTCCGATGGTGGCGTCGCATACCGTGAGCAGTGATGCATTCTGGGAGCGGTTGACCCACCGAACTGCCAGGTGAGTATTACTGATCCACTTCACCATGGTGACGTAGAAATCACTGCTGAGGGGCCAAGAGAGGAGTCAGACTTTGTGCCCAGCTGTGTGTGTGTGTGTGTGTGTGTGTGTGTGTGTGTGTGTGTGTGTGTGTGTGTGTGTGTGTGTGTGTGTGTGAGTGTGTGTGTGTGTGAGGTACCTGAGTTTGAGCTGATCAGGAGGCTGCAGTTCTTGAGTGTGTGTCGCTCCGTACAAGTTGACCACCAACAGTTTGACCTCTGGGTTTTTCTGTCCCGCCTGCAGGTGTTGAACAGAGATATGTTGTAAAAAAAGTGATTTAATGATATGTTGAACTGACTTTATTACCCACAATGCATGCTCACCATAGGATATGGATATTGTAGTCCTTTAGGGTAGGTGCTGCCGGTAAACTGAGGCAGAACCATGTTGGGAACCAGCGTGTCGTTGATGGAGAGGAAAGCGAGTCTCTCCCCATCAGGAGACCACCAGTGGGCCAGGTGAGAGTGTAGGATCTCCTCTGAGGAGAAAAACACACAATTATCAACATTTATTCTCAAAATGTGTCCTTTTTACTTCCCTTTCTGACTCAATATTGCCCAGAGGTGCTAAAGACAAAATATGATTTTTAAAATTATTTAAATGGTGCTGTTTTTCTGCACCTGTAGTTCTGTTTCAGAAGAAATAATACTAAAGCACTTTGAATAGCCTTGTGTTGAAAAGTGCTATATAAATAAACTTGCCTTGCCTTGCCTAATAACTACTTGACTTTATATGACAGTTGGTCCATTTTGGATTCAAATCTAATGAATACTTATATATAAATATATGTTAAAGTGAGCAATAATAATAAAATAAAAAATATTATATATATTATCTAAAAATAAGTGGTAAAAATAAGGTCAACGTTGCAATAAAAAATAAAATAATAATATGTATATAAACACAAGAAAGCAGTGCAATAACAAATGTATTAATGTAAAAATGGGCACATTGTAACAACAATAATATGGGGGGGGAATAAATATGACTCTTTCCTTCACTGTCCAATCGTCAGCCGTGTTTACACTCTAAAGTAATTAAAAATGAGGAAACACAGCTCTCAGATCAGCTCCAAACAGAAACTATAATGTCCCCCCTCTGTGTGTGTATACAGACCCTCCCCTCACTACTGAATGTGTGTGCACTGCGGCTTAAAGGATCGTCGAGGCTTGTTGTTGATTTTCATTGCCATTCTGCAGAGTTTGTCTAGTTTGCTCTCATGGATTCATTTTAAAGCAAAAACAAATCTTTGAAACATTTCAAACAGCTGAAGTGAGGAGGCAAAGAAAACTCATCCTCAACCGCTAAGTCACAAAACAAACATCCAAGCTGGAGCCAGAAGACACCAGAATTAGATTACATATCATAAAACATACATGTAAAAGTAGTAAAAGTAGTAAAAGTCACAGGTGTATTATTGGCAAATTATCAAAAGGTAAAGCTTGCAGAATGGTTTCTTATATTGCTATCTTTTTATAGAATAATATTGTAATCTCATTTTTCTTATCACAAAGAAATACGGCAAGAATGTTTGAATGTCATGGTTCATCATCGTGGAGCCAGTTTTAAATACCTTGCATACTACAGGATATTTTACTAGTAGTATAAGTATATTAAAATGTTATAAGGTTTAACATATACTATACTATAATTGTTTTGTATGTAAAAAATAATTCTAATCGTCAAACAAATGTATTGAAATGTTACCAAGCACAATAACATGTGGGGAAGTACAAACCTTTATACATACACAGTCTATGGTACGAACAAAGGAGCATGACATGAAATAAATCAGTACATTTTGAGTACAATTTTTTAGATGAATTCATTTGAATCACTGACAGCTACATTGTTATCGATAACACTGAGACGTTTGCTGTGACAATAACAGCCAGCCAGTATTTCACAGTTAAACTGAATGTTGCTTTAACATTAGCAGTAAATCAAACATTTATTTATTTAGGAATATAACTGGTGGAACATCCAAAATGCCACATTATGCCTTCGATTGTTACATTTTTTACATATCGAGTCTGTCTCAAAGCATGATCTCGTGAAACTACCAAACACTCCCTAAAAACACACACACACACACACACACCCACACACACACCCACACCCACACCCACACCCACACCCACACCCACACACACACACACACACACACACACCACACACACACACACACACACACACACACACACACACACACACACACACACACACACACACACACACACACACACATACCATGTATACATCACTTCAGGGGACATTACATTGACTTACATGCATTTCCTGGAGACTTATCCTAACCTTAACCATAACCAACACATGCCTAACCCTACCCAAGTCTTCACCCTAAAATGAATGATTCCCCTTATGGGGACCTCCATTATGTCCCCATAAGGGAGGCGAGTCCCCACACGTGACTTTGTAAACAGATGTATGTCCCCACAAGGATGGCCACACACACACACACACACACACACCCACACACACACACACACCACACCACACACACACACACACACACACACACACATACCATGTATACATCACTTCAGGGGACATTACATTGACTTACATGCATTTCCTGGAGACTTATCCTAACCTTAACCATAACCAACACATGCCTAACCCTACCCAAGTCTTCACCCTAAAATGAATGATTCCCCTTATGGGGACCTCCATTATGTCCCCATAAGGGAGGCGAGTCCCCACACGTGACTTTGTAAACAGATGTATGTCCCCACAAGGATGGCCACACACACACACACACACACACACACACACACACACACACACACACACACACACCTTCGTAGAGCCAGTCGGCCAGCCCGTTGTAGACCACCCCCTCCTGCCCAGAGGAGGTGATCCTCAGAGAGGTACTCCTCACATCAGACTGGTAGTAGATGTTGTTCTCAAAGATGAAGATCTGCACAGATAAAGAAGGTCTTTGTTGAACAGTCACGCATGATGAAGCTGATTCTATTACTCAGGGCAGGTACTTTCTGTTGTCTCTTTTCCCTCTCTGATGACATTTGTTTTTCTTGCTTTATCTCCACGTGTATGTTTGCTCGTTCTCTCCCATCGGTGTTTTCATATTTGCAAATACAAACAGGATCAGCCCGGCACACCCTGCAGGATCACCTGAATTAATCTCTCCTTGTTTTGTTAGTTATTTGTTTTCCACAGCTCTGTTCTGAATACCCATCAGTCACACGGCAAACATGTGGAGTTGGGAAAAGTTAGTTTTAATGATCATTATTCTTCTTCTTTATGTAACAATATCAATGTATTGAAAGCACTCTCAAAAATAGGGATGATTTATGCCAGATGTAACCATTTCCCATCAAACACACAACATATCAATACCAGCACAACCATAACATTATAATGAATTGTCTTAAAAAGCATAATAGTGAAAGTGAAGTCTGATTGTCATTATCAAAACATTGGGAACAATAATTTAAGCGCAGCTCAAATAAAATGTATTCAAATGCTCGATGACCGTAAATAAACAAGCAAATTATAAAAAGACAATAAGAAAATTCATAGGAACTGAGACTCAAACAAGAATGAATAGAAAAGATAACAGTCAATCAACGTTCGAGACAACTGGATATTAAGCAGAAAAACTCCAATGCTCTATTTGAAAGATCAATTGAATGCAACAATTCTTATTTGTATTAATTTATTATAAGTATTAACAACAAATCTAATGCCAACATGTGTGTTTTATTTGACCTGCTGCACACTAACTGCTTGTCAAAGGGAGTAATGCTATTAATAAACAATAATGGAATAAATTGATTGTGTTATTCCAGGAACATCTCTGAGTTAATATGCAAGAACATCTGTCTCTACGTAGCTAATAAGTCTGCGGCCCACTCGCGTGTGAGAGTTATGTAAAAACGGTCACAGCTGGAACTACGTCAGATGAGAGCAGACGGAAAAACAGTGAGGTTGTAAACAGAGACCAAATCCCTCCAGAGTCAGGATGGTTTCAGATTAAAGAACACAGCAAGGAGAGGAAAACATGGAAAGCAATAGAAAGAATCGATCACTTAAAGCTTACCAGCTGCCGTCCTTGCTTTCCCCAGGATGCGTGTTGGAGCACCGCGTTGTGCACCTCCGGAGGATTCAGCTCCCACACCTCCCTGTGAGACACAACGATTAAAAACAGGGTTACAAAACCATAATAGGTGTTATGAATGCCACTGTGTGCATGCATGGAAATAAAGAGAACCATTTGCTCACCTGGTGTAGATGTTGTACACGATGTAAGACGCCGTGTAGGAATATCTGTATGTCTGAAAACGAGAGTTCAACTCCAGTCATGTGTTAAGTCAACACAACATAGGAGTAAGGCAAGACATCTGTCGTGCCAAATGATCATATAATCATTTAAAACATATAGTCTTATACTCTGATTTCCTTTTACTCTGTTAAATTGTATTTTTAGTCTTGTGTGTGTTTAACAGAGACATGTGTTAAGGATTTACATTTCAGGAGGGCAACAGGAAGTGTAAAAGGGGGATATTATTATATAAATATAACAAAAGACGAACTCTGTCCATCAATCATTTATCAGTTTCTCTTAAGACTTTCCTCCACAACATCCATTTTAGGAAACAAGGGAACTGGAGCAGCTCCAAACTGACAAAAGCAGGAAAATAACTAGACAAAAACTCATCAAAAACATCATTTATGGAGCTACACTACAAAACGTTGTCAGTCATTTTTAGAGTAAAAAGGTATAACTCATACATCCTTTTTCAAGCCGTTTCAGGTTTCTCAAATAAAGCCATTTTTGCTTCAGAAATGTCAGTTACACTTCCATTAAGTTAAGAAAAAGAGGTCTTGATATATTGACTATAGATCCACTTTTTCTGACAGTACGTTTCATATATATTATGCATCAGCTTTCTCCAGCTCTTCCCAGACAGCATGTTTGAGTCCTATACATCAAATAGAAACATGTCTTAAAGGTGGGGTCATTCACTTCAGAAACACTTTGTTATATCCCATGGAATGCTCTTAACACCCCGATAGCAATGAATACATTAAATGCTTTGACAATAAATACATTAAAATATTTCATCTGTGGAAGCCGTGGCGCTGTAAAAAGCACGACCAATCATCTGAGCCGGCCCGGCTAAAATAACTGGATGGCCTACCTGCCTGTCAGCCTTCCATCTGTGCACACACTTATCTCGTGCCCTCATTGGTCATGTGCGCGTTCGTGTGCGTTGGAGGAGGGGCTCTGTAAGGAAGTCTGAAGGAAGGGGCAGATTTGTTTCGGCTGCGTACTTTCAAATTTAGCGCACTCGAGCTGGTTTCTCCAAAATTACATACCCCACCTATAATATACATATCTCACATATTCAGACATATGTGATCTGCACTGATATTAAATGAACTATTGGGGCCAAAATATCCACAAAATGTAGAATAAATGTTGGTAATAATGTACAGAAGAGGTGTTTTTGTATATATAAAATGCATCCATTTTATGTAATATACTGCAGGAGAGATGTGCTCTATTTAACACAATGCTTCTGTCTGGATGAGAGGTTTTGACCATGAAGAGCTGTTAGAAAAAGGGGAAATGAACAAAAGCACACAAAGGATAAAAGAACCAAACAACAAATAGATCCACACCTGTATCGTGCAGAATTGTTTTGTGTATGTGTGAATAATTCACCAGCAGTGGATGTGGCCTCCAACTTTCAACTATCCAAAAAAGCCAATCTTTTCAATTCAAGGCAATTCAACAATTTTTTTTAAGAAAACAGAACATCAAAGTGCTCTTCAAAGAACACATGAGCATAATTATGAACCAGCACATCACACACTTGAAGACACAAAGACGGAACAGGTGTGGGTTTGTTTCTGCATGCAAATAACGGAGAGCATTTGCACATAAAAAATGTAAATAACATCCTGGCAGGAATGAAACGAAAGGCACAAAGGACGGCTGGTGATGTTGACAGCTAGTGAGGACAAACAAAACAAGGCTTTTGTGATGCTTCATTTAAAGATTTTAATTTAAAAACAGTGCTTTTTCTTTTGTATCCCACCTGTTTGACATCGTAAGCGAAGAGCGCGTACATCAGATCTGCAGAGAGCGAGTACTTCACCGCCTTGAAGGCCGTCTGAGTGAAAAGAGAAATAGTGAGCTTAACCATTCAAAGTCTAAACACACTTTCTTTTTACACTTTCTTAACCCTCAAGGACATATTTTGACATAGTTACACAAAAGCAAGTGGAAAACAAAATTGAAAAGCCATACTTGCCAACCTTAAGGAATTATAAAAGCATCTCTATGGAAAATAATTTAATTTGGACAGGCTAGATTGCTTTTTTCTGTAAGCTAACAACATCCTTGTTATTTCCAGCATTCATCCGCATACCTATGACCAAATAAACCACATGCACAAACTAATGTAGCAAGTAAAAGGGAGCCGCAGCAGGTTCTGACATTTCTGAGAGGATGGGAGACTTTTTATGGACGGCATTTAAAATATGTTTTGCAGTTTGACCCTAGAAGCCACAACTAATTTAAAAATGGTTATTTGGTATCTTGGAGTCAGATACTGAGTGTGTGTTTTGGAATTTTTTGTGTTTAAAGTCCTTAAAGTGGCCTTTTTATGCTTTTAGGCATTTCCTACATCACTCTGTAACACTCACGCTTCTATTGGCTAGCGCTCCAACATATTGCACGTGATAGGCTAAGGGGGCGGGACATCTCTGAGGCCAGCTAATCAATCAGAGCAGACAGAGGGTGAAAAGAGGTGCTGCAGCATAGGCAGTATGAGAAAAATAAAGAGCTTTTTGAACATTAAAGCATGGAGACATGTAGAGACACTACATACTGATATACACCTGAACATCAGCAGGAGAGGACTCTTTAAAGTAGAGACACTACATACTGATATACACCTGAACATCAGCAGAAGAGGACTCTTTAAAGTAGAGACACTACATACTGATATACACCTGAACATCAGCAGGAGAGGACTCTTTAAAGTAGAGACACTACATACTGATATACACCTGAACATCAGCAGGAGAGGACTCTTTAAAGTAGAGACACTACATACTGATATACACCTGAACATCAGCAGGAGAGGACTCTTTAAAGTAGAGACACTACATTCTGATATACACCTGAACATCAGCAGGAGAGGACTCTTTAAAGTAGAGACACTACATACTGATATACACCTGAACATCAGCAGAGAGAGGACTCTTTAAAGTAGAGACACTACATACTGATATACACCTGAACATCAGCAGGAGAGGACTCTTTAAAGTAGAGACACTACATACTGATATACACCTGAACATCAGCAGGAGAGGACTCTTTAAAGTAGAGACACTACATACTGATATACACCTGAACATGCAGCAGGAGAGGACTCTTTAAAGTAGAGACACTACATACTGATATACACCTGAACATCAGCAGGAGAGGACTCTTTAAAGTAGAGACACTACATACTGATATACACCTGAACATCAGCAGGAGAGGACTCTTTAAAGTAGAGACACTAACATACTGATATACACCCTGAACATCAGCAAGGAGAGGACTCTTTAAAGTAGAGACACTACATACTGATATACACCTGAACATCAGCAGGAGAGGACTCTTTAAAGTAGAGACACTACATACTGATATACACCTGAACATCAGCAGGAGAGGACTCTTTAAAGTAGAGACACTACATACTGATGATACAACCTGAACATCTGCAGGAGAGGACTCTTTAAGTAGAGACACTCCATACTGATATTACACCTGAACCTCAGCAGGAGAGGACTCTTTAAAGTAGAGACACTACATACTGATACACACCTGAACATCAGCAGGAGAGGACTCTTTAAAGTAGAGACACTACATACTGATATACACCTGAACATCAGCAGGATAGGACTCTTTAAAGTAGAGACACTACAACTGATGATACCCCTGGACATCAGCAGGAGAGGACTCTTTAAAGTAGAGACACTACATACTGATATACACCTGAACATCAGCAGAGAGGACTCTTTAAAGTAGAACACTACATACTGATATACACCTGAACATCAGCAGGAGAGGACTCTTTAAAGTAGAGACACTACATTCTGATATACACCTGAATATCAGCAGGAGAGGACTCTTTAAAGTAGAGACACTACATACTGATATACACCTGAACATCAGCAGGAGAGGACTCTTTAAAGTAGAGACACTACATACTGATATACACCTGAACATCAGCAGGAGAGGACTCTTTAAAGTAGAGACACTACATACTGATATACACCTGAACATCAGCAGGAGAGGACTCTTTAAAGTAGAGACACTACATACTGATATACACCTGGAACATCAGCAGGAGAGGACTCTTTAAAGTAGAGACACTACATACTGATATACACCTGAACATCAGCAGGAGAGGACTCTTTAAAGTAGAGACACTACATACTGATATACACCTGAACATCAGCAGGAGAGGACTCTTTAAAGTAGAGACACTACATACTGATATACACCTGAACATCAGCAGGAGAGGACTCTTTAAAGTAGAGACACTACATACTGATATACACCTGAACATCAGCAGGAGAGGACTCTTTTAAAGTAGAGACACTACATACTGATATACACCTGAACATCAGCAGGAGAGGACTCTTTAAAGTAGAGACACTACATACTGATATACACCTGAACATCAGCAGGAGAGGACTCTTTAAAGTAGAGACACTACATACTGATATACACCTGAACATCAGCAGGAGAGGACTCTTTAAAGTAGAGACACTACATACTGATATACACCTGAACATCAGCAGGAGAGGACTCTTTAAAGTAGAGACACTACATACTGATATACACCTGAACATCAGCAGGAGAGGACTCTTTACAGTAGAGACACTACATTACTGATATACACCTGAACATCAGCAGGAGAGGACTCTTTAAAGTAGAGACACTACATACTGATATACACCTGAACATCAGCAGGAGAGGACTCTTTAAAGTAGAGACACTACATACTGATATACACCTGAACATCAGCAGGAGAGGACTCTTTAAAGTAGAGACACTACATACTGATATACACCTGAACATCAGCAGGAGAGAGGACTCTTTAAAGTAGAGACACTACATACTGACATACACCTGAACATCAAGCAGGAGAGGACTCTTTAAAGTAGAGACACTACATACTGATATACACCTGAACATCAGCAGGAGAGGACTCTTAAAGTAGAGACACTACATACTGATATACACCTGAACATCAGCAGGAGAGGACTCTTTAAAGTAGAGACACTACATACTGATATACACCTGAACATCAGCAGGAGAGGACTCTTTAAAGTAGAGACACTACAACTGATATACACCTGAACATCAGCAGGAGAGGACTCTTTAAAGTAGAGACACTACATACTGATATACACCTGAAATCAGCAGGAGAGGACTCTTTAAAGTAGAGACACTACATACTGATATACACCTGAACATCAGCAGGAGAGGACTCTTTAAAGTAGAGACACTACATATCTGATATACACCTGAACATCAGCAGGAGAGGACTCTTTAAAGTAGAGACACTACATACTGATATACACCCTGAACATCAGCAGGAGAGGACTCTTTAAAGTAGAGACACTACATACTGATATACACCTGAACATCAGCAGGAGAGGACTCTTTAAAGTAGAGACACTACATACTGATATACACCTGAAACATCAGCAGGAGAGGACTCTTTAAAGTAGAGACACTACATACTGATATACACCTGAACATCAGCAGGAGAGGACTCTTTAAAGTAGAGACACTACATACTGATATACACCTGAACATCAGCAGGAGAGGACTCTTTTAAAGTAGAGACACTACATACTGATATACACCTGAACATCAGCAGGAGAGGACTCTTTAAAGTACAGACACTACATACTGATATACACCTGAACATCAGCAGGAGAGGACTCTTTAAAGTACAGACACTACATACTGATATACACCTGAACATCAGCAGGAGAGGACTCTTTAAAGTAGAGACACTACATACTGATATACACCTGAACATCAGCAGGAGAGGACTCTTTAAAGTAGAGACACTACATACTGATATACACCTGAACATCAGCAGGAGAGGACTCTTTAAAGTAGAGACACTACATACTGATATACACCTGAACATCAGCAGGAGAGGACTCTTTAAAGTAGAGACACTACATACTGATACACCTGAACATCAGCAGGAGAGGACTCTTTAAAGTAGAGACACTACATACTGATATACACCTGAACATCAGCAGGAGAGGACTCTTTAAAGTAGAGACACTACATACTGATATACACCTGAACATCAGCAGTAGAGGACTCTTTAAAGTAGAGACACTACATACTGATATACACCTGAACATGAGCAGGAGAGGACTCTTTAAAGTAGAGACACTACATACTGATATACACCTGAAAATTCTGCTATTTTCAGACAGTTTTCAGTTTAAGGGGTCAACTCTTAAAACATCGAGGCCACCTTTGCTTTTTGATTGCATTTGCTAGCTAACAACAGCGCCCAAAATCCTTATTAAATCCGCTTATGCAACCATTTACCACAAGGTTCAACAATTCAGTAAAAAAAGAAAAACGTACCTAGAGGCCAAAAGGAGAACACTAAAACACTGATTATAACGATGCAAACAGCTAAATGTATTCTGCATTTAATAAACATTCCCTTTTAAATTACACATTTAAAGCAGGATTTTGGTTCGCAGGAAGATAATCAGACTATCTATTCAGTAATTTGATTGCATAAACACTAATCTAGAATATTATCTCTCTCTTCCTGTTTCATGTGGAACTACTTGAGCAGGTCTCCCTTGAAAAAGAGATCAATGATCTCAATGGGATTTATCTGTATAAAGGTTTGAAATAAAATGAAATGATGATGGTAGAGGTGAGATGAGGTGAGGGGAGCAGATTTGCCGACATGCTACACACACTCCCTGCAGGATACTGTCATATCAAGAGTCTGCTCTGACATGTTTCCTGCTGCCTCCGGGGAGCCAATCACGCCTCAAAGACTAGCGAGGACTTGCTACATGTAGCAGCAATGTACAGGAGGCCTATAGTCCCAAATGTACTTTATTCCTACACAGATTGTCTCTGTTGAGTCTCTGATGGAGATTTTTTTTTAGTCAGTGCTCTTTCTAAAATACGGAAGAGGATTAGGGCCACATGATTTTTTTGGGAGGATTTGAAAAAAAAACTTTTAGTTTTGTTCTGAAAAAAAAGTCAGCACAAAGAAAAACGTTTTTTTTTCAAATCCTCCCAAAAAAAAAATCATGTGGCCCTAATCCTCTTCCGTATTTTAGAAAGAGCACTGACTAAAAAAAAATCTCGTACTAAAAAGTGTTGAAAGCTGAAAGTACTTTATTTTCATAATCTTTTATGCCTAATATACCGATAATCCAGCACAAAAAAGGTGCAGAATATCCCAGTTTTTACATAAATAAATGGGTCAATCTGTGGCTTCTTGTACGTATCTAGGCTTCAGACAAGGTTTAACTTAATCATATAAAGTGTTTTATAATGATTTATGCATCTGCTCTATTTCATGTTGACCTATAGTTGAGATGGCAGTGAGTAAATGATCTCCTATGTAATACAACCCATAGGCATGAATCAGCTAAAACTGCTAAAACGTCCCGTCGTAATTCATATTTCAAAAGAACAAAATAAGGAGAAGGGTTAAAAAAAAGCACTGACAAACGTGCTGTTGGCCAGGATGAAGTCCGTCTCGTTGGAGGCGAAGTTAAACTTGATAACGTGGCCGTCGCGGTTCCTGTAAACCACCTCTGAATCTGAGAGAGAAAACACACACACTTAGAATGATTACACATGTCACTGGGAGGTTCCTGGAAAAATCAGTTGCTGACCAAATGCTAATGTTATGGGTCTTAAAAGCAACAGTAGAGATATCTGTAGAAGAAAGCACAGCAATAACGGAGACAGGATTCAGGTGGATTCCTTCTTATTCAAACTCTAAATACACACATTCTTACAAACATCACATTTCTTTGTTTGAGTGACAGTTCATACCTCAGTGCATCTATGGTACTAAAGTGCAATATCATCTTCAAAAAACTACTTTTATCCCCTCCTATTTACAGATGTCTCCTTTAAACACTCGACCCTGCACAAGGTAAACACTGAATACTATAGTGTAGTGTCATAAACAAATGTCAAATCTGCACATATATATAATTTACACTCAATGTGTATAGCTGTTACTCAAATACTCAAACATATTCAATATAAACACATATAGCTATAAAGTCACACTTTCTATCAACATAAACACCTTTAACAAAAATAACTTTGTTAACAGTTCAAAATGACATCTGTAACCTAACTGTTGAGTTTATAAAGCATTTATCAAAGACCCATTTCTTAGATATGTAATCTATATATTAAGAAATAAAATCATCTGTTGAGCTCTTCCAAACAATAATTTGATTGTTGAGCTAAATAAATAAAAGTAGACACACAAATAATTGTACATTGTTGGGGTGTACCACACTACATACACTGTTTTTAGTATATCAGATATATCCATGGCTTGAAGCTAAATATACATTTTAAAAAATGGCAGCTCCTGGCTGGAGAAACACACCTGGCTAATTGGAAGGAACCATCTGCTAAAAGCCAGAGGGGTGTCCTTGGGAGAAACTTAATCTAAACCACATCTTTTAGGGAGGGGGATGTTGTTTCTCCCCTGCAATTGACTATGGACTGGTCCAGAGATTATATAAAGCCCTGCAGGGAGGCCACTCACACACAAACACCTCTTTGGACTACACACACTGGTTGCAGTCAAATTGTCCAAATAATCAGCTCCTATCGTCTTTTCCTATCCACTATTCCTATCCACTATTCTTTGACCTCTGTGTGATACGTCAGGAATAGGTTAAGGAATAGTGCTTAGGAGAATTCAAAAGGATTTAGGAAAAGAGACTGCGGTGCTTTGAGAAGGCTACATGGATTTTTAATAATAACGGTGGACTACTGTAAGCGCATCTAGATACTTTGCACCGTGCTCTGATGGTGTTTTTTTATACTTTATGAACGTGGACAACAGTCAAACATATATTCCTCATTAGGTTGGAATTTAAATAAAAAAGTAAAGTGAAAATGAAGCTTGTCTCCCTCCGGACCACACGTATTAATCCACATGATCCCAATACGTATGATTGTATGCCAAGATCTTAAAATACATACAAATGTATTTATTATAAACGTGTTTTTTTTAGGTCCTTAACCTATCACTGTGTATATCACCATTCAAACATGTGTAACGTTTAAGAACCCCCACACAGCTCAGTAAACACTGTGAAATGTTGACTTTATTTGATAATTTCAGTAAAAAAACGCTCATATTTCTCATTTAGATTATTATAGTATTATTATAGTTACATTCAAAACAAAGCACTTTGGCAAGTTACCACATAAGTTGTAAAATGCTTAATAAGCACCATTACTTTCATGATACTAATTTCTCGGTCAAGATCGGTTGTTTCCGTGAATGTTGTGTCACGTAAACGTGGCGGCCGCAAGGCATTGTGGGGCAGCATTTTCTCCTTTCCTTTAGTAAAGGAAGGTCCAGTGTTTCCTAAGCTAAAGGAGGTTATAAAGGAAGTTTCAAACCTCCTTTCCTATCATCTAGAGAATTCTAACAGCTCTTATCATGGCTGCCACTGAGGGACTTCCGGGTCATTTCACTCCGTTAGGAAGGTTAAACATTTTGGGAATTTTCTAGGAAAGACAACAGAGAAAGAATACAGTCTTTTAAAGAAACTCTTAAAAGCAACTGGTTACAATTTGGGCGTTTTCTTCTACCAATTTACCACCAATAAATCCCCTGAAAGAAGATGAGAAGGGAAGGCCCTCAAATGAAGACGTGAAGGACAGGTAGGAAGCATGTTATGAATTGTTTGGACATGTGCTTAGCATTTCTGGCTACAGCTGTAAAATGGAAGCATTGTGCACATGAACCAGTCATGTTTCTTTTGCCGATGTGATACACCTCATGAAAATTCAAGCATGAGAGCTGGCTGTTCTCATGCGTCACTGAGTGATTTCCTCCCCTGCAATCAGCTGCAAATTCACTCACAATGAGTTCCAGGAGTTCAAAGAGGGGAGGGGGAGGGGCACAGCTGCTTCAGGATCAGTTTGAAGAGCATGTTCAGTATCTGAAAGAGTCTGGATTCACTCATTTAAAGTCATGAATTGCAGAAAGAGATGGGATAAAGAAGATGGACCGATTCGTGTGTGTGACATTCCCAGTGGATGATAGGCAGGCTTCCACCAGACTCTGATCCCCCTTGTAGTCTGTGATTCTCTTTCTTCTTCTGCAGAAAGGGAAGTGAAATATGAGCATAATACGCTTTAAAATCAATTTCTAAAATGCCCGGAAGGAACTAGTGGGGGATTTTTAAGGAAGTGTTATGTTCGAGTGCACTAAAATTAAAAGCAGATTTTTCAACCTAGTTCCTGGAAATAAGTGCCAGTCAGTATAGCTTGTCGGATAAAAGCAATTACATTATGAATATAAAGTTATATGGCTTTCTAGTAAGGACTTCATAAAGATACCAATGAATAACATGTCTCTTTTTGAGAGAAGACTACAAGATATTAAAAGCAGAATGTATACCTACTTCCTGGACACAAGAGGTGTAAGCGTTTCTGGTAAAACCTTATCTTGAAAAACAAGGCATTATGCTAATTTTCCATTAAGGTGTTTTTAGATGAAAAGATACCAGAAGATATCACGTCTTTCTTGTGAAGACCACCTGACCAACACCCAATTACATATAATGAAAATGTGTTTTAGAAAGAGTTGTGTTGTGTACATTTATTTGGCTTAATTGTTTTCCCCTTGCAATCAGTAATAGTATAATGAAGAAGGCCCTTTTTCTCTTCCTGTTTTCCTTCTTATCTCCACAAATTGTACACACTACCACCCACATGAATAATGCATGTCTCTTACTCATATGGGTCACTGCTAAAGATGTAGCCTATTGTTTGTGCAGACCTCATTAGCAATCGTGTATTACAGAGCAAGTAGCTTCACACACACACACACACACACACACACACACACACACACACACACACACACACACACACACACACACACACACACACACACACACACACACACACACACACACACACACACACACACACACACACACACACACACACACACACACACACACACTTCATCTCTTATGTAAGTACCTGGATGTTCCCTTCATCCATGGCTTAATGTGATGTAAACAAACTGGGCTTTACATTACAGATACATTAAGAAAACAACACAATGGCTCCATGAATAATACACAGCCACATTGACCCGATGAATACACAGCATGTAAAAATAGCAAGAAAATCAGCATTAAGCACACAGAGCTATACTGTATGTACAGTCGGGCAAAAAAGTATTTAGTCAGCCACCAATTGTGCAAGTTCTCCCACTTAAAAAGATGAGAGAGGCCTGTAATTTTCATCCTAGGTACACTTCAACTATGAGAGACAGAATGGGGGGAAAGAATCCAGGAAATCACATTGTAGGATTTTTAATTAATTAATTGGTCAATTCCTCGGTAAAATAAGTATTTGGTCACCTACAAACAAACAAGATTTCTGGCTCTCACAGACCTGTAACTTCTTCTTTACGAGCCTCCTCTGTCCTCCACTTGTTAACTGTATTAATGGCACCTGTTTGAACTCGTTATCAGTATAAAAGACACCTGTCCACAACCTCAAACAGTCACACTCCAAACTCCACTATGGCCAAGACCAAAGAGCTGTCAAAGGACACCAGAAACAAAATGGTAGACCTGCACCAGGCTGGGAAGACTGAATCTGCAATAGGTAAGCAGCTTGGTGTGAAGAAATCAACTGTGGGAGCAATTATTAGAAAATGGAAGACATACAAGACCACTGATAATCTCCCTCGATCTGGGGCTCCACGCAAGATCTCACCCCGTGGGTTCAAAATGATCTCGAGAACGGTGAGCAAAGATCCCAGAACCACACGGGGGGACCGTCAATGACCTGCAGAGAGCTGGGACTAAAGTAACAAAGGCTACCATCAGTAACACTACGCCGCCAGGGACTCAAATCCTGCAGTGCCAGACGTGTCCCCCTGCTTAAGCCAGTACATGTCCAGGCCCGTCTGAAGTTTGCTAGAGAGCATTTAGATGATCCAGAAGAGGATTGGGAGAATGTCATATGGTCAGATGAAACCAAAATAGAACTTTTTGGTAAAAACTCAACTAGACGTGTTTGGAGGAGAAAGAATGCGGAGTTGCATCCAAAGAACACCTACTGTGAAACATGGGGGTGGAAACATCATGCTTTGGGGCTGTTTTTCTGCAAAGGGACCAGGACGACTGATCCGTGTAAAGGAAAGAATGAATGGGGCCATGTATCGTGAGATTTTGAGTGACAACCTCCTTCCATCAGCAAGGGCATTGAAGATGAAACGTGGCTGGGTCTTTCAGCATGACAATGATCCCAAACACACCGCCCGAGCAACGAAGGAGTGGCTTCGTAAGAAGCATTTCAAGGTCCTGGAGTGGCCTAGCCCGTCTCCAGATCTCAACCCCATAGAAAATCTTTGGAGGGAGTTGAAAGTCCGTGTTGCCCAGCGACAGCCCCAAAACATCACTGCTCTAGAGGAGATCTGCATGGAGGAATGGGCCAACATACCAGCAACAGTGTGTGAAAACCTTGTGAAGACTTACAGAAAACGTTTGACCTCTGTCATTGCCAACAAAGGGTATATAACAAAGTATTGAAATGAAGTTTTGTTATCGACCAAATACTTATTTTCCACCATAATTAGCAAATAAATTCTTTAAAAATCAGACAATGTGATTTCCTGGATTCTTTCTCCCCATTTTGTCTCTCATCGTTGAGGTGTACCTAGGATGAAAATTACAGGCCTCTCATCTTTTTAAGTGGGAGAACATGATGGTTTGCCTTCATGGTAGTACATTAAAAGCATGTATATTTTGATTGCTATAATTCAACAAAAATAGAAACGTTGTTTTGATCTTAAGTGTAAGACGTGTAAAAATCCATTGTCAATTCAGTGCCAAAATATAATACATGTTTCTGAACCGGAAGGATGGATGGGTAAAACTGACTTTAACCAAGAAAAAGTGTACTTTGTGTCCGGCGTTTAAAAAGTGAAAAATAGATTTTCAAAATGTACATCTGTAACTTATATGACGTAACAATCATGCTTAGTTTTGTTGTGTTTTTTAATAGTTTAAATTCACGTTTATCACGTGTTTTTGAACTAGAACAAACGGTTTCCACTTAAGATAATTGACAATGCAGTTTAATATTGACTAAAAAATAATCTAAAATTAAATTCACTACTGTTCTGATCTAAATATGTAAAGCGCACCACATCACATACCAATGAGAAACACTATTTTTCCAGACTGGATTTCTATTTCTTAGTGTGAAGTTACCGACTTGAGTGGGGTTTTGACTTGAAATAACTTCATAAATGGGGCGAAGCCTGCGAGCTAGTTCAGGCAGTCAACTCGAGCACTTGTGCTGCATTCATACATAACGCCCCCTTGCCACTCTACAACCAACCAAACAGAGTCTCCTTAATAAGCCGCTCTATTTAACCTGCCAGATCTCTCTCTGCATTGCTTGCTGCTGCTATTGCTGCAGCGACTTCCACGTCGCTGCTGCTTGCCTGCCCCACCACCACCACCCCAGCTTCCACCTGTAGGCTCGGGGGGTTAGTTATTTAATCATCACTCATCGTGCTATGTATATCTGTGGAGAGATGAGGCCGAGCCTAGGCACCAAACTCAACTATATGCTGCTTCTAATAAACAAGTTAAAGAAACACGAGAGTTGTCTGACTGAAATGAGATTAAGTGGTGCTTGTCGTGGATTTTGTTATCTTTTGGACAGGCTAGCAGTTTCCATCTGATACCAGTCTTTGTGCTAAGCTAAGCTAACTGGCTGCAGGTTTTAGCTGAACTGAATCAAACATGGTGTCATCTTCTCATCCAATCTAAAAACTAAAACAAAGTGTTCAAACATGTTGTTCTTCACCCTCTAGCAATAATACCAATACTCAGGATGTGATCTTCTGTGTTTATTCTAAATTTCCCTCTGCAGAGCTGGCGGTGTTACTCAGGAAACAGATTACGGTGCCGATGTGTTGTGATTGTTTTGTTCTGCTTACCTGACAGGTTTGGGAATATCATCATAATGAGATTCAGCGCTGGTTTTAAACTCAAGGAGCTGCAATCTCATGTCTTAATTATCTCTTATATTATTTAGTTTTGAAGTGCCAGGACGAGCCTTTCCTCTGCAAGTGTCTCTTGTGCTGTTAAATAAGGCGTGAGACTGTGAGGTTAGAGGAGAGAAGAGGTAGGGGGGAGGAGCAATTTCCCTCAGATGTGTTTAAAATATAACCACAACACCTCCAGGAGGCCCGGCAGTACATTTTAAATCATACTTGTTGTCACAGCCCAGATTTACACCACAGAACATGTCAGCAGGTAATTTTCCAACATTCTCATCAATCTCGTAAAATACAGAAAGTAATGGGACAGCTGACCCTGTTGGGTTAAAAAAATCATTATTGCGACACAAAACAAGTCATTCTGGCTCTCCCAGGTGATGTAATGCAGCCTTCAGCTAACGGCTAACGGATGCAGTCCATCACTTCATGACTTGTATGATCTGAATGATGGTGTTTCAGAACATCTGATTTGCACACTGAGCTATAAGCAGGAGCTGTATCTGCTGAAAACGCCTGCAGGCCGCGAGCTGAACATGTATTATTTAGCATTTTGTGTTATTTTACACATTGGTGAACTTGTTTGGCATTCTCTTCCTGCAGATCTATTGAAGTTTTTTAAAGTGTGACGCTCAACCCTTTTTCCTTTTGATATTCTGGACTTAATTCTCGTTTCTTTTCATTTTCTGTGTCCCTGCACTCTCATGCTCTTGTTTGGATTGGCGTTGCGTTGCCCTGCATACATGAAACAACTTTTTAATTTGCAAGGACGCTGTGATTTATTATGATAAGGTGCCAACAATCCTGCAGTTTAGGAAAAAGTCATGAATCTGACTTTTCCAAGGACCAATCCAGTGAATGAGGCCCTTTGAGCTGAAAGGCGCTAATGAGGCGTAACACTGTGGGGAGCAGCAGAACTGGGTGAAACTCGTGATCTGGAATCCCGTCGAGATCAAATGTGTGTCCCAGTCTTTAGGGAGTTAAATAAGGTCCCCACGAGCACACTGAAACATACAGCTGTGTGTGAAAGAGAACGTCCTAACCTGAGCAGAGCCATAATGAGAAGCCACAGGCCGAGTCATTAGTATCATCTCTCTGTGGAGCTGAAGGACGCAGCATGCAGGGGGTTTCTGTTCAAGTCTTTAGAAAGGTGTTATATTGAATCCTCCACTTCCCTGAATTGACCGTTAAAGCAACAGTTTAGTGGAGGAAAACGTACTGCGAATGTATCGTTAAAGGGGCCCTATTATGCCCATTTCTGGTTCATATTTGAGCCTCTCTACTGTCACATGTATCTTTTATTTTTCTCATACTGCCTGTGCTGCAGCACCTCTTTTCACCCTCTGTCTGAAACCAGAGCTGCTCTGATTGGTTAGCTGGCTGGCTCTGTTGCGATTGGTCAACCGCTTAGAGATGTCCCGCCCCTTAGCCTATCTAGTACAATGTGTTGGAGCGCAAGTATATCTTACTATGGTAAAAGTACAAAGTATAAGCATACAAATATACCTAAATCGACACATTTCAGAATCACATTCAAGAAATTATTATTATTGATGCAGTGTTCTCCAAAGCTGGTAAAGGTGGAGCTCATTTAAATAATTTCACATACTGCGACTGGATATCTTTACCTATCATTTTTTTGTCAATGTTAAATCATTTGTAGTATAAAATAATAACATGGAGTAACTAAAGCTTTCAGATAATACCATGGCAGACTGGGTCAACAATAACAAACTGGTACTCAACATTGCAAAAACAAAAGCAATGGTGTTCGGATCCAGACATATGTTAAGCAGCAATTCTCAATAAGCCTGACACTGGCTGGTCAGCCAGTGGAACAGGTCAACAAGACTAAGTTGCTTGGCATTGTTCTTGATTCTGGTTTACGGTGGACAAAGCAAATTGACAGTATCGTAACTAAAATGGGAAGGAGCATAGCTGTGGCGAGAAAATGTACAAAGTATGTAACACCAACCACTTTGAAACAAGTCATTCAGTCTCTGGTTTTGTCACATCTTGAGTACTGTCCGGTCATATGGTCATCAGCAGCAAAAACACATTTACAGAAATTACAAATAGCTCAAAACAAGGCTGCCAGACTCGCTCTCCACTGTTCGACGCGCACTCATATTGGAGTTATGCATACAAACCTATCATGGCTTCCAGTTGAGAAACGTCTGCAATCTCGTGTTATCACTTTTCTAAAAAATGTCCAATTTAGCAAAAAAACACTGTATTTTTATGATCAAATAGTTTACACAAGAGACGAGCATGACCATAAGACTAGACAAGCTACATCAGGCCATCTACTGGCACCTAAACCCAGGACACATCTTCTGAACTCTTCTGTGTCTTATAGAGCTATAAAGGAATGCAACTCATTGCCAAACTACCTTACTGAAATAGAGTCCAGAGCCTCTTTCAAGAAGAGATTGAAGGGCCATCTACTAATGACCATGTACCCTTGTGAGCTGTGAACCCTAATTGTATTTGATCGCATGTTGTTGATGATATTGGTGTTGTTTGTAATGCTGTTAATGATGTCAGGACTTATGTCCTAAATGTTGCTGTATTATTGTTGTATTATTGTTGTATTATTGTTGTATTGTTTTAAGTGTCGGACCCCAGGAAGAGTAGCTTTTGTCGAGAGCAAAAGCTAATGAGGATCCTTAATAAACATAAACATACTGGTAAAGGCTGGCTTCCAAGATGTGGTGACGTCGAAGCATAAAGGAGAATCAAATGAAAATACTCTGTTATTCAACATTGTATAATACATGAGTACATATACTCTGTGCCTGTCACGTTGACAACAATCGTCTCTCTGTTGATCTCCTCCAGCCACAGCTGCTATTCTCTCTCTCTCTCTCTCTCTCTCTCTCTCTCTCTCTCTCTCTCTCTCTCTCTCTCTCTCTCTCTCTCTCTTTCATCCTTTCCCTCTTCTTCAATGTAAACACAATCTGCCACGCTGTCACGACGCCAGTTAACACACATGGAGATAGACCTGTAAGTGAGCAGGAACATGTGGAGGAGTGATTGCTCTCTGCGTGGCGACACAGTAAAGCGCTCGGTCACATATCGAGACTCGTGCTGTAACACCTCCTTCTTATGTAACATGTGAGGAAACTGTAATGAGGAGGTGTTGGCCTGCAGGGAGATCGTTGGGGGGGGGGGGAGAAGGTCAAAGAACTCGAGAGGAAGTAACGTTTCTCCTGCTGTGATGATGAACATGTTTAAAGAGCTTTGAATATACTGCGCAGACACAAGTCCGCCATTTCTTTCCTGCATCTCCAAGGAACGCAGTGCACTTGTGGGAGTGCATAAATAACTATAATTTTTGCCGGTTATTTTAAATAACCAGCTTTATCTTGTAAGTCAATAGAAAAAAAAATTGAAAAGCAACCCAGTCTCCCTAAGAGTCATGATTATACAATTCTGATATATTTTCCAATTATGTTCCACATGTAAAAAAACACTTTGGTGAAAAGGTCAAGGAAAAGATTGTGGATTTGCTTAAATAATAATAATAATAATAATAATAATAATAATAATAAATAACACCTCCTTTCAATTTTTAAGAATGAAATACAAATCTTTCCCTCACCTTAAGTGGATACAAATGTAAACGTTTATATTTCTTTTGTTGCTACAGGCAGAATATTAAAGTAGAAATCAATCACTCAGGGCAAACATTTGATTTGGCAATAAAAAGCGTTTTTAATTATGTTGAATTAAATGCCAACTAAGGTGGAATTGGATCATTTTAAAACAGCATAAATAGTTCTGCAGAATAATTAAATATAAACTTAATTTCTAGCAAACATGTCTTACATTAATTTACTTATGTTTATAAGTAAGTAGCAAAAGAACTGGGTTTTCAGGCGGCTTTACGAGGGATACAAGGTTTGAATTAGTAGTACAGTATGAAAGGACTATTTATTTTTATACAGGTACAATTTTAATTGTAATAGTTCAGCTCATTCAGCGCTCTTTTATAAATGTATCTGTACTGGTTTGCTTCGGATATTTTAATTATTTATTGAATCTTAGTGGACTGGACTGTATAGCGGTGCAAAAGGAGCATCGAGGTTAAAGCTGGGGGTTTTTCTAAGTGACCATTGCACAGCATTATAAATCAGCACTTATTGAGAACATTGGTTTATTATTATTATGTTCTGTACTATGGTCTGTCCCACTGTGGGAGGGTGTTTGACCCCGAGTCACTACAAGCTGCTCCTGATTCACCAAGACACTGCGAGGCCATCTGTGTTGAGACTGCAGATCTGTGTGTGTGTGTGTGTGTGTGTGTGTGTGTGTGTGTGTGTGTGTGTGTGTGTGTGTGTGTGTGTGTGTGTGTGTGTGTGTGTGTGTGTGTGTGTGTGTGTGTGTGTGTGTGTGTGTGTGTGTGTGTGTGTGTGTGTGTGTGTGTGTGTGTGTGTGTGTGTGGTGTGTGTGTGTGTGTGTGTGTGTGTGTGTGTGTGTGTGTGTGTGTGTGTGTGTGTGTGTGTGTGTGTGTGTGTGAAGTGTAGTGAACAATAAAAGAGAAATATATAAAAAACAAAGATTGAGGTCATCCAAAGAGATCAAATAGCTCCTAACTACATATTTGTATTTATATACATATTTCCAATATTAATTGTATTTTAACTATAAATCTAATAATAATAAAGAAAAATCTGAACATATAAACATGAACATATATATGTTCAGATTTGTAAAATGTTTCAAACTTATTTTTATTTTTTATATTTAAATTATTTTAAATGTTTTATTTTTTATATATTTTAGGTTTACTTCAAATATAATCTTTATAGCATAGCAATGTACATACATTTAAATGTGGGTGCAGTTTAAATGATTTGCATTTCAGTTTTTTATGATTATTGTATTTGAATGTCTATTTCATGTTTATTCAATTTAACCATTAACAAAGTGTACTTTCACGCATTACAAACGCAATCATCCAATATTCATATGAAACGTGCATGTGACCCTGAATGCATCATGGATTCCCCAAAGCTGTATCTCCTATAAGATCATTCCTTCACTCGTGCAGACTTCTAGCTGCTCTCTTCATAGACTGTATTCTTGGTGAATAGATGGTTTTAATATCATGTAATGAAAGCTCAGGTGGAGAGATTCTCATGTTCTGCTAGTGCACCTCCCACAATGCTCTGAACCTTTTACCCCAAACATCTTGTGTTTGCTCCCCTGGTAGGAAGAATATGTCCATCTTGAAATGTATCTGGACAATATATGCTTTTTATTAAAGTCATATTTTCACAAGTCAGTGCTGCTTCGCTCTGAAACGACAGACCATTGGAGTTAATTCTGTTCAGAGAAAAAGTTTCCAAACTGTATTTATTTAAATATTTAGCAGCTTTAAAACACCATCTCTATCCAAATCTGACAAAACCTGCTAAAATATCTCAAAAATGTCCCTTTGAGAAGATATAAATACCAAAAACGGTCTCATCATGCTTCCCAAATGTCACCTTGTTACTTCCTTCTCAAAGTCACTGTTTCCCTTCTCCTCTGTTACATCACCATCACTCTCCTCACAATGTTGCGCTGTCCTCTCCTCCTCCTGAGCTCCATCACCTCCGTCTCTGCCTCTCTGCAGACACTTCCTGCATGATGATTCAACTGCCACTTTAACGGGAAAACACCCTGGTATGAAAAACGTATTTTCCTCCGTGAAGCCTCAATGAACAACTTCTTCTCACAATGAACGCGCTCATAAAAGTCCTCATTCAATGCAAGACGATGTCCCTTTGGAGGGTGGGATCAACACATTCTACATCTTGTGAGAGTGGAATTTCATAAGCAACGAAAGCTCACTAAGTGAAAAATACCCAGAATGCACTGCAAGTTATTGGAAAATGAAGCATGAATCTCACTTGTTCTTAACCACAAAAAAGGATCTTCTCTGTCTTTGCTATTTTTGTATCTTCTAGCTGGGTGCTAAATGTTTACAGCTGTTTTAAGGAGCCTGTTGAAAGGGATTCTGGGGAATGTAGTGCAAGCGTCACCACATGCCATACTGTATATTGCTTTCAGGCTTCTCAAATGCTGTCAATTAGCATGTTAGCGGCACTTTAAGTCACTCGGTAACTCTTTTAAGAATTGTTGGCTTTCAACGCCAGATATATGAGTAAATATAGCCAGATGGGCTGGAACTGTCCATGGGGCTGGAACTGTCCATGGGGCTGGAACTGTCCCTTTTCAATGTGAATGTAGCCTGGTTGAGGTGCTGAACATTGAAATGAATTTAGACACTACTGGTGAATTGTGCAACTAATATATCTCAACATAAACTTCCCCAGCAGATTACTACCATTAGGATGATTAGCAGTAGTATCTTAAATGTTACGTTTAAATATGCAAACTAGGCATTTACTTATTAAATATCCTCAGATTTTTGGAGACCAATCTGAATACTTGGGCGTTTTTTGCAATTTTACGACTAAATGTGTAAATGAGGCATTATTAAATGTTACATTTTGGGTGTATCTCCTCCTCACTGGGTGCCCTTTTCTAGTTTTTCTCGTGATATCCGAGGACTCACCGCTGATCCACGTGGCCTCGGGGTTGTGGACGCTGAACTCTGGTTTGTACAGATCCGCCGCAGTCAGCCTGGACTTGTTGTTTCCGGGGAGCTCAGCTAAGAGAAAACAGCGTAAAGTCAGATCCGGTCTATTTCTTACAGCTTTATGACAAACAAGGGAGTGAATAGCAGTAGATTAGCGAGCATACCGGGCGTGAGGACGACCACGGACATGGTGATGAGCGAGCACACGGCCACGATCACCAGCAGAGAGATGGCGATGCCCTTCCAGTTCCTCTCCTGAGGGCTGACATCCACAAACTCCTACACACACACACACACACACACACACACACACACACACACACACACACACACACACACACACACACACACACACACACACACACACACACACACACACACACACACACACACACACACACACACACACACACACACACACACACACACACACACACACACACAAGAAGAATAACTCAGCATTGTTGCTCTGTGAGTCAGCTGTTTGAAAAAAAAAAAAACACTTGTTCCTTTGTGGTTGATGTACTTTTAAGCAAACGTTTAGCATGCAAAGGATGTTAAACATGGCATTAAATCCCTCAAAACTCACCGGGCCGCCACAATTAAATATCGTCCACCACAAATGGATCTCATAAAAAAAAAAAAATCATTATTATTATCCTTTTTTTTTTTATTCTTTTTTTTTTTTGGTGGTCTAATGGATAGAAGGGTGGGCTGATGATCAGAAGGTTGCGAGTTCAAATCCTGCCTGGAACACCACTACTAGTGTGCCCTTGAGTAAGGCACTTAGCCCTCGGTTACTCCAGGGAGAATGTCCCTGTAATAGGTCATTGCAAGTTGCTTTGGAATAAAGGCGTCTGCTAAATGCCTAAATTGTAAATTATATTTTTGGGAGAATAAACCCCACAGATCCTCAACTCCGGTGTGTCTCACTCATTAACAACACAACACAGAGCAACAGCAACGTTGTCTACAGTAGCCATGAACTCACATGTATTTACTTATTTGAGGGGGGGGGGTGGAGGCGTAGGTTAAGGGGCCTTTGGCTTTTCTTGTACGGGGGGGGGTGCAGTGCGGTGCCCCCACAAATAGAATCAAATTCTGTGGGAAACACTGAGCTCTATATAGATAACATTTATGACACGATTATTTAAGGTCAATTTGGACTCAGAAGCAATGACATTTTAGAAAACTCGTATATTCCTACTAAGGGATTAACACCATTTTAAGCTGAAGAGATATTTGCTTGTGTAATTCATTTTTACAATCAATATATATTGACGCATAACTGAAATCCTGTTATACTTCTTCACAGACGGCTCTTTTTGGGTCGCTGGGCATTTTTAAAGATTCTGATAATATGTGAAGAAAAATAACAAATAAGAAAACAGTAAAAAAACATTGTTTTCTATTATCTGAAAAACTGAAATGTTTCGAGGCGATATTTCATGTTTTTATGGTAGATAGAAGGAACACTTGTTAGCAGCCGTCTCCAGGAGCCGCTGCCACATGAATTGATTTTGCAGTCCGGCTCTTATATTGAACCGTGAAAGGAGAAAGTATTTCCACTCATCCTGTCAATACAGAGCGATGATTACCCACCAAAAACACCGTCAGAGTATAAAGCTTTTTGAAAGAAGTCATGACCCTGACTTTTTTTTGTTCATACAGCCTTAGCTGAGCGCTAAGACGTCAACATCTGTAACCTTTTTTTAAACCTGATGACATTTCTGACCCGGGCTACATCATTTCTCCGGACTTTCCACTCTTTAGTCTCAGGATGATGAAACTACCTGCAGATTATTCCAAAAAGTGAAAATGACGCAAGAGAGGGGATTTTGGTTCAACCCCAGGATTTTGCGAGAAACCGAGCGTGGTCGAGGTTTCCAGCAGCGAAACTGCGGGGAATTGAAGTAGGTAGCTGTCACATGGAGTTAAATTCACCATTCTTCAGCGCTTGAGAATAACACAGAGTGATGCATCAAAGGAGACAGTGTGAAGCCTCTCACACACACACACACACACACACTGTCAGATTCACAAGAACCACTCGTTCCCTCTGTTACACTTCCACAGAGAGGTGAGCCAGAAACACATGTTGCAGGATTTGTCATAGTAGAAAAATGCACAAAGAGACGGATATTTCCTGACTTTTTGCTTTGATTGGAAGCCATTTCCAAACAAACAAAACCTAGGAAACCTTGATTTTGTCACTGGATTTCAAATAGTGTGGTTTGTCTGTTTCTCATCAGCATTACAGAAAAGCTACTGCCATGATATTCAGGAAATTGGTGAGATTGTTGTAGCATTTCAATTGGGGAGTGGATGGGTACACACATCATGGTTTAAGTATAGAAGCAGCTTTAGTTATGTTGTCTCTTGTATTGCTTTTGTATCAGTGAGCCATGTGTAAGATAAGACATGCCCTATAGTGTAATTATGACATATAGGAGGAAGAAAGGTGTAGTAATATTAAAAACAATCAAATCCATCTGATTAAGGAAGAAGAATACATTTAAGATTATCACTCAAAATGAGTCCTTTTTTAAAACGTCAAAGTCGACTTTTTTTTTTTTAAACGTCCGTAACTTTTATACATTCTTACCTAACCAAATCTTGTACCATTTCACCCACTCTAAACCCAAAGCACGACATTTTTCTAAGCCTAACCAAGAGGTTTTGTTGCTATTAAATAACCAATTTCTCTTTAACCACATGACATTATTATATATTGTATTTCATTTTGGGAGTTATTGGTATGTTCTTTTGTTCATGTATGCCGGCGGAGGTCTGTGTTCTTCTGGTGCCCTTTCTATTGGCATTTAGTGTTTAATCTGTTCAATCTAAATATAGTGCTATACAGTATTCTGTGTTCTGTCTTCGAAACAGCCTGAATCTTTTTGGTTCCAAAGATACTGAAAATGTAGATTATTACTCTACATTAAGTTCACCATCCTTCTTCCACTACTGATTTCAGTGTCATTATAATAATTGAGATAAGAGCTTCAGATGCTTCCAGAAGAAGGAGGATAAGGAGGAATCTGTTTTAAATAATTGAAGTAGGAAGGGGTTGTGCAAAGAAAGCCCTAACCTGTGTGTGTGTGTGTGTGTGTGTGTGTGTGTGTGTGTGTGTGTGTGTGTGTGTGTGTGTGTGTGTGTGTGTGTGTGTGTGTGTGTGTGTGTGTGGTGTGTGTGTGTGTGTGTGTGTGTGTGTGTGTGTGTGTGTGTGTGTGTGTGTGTGTGTGTGTGTGTGTGTGTGTGTGTGTGTGTGTGATAAGCTACATAAATATGGCTGTCAATGGTCCATGTCAACACAAAAGATGAAGGACGTTCTATTGTACAGCATAAACATCTCCAAACCTGTTTATACCGATGTAACCTACCTCGGTTTAAAAACACTCAGTCTCAACCGTTTGACTGAATATCATGTCTTATAAAAGAGTATTAGACTTGAACATTAAAAACAAAAAAAGGCTCTCTTGAAACTGAGAAAAATATGTACTTAAATACAGAAAAAACAGTAAAGAAGGAGGTAAAAAATAACATTGTCCATTTGCTTAATCAGGAAAAATGGAGAGTTCTAATATTTCTCGGTTGGATTAAACTATGCAACACTGTTGATAAATGTATACTAAACTATTCCATCACTGACAACATAAACAACAACAGCTGATTCCTGAAGGAAGAAACAGCAACTATAGCAAGTAGAAACTACTGAGCTAACTCCTGTTACTCAAGTTATGAAACTCACTCCATTTACAACACATTTACCATGCAGTGTTGGAAAACGCTCCAAATAGTAGTCTCTGTGTAAACTGCGTGCATGGAGCCAGAATTCATCTATAATTAATATGAAAACGCACAAAGCTAGAAAAATGATTTTACTCCACCATTATGTGTATTTGTAATAATCTCCCTATAATGATCACATTATAAGCGATCACCAGCAGCAGCGAAACGCATCTAGTTTCCCCCCAACATGTATCTCCTCACAGCTGAGTAAATAACAATACACGCATTTCGCGGTGTGTGTCGGGATACCTCATCCTGCGACTCCTTCGCCTTCTTCTTGCTTGGGTCTTCTTTAGAAGCAGTCATTGTACCGGAGCCCCGGAGCTTCTCCTCCCGGTAATAACATCCAAACCTGTCCGCGCGTCAATTTAGCAGCACGAGCATGAAGCTGCAATCAGTGCAGCAGGGACTTCACTTCCGGTGCTGACTTTCAAAATAGTCCCATTGTTTTTTTTTGTAAAACAACCTCTTAGTTATTTCTTTAGATGGGAGAAATACTCAGATCTTATATTTGAGTTAAAGTAGAAGTACCAGAGTGTAGGAATACTCTGTTACAGTAAAAGTCCTGCATTCAAAACGTTCCTCAAGTAAAAGTAGAAAAGTATTATCATCTAAATATAGTTAATGTACCAAAAGTAGAAGTAGTCATTGTGCAGATTGGTGCATTTCAGAATAATATATATGATCTGATTATATATTCAGATTATATATTATATTTTCGAAATATGCTTTTATTTTTGTAATCAATGCAAACATCTTGTGTCACTTCATATTTGTCTGTCTACAATGTTTTTAAGCTATAAAAAAACATATACGGAGCTACCTGATTTTCATAAAATGTCATTTGTTATTAAACAAGAAAAGTAATACTTATCCGGTGTCACTTTGTATATTTCAGGATAATTTCAAAAGGTTTACATCGATATAATGCACTACACATTTGACTTCTTATCAGACACCAAACAATCGATTTTTACAAGTCTACAATACTTTGTTGATTACATGTTATTTGTTAGACGCTTTTATCCAAAGCGACTTACATACTCAATACTGTGGACAATCCCCACAGGAGCAATTTGGGGTGAAGTGTCTTTCATGATATTGATGCTTGAAGTTTTACGGATGTAATATGAACACCTACACACAACCCACTGCGCCACACGCCTGATTCCTACAACATTTTTTAATTGACATTTAAAAAACGACAGGCTTTTATTTTGAAAACCAATGTAAACATCCGGTGTTACTGCACACATTTCTAGCTAACTCCAGAAAGTCTATTTTTTCTTCTCTCTACAAATAGAATCATGATTAATGCAGTATCGGCTGTGTCGCTGTCCATGGTGCTGAAACGGTCCTTGTCTCTTTGAATGTAGCCTGCAGGTGCTGAGCACTGAAATGAATGTAGACACTGCAGGAGAATTGGGGAACATGTGCAACTGATATATCTCAGCATACAACTTCCCCAGCAGATTACTTGCATTCGGATTATTCGTTTTTGTATTACAAGTTATCTCAAATGATTAAATATGCAAGTTAGGCATAATCATATTAAATATCCTCACGTTTTTGAACACAAATCTGAATACTGGATAGATATTTGACGCGTCAGAGGCATTATGAAATGTTATATTTTGTGTGGCCTTAGGAGAAATCTACTGACACAAATATCACTAGTTGTTAGAATCACCACCATGTGTATATTATACTTTAATAATACTATTTTTTTTGTGTTATTGTGTTGTACTGTTGGAGGAAGATTTTCATCGTCATAACTACACTGTAGCTATGACTAATAAAAGCCTTGAACCTTTTGTTGTTACACTATTCTGAAAGAAGACATGCTATATAAGCAAATATCTCACTTTAAAGTATAGGCAAGAACTAATAAGGTATTTTAATGAAGTAAAGCCCTGGATTCAAAATGGTCTAACACTGGATTATAATCATTGATGTATTCATCATTTGAATGTTGCTGATGCTGAAGGTGGAGCTCATTTGAATGACTTAATATACTGCTGGGTAGCTTTGTGAATGTCTCCTGGGGATCAATAAAGTTTTACCTTCGTCTATTATAAAACCTCATACTGAAACCATCACATTTTAAGTCCCTTATTAATTAAAGCTGCAACAGGAAATGAACAAATGTGAAATCACTCATTACTTTCGTTTATAATTAAACCAAAATCATGTCTGGGCTTTTAATTAACCCTAAAAAAATGACGATGTACTTGACTTTATATATATATTGTATATATTGATTGTTGTGTTTTGATCTTAATGTGTGCATATGTATACATGTGTCTGTTGATTGATATATAGGATATACATATTTTATATATATTTGTACTTTTGTATTTGGGATTGTAGGAAACGGTATTTCGATCTCTCTGTCTGTACACACAAACTGAAAGATTGACAATAAAGTTGACTTTGACTTTATTACAATTACAAATGCTTAGATCGCCCCATTGACAGGACTTTTAAGAACGACTTGGCCAAACTGTATCCCTGTAAACCCAGTCGTTGTATTTGTATGGCTAAACAACAACAACAACAACAACAACAACAACAACAAAATGAGCCTAAAATGCAAGATCTACGATACCTACTGGTCTTTATAGTATTTGTACAGCAGTGTGATGTTCCCATAGTGAATAACTGCCTGTGTCTTGCACTTTGTGTTATTTTTACCCCGGATGATGTCACTCTACTCCTACAGTATCACTTCGGGGACTTGGGAGCTCTTGTGTGATATCTCGTATAAGAATACGCCGTGGAAATAACTTATAGGATTAAAGCATGTGTGTGTCATTGGAGAGCGGAGCGCGGGAACGAAGCGAGACAATCGAGCAGATCAGTAACCAGCTGGCCTTTCCCGCTGCCAGAGGACTGGGTGCAAACTGATAGGTGTCACACAGAAAGCCCTGTAGACACACACTCTATCCCGAAATAACGACAATAACAGGAGGTGGGGGAATGAAGGAATGAAGAGGGGAGGAGTGGGAGACAAAAGGCAAACCAGCCTGCAGATACACTTCTGGGGACCAATTGTCCCCACAAGGACAGAAATGTGCCCCTAAACCCTGGGAATGAGTCAGCATTCGACTCGATGTTTTTGTTTGGATGGATTAAGGACTGAAGCTTAAGAGATTTTATTGGTTATGTCCTATGATGGAAATGAGTCAGTTCCATTCAGGAATTTATAAGCTTTTTGGCATCTTTAAGAAAAGGGCGTTTATTTATTTTCAAGTGGCAATCACAATAGCTTTCTGTTTTGTTTTGTTTTTGTGGTGTTTATTCCTTAGATTATCTCAAATGTTTGGTTTGCCACGAAGGTCATTTTCTGCAATAATACAAAAGACAAAGGAAAAAAAATCAAAAAACAAAACCTTCCCTAAAAATCTGTTTTAAAATTCTTAATTATTAGCGTACACCTATTCATTTCATCCATAGCTTGCTAGATACACATTTATGAAATGAACCTATTCAAATGATCTGTTGAAATACTGTGTGACATAGTAAAGCCCTGCATTCCAAATTGTAAAAAGTACATTCAGTATTCAGAATAATTTAAGAATCACGAAAGGAACATAAGTGCAGTACACTTATTTATCCCTTCAAAGCCTTTTTATTCACTCTTATTGTAATTGGTTTGCATTCAAGAAGCTTCCAAAATACCTCTTATAGAGAGAGCCTGTTTTTAAATGGAGCTCTTCTGAGTAGAGGGAAGAATAGTATTGAATACACATCGTGACACGTCTAGAAGCCTGTGCGCTTGAAGAAATGTGCAGATGATGGAGACCGGAGGAAACGCTGGAGGTCAACGAGCAGGGAATTACAGCAGAGGGGAAGAAATAAAGAGTATAGAGGGAGGGAGGGGTGGGGGGGGGGGTGAGGATGATGGAAGCTGTGGAGGGGAATATACTCAATGCTTGCGTTGGACTCTGTTCTTCATTAAATATTTAGAGTGTGGAATCAGAGCACACACGGAAATGATCCCTCTCTCTCCGACCTCTGCTGGAATTTTGGAGCTTCACCAGCGTCCCTGAGGAAGAAACCCTGACACCCTATTTTGGCATGCGACATGCATTAGCATTTGTGCATGTTTGCATTGCATATTTGTGCACCTGTTAGAGTTTTTGTGCACACACACTGCTGTTTGACTATGAGCATGCATTCGACCCAATATGCAGGGTTAAAGGTGTGTTTTATTGCCACTGTGAATTGATTTATTGGATTGTCGTAGCGTATTTAGCACCATGTGTATCTCTTTGGTGCTATTACAGCTTTCTTTTATGGCTCCTTTCCCCTTGTAAAATACAAGGTTGTTTTGCACCTCCTCTGGAAATCAAACACAACAACCTGAGGCTGTGTCAAGGCCCTATAACACCAATTTGATTTAGACTGGGACCCTTTTGGCTATTGGAATCCCAGGTGAATCCTATCCAGATGTTATTTTAGTTGTTGTGCAGCCTGTAGCAGAGGCAGCAAGCATGCAACACTTTGTTTGAAACAGTTGAATATCCTCCTCCTCCTATTTTCAAAACCCCTTTGGGTTTAACTCTAGCCCGGGCTGAGGTACACCTGGGAGGACAGGTGAATGTAATTAACCCGCTGTCTGTAGCTCTGTGCTGGAGAGGTTTGGTTGAGAAGATAAAAAAAGGTTCCTAAGTGTGTTATCGACCCTGGCTGATGTGAGGTGAAGTCCTGATAAGAGCCAGTTAAGTTTAGAAGGTAAAGTGCTTCACTGCATGTCACTTAATTAAATACCTTAATGTGTCTTCAGCTGCACGTGATTGTCTTTTACTAAAGTAACTTCTAAAGGGTACTCCTTTCTTTCTTGTTGTGATTCCAGATTTCAGAACAATACTGTCTTCATGCGGTCATTTTGTGCTATTAATAAAGCTGATCATTTCAGGTGTATATCAGTATGTAGTGTCTCTACTTTAAAGAGTCCTCTCCTGCTGATGTTCAGGTGTATATCAGTATGTAGTGTCTCTACTTTAAAGAGTCCTCTCCTGCTGATGTTCAGGTGTATATCAGTATGTAGTGTCTCTACTTTAAAGAGTCCTCTCATGCTGATGTTCAGGTGTATATCAGTATGTAGTGTCTCTACTTTAAAGAGTCCTCTCCTGCTGATGTTCAGGTGTATATCAGTATGTAGTGTCTCTACTTTAAAGAGTCCTCTCCTGCTGATGTTCAGGTGTATATCAGTATGTAGTGTCTCTACTTTAAAGAGTCCTCTCATGCTGATGTTCAGGTGTATATCAGTATGTAGTGTCTCCACTTTAAAGAGTCCTCTCCTGCTGATGTTCAGGTGTATATCAGTATGTAGTGTCTCTACTTTAAAGAGTTATCTCCTGCTGATGTTCAGGTGTATATCAGTATGTAGTGTCTCTACTTTAAAGAGTCCTCTCCTGTTGATGTTCAGGTGTATATCAGTATGTAGTGTCTCTACTTGAAAGAGTCCTCTCCTGCTGATGTTCAGGTGTATATCAGTATGTAGTGTCTCTACTTTAAAGAGTCCTCTCCTGCTGATGTTCAGGTGTATATCAGTATGTAGTGTCTCTACTTTAAAGAGTCCTCTCCTGCTGATGTTCAGGTGTATATCAGTATGTAGTGTCTCTACTTGAAAGAGTCCTCTCCTGCTGATGTTCAGGTGTATATCAGTATGTAGTGTCTCTACTTTAAAGAGTCCTCTCATGCTGATGTTCAGGTGTATATCAGTATGTAGTGTCTCTACTTTAAAGAGTCCTCTCCTGCTGATGTTCAGGTGTATATCAGTATGTAGTGTCTCTACTTTAAAGAGTCCTCTCCTGCTGATGTTCAGGTGTATATCAGTATGTAGTGTCTCTACTTTAAAGAGTCCTCTCCTGCTGATGTTCAGGTGTATATCAGTATGTAGTGTCTCTACTTTAAAGAGTCCTCTCCTACTGATGTTCAGGTGTATATCAGTATGTAGTGTCTCTACTTTAAAGAGTCCTCTCCTGCTGATGTTCAGGTGTATATCAGTATGTAGTGTCTCTACTTTAAAGAGTCCTCTCCTGCTGATGTTTTAGGTGTATATCAGTATGTAGTGTCTCTACTTTAAAGAGTCCTCTCATGCTGATGTTCAGGTGTATATCAGTATGTAGTGTCTCTACTTTAAAGAGTCCTCTCATGCTGATGTTCAGGTGTATATCAGTATGTAGTGTCTCTACTTTAAAGAGTCCTCTCCTGCTGATGTTCAGGTGTATATCAGTATCAGGTGTATATCAGTATGTAGTGTCTCTACTTTAAAGAGTCCTCTCCTGCTGATGTTCAGGTGTATATCAGTATGTAGTGTCTCTACTTTAAAGAGTCCTCTCCTGCTGATGTTCAGGTGTATATCAGTATGTAGTGTCTCTACTTTAAAGAGTCCTCTCCTGCTGATGTTCAGGTGTATATCAGTATGTAGTGTCTCTACTTTAAAGAGTCCTCTCCTGCTGATGTTCAGGTGTATATCAGTATGTAGTGTCTCTACTTTAAAGAGTCATCTCCTGCTGATGTTCAGGTGTATATCAGTATGTAGTGTCTCTACTTTAAAGAGTCCTCTCCTGCTGATGTTCAGGTGTATATCAGTATGTAGTGTCTCTACTTTAAAGAGTCCTCTCCTGCTGATGTTCAGGTGTATATCAGTATGTAGTGTCTCTACTTTAAAGAGTCCTCTCCTGCTGATGTTCAGGTGTATATCAGTATGTAGTGTCTCTACTTTAAAGAGTCCTCTCCTGCTGATGTTCAGGTGTATATCAGTATGTAGTGTCTCTACTTTAAAGAGTCCTCTCCTGCTGATGTTCAGGTGTATATCAGTATGTAGTGTCTCTACTTTAAAGAGTCCTCTCCTGCTGATGTTCAGGTGTATATCAGTATGTAGTGTCTCTACTTTAAAGAGTCCTCTCCTGCTGATGTTCAGGTGTATATCAGTATGTAGTGTCTCTACTTTAAAGAGTCCTCTCCTGCTGATGTTCAGGTGTATATCAGTATGTAGTGTCTCTACTTTAAAGAGTCCTCTCCTGCTGATGTTCAGGTGTATATCAGTATGTAGTGGCTCTACTTTAAAGAGTCTCTACTTTAAAGCTCTCTGCTGATGTTCAGGTGTATATCAGTATGTAGTGTCTCTACTTTAAAGAGTCCTCTCCTGCTGATGTTCAGGTGTATATCAGTATGTAGTGTCTCTACTTTAAAGAGTCCTCTCCTGCTGATGTTCAGGTGTATATCAGTATGTAGTGTCTCTACTTTAAAGAGTCCTCTCCTGCTGATGTTCAGGTGTATATCAGTATGTAGTGTCTCTACTTTAAAGAGTCCTCTCCTGCTGATGTTCAGGTGTATATCAATATGTAGTGTCTCTACTTTAAAGAGTCCTCTCCTGCTGATGTTCAGGTGTATATCAGTATGTAGTGTCTCTACTTTAAAGAGTCCTCTCCTGCTGATGTTCAGGTGTATATCAGTATGTAGTGTCTCTACTTTAAGAGTCCTCTCCTGCTGATGTTCAGGTGTATATCAGTATGTAGTGTCTCTACTTTAAAGAGTCCTCTCCTGCTGATGTTCAGGTGTATATCAGTATGTAGTGTATCTACTTTAAAGAGTCCTCTCCTGCTGATGTTCAGGTGTATATCAGTATGTAGTGTCTCTACTTTAAAGAGTCCTCTCCTGCTGATGTTCAGGTGTATATCAGTATGTAGTGTCTCTACTTTAAAGAGTCCTCTCCTGCTGATGTTCAGGTGTATATCAGTATGTACTGTAGTGTATCTACTTTAAAGAGTCCTCTCCTGCTGATGTTCAGGTGTATATCAGTATGTAGTGTCTCTACTTTAAAGAGTCCTCTCCTGCTGATGTTCAGGTGTATATCAGTATGTAGTGTCTCTATCTTTAAAGAGTCCTCTCCTGCTGATGTTCAGGTGTATATCAGTATGTAGTGTCTCTACTTTAAAGAGTCCTCTCCTGCTGATGTTCAGGTGTATATCAGTATGTAGTATCTCTACTTTAAAGAGTCCTCTCCTGATGATGTTCAGGTGTATATCAGTATGTAGTGTCTCTTCATGTCTTCATGCTTTAATGTTCAAAAAGCTCTTTATTTGTCTCATACTGCCTGTGCTGCAGCACGTCTTTTCACCCTCTGTCTGAAACCAGAGCCCAGTCTGCTCTGATTGGTTAGCTGGCCAGCTCTGTTGTGATTGGTCAACTGCTTGGCCAATTTTTCATAATTGGAGTAGTTTGTTGTTGTTGTTCTCAACATTTTCCAATCTCTAAAGAACATTTTTCTTGATGTTGTGCATCCATGTGGAAGTCAAGGTGTTGTTTACATCTCGTATTGTTTTTGTGGAGTAGTAGATACAAACACAACCAGCCTCGTAGTAGCTTTGACAAAAACAAAGTAGAAAATAATCATTTTATATCTTGTATCTCTGAATATTTCTGGTTATTTGAACTAACATGGTCCTCCACAAAGTGCCTGTTTTCTTACAAGCAGCCAACAAAAATGCATTTCCTCATTGCCTTCACAGGAAAAGAAATACCTCAAGGACCAACTTGTATATGATAAGGAAATTCATCCTTGAATAAACATTTGTATTTCAGAGTTGCAGCAGAAGGGGTCCAAACACTAAACTGTGGGAATGCTAAAACCCCTTCAAGGCCTTTGTATCCATTTATAGAAATGCTAACATTTCAAACGGCACAAATACTGTGTGTGGGAGTGTGTAGTGCACCTGGCAGATGAAAGCATGTATTCACACAACATGTTAGTGATCTCCATGATAATGCTAATCTAAAAACAGGTTTTCCAAAAACAGCCAAATATGTGTTTTGCTTACAGCCATGATTAAAAAATATTTTCTAAAGCAAGGATACAAAAACAAAACCCAGTCAATGCCGTGCACTTGAGGGTTAAAGACCCACTATGTTGACCTAGAAAAAACAAGGCCAGGGTTTCCTCATGGATCCATTTACCAGCCTGCGGAAAGGCACTGTCAGAAAAACAAACTGCACGGCTGTAGATTGTGCCGAAGGGTTTTTCCACCGTGTCAAGTCTCAGTATGAAGACACTCCTGAGTCATATCAGTCTCATAAGTGTGACGGCAGATGTCTTTGATTGACCTCCAGGATCCAAATGAACAAGGTACGTGGCAAAAGGGGCAGATTTGACATTTCATATAACAGATCTGTTTCTCAATTGCTCCAGTTTGGTGCTTTTATTATGTGATAATTAAACACTATTCCCAATGTTCGGTAGCAGGCAATTTAAAGATGTCACTTTGGAGAATTGTAACGGCAATGTTTACACTATTATCTGACCATCTTAAACCTTTGACAATTGATTAACTAAGCACGAAAAGAACAATAATATACTTGGCAGTTAATGAAGTTATTTGCTTTATTATGGGCTACAAACATACCAATATACCAATCACTTCCTGTTTTTCCATTGGATCATCTTCCATTGACTTAACAATTGTTTGAAGCGTAACCATGAACTATTTAGCTAAGTTCTGTACCGTTTTAAAATGATAAGCATGTGGTACACTGGGACTGTTATCCAGTAGAACATAAGTTACCCTCCGAACCTAATTAAGAATGCAGCAAACTTCAGAAATACTGTGTTCAAATCCCCCTACAGCCCATTCAACAACAGTCTGACACACTTCAAATCCCACAGGATGTGTTTCTGTTTCTAAAGCACCACACACTCCTGGGACGTTACGATAAAACAAGAACGTCACTCCTCTCTATTGATTTCCCAGCTGCGAAGGACACTTCAGGATGCTTTTGTTTAAGGCCCACATGTCACAACACTCACTCGACACCTTCCAAGAGACACACACACTGTTGTGCTTTCTATAAATAAATCAGGTATTGACAACTCACCTCCGGGAACCTGAGCTCTGGGTCCATCGCGTTGACGTCTCTCCATTCAAATCATCCACATCTCAAAATGGGCAATTTTGTCCAAAAGCAATGGAAATGTATTCCCTCTGCAAAAGCCTCTCTTCCTCTCCTGCCACCAGCGTCTTCTGTCTGCCTTTCTCTTCAGAGTAAACAGACGTCTGACACACATAACACACACCACCGAAACCCCTCTGTTCGGATTGTACTACTCTCAAATATGTGTCATTCACAAGTAAAAAATCAGCCAACCCAGTTTCACTTGGAGTCCTATAATCAAATCCTGTGGCAGGGGGAATTTGCCTGGAGATGACACTGAGGCCCATTACGCTAAATTCGCCTGTGTTAAGATGCAAGAAATCCGTTTTTTTTTCTTCAGGAAATCTATTCTATCATCACTACATTTGATCAATTAGGTGCATAAACTATACCTGATTAACTTTCGATTCCCACTTTAATCAAGAATAAATGTTGTCTTCAGAGTATTTGCTGAGAAATTATATCATACCAATATCTAGTTGACAAGATAAGAGGACCCTTTTGATGATATTGACACATTTTTACACACGGGTGCAGACAGGGTAAACAACGTGACTACGCAAACATAGTCAACTGTGAATAGTTTACCAGCAGCAATGCAAATTTGCAAATGTTGACCCCCCCCCACCCCACCCCATCAAGAAAGCTGTTAAGAGTTTTGCCAAAAGGAAAAAAGCCACTTCACTACTATTACTATTTAATATCCTTTTAGCTAAATGTTCTGAGTGCATTTGACTTCCCTCCCAAAAACACCCAGTGTCAGGTTTTTTTGTGATGTTGAGAAAAAGGAACGCCGCCTTTTTCAAGATTGCTAAAGCACCTATATTGCGGTTTTATAATCTGTACTAAATTTCGAAAACATATTGACATTTAAATGAATTGCACAAACTTAGAAAGGTGCAATTGTTATCCTTTAGGAGCTGTTCAAAGCCCTTTATCACTGCAGATGTGAGTGCTTTGTACTCGACCATTCTTTTTGGCACAGTTCCAAACACGTAGCATGTTTCAGGATCAAGATTTCCTTTTTAAGAGACCCCACCTATGGCACAGTATAAGTCAAATATCTTACACTTCCCTGTAAGAAGATTAAAAGCTGCAGATTTTATGACGTAATAAATCATCAGAGAGCAGCAGCAGGGTTGACAGACAGTGAGGAACAGCCCCCAGAGGAACTTGAGTCCAAAGGGAGGGATTCAAACCACAATGTCATGTCTGCCGCACAGCAGGAGTTCAAAGTCAACTCCACCTGCTCAGAGGGATTACAATTATAGTACGAGGTGCTGCAGAACCGGAGGAGGCGCAGTGAACTCACGCACGTCTGAATTTAAGCCCGTAAGACAAATAAAGCTGTGAGTAACTTTATTTTACCGGTATAACATCTTACTGACATTTTGGAAAAACAAACAAAAAATTAACAAAAATGCACTTGCTTAGAATGAATGCATATTTTAGGCAGTATTTAACATAATTTTAAAACGACAAAAAGTTATTTACAGTGTTCTCTCCTTTAAAACTCTCTCGCATGTAACCACCAGGAGGAGCCATGGATCAGAGAGGTTATCACTGATTAGTAGAGAAGAGCTTGTATTAGTCAGAGGCCCTCCCTTATCCGTCTCACTGCTTTTTATCCTGCTCCAGACCAGCTGTGGCGGGCCACCATGGCAATTAACTGAACATCTGCTTGATCTTTTTCTAGCTTGTTTCCTCACACTTATAGACGAAAACATTAGTCACAAGTGTGGTACAGCCTTTAAAGGGGCCCTATTCTGCTGATGGGTACTAAAGGGTACTCTTCCTTCTTGTTGTGACTCCAGATTTCAGAACAATGCTGCCTTCATGTGGTCATTTTTTAAAGGGGCCCTGTCCTGCTGATGTTCAGGTGTAAATCAGTATGTAGTGTCTCTACTTTAAAGAGTCCTCTCCTGCTGATGTTCAGGTGTAAATCAGTATGTACTGTCTCTACTTTAAAGAGTCCTCTCCTGCTGATGTTCAGGTGTATATCAGTATGTAGTGTCTCTACTTTAAAGAGTCCTCTCCTGCTGATGTTCAGGTGTATATCAGTATGTAGTGTCTCTACTTTAAAGAGTCCTCTCCTGCTGATGTTCAGGTGTATATCAGTATGTAGTGTCTCTACTTTAAAGAGTCCTCTCCTGCTGATGTTCAGGTGTATATCGGTATGTAGTGTCTCTACTTTAAAGAATCCTCTCCTGCTCATGTTCAGGTGTATATCAGTATGTAGTGTCTCTACTTTAAAGAGTCCTCTCCTGCTGATGTTCAGGTGTATATCAGTATGTAGTGTCTCTACTTTAAAGAGTCCTCTCCTGCTGATGTTCAGGTGTATATCAGTATGTAGTGTCTCTACTTTAAAGAGTCCTCTCCTGCTCATGTTCAGGTGTATATCAGTATGTAGTGTCTCTACTTTAAAGAGTCCTCTCCTGCTGATGTTCAGGTGTATATCAGTATTTAGTGTCTCTACTTTAAAGAGTCCTCTCCTGCTGATGTTCAGGTGTATATCAGTATGTAGTGTCTCTACTTTAAAGAGTCCTCTCCTGCTGATGTTCAGGTGTATATCAGTATGTAGTGTCTCTACATTAAAGAGTCCTCTCCTGCTGATGTCCAGGTGTATATCAGTATGTAGTGTCTCTACTTTAAAGAGTCCTCTCCTCCTGATGTTCAGGTGTATATCAGTATGTAGTGTCTCTACTTTAAAGAGTCCTCTCCTGCTCATGTTCAGGTGTATATCAGTATGTAGTGTCTCTACTTTAAAGAGTCCTCTCCTGCTGATGTTCAGGTGTATATCAGTATGTAGTGTCTCTACTTTAAAGAGTCCTCTCCTGCTGATGTTCAGGTGTATATCAGTATGTAGTGTCTCTACTTTAAAGAGTCCTCTCCTGCTGATGTTCAGGTGTATATCAGTATGTAGTGTCTCTACTTTAAAGAGTCCTCTCCTGCTCATGTTCAGGTGTATATCAGTATGTAGTGTCTCTACTTTAAAGAGTCCTCTCCTGCTGATGTTCAGGTGTATATCAGTATTTAGTGTCTCTACTTTAAAGAGTCCTCTCCTGCTGATGTTCAGGTGTATATCAGTATGTAGTGTCTCTACTTTAAAGAGTCCTCTCCTGCTGATGTTCAGGTGTATATCAGTATTTAGTGTCTCTACTTTAAAGAGTCCTCTCCTGCTGATGTTCAGGTGTATATCAGTATGTAGTGTCTCTACTTTAAAGAGTCCTCTCCTGCTGATGTTCAGGTGTATATCGGTATGTAGTGTCTCTACTTTAAAGAGTCCTCTCCTGCTGATGTTCAGGTGTATATCAGTATGTAGTGTCTCTACTTTAAAGAGTCCTCTCCTGCTGATGTTCAGGTGTATATCAGTATGTAGTGTCTCTACTTTAAAGAGTCCTCTCCTGCTGATGTTCAGGTGTATATCAGTATGTCGTGTCTCTACTTTAAAGAGTCCTCTCCTGCTCATGTTCAGGTGTATATCAGTATGTAGTGTCTCTACTTTAAAGAGTCCTCTCCTGCTGATGTTCAGGTGTATATCAGTATTTAGTGTCTCTACTTTAAAGAGTCCTCTCCTGCTGATGTTCAGGTGTATATCAGTATGTAGTGTCTCTACTTTAAAGAGTCCTCTCCTGCTGATGTTCAGGTGTATATCAGTATTTAGTGTCTCTACTTTAAAGAGTCCTCTCCTGCTGATGTTCAGGTGTATATCAGTATGTAGTGTCTCTACTTTAAAGAGTCCTCTCCTCCTGATGTTCAGGTGTATATCAGTATGTAGTGTCTCTACTTTAAAGAGTCCTCTCCTGCTCATGTTCAGGTGTATATCAGTATGTAGTGTCTCTACTTTAAAGAGTCCTCTCCTGCTGATGTTCAGGTGTATATCAGTATTTAGTGTCTCTACTTTAAAGAGTCCTCTCCTGCTGATGTTCAGGTGTATATCAGTATGTAGTGTCTCTACTTTAAAGAGTCCTCTCCTGCTGATGTTCAGGTTGTATATCAGTATGTAGTGTCTCTACTTTAAAGAGTCCTCTCCTGGCTCATGTTCAGGTGTATATCAGTATGTAGTGTCTCTACTTTAAAGAGTCCTCTCCTGCTGATGTTCAGGTTGTATATCAGTATTTAGTGTCTCTACTTTAAAGAGTCCTCTCCTGCTGATGTTCAGGTGTATATCAGTATGTAGTGTCTCTACTTTAAAGAGTCCTCTCCTGCTGATGTTCAGGTGTATATCAGTATTTAGTGTCTCTACTTTAAAGAGTCCTCTCCTCCTGATGTTCAGGTGTATATCAGTATGTAGTGTCTCTACTTTAAAGAGTAACAGAGTGATATAAACTCCATCTGGAGGGAACAGTCTTGTGAATGTGGTATCCTAGCAACACTTGGCATTATCTTTTTTATGTTATTCTTTTCAAAACCCATTTTGGCATTGTTGTCTTTTCAGGAGAGAATAAAACTACCTTGACCATGAATTATATATATTCTGTAGACCTAGGGCCTCATTTATAAAGCCTTGCCTAGGATTCACGTGGGAAGGTTACGTATAGGACAAAGCAAATAAATACGCAAAGACATTTTCCGATTCATAAAAGACTGCGTACGTGATTCTTCGTGCGTGTGGCACGTCCTACGCCGGTTTCCCTAAATAAATCTTCATATATGATAAATGAGAGGTAACATTTTATTCATGGTATTATTTCCACATATTTCTCTCCATTCCTCCTTCTGCCAACGGTGTCGCAGTTTCTCGTCTCTCCCGTTTTTGTGCTCAGTGCGTATGCTGAGTCAGCGATAACTTTCGAGGGGGCCTCGAAAAATATGCCCATTATTTTGAGTTCGTCCGAAGAATAGACAGGAATGTTACGGTGAGGTGCAAACTGTGTCCAGGCCAGAAGCTGTTATCCACTGCTGTAAACACCACGTCAAACCTCAACAAACACCTGCAAAGAACACATGCTAAGGTGAAGCTAATAGCTAAGGACCCCCGAACCCAGAGTGAGGATGTTGTGAGTGCGCCGCCGCCGACCCCGAAGCAACAGAAATTAGAATTTGGAGGACCGGTAACCAAAGCAGAGATGGACAGGCTTGTAGCATCCTTCATAGTAGAGGAAATGTTGCCCATTTGCACAGTAGAATCACCATCGTTCAGAGATATACTGCGCAAAATACAGATAGCAGGAGACAGAGGACAGCCATGGTCAGATAGGAAAACATTCAGGAGCTATCTGGATCAGTCTTATCAGAGCTATCTGGATCAGACAATGGAAACTGAACTTGAGAGAACATTTGAAACTTTAGCAGTCTGCGTGATCTGCCTGTAGGGGCGGGCCGGCCCTGCGACTAAAGTAATGAGTAAAGTAACGAGTTTATGTACGAGTGTAACGAAGTAGTGTAATATACTTTTTTTTTAAAAAAGTAATTTGTAATATATTACTTTTTTTTAGTAACGACCCCATCTCTGCATATACACTAACGTAAAAGTGTATGATACAGGATGTAAACTGCATATTGCCAAAAGCTTACCCTGAATATTAAACATTAACTGCATACAGTGCATTTTTTTAACCGGTATAGACATAATGTGTGCACATAGCAGTGTGCAATGTGCAAACAAATAAAAGATATAAATGATAGTGCATGGTTATATAAAGTGTATAGTAGTTTAAAATTGGTGCAAACTTACACTCTTAAGACCAGGGGTGTCAAACTCAAGGCTCGGGGGCCAAATCCGGCTCGCGAATTCATTTTCTGTGGCCCCATAAGAGCTTGCAAAAAATATTATATGTTTATTATAGGGTTACATGCTACTTTACAGAAGCACGTTGCCCTTAAACTACATGTCCCACAATGCATCTGAAATTTGACTTTTTTTCTCAGATTTTTTTTTTCAAAATATGCCTTTTTTCTTAGAATTAGGTTTTTTTTCTCCAAAATGTTGCTTTTTTCCAAAATATCAATTTTTGCCCCAAAGTTGTTTTTTTTCTTTCAGAATTTGGCTTTTCTTTTTAAATCATTTATGACATTCTCACCGGCCCTTTGAGTGCAACCATAATGCTGATGTGGCCCGTGATGAAATTGAGTTTGACACCCCTGCTTAAGACCAATAAACTGCAACATGCACAATATTATAGCATACTGTATAATAGTTAATGAAACGGACTCTCAACTCAAATGTATTGCTATACTTCCAAAAAACTGGAGTGACCAGAAATGAAGTAGCATGAGGATTGTTGTTAAAAAGCATGTTGAACATTTTATGTTTATAAAGCAGATTAGAGATTATAGTACATGTTTGTAATGCATTATAGACATGAGATTGTAGAAAGTGTTACTAATATTTCACAGCAACTATTTTAAAAGTCATTTGTACACAAACTTAATACAACCTGGATATACAATTCTTCCTTTTGATACTAGGATTATTATGAAAAACAGATTATTTAGTGTCCTAATAGAAGCAACCACTGATTTGGTCAATGTGGAAACTCAAATGAACACTTTGTTATGTTTGGTTTGTGATGCAGTAGTGGGAAAAGGGAATGCTTCCTACCTTACTATCCTTGACCGGCTGACAGTCAATCTGATGAGAGACGGATGCAGTTTGGTTCATCTTCACTCCTCGTCGTTTTCTTCGTTCTTCTGATCAAATAAGATCCCAAGTGATGATGATAGCACTGATAATCCTGGTCATTATTGTATCTTCACCATAGGCGATGCATTCAAACATCAATCTTCTTTCTCTCTGGAAATGAATGCTCTCCTCTCTTCTCTTCTCTCTCTTCTTCTTCTTCTCTCTCACTGTGTGCTGCTGACAGACAGTTCATAAAACCAGGATGTTTGCCAGCGTGCCTCCCACGTACCATGTTTCTTCATCAGAATGCAAATGTGCTCCAGGCAAAAGTATTTCGCAGGCGTTTGGTTTGAGCCTCTTTACGTGTGAAGATAGCGTCAGTGTCTTACAGCAGCAGGAGATCTTTTGGACAGATGAATGAACGGTGTGAGCTCCAACTTCAGAAATCACTGTGTTAGAAAAGAGTATGTTGGAGGAAAACATCATATATTTGACACTATTTTAAAATTCATTTATTGGTTTGTCTATACATGTGCTTTGTTCATAACATAACATTATTCACGGGCAGGATGACACAAAAGAAACACCGTATTCTCTTAATCTGAAATCTGAAATCATTAATTAAAGATATTTTAAGACAAGGAGAAACAGAAAAAATTGATACAAAATAATAAAGCCTACATAAAGAAATACAAATATGTATAAAGGAAGACAGCCCAAATAATTCTTAAAATAATCAGTTAAAAATACATTTAGATTCAAAATAATACATCATATTTTACTATTTTATAGGACTACAATAGTGTAGAAATACTACAAGCCCTGCTTTATCAGTATAATACTCTAAATACCGCAATAAAATCTGCACTATTTCAGAATAATACATATTATTTGTTTTACTTGATGCATTATTGTGTTCATGGCTTTAACTGCAACCGGTAAAGGTGGAGCTCATTGTATCGTCTTTATATACTGTACGGTGAATTTGCCCCCAGGAACAATAAGGACTGTTTTAGGTACTAAAGCTTTTATGTGTGCTGCTCCTCTAGCTTGGAACACTATGCAAAACAAATTGAAAACTGAGGCATTATGGTTCCCTTGCATCATTTTAAAGCTCGGATAGATGAAATGTTATTAGATATCTGTCATTGTGAATAGGTTGCTAATGTATACCCCTGTAATTATGTTGCATTGATGTCCTTTTTGTTTTCTGTTGTTTTTATGTGTAACCAATGTGCTACAGGTCTCCCTTGAAAAAGAGATTGTTGATCTCAATGGGATTTTCACCTGGTTAAATAAAGGCTACAATAACATCTCAAAACAATCATATTTATTTGTTTATTAGATTTTGCACTATTAATCTTAATCTTTTCACATTTGTGAAACAGATCTGGTGGCGTCGATAGGAATAACATTGTATTTGAATAGTCTCTGATAACACATTGTCTTAACCCTCCTATTGTCTTCGTTCCCCCCCCCCCCCCTTACTTTGGTGTTCGCGGTTCAATTTGACCGGTCCTGTTTTAACTGCTATTACATTAACACAAAAACCATTAATCATCACCAAATTTAATTCAACACCCTTTCAAACTGTACATATTGTATCAGACTACTGGTATACATGAAAAAGTGTGTGTGTGTGTGTGTGTGTGTGTGTGTGTGTGTGTGTGTGTGTGTGTGTGTGTGTGTGTGTGTGTGTGTGTGTGTGTGTGTGTGTGTGTGTGTGTGTGTGTGTGTGTGTGTGTGTGATCTGGATGGTTACTAATTCCTTTTCTTTATGGCGGTCATTGTTGACCGGGAACACCATGGTAACCACGTTACAAAGTTGACTAAATCATCCAAAATGCAATGAAAGTGGTGATCAGCAATGTTATATGTTCAAATGTCTACTGTGAAGGATATCATAAAGCCTTAATGCAATCAAATGTAAAACAAAAAAGTTATGATTGATGAAAGTAGTAAATCGGTCAGATTTGACCCGAAGACAACAGGAGGGTTAAATAAATTAACATAGTGATGATTTCAGTATGTTCAAATGATGCTCGCTTTTTAAAATAGTAAGTGCACTTAACATATTGTTACACTTTAAATCAGGGCAAACAGTTACTCAAATCTGAAGCAATCATTCATTTTGTAAGAATCATTTAAACTTTTTATTTAAGATAATAGTCTTCTGTGACAAAACATCCTATTCATGGGTACACATGTTACATCTTCATCCCTTTTCCCAGACCACTAGCTCAGTAAAATGTTCCATTCAAAATGTATGATCCTGATTCATATTTGATAAGCTGGCGATTTTCCCGTGCCACTAATAATATGTATTGTCTTTTGTTGGAAGCTATCATCGACCCTGTTTATTTTTACATTTACTGCCCTTTATTGTAATGGTGACTGTTTAATTAAGTTATATATAATATTTAAGGGTTTGTGTTCTTTAATGTAAGCCATTATGTTTGTTGCTGTGATATTCAGTAGTTATTAAATATAATTAATGTAACAATCAGGCAGGAAAAGGCCCAACATGACAACAAAATATATCTTCAAACCAATTTTATTGATTTGATTTATTTTCTTAATGACTCTAAATAATAGCTGCCGTATATATAACAATATGTAAGTGCTACTTCTGTATTTAGAGGTTATTTGTTCGCCATATGCGGCTTGAAAACTGCAGAACTTTGCTCAACATGGAACTATTATATGGGAAACAAATTAAGACGAGAAAAATTGCATTTGATGTTAATTGATATTAAGTTGGAACGCTTCATTAAGAGCAATATGTCTGACTGTGGGGAGATGAACAGCCATAATATTACATTACATTACATTGCATTTAGCTGACGCTTTTATCCAAAGCGACTTACAATAAGTACATTCGACCAGGAAGACACATAATAATTGCATACACCTCATTAGTCTCTATTTAAATGTACTTAAACTGACATGTATCATCATAAGTTCCACTAATATTTCCATTTTGTGCATTAAACATGAGTTTCCCCTTAAGTCCATTACAAAAACAGTTACTTTCAAACTGTGGTGATTTTCAGTAAGTAAGGAAATGAATCTAATCTTTAATAAGAGCAGCTAAGCAGGAAGAGATGAAGACTAATGTCTCATTGGGAAGCGTTTACACTGAATGAAACATTGCTTCTGTTCCTTGTAAATGCCACGACATTCTAATGCTTACATTTGCAGGAAAGGGTGCCTGCATTATGAGAACATTACTTGTTCTGCTTAGAGGTAAACAAAACAAACAAGGTATTATATATATATATTGACTTCGATTATTTTTGTTGATTTTAACGCAGCAACATGCCATATACTATTTTTGTTTTAAGATACACAAACATGTTTTCTGCCTGTCCCCCTTAAAATGATTTCACCCTAACTCTATCTCAGGGGTGTCAAACTCAAGGCCTGGGGGCCAAATCCGGTCCGTGACTTCACTTGATGTGGCCCCACAAGAGCTTGCAAAGATTATAATATGTTTATTATACGGTTACAGGCCGATTTACAGAAGCACGTTGCCCATAAACTACATGTCCCACAATGCATCTCAAAATATGCCTTTTTTCCTTAGAATTTGACTTTTTCTCAGAATCTGACTTTCTTTTCAAAATGTCATTTCTTTTTTTTTCTTTTGACTTTTTCTCCAGAATTTGGCTTTTCTTTTTAAATCATTTTGTGACATTCTCACTGAAGAGACTTGCAATTATTTGCTCTAGACTTCTGCTTTCAGACGTAGTTATGAAGTTATTACCCTATCCGATAATAATCCAATGCAGAGGCAATAATGTAATATAATACATTATTTATATATATTAAATATTTATATATATGTATATTTATATAGTCTTATATATAAAACCGACCCTTTGAGTGCAACCATAATGCTGATGTGGCCCGAGATGAAATTGAGTTTGACACCCCTGTGTTACGGCTGGAGGGCAAGGTACACAGGACCCAAATGCAGAATTTCCAAATCCAAAATACTTTTATTGCGGAACTAGCAACAAAGTAAAATAAGGCAAGGCAAAAACACAAAAAACCCTCTGAACAAAAACCTTCCAACAACATCAGTAATCTCACAAAGACAGACAGAAAAACCAGAACTTAAATGCACACAAGACTAATCACACAAACAAGACACAGGTGAGGAGGGAGGAGAAAACACAGGGGCACCAGGTGAACACAATCAGCTAATCGGGTAGGAGGGAACACAGAGACAGGAAGCAACAGGCAAGACAGGGGTGAACACAGAGACAGGGAAACAAAGACAGAACGTGACGCCCTGCTCTATCTGGTTTCTATATTTGTGTATTATTTTCTTAATACTTAACTGTATTCATCTCTTCAAACCGGTAATATGTACGTTAATGTTGTTAGTTAATTTGTTGTAAAGATATTTTCTTTTTTTAAATGAAAAATACAAATTTTGGATAGAAATTAAAGGTGGGGTAGGTAAATTTGAGAAACCGGCTCGAGATACACTTTGTTATATTCCATGGAATGCTCTTAACATCCCGATAGCAATGAATATCTTAAGTGACAAAATAATCCATAAAAAAAAGTCATCTGTGGAAGCCGTAGTACTGTAAAAAGCACGACCAATCATTTTAGCCGGCTCGGCTAAAATAACTGGCCTACCTGCCTGTCAGCCTTCCATCTGTGCACAAACTTATCTCGTGCCCTCATTGGTCATGTGCGCGTTTGTGTGTGTTGGAGGAGGGGCTCTGTAAGGAAGTGGCAGATTTTTTCCGGCTGTGTATTTTCAAATTCTAGCGCACTCGAGCTGGTTTCTCCAAAATGACCTACCCTACCTGTAAGATAGAAATGATCATAATAACAGTTTTTTGTTCTGTTTTAATCAAGAAATATTATAAAAATCCCACGTATGCACTCTTAATTCAGTGTAATGTAAGTAAGTATGGAAGTTGTTTCAGAAAATGCAGTTTAAGTGCTGAATGTAAAGTGGAACAAAGAGTAGGCCTATTTGAAGCACATTTTAGAAAGACGATGATCAGTTCCTGGCAGATATAAAGATATAATGATGCGAACTTTGAAATACGATGCTGGTGTAAACGGCCGTCAGACAGTCGGATGGAATAATAAAAGAGGACGTTAAAACAAACGAGGGCAGAGTGTTTAGTGCTCATGTCTTCTATCCGGGTCGTCTGCCTGGTTTCAAATGCACTCTTTAAATGGTGGAAAACAAAAGTGTAATATTACTCCACTTCCAAATGCATCCGGTACTCTAACTGAATCTATATCCAGAAGGAAAACTCAGAGGATTAAATAAACAAGACGCAATTATATGCTTTGTAAGGGTAGCAGCAGGGCCGTTTCTAGCTTTTTGGGGGCCCTATGCAAGATGCTGTTTGGGGGCCCTAGTTTTTACAGTTTTTTAACTACAATGGGGGGGGGGGGATTCCGAAGCCTTTAAGATGATCTGTGGAGATGCATCAATCTGTTACACTTTAATAGGAAAACAGGCTAATTTCACGAAAACCAAGCAATTGAATATTACAAAAAATGATATTAAAAAGGTAAACAATAAGGCTCCTCTATGTCAATAAATGCAAGAGATGCAGCATTTTCTCAACAATGTTTAATTTACATTTTTCATCTTCCTCAGACGTCACTCATTGGCTGAAAGCCCAACAATGATTTGGACTTTATTACCCCAAAAACACAAGCCACAGCTTTGCTATCATTGCAGTTTAGTCGTGTTTATATCCTACATTGGATGTGTAAGCATATAATGCTTCACCGAACACAGGAGGGGGCTTGGCTGTCTACAAAAAAAGACGGCTCATTTTAATTCTCCCCAAATATATTGAGGTTGAACCTGAACTTTGAATTCTCTGCTCCCATCATAATCTTGACGATCTTGTTAAAATTGTGAATTCAGAATTAGAAATACTATGTAACTGGTTTGCAGTTAATAAATTATCCCTTAATGTGGCCAAAACAAATTACATGTTATTCAATACAAAGTCTGAGAGTAGAAATGACTGCATTATACGGATTTGGAATACCGAGATGTAAAAAGTTTGTGCATGTACATTTTTAGGACTGCTTGTTGATGAAAAACTGAATTGGAAGCACCATATAAATTATGTACAGACTAAACTGTCAAAAACAATAGGTATTTTGTATCATACTAAGAACATTCTTGAAGAAAAATACTCTTTATAACAGTCTATTTCTCCCTTACCTTTACTACTGCTCCGAAATATGGGGAAACACGTACTCAACAAATCTACAAAAAATAATAACATCCCAAAATAAAGTATTACGAATAGTCTGTGGTGTTGGTAAATATGAACACACAACTCCCATATCTAAAAAAACTCAATATATTAAAATGTGTTGAGATAGTACAGCTTAAAACAGTACTGATTATGCACAACATTTTCCATAAGAAAATGCCTAATAACATTCAAAAGCAGTTCCAAACCACAGCGTGAACATATGAATGTAAAAAAAAGTAACTTGAAATTAAGTGTTCACAATGTTTATATGCAATTATGCATATATTATTATTATTATTATTTTTAATTTGCCAAGTACATGTGTACCTATGTATATATTTATATATAGTATTTTAATTTCCAAAAAAAGATAGTGACTGCTATTGACATGTGCAGAAAATGACCCTATATCTAGTTTTCATTTATTGTTTTCCTGCCCTAACTTTTATTTAATTTTTTCTCCTGTTTTCTTTATTTCTTTGTACTCCTTCATTTCTATACGTTTTTGACGCAATAATGCCGCTGTATTAGGATGATGCACGGGAGGGCTACTTTCCACAAGCTATGCTTCAGCCCTCCCGCTTCTACTAATTTTGTTCATCTTTGTGTGTATGAATTAAACTTTTTGTTTTTTTCGGATGAATAAAAAAAATGCCCCCGCATAGTCCGCCTATAGGAAGAAACGGCCCTGGGTAGCAGGCTGCAAAGAAAGACAATTATGATTTAGAAAAAAGCCATTCTTAAAGTTTATCATATCAATATAATAACATCATTTATTAGTTCATTTATATTCTGTAAAATGTAATCTGATTATGCATAGTAACTAATGTTCTCAAAAATATATACAGTAGAGTAAAAGTATATAATATTGGCATCCACAATGAGTACCTCTACGTTGTATGAAGTACAAATAAGTAATACTTTTTGCATTTATTCTTATTACAGTATTTTTTAGCAACATGTATTTATTTAAACTAATGACTTTGCTGACTCCCTTTAATTGACAAATGGAACTAAAACAATAAAAAACATATACAAAAATAAATACTATTGTGTTCTTCTGTATACAAAATCCACCCGTACCAATGGAGGAACAAAGTTAAACGTTTTTTAAACATATTCCTCCAGGGCAGCTTTTTATTGTCTGTTATGATCAGTTAAAAGCTCACCGACCCACGAGACCCCTGTGACGGGTGTCTGAGTAGGGGGTTTCCTTCCCCATTCTGGTTCTCCCGTACCCAGCCACCCGGTGGTGGTAGCTGGGGAGGTTGCATGGGTTCATGGGGGTCTTTATCTCCGTCTATCTGATCTGTGTGTGGGTGGGGGGGAACAGCAGGCGGCTCCACTGCTCCTCCAGACTCCTTGATGGTGTTCAGCCTCCTCATGGGGAGTAAAGAGCGGGATGAGGAGCGTGTAGACACATCGGAGGACTGTGGTCGGGCGGATAGGTCCACGTCAGCACCTCCATATGTCGTAAAAAAAAAGTGTCAGCATTTAAGTGTTAATTTGAACAAAAAACCTCTTTAATGGTAGACTGTATAAGAAGTGAGAGTAACTAAGTGACCTCAGCCATTGCTTTGTGGATTTTAAAGCCTACATTTTGGATTTAGCTCCGCCATGTTGTTGTATTTAACCAGATGTGACACAAGGGTGGAAAAAAGTACAAACGAATGCTGTTCAGGCAACCACAATGTAAACATTTCGTATGAACTGAAACCGTTTCTTAAAGGGTTAAAGATGTAACACGATAACGCCCAAATTGTACAAGATCAAGTGTTAAAAGCCTGTCAATCACAAGCTGGACACGCCCTCATAGCCTGCTTTGTCTTTTAGTTACTCTAAAATAACTGTGCTGTATTAAAGAAGACTTGAGACCATAAACTCATTAGGAAAATCATAATTGAGGTATTTAATCAGGTGAAAAGAGTCATTTTCTTATAGACTTCTATACAATTGGACTTATTTTGGAAACCAGTTGACTAAGAATGGTTAGGGTTAATTGATTGCTACGGTTGCTTGGTGTAAAACAGTCTATGGTATAAACTCACCATTACTTCTTCTTCTTAGTTCAAAGGCAGTCTCCAGACTACCACCAGGCTGCAGGGAGTAGTACTTTTGAGACTTGAAGGTGTTCTGTGCAGACTGGAAGAGGAGGGAGAATACATTTTAAGCAGCTATAGGCGAATAATAAAGTATTTTTGACCTCTAAAACCTACCGGTTCACGGAAACTTTCAGCACGCAGGCTGCGTCTGATGCTCGCATGGCGGCGAATCAGAATCTCCTTGGTTCGGGTGTCGTCGGGCAGATTGTATTTGTTGGTGTACGCCATCGTCTGGAAAACATGTATAAAATAGATTTGTATCCAAAGTATGATATGTCTTCTTCTGTGATATAGATCCGAAAAAAGTCACCACAAAATGCACTATTTGGTTGTGTGGCATTTGCTTAATCCATATGTTTGTGGAGTACTTTTGAAGATTTACATCTCATAGCAACAAGAGGAGAGTATTGAAAACAAAAAGTGCTTAGTGACAGACTAACACTTTCGTCATAGAAAAGAAAAATCTGGAATAATAGTCATTATAGTTCGGAAGCGACAAAATGTGCACATGTTATTTCAGGTAAAGGAATACAAATATGCATAGAACATTTTAAGTGGTATTGAATCAACACAGCCTTAATGTCTTTAGAAATGTTTCTCTGCAGTTGTACTTACCTTCTGTCTGATCTTGTACATGTTCTTTGACAGGATGTCGTGCATTTTCCTCACGTCACCAGCCAGGAACTTCCTCTTAGGCCGAGACGCTTCCTTCCTCTCGTCGCTGACAGAAGGAGGAGAGAGCAATAGACAGTGAATGCTGCTGAAATGTAAAATCCATCCATTAAGATGGGCAATTGGGATAATATTCATCTAATGGGAGAAACAGAAGATCAGCAATTAGATTTAGTTTTATGCATTAAGCTGATGCGGTTATGGATAAAACGTTTAGCTACCTTACAGCAAGATATTACATATGTTTTAGTAATAAATGACATTGTTGAACATACTACAGAGAGACGATGGATGGCGCTGCACTGAGGTCTCCCATTGGTGAGTCCAGTAACCCAATGGCGTTCTGCAGCTCCAATCGCTTGTACAGAGCCACGATGCTGGACTCAGCCCGGTTGTCTCGGACCAGGATGCGCCTCAAAACACGGTCATTGAACTTCTTAAACCTTACAAAAGACAAAGAAAAGAAAACCGCCAACATGTATGTGGATGAGACCCAAATAAATACTCAATATAAATTCAAATAGTCGGTATTGAATAAATCCTACTTGTCTTTCCAGTAATAATGGCTCCATTGTCCACAAAGGTCCTCAATACCACAAACAACGTGCTCCATCATCTGCATGAAACATAAAGGTAGGCTCATTAAAACATGGGGTGTTTGACAGAATGAAAAATATGAATTTAAATATTTTAAAGGAAAATACTTGCCCTGGAATGAACCTCTACGTTGATGGTGTTCAGGTCTTTGTTGGTTTTCCGGATGTTCATATATTCTACTATGGGACGGATGCTGATGCCCTGAAATCGTTTTTTTAAAACAACAATAAAAAACTATTCTCTGCACTTATGTTTGGTGCTTAGTGTGTCATCAAAGACTGTATGAAAGAGATTTTCCTCCAAAAAATGGTGACTGTCAGAGAATATTTTAATCCGATCTGTGTATTTAGAGGTTCTCAGTCTTTCTGAGAAACTGTTAATCACAAAGATATGCTTTTCGTTAAACCGCATATACTCCTGCCTGTAATGTGATCCTGCGTGTAACCTCAGGAGGACACGGGTCAAGAGGTCATCTGACTTCCTGTGGGGGTGAGGGGTTTGGGCACATGAGGAGTTGCAATACAAAGGTGCCTTTGTTCCGATGTCTGGTAATGGTTGGGGGAGAGGCGGGAATATAGGTCCCTCCTCTTTTCATGTATAGATCTGTGTTTCTGTCTCCTTTGTCTTCAGAGTTGATTTGGTTGCTTTGCATGAAAGTGTGAATTTACCTTGTGAACTCTCCGGCTGTATTCTCTCTCAATAAATAAAGACGATCCAGCTTCCATCATTTCCTTTGCATTGCTGCACAGAAGTTTTCATCACAAATTTGCGTCACGAACAGAATACCAAAAGATCTTCAGAACTGGTAAGTGTAATTTCAAATCTATATTTGGACATTGCCTTACCAGAATCTGTGATTGACGGTATCATAAAATTACCTGTGAAAATGAGCGGCTGCATTTTTTTTTTTGGTTTCTCTACTCTTTAGCCTACATCTGGGGGTTTAATCATAACCTGGGGAATCGGTGTCAAATGGGGATTCTGTCCTGGCCGATTTTCCCTGTGATTGCTGCTGGGGCATGTGCCTACAGAGCAAGCACAGCTCATGTAAAAAACAATAAGAATATTTGGGGCTAATAATAACCTAGGAATATCGATTTTGACCGATTTCCTCTGTGTGTGTTTCTTGGAATTAAATTACCAGACAATTACACACAGCAAATATTCGGAGAGACCTTAAAGAGAGCATCAGTAAAGTGGACTTCTGCATTAGGAGAAATGTGATAGATTTGTATTGAAACGAATTGCCGAATTCTGGAGATTTCAGCGGTCAACTGGTTAAATCAACTCGCCTCGAATCTGCCTGTTGCTGCTGCACGGGTGTGTGTGTGATTACACCCCCCACTGCGGGGAGCCGCAGGCGAAGAGAAAAAAAGCACAGAGTGTCATATATCTTTTCCTCACACCATTGCCGATTTGGAACTAAACAAAACGGTCTAAAAGCATTTATTTTGTCTGCGACCGTTTTCTACTATTTTGCTGGCAAAACTGGGGCAGACAACTAAGTGCGTGCGTCGCCTGGCGCGCCGCAGTTTCCTACTTGCTGGAGAAACTGGGCGCCTTCCCGGGATGCACACATCAGAATAGGTTAATTGGTCATTAATGTGAAGGGTGGTACGCGAGTATGTGACATAGCGCTGTGTTTTCATCGTTGTAAATGAACAGATGAGTTGTTACATTTGGCTATTATTGGAAGAAAGGGTACTGGATACATTAAAAGTCTATGCTCTCCGGACGGGACGGGCAAAGCACCACTAAATTAGCATAGTGGTTGTTGATTGAGAATAAATTAGTTATTGCTCTTCAACAGATTCCGTTCTTAGCACTTGTACAAGTATATATGAGTAAGAAGGCACTCATATTAAACAGATATTTCCCTACCCCCTCTGAAATCTCCCTAATTCAGATTAAATTAAATTGGATGAGTTTTGCTGTCACGCTGATGTTTGTTGCGAGTTCATGTTTGTTTGTCTAATTGCAGTGTTTGTTTTATTGTACTAACCGTTAAACATGGGTAATACTGTCTCCACAAACGATTCAGTTGGTAAGAGGAAAACGAATTCACGCACCAACACACCTTCTAAAAATCCTATTACAGACAGCCACTACACTCACATGTTTTCCCCTAATATGCCGTCTGGAATTGTCGGAAGAAGCTTGGATTGGTCTAAAGTTATGCCGTTTACCTCGTTACTTTGTGAACACTCACAACAGAATAATCAGAAAGGGAAGATTCAATTTGATTGGCCTTTAACCGGTACGTTTGACATGACCGTGTTGTGGCAGGCATTTAAACTTGTTGAAAATGATCCGAACCCCTGCTGGGACATAGGATATATGAAAGAATGTGTTAAAGCTTGGATGTCTATTGCAGAGAAAAGAGGATATAATGAGCGAAAGAATGAAAAATCTGTTGGCACCGAGCGAGGCTCCATTGAGCTCAAAGCGTTGATTGATAGGGTTTCTAAATGTGCGGCGAGTTGTCATTTGCTTAGCCTAGCTTTGATGTTAAATCAGAGAACATGTCCAGAATTAAGGAAAGACACGGAAAATATGTTGCAGCCATTGCTAAATCAGTGATGTACGATTGGTTGAAAAGACAAGGGAAGTCTCCCAGCCCGTCTCAGCTCATTTGCATTTTAACAGACGCTGGGCTGCTGGAAGAAAAGCAGGCTGTATCTCTCCGTACAAAAATAATCCCCGCGACAGAACTATCAAATCGCGTTGCGAGAAACTCCGATGATGATCTGTTAATGACAGCTGCAGCTATCATGAATGAAAATGGGTTGAGATATCAGCCAGGACATTATAGAGAACTAGATTTAGGACAGCAGGAGCAGAGTGCAGCGGAGGGTGAAGGGGATTCTTCAGACAGCAGCCTGTTGCGAACCCCCTCTCCTCGTACTCCGCCACTCCGTTTACACGATTACCCAGGGACGCCGTACGGCAGCAGTTTTCCAAAGACTGTCCAGCGTACAATGATCACGAGAATGCAAACATCTCAGAATAATAATTCTGCTGAAACTGTGACCGCCCCGAAAATTCTGATAGGAGAGGTTCCAGTTTTTAAGCCATGGACACCCGCTGAGGTCATTGATGTCACTAATCACGCTCCCAGTCCCACTAAAAGCCCCGATGAGTATCTGTCGTGGTTGACTAATGTCTGCTCGGTTTATAACTGTTTGGTTCATGATGTTAAACAGCTGATAATCCTAACATACAAGGCAGATTGGCCCACGTGCAGAGACAAGTTTAAATTTCCTGAGTGTACGCCTGCAGGTGATTGGCCTCCGGCACAGACTTGCGATATGTGGATTCAAAACGTCGCTGCTTTGGCTATTAGAGCATGCGCTAAGACTCACACATATTTTTCCCAAGTGATGGCTTGCGTACAGAACCCAACAGAAACTGTCCCAGAATTTATCCAGCGTTTCATGACAGTGTGGGATATAATGCAGGCATTAAAAGGGAGGGCAATGATTTGTTCGCCATACAGAGCTTGTTACATAATTTAATCCCAGAGACAGCTCAAGCCTACATGATGGCGACTCCTGACTGGCAAGTTAAAACCTGGAAACTCACGATAGCCACAATGCGTGCCCTGCATAGGAGCCAGATATTTCTGACCCCCAGAATTGCCCAGCTGCTGCAACAATTGCCTCAAAATACACAGGCTTATCAGGGTGCGGATAACTCCCAGCAGTTTCAGGGACAACACCGCACACAGCAGTATCAAAATCAGGGAACATCACAAGGTTATCAAAACAAGAGCAGACAGCAGCAGAAAAAAAAATCCAAAAAGTTGATGCCATGTCATGTTTGCGGTGCAACGGACCACTGGGCGGGGCAGTGCGAAAAGCGATGGGGGGCTCAGCAGAACACACAATCCTTGCCTGCTCTTCTCCAGCCCCCCCGGCATCCTGCATTATTGCCGCCCCCACACTATGACAGACAGGCTCAACATGGGCAAAACGGTCAGCAAAGTGGATTTAATAGAAGATAGGGGTACCATGGAGAAATAGGATCAGATTCACAGCATTTCCCCATTCAAGCAGCAACAATTCGCCTTTCCAATAACCCGCGTGAAGATCCGATTATGCCCGTTGATTTGAGTGGTACGGCTGTAGATATTTTGATTGACAGTGGAGCCACCTTGTCTACAGTACGTACTAAGGAGAAAGTCTGTGAAGCAACTAATGATTTTGTTACAACAATGGGCGTTTCTGGCATTCCTATGTCCGAGCCCATTTCAGAGAGTACTAATGTTTCAATCGAAGGGTCAAATGTGCAACACTCTTTCATTATTTCAGATGGAAGTCCTATTAATGTAATGGGCAGAGACTTACTTTGTAAGTTACAGGCAACAATACATTGCACTCCAGATGGATTGTTTTTGACTATTCCTGACAGCAAAGTCTATCAAGCTGTCCAATTCATTCAATCATCTCAAGACAACCTTTATTGTTGGTCATTTCCAGATTTCAACATGATTTCTGTTTTCTCCACAACAGGGATTCAGAAAATTGCTAGCATTTCCCCTGTGTGTGCTTCTTTAATGTCTCTTATGCGGCCGGTGTTGAATTGTCACTGCACAGCTGCTTTTAACCCGTCAGATGACTATGCGCTATCAGTAAGAGGTTTTTGCAGCAGCTCAGATCAGTTGGAATGCGAGCAGTTTCTATTTTTAGGACCCCAGGGGTGCGCATTGCCGGTTAGGCTCACACCCCCACAGCAGGGCCTTCATGTTGGAAAAACTACCCCTCACGTCACACTAGCCAACACACTAGCTGTCACTCCAGGCAGTAGTCCTAAGGAGGTGGGGGCTATGGCAGCCCACTGCCATGCTCAGCTGGGAGCTGCAACAGCTTCTCTCCCTCACACACACACACCTAATCTAATTAACCTTGGAGAGGAGCATTACATGCTGCGTCTCGCTGAACCAATTTCTCTCCCCCAAAGCACATTTCTTCACTTACAACCACCTGTTCTCACAGAATATGGACCCCCTTCGGACTTCTCTGAGGTTCCAGGCACATTATGGGCCAAGCACAAGAATCATGTTGGATTTGTTATTTCAGCCCCTCCACACAGAGTGACACTTAAAGCCAATGCCAGATTGCCAGCTATCAGACAGTACAATTTACCCCATAGAGCCATTTTGGGAATTGAAGGAGTCATCCAATCTCTGCTCGATCAGGGCGTATTAATCTACACGACCAGTCCGTGTAATACTCCAATTCTACCCATACCTAAGCACAATCGCCCTGATGAGTGGCGCTTTGTCCAAGATTTGCAAGCTATTAACGCTATTGTCATTCCGACAGCTCCAATAGTGCCTGACACTAATTTTATCCTTGCTTCTCTGCCCCCAGACTCAGTAGCCTACTAAGTGATTGACTTATGTTCAGCATTTTTCTCTATTCCTTTGCATCCAGACAGCCAGTATCTGTTTGCATTTACATTCCGAGGTAAACAAATCACATACACGCCAGAGTTCCCGTTAGCCGGTAATTACCGGACTACGACCGGTAAAATATGCTGAAGACCGGCACATCTAAATCTCACCGGTCAAAGTGTCCGTTAAAAATAATTTCCGTTTAGCGCAATACCACATCAGTTGCGCAATTTGCACCATTTATGTGACAGACAAAAGAATATGTGACAGACAAGAATAGTCAATTCTAATGTCTAACACTTCATGTGGAGAAAGAGATGTCCTGTATGGGTTGATTGTGCGTTGTCTGTTGGTAATGCCTCGGGGTTCCGGTGGGCATGTAAACAAATGCATAATATTGCGCTATACTTTGTGGCCTCACCCAGTTGCATAGCGACACTTATTGTGTAGGTGTCTTTTAATAAGCAGGTAGTCCTATCATTAGCTAGAACTAGCTGGATCTGATCAATATGGACATAAACGCGAGCAGTGGCGGCGGGTCATTAGGGGCAGGTGGGGCACAGCCCCACCTAGTGTCAGAAGAAAGTATTACAAATAATGATTACAAAAAAATACTAAAAAATAAATAAAAAAACATATAAAATATATTTTAAGGTCATGTTTAATAATCTGATTCGTCTGTACATTTCTGTTTTAGTCTGTGTTCTTCTAATTAGTGTCTAGAGTGCCGTTTTGAGCTGTTTAGAGCCATGTGGGACAAAACCCGATCCTGCCCTTCCCTCTCACATTCTAAGTGAACGGTGATTGTAAAAACTACACTGCGCATGCTCAGAGTATTTTTCTATTGAATGTGTGTGGCAAAAAAATAATGACCGTAGGGGCAGAGTGCTCCCATCCCCACCATACGTCATCTCACATAATTCAGAATTGATTGGCTGTAAGTACTCACGTGTGCAGTGCTGCGAAACGTCACGTGTAGTTTGAAGAGGAGACGAGAGAGCAGCATATAGCTAACATCACCAGCGATTAAAAGAAGTAAAAAACTGAAAGAAAATGAATGAAGTTGACCATTTACTGGAGCACACATTTGAGACACTTAGCCCACCATCCACCGGATTTCCAAATGGTCCAGACTGCGGGCAAAGTTAAACGTGGGTTTAACGCTGAGTGGTTTGCTAAAAAGAAATGGCTAACGGCGAGCATCCAGAAGAATTCCCTCTTTTGCTTTCCTTGCCTGCTTTTTGGTGAAGATCAAGGTACTTGGTCGAGGACAGGTTACAAGGACTTAAAGCATCTTTCGGAGAGGACAATGAAGCATGAGAGCAGCAACAGTCATTTGGAAAATGCCGTAAAATTGGGATTACTTGGAAGGGTGAATGTTGCAGCTCAGATTGACAGCGCCTACAGACGTGGCATTGATTCTCATAATAGGAAGGTGGAAGAAAACAGGTACGTGCTTGGTCGGATCATCACCTGTATTAAACTGTGTGGGAAATGTGAGACAGCACTGCGGGGCCACAACGAGTCGGCGGACTCTCTGAATCCAGGGATATTCAGGTCAATTTTCGAGACAATGTGTGAGGGCGATTCCAGGCTTCAACGGCACTACGAAGCTCAGCTTGTTTTCAAAGGGACATCAAGCACCATACAGAATGAACTCTTGGACTGCATGTATGATGTGTACAGGGAGGAAATAGCCAAGCAAGTGGACAACACATCATTTGTTGCCGTCCAGGCCGACGAGACAACCGATGTCTCCTGTAAATTGCAAATGGTGATTGTGCTGCGATACATTATGCCTGACCTCACAGTTACAGAGCGTTTTTTGGAGTTTGTGGAAGTAAAGGACAAAACTGGTGTAGGTCTCTCTAACAGCATCAAGGCTGTTCTGGAACCCCTGAAGCTGAAAGAAAAGCTAATCGCTCAGACCTATGACGGGGCGGCCGTCATGAGCGGTAACGTGCGCGGGGTACAGACGGTGATGAAGGAGACGTACCCAAACGCTCAGTTTGTTCACTGCTATGCCCACCAACTGAACCTGACCCTGCAGCAACTGTGTTCAGCAAGGATGAGCATCCTGAAGGGGTTTTTTGCAGATCTAACTGCTTTTTCCACTTTTTTCTCCGGTGCTCCAAAACGTGTTGCAGCTCTTGCAGAGGCAACACAGAGACGCATCCCACGGCCACCGGCTGTGAGATGGAACTTTAAAAGCAGAACTGTGAACGCGGTTTGGGAGACCCGAGATGCACTACTTCAGTGTATGAAGCATATACGCGCACAACCAGGATGGGATGCGGTCACCATAAGTGAGGCATACGGCGGAGGAAACGTTTGCTGAGACTGTTATTTTGGTCAAAATAATAGTGACAACTCCGATGACGACATCCGAGTCAGAGAGGAACTTTTCCACCCTCAAAAGGATAAAGACTTTCACTCGCAACACCATGGGACAGCCGCGACTTAACGCATTGGCCATGCTTTCAATTGAAAGCCAGTTGATCCAGCAACTACAGGACTTCATCCCCAAAGTGATAGACACATTCTGTCAGAGGAAGGACCGCCGTGCCGCTTTTCTTTTCAAGTGAGCCTTCAGCTTTGGTAAGTTCATTTATGTCATATATTTGTTGATCTTCTGTGTTTTGCCTCTGCTGGATCGATTGATATTGTGACCTCGATGATGAGTGTCTGTGTTTTCCTTATATTTACAGTCTATGGTGTTTTAATGCTAAAGCATTACGGTTGTTGTTATTGTTAAGAATTACTTTGTGATGGTGACCTTTACTCCATGTATGAAGGTGCATTACTATGACATCCCCACGCTGTGTACGTAAATGTATGCGCTCACAGTGTTGCTCCTGTGGTCTTCAGTATGTAATTTGACACTCCCCCTCTCTCTCTCCTCCCCCCCCTCTCTCTGTCCCCCCTCTCTCTCTCTCTCTCTCTCTCTCTCTCCCCCGACCTCTTTCTGCCCCCCCAGTTTTGTACACCTAGAAACGCCACTGAACGCGAGTAAAGTCTAATCTGACGGGAGAGAGAGATCAGCTGCTGCTGACGAGTCGACACGCAGCTCTGCATGATCAGCGGTGAGCGGACAAAACACACACTTCAGGTTAGAATATCACACGTAGCTATTTTAATTAGCCTACCTCTCAAACTACCGTAACTAGTTATAGATATGTTTAGTTTCACTGTCGGGTCACTCATTACTGATCCGCGAGCTGCATGATACTGACGGACTGTCAGGAGAGGGAGAGAGCGCTCCGTTTATTATTCCCGTGTTATTGTAAATTACTGTTCACTTTTGAATAATGTAGTTAATCTACTATAATTAGTTTAATATTGAATCATATCAATTTGTTTTAAAGCTCAATAAATAACAAAGATGACCTTTGACCGGCACTTTTCTCATTTTGTCCGGAAGATTTAAACTTTAACGGACATGTTGACCGGCGAAAAGATATTCTAACGGGAACTCTGATACACGCGCCTCCCACAGGGGTTTGTTGAATCGCCTACTGTGTACGCAGCAGCTGTTAAGAGAGATCTGGACACTTTGGTCCTTACAGGAGATAGTTCCTTGCTTCAGTATGCTGATGACCTGTTGATTGCGTCCCCTAACAAAGACACCTGTCGCATCGACTCCATTCTGCTCATGAAAAGACTTTCTGAATGCGGACACAGAGCATCCCTGGCCAAGTTGCAATACTGCCAGACTGAGGTCACGTATTTAGGTCACATTCTGAGGGATGGACACCATCTCCTCTCGCCAGCAAGGATTTGTCTTTTGAACAAAGTGCCACCACCTCGCACAAAGAAGGACATGCTTTCCTTCTTGGGCATGGCAAACTACTGCAGACATTGGATATACGAGTACGCTGCCATGGACTCCGTCCTGCGTGCTGCCACTCTGCAGGCCGCCCCTAACATTGTTCAATGGTCTGAGGACATGCACACAGCTTTTCAGGACTTAAAGCAGGCCCTCACATCGGCTCCTGCCCTGGGGCTCCCTGATTACCATCAACCTTTTCATCTACACATCCATGAAAAGGGGGGCTTTGCAACAGGCATTTTGGTACAGAAGCATGGCTCTAATTTTCGGCCTGTGGCATACTATTCGTCTCGACTCTCCCCTGTGGTGCTTGGTATGCCTTCATGCCTGCGTGCAGTAGCCTCAGTGGCAATTGTTATCAAACAATCCTCTCCTATTGTACTGGCCAGTGACTGTGTAGTACATGTCCCACATGCAGTTTTGCATATTCTGAACACCTCTGCTACTCAGCATATGATGGCAGCAAGGCGATCTGGTTATGAAGCGGTAATTCTTTCAAGCTCACACATCACTCTTAAACGCTCCCCCCCTAAACCCAGCTACGCTGGTGCCAATTCCAGATTTTGAAATAACACATGACTGCGTCACAACGATTGACATGTCTTCTTCCCCCAGAGCTGATATGTTGCAAACTCCTATCCCTAATTCAGATATGATTCTATACACAGACGGGTCTGCGAGCAGGCCGTCTGACACAGTACACTTAGCAGGCTATGCTGTTGTGAACGACTGGGAAGTCTTAGAAAGCCGGGCCTTGCCAAATGGCACGTCGGCTCAGGCTGCAGAGTTGTATGCTCTGCTTAGGGCATGTATTTTGGCTAAAGGTAAAGTTGCAACCATTTTCACAGACTCCAGGTATGCATTTGGTGTGTGCCATGATTTTGGTGTCTTGTGGAAAATGCGGTTTCTTAACATCGGCTGGTAAGCCTATTCAACATCATGCGTTAGTAGCTGAGCTATTAGACGCTATCCTGCTCCCTGCACAGCTAGCAGTAGTTAAATGTGCTGCTCACACAAATTCTGATGATCCTATTTCACGTGGAAATGCGTTAGCCGACACCGCGGCTAAACAAGCAGCAGTTTCCTGCTCTTCTATGGTGCTCCAATGCCCCTCAACACAACCCGCAGAACCCATTTGTTTGCCTTCCTTTAATGATGTCGCGGACATGCAAGCCCGCGCTGATGTTAAGGAGAAAGATTTATGGCTAAGACGAGGTTGTACACTTGACGCTGAGTCCAGCTTGTGGCTCCACCCAGACGTCCGGATGGTCTGTCCCCGTTCATTCCTCCATGTTTTGGCACATGTTGCACATGGCAAATCACATGTAGGAAAAGGAGGGATGAATGGGATTATAAAGTCACAATGGTTTGCTCCAGGCATCACACTAGCTACACAGACCCTTGTAGATAGATGCATGATATGCCAGCAGACAAGAAGAAGAAGTGGTCCAGTTCAGCATGAACACTTACCGCCCCCCTCAGGGCCCTTTGTAAATATGCAAATTGACTTTTCGCATATGCCACCATGCCAAGGATTCAAATATCTTTTGGTAATAGTGTGCCAGTTCTCCAAATGGTTAGAGGCCTACCCTACCAGAAAAGAAGACGCTAGAACAGTTGTAAAGTGTCTTCTCAAAGATGTTATCCCTAGATTTGGTGTTCCAGCAGGGATTAACAGTGACAGAGGTCCAGCATTCATTTCTAAGATAACCCAGAGTCTAGTTACAGTGTTAGGGTTCAAATGGCAATTGCATGTTCCCTATCATCCACAGAGCTCAGGTCAGGTTGAGAGAATGAACTTGACTATACAGGAGAAACTCACTAAAATAATGTTGACCACAGGACTAAAATGGGTAGACGCGCTGCCGCTAGTTCTGTGCTCCATCCGAAGCTCACCAAATGCAACGACAGGGCTTAGCCCACACGAAGTATTGATGGGAAGGGTAATGTTCACAGGGTCTAGCCCCCCAGTAATACCCCACAAACTCACTCTTTTGTGGACAGATGATTACATGACTAACTATGTCAAATATCTAACTGACATGTTGAGAAAGTTTCACAGGCAGGTGGCTGACAGGCTCCCCCAGCCTGGTGAGGAGCCCACCCACCCTTTTCAGATTGGTGATAATGTACTAATCAAATCGCTTGAAAAAGATGCTTTGTCTCCCAGGTGGAAAGGTCCTTTCCAGGTGTTAATAGTGACCAGAACAGCCCTGAGAGTACAAGGTAGAGCGGAGTGGATTCACGCCTCCAGATGTCGTCTCTCTCCTCTACCGGATGCTGGCATGTGAAGGCAGTCATCATCATAGTCGTTCTAGGTTTACTATACCTGGCCAAGGACGCCCTGCTAGATGAAGCTGTGAAAATCCCAGCGACAGGTGGCGAGGGCTCTCGCCCCTCTGAGGGAGAAAATAAGGTGCTCTTATCTAAGAGCGCAGACGACTTGACCACTCAGGGCCCAGACCCTGAGGGCAAAACAACACCAACGGGCAAATCAGTGCCTAGCGACAAGGACAGGTTGTATCCAATCACCACACAGACATTCAGTATGGTGCGAGAGACACTAAGAGAGAGAAAAGGAGGGAGAATCAGGAGGATTGTCTCCCTCCCTGATCATAAATCAGAGACTATTTCTTATAACTGCCCAATTTCAATATGTGACTCATCTAACTGTATTATTGTGTTTCCTGTGTCCTTAGTTTACTCGACGTGGGAGATGTATCCAAAGAACCAGTACCATTGGTTCAGGGTCTCATCAGAGGTGGTAAGAATGGCTCTCAACACCATTGAAGAAATTCCCCCAGAACTGTGGTGTAGCACTATAGAACAGTTCAAGACACTGATAAGGTAAAATGTACAATGAGGAAACCAGATTACAAGGCTCCCAATTCAGGTGTCACTGCATGCACAGTTACTGGACCAGATAGCAAAACAGATTTTCTATCCACTCCACTTAAACAATCAGGAGGTGATGTAGATTCTTCAAAAACAGACTTAATCACTCCTTTTAAACAAACTAAAACTAATTCTGCAGTAAGTTTAATGTTAGACTACGCGCATGAACGCAATGTTAGCAACTGTTGGCTGTGCCAAAATATGCCAGAATCCATGCATTCTCCCATGTTTAGCCCAATTCCTTTCACGAAAGCTGACTACGGTCTAGTGAGCTGGAATGACATAGCATCCAGAATTAGCGATGAGGCTGAGGATTGTTACACTCCTTCCTACCCCATAGACTCTGAGCAACCTTTACAGTACAAGGGCTTAGTCTCTCTCATTGTTGATACAGTAAATAAAAATTACCTGCCTGACGGTTTCAAACGGTTGATGTTTTTAAAACTAATATGTGAAGAAATATGTTAACCTAGCTTTTGAATACAGATTCCAGTTAGCTCTAGCTCAGACTAATTGTTCGGCTAACTTTACAAGTCCAACATGTACAATGCAACCACACACACCATCTTTGTTGGTTGAAGCTTTGGTAACAGTTGTGCCCTGGTTTGGCTCTAGAACAGTGGACTCCGTTGAGGTTAAAAATAAAATACATGACTGTACGCAGCCAATACCCTTAGGCAAGCCCCCTACACGTGACTGCTCAGTATATGTTCCCCCAAATTGTGGTGCATGAATGGAAGAATGTGTCCATCTGTTTCCAGAATGAAGTAGGATCTCACACCTCTCCAGATGTGGGACACAGCGACTGTAATACCATAGTGAGGGTAAACTTAGCCAGAATTCCCCTCCCACAGAGAGTTTACTTAGTTTGTGGGGATCACGCGTATGGCTGTGTGCCCTATGACATTTTTTATGGCACCTGTTATCTAGCCTACCTAATCCCTTTAATCCGTAAAGTAGAGGCTAATGAGATTGCAGCGATACTTCCCTCTCTACACAGGAACAGCAGGTCCATTACACAAGGACAACAGATAGCTAGCCTATATTTGCCTTGGTATGGTATTTATGTTACTCAGCAGGAAATTGTGACACTGTCCAAAGTTGTAGAACACCATCTAAATGTATCCAACACAGCGATGTTAGCTGAACACAAAGAATTGCAGGAAGTTAGGACAGTAGCACTACAGAATCGTAAGGCACTGGATCTTCTCCTAGCTGCTCAGGGGGGCACATGCAAGGTGATTGGATCTGAGTGTTGTTCTTTCATCTCTGATGCTACACCTGAAGTTATGGATATGGCTCATGATACTGCTAGGGGAATAAAAGAATTGCATGAAACTCATGGGTTTACATTTGGGATTTAAGTGGAACCTTTGGATCCTGGGGAGCGGGGTTGGTTACATTTGTTGTTACTGTTTCAGTGTTTATCTTGGTTGTGCTAATCCTAGTGATCTGTTTGATCACTGTAGTTAAATTAGCCATACGAAGGGTTGCCAAGACTGCCCTCCAGGCCCCACAGAGGCTAGTGGGGTATTCAACTGTAGATGACACAATGTTGATGTATGACGCTGAGTTTCCAGACCCATGGGTCTCCATCGCGGTTTCTGCAACATGGGTACCCCCATTCAGCGATTGACAAATTGATTACAGTTGACACTCTGAATAAAGAACAGATGTTTTGATATTGATTACAGTTGGCACTCTGAATAAAGAACAGATGTTTTGATTTTTCCTTTTCAGGTTGTTATACAATAAATGTCTGATTCTTTCCTTTTCAGATTTTGAACAAATGTATTTGAATGAAATATATGTACTACTAAGTGCCTTACTCTTGAATAAAGCGTAATGAAGTAAACGTAAAGTAATGTTAAAGATTGAGGACACTGCAATTTTACAGATTACAGATTGATCGATTCATCACTGTGAATTTATACCTTAACTAGGAATCTTAGCTGGATCTCTCATGATTCTGATTTTATACCTCAATTGGATTTCTTATAATCCTAAATTCTAATTGTGTTTTAATAAGTAATTGCCTTGAAGTAAATCTTTGAGATGTAAGCTGATTTTGAATTTGTGTTTGATGAATGAGATTAACTGAGTGATAAATGATAAAAGATCTTATTTTTGAAACATATATTTTGCTATTATATTTTTGTATTTCATGTGTGTTTATTATTGTGCTTTTGACAAATGATGCCAAACACTGAAGAGAGATGATTTTTCTATTAGGATTGACTGTGTTCAATCATGGTGATTGACATGTTTTCAATCTTGTTTTACTTTTGATGTAATTGATGTATGTGAGCCCACAACTCTGAAGACGCTTATTGATTTAAGTATTGACTGAAATATTCTTAGACTAATGTTAATTGGTTATCATAAATTGATAAAAAGAGTGAAACTGTCAGAGAACATTTTAATCCGATCCGTGTATTTAGAGGTTCTCAGTCTTTCTGAGAAACTGTTAATCACAAAGATATGCTTTTCGTTAAACCGCATATACTCCTGCCTGTAATGTGATCCTGCGTGTAACCTCAGGAGGACACAGGTCAAGAGGTCCTCTGACTTCCTGTGGGGGTGAGGGGTTTGGGAACATGAGGAGTTGCAATACAAAGGTGCCTTTGTTCCGATGTCTGGTAATGGTTGGGGGACAGGCGGGAATATAGGTCCCTCCTCTTTTCATGTATAGATCTGTGTTTCTGTCTCCTTTGTCTTCCGAGTTGATTTGGTTGCTTTGCATGAAAGTGTGAATTTACCTTGTGAACTCTCCGGCTGTATTCTCTCTCAATAAATATCGGTGTTTGACTAAAGACGATCCAGCTTCCATAATTTCCTTTGCATTGCTGCACAGACCCATAATTTCCTTTGCATTGCTGCACAGACATTTTCATCACAGTGACTTTAATGTCAAATTTTCAAAATGTGTGGTTTCCTTTGTGTACATTTACGTCACATTTATTGTGAATTAAAAAACATCTTTGATGGAACTGAATTCTGACTATTTAAAAAATAAATAATAATGCAGGTCTAAGGCACTTCCTAATTGGCTTCAATTTTCATACTAAGAGATTTTCATACTAAGAGGTTTCCACTAAGAGGTTTCCACTAAGAATTACGTGTTCCTCAAAAACAGAAACACGTAACTGTCAAAGTTATTAAAGAAAAAGCTAATACATGTACTTTGAACATGATAAATGCACAATTGAAGGTTGTTCTCAGGCTCACCTGTAAGAACACTGTGGAATATAATGACAAGGCAATTGGACGCTGTGACGAACAGGTTCTTCCTGTTGATGTTATCGGGGCAAGGTGAAGACCAAGGCGAAGCAGAGTGCCCCTCGCAGGCCTCCGTAGGCGAGGCCAAACTGGTCCTTGAAGGTGAACTGAATGGTACGGAACGGGTTGATGATCTGAGGGTTTAGCACCAGGATGCCTGCAAGACAATCAGAGAAATTGACAAACAGCACTCATTTAAGAGGAGAGTTTTTAGAATTGATTTTAAGCCTCCCACCAAGCCCTCTCCAGATGAAGGCAAACAGCAGCGTGAACACGATGTAGGCCCAGTTCCACTCGGTGCTCCGTGGTTATCGTAACGACACCCAGGAAGAAGAAGATGAGGGTTTCGGAGACGGTGGCCAGCATCTTGACCACATGGCGGATGGTGGTGCAGGATCTCTGCGATACGTTCTCCTCCACATAGTGCTTCATGGTGATGGCACATGTGATGATGCTGCAGAACACATGGTCGATTATCATAAGCAAACTTAAAGGTCCCCTATTATACTGTTTTTCATTAATATGTCTCAAGTGTTTGGCTTGAAACACCAAACAGATCATTGTAGCATCCCATAATCCCCTCTGTTTCAGCCCTGTTTCCAAAGTGCTGATTCTCTGTCTGTTACTTTAGATGAAAATAAGGAGCCCCTCCCCACACCCCTCTGAGAGAGATTTGGTTACAGATAACTCAATGGTGCTCTAGCAGGAGATTCAGGTGATAAGGTGGGGGGGGGGGGTTACCTTGGTTGGTGATTGGTTAATAGTTACACAAACCAAAAAATCGTTATGACATCATAAAGTGGCCAAAATCTGATCAGCTCATTTTCAGACAGGTTTTTATGTAAATAGCTCAGGACAAAAAGAGAGAGAATCTTTGTTCCTGAAACTTTCAGAATCTCTTCAGGGGACACATGTTTATGTATAAAAGATGTAAAAAGTGGATTTTGCATAATAGGTGACCTTTAAGGATATCCTAAATGTCATTATTGTACTTCCAAATGATTCTCCTACACTTACGCCAACACACTGGAGATGGCGAAACACTCTGCCACCAGATACGCCATGTAGCTGTACATGAAGACAAAGAGGGGCTCGATCTGGCGCACATTGTGGGTGAAGCATGTGGTGAACGCAGCCACAAATCCAAACAGGAGACCGAAGAGGATGCCTCCAGCCGCCACGATGAAGAACCTGGCCACCCCCAGGAACACATCAGTGGATTCAACAACTGGCATGTCGGCCAGAAAGGAAAACATGTTGTAAAGAACCTGGAGAGACGGATGGAGAACATCAGGAACACAAACAGGGTTAATTACATTACATTGCATTTAGCTGACGCTTTTATCCAAAGCGACTTACAATAAGTGCATTCGACCAAGAAGATACAAACTGAAGTCGAAAGATGAGTTTTCAGAAGATGTGTAAGCTTTCTGCTGTCCTGATGTCAAAGGCATGTCACACAACTGTTGCCAAGCAGGTTCAACCACTCTTAAATCTACTCCGAAACTCTTTCAGGTCAGGCTGACAACATGACTTGTGTCCATGGATTGGAAACAATTTTAATACACACTATTCTTTGGATGACCTGAAGACAATCTGTGCAAAATAAGTGTCTCAATTGGAGCATAACCAAAAGAAAGGCAAGCTTATTATGCTTGAATTCCACTCAACAATGGAAACTACACTGTGGAAAAGCTGCAAGGGCACACGGGTGGTTTCTTTCACAATTTTATTCAGAGAATATGATATTCTGATTATAAAAATGTTGCATTCTGGGCATTAGCAGCCCCACAAATTCTAATACTGCTGCAAATATAAATTCAGCTTTCTTTATTCCCTCCACAAAAACATCAGACTTAGCTGAGGGATTTTTTGCTGCGAGTTTCTCTT